>NC_079541.1:6119917-6719917 GCF_003711565.1 Takifugu flavidus | reverse complement strand
CGCTGGGTCTTCTAGATGGCGAGAGTGGCCACAGGCTCTAGGGTGGAGAAAAGCCAAGCCCATTTAGCTCGCTGGCTTCCATGTCTGGGCTTGAAAATAGGCCAGCTCCAGCCTGGGAGCAGACATGTCAAAAGAACTTGGTTGGTAGCTGCGTTAGGCGGCGGTTTCGGAACAGCCTCCGGGACGGCAAAAGGAAAAACAGTTTGCCAACAGCGCAGGGCGCTACATTTGTCTTTGTTTTAATGGATTTTGTGTGATATTTACAACATTTATTTGGGTCCCTTCAATAAACCCAAGTGAATATTAATCATTTAAACAGAGGACAGAATCCTCTGGTGGCGGGTGATTGATGGGAACATTTATTGGTGATGATGGGGCGTGTAAGTATAACTGATCTGATAGACGATTGGCACCTAAAGACAGGCAGGCTGGAGCGATGTGGGCAGAAGATCATCGGGTGGAATTTACAGGTCTAGACAGAGAGAAAAATGGAAGAAAATGCGGAGAATTCACCCACAGATAAATGACAAAGTTCCAGGAGAGTAAAGACATAATGAAGATATAAAGAAAAAGATGCTGGAAGTGATTTTGTAGTCACTGTAGTCTGTCGTGTAAATGTTAATGTAAAATTACCCATTAAAGCATTTATAGCTCTCCAGGCCTGTGTGCTGAGATAGCTGATAACTTTGCATATTCTTTGCTCCTTCAGGGGATACATGAAACACGAAACTTCAGAGGACATCTGTAAATATTAGTTCTTTAAAAAATAGAGGTTAGCAGAGCACCAGTTGTTTCCTTTAATTACAACTGGAAGGCTGAACAACTGTTCCGTTATGTGGGAGACATATTTACTATTTCCATATCCAGATGTGTCACACGAATAAAAGACTGTCATTCTTTATTTTTACTGCCTGTCATAGCGGGAACAGGCAGTTATCTTATTCTGCCTGCTAAAATCCATTTTTAACTGCCTAAATGATGAGATGCCAATACTGAATACCAGTCAGGGAGTCCCACACAACCCAGCTCCTTTATTAAGCATTTGCTCTCATAAAATTCAGCTTTTCCGGAGCCTGCGGGAACGCTTGGTGACTCCACGCTCGTGTGGTCACACATATGGGCACAACAGACGTCATACGCGCTGATCGGCGCTGCCAGAGACGAGATCTGGGAGGAATGGAGCGCTCCGGCAGTGTAGACAGAAAGAATAAGTGTGGAAAGAGGTGGAAGAGGAGGCGGCGAAGGCCGGAGCGGCAGGGGCCGGCTCCTGCCGAGCAGACCGGGATAATCAGAGCGGGGAAATGAGCCGAGTCCCACGTAGTCCTCGCCAACCGCCCCGGAGCGGCCGATGACAAGTCTGATGGATGGCGGCACACAGTGAGCACCTTCCTCTGGGACCGGGGGGGGGGGCAACAGAGGTGAGGTGAAGGCTGTGAAAAGTGAAAGCACATGACCGCAGGTGGTCCGAGAGGCGGCCATATTTAACAGGAAATACAGGGGAAGTCAGCGGTGGATGTGGTGGTAGTGGCGTCTGGGAGGGGCAGGAATGTGAGCGACATGTTTGTGCTGAAGTTACACAAACATGTCATCAGGAATAAAGAGTTGAGTTTAGCTGCTGAGGTGCTGCCGTTGTGCATCGGGTGGGTCACGTAGCGTAGCAGCACACCTCAGATGCGGTTCTAAATCCTCACTTCATACCTTCTCCAATCTCACAGTTTTTAATGGTCAGTTTGGAGCACTCGCCACCAGGAAGTCAGGAAAGTAGGATTCTCCTGCTCTAAATGCTGATTTCTGACCCACTTCTGAAAGGCCAACCCTGCATAAAGCTGAGGTTCCGAGCGGATGCTCATGAATGAGTGACATGAATGCAGCTCTGAGCGGCAGCGGATGACCCAGATTTACTGCTTAAAATTCTTTGACACTTACACATATTCTTCATCCAGGTCCATTAAAATATGTGCTGCTGCTTTAAAATCATGTCGAGCACGCAGAAGCTTTGTGATAATTCGGCTTTTTGGATCACTACTGGAGTACTTTACCAGCTGTTTGAGAGTCAGTTCTGTTGCTACCCTGAGTGGAACAGTCAGGTTTGCTGCTCTGACTTTAAAGATTAAACATCTTCATTGATAAATTCAGATTCCCTTTCTCTCCGATGGTAATTTGAACCATATAAACTGTCTAATAAATGCCAATCTGGGCATCGCGACATGAAAAATGCCTCCTACAGGAGCTTAAAGCCCCTCTGATCTATAACCTGTCTGTCCTGCTGCCAAAAGCTGTTTATTTAACCGCGTGGAAAACAGTCACACCTTAGCTGCTCGTCTCCCTCGCTGTTAAACACGCTTTGACAGGGACACACAAGAGAAGGACCGGTCCAATTGGCACCATGAGCACAGAGGTGAGACATTAACACAAGCGGCCACAGAGGACAGCTTATTGCTCAGTCCACAGATATGATTCATCTACTCTTGTTGCTGGGTGACGTCTGCATGCGCCAATGTGTGTAAAAGATGGTAAAATTCTGCTATCAGAACATGTGTGTGCGCTGCCGTGTGTGTGGGAGTCATTAAATACAGCTCGTCTTGGGTGCAAAGTGTGTTGAGTCATTAGCGAGCGTGAAACAGACTGCAGATGGAGACGGCTCCAGCGCGGAGCGCAGGGGATGCTGTCACCCTGTGGTCAGGACGCCGCAGCTCACAGGCGCTCCGAGCCGCAACCGCCACGAGACAGTCACGCGGGTCTGACGGGAACGTCGGTGTCCCGTTCACACTGGGAGAACAGCGGCAGTTGATGAATAAAGCCGTCGAGCCAAAATGGGGAGCAGCAGACGGCGAGAAGTGGATCAGAAAAAAGAAAATAGTCCCAGAACGATATCTGAGAGACATCTTTGCTTGTCTCTAGGGCTGAGAAGCAGAGGGTTGTTGGCTCAAGCCCCGGCGTGGGCAAAACTTGGGAGGGGTTCTGTTAGTAGGGGGAGGTGCCAGGACACCTTCAGAACACTGCTGAGATACCCTTGAGCAACATATTCAAGCTCCAAATGCTCACGATCACCCTGGCTTCACCCATATGCAGCTGGGAGGCCCTGTGACCCAAAAAGGATCTTTTATGGGTTTTAACAAAGTTTATCTGGAGATAAAGTTCCTGTAAGAGAAGATGTATAAACTACAAGCTAATGATCTACCATATTCAGAGACCTGGGTGCCCACAGTTGCTACCTATATTGCTGAAATCCCTATGTTTCTGGGTTATTATTTCTAGTTAAAGTAAAGTTTATGTTACTAAATTCACAAGTAGTTGCCACCAGATTTACCCCACTGTTAAATCTGTTGCTTAGATAACCAGAAAGATCCAGAAAACACCATAAATCTACCCTTTTTTTCACGCAACAAGATCTTTTAGTGGATAAAAGTGGCCTGAGACTCCTGTTTAAGCTCCGTCACCCTTCGCCTCCATCTCCATCTTCTGAAGCGAAGGAGTCACAGATTTTTTGTTCCACGTCGGCTCTTGAATTATGGAGAGACGAGGCTGCTGCCCTTCAGGGAAAGTGCTGCAAATAGTAAGCGCAGCTGCTAACACTCCCAGGTCCTGGATCCTTTTGAAGTGTTACCCGTCCAGACGAAGTCCCGGGGAAAAGAGGACAGCTCCACTGCAAAACAAATTAAAGGAGGAGAGACGAAATTCTGCAGCAGCCACCGCCGGCGGCCCCGTGGCCCAAATGCGCGGCGAGACGACCCCGGCTGACACTCCTAATACTCTAATTGACCAGAACACGGGCCCCCGAGGTTAACTCCTGAGACGAGGCTCTCCCTTTGTTCGACGACACCTGATCAAGCGCGTGTGATCCTCAGCGTGAGGGATAAGCGCCGCTCTTAAGCCTGGCCGCTCACAGCCCGCCCTGACATTTACATGCTCCGAGCGGTTTCCGGAGCAACCCGGGTGACATTTTATTTGGGTACAGCATGGCGGCGGGAGTGTTGTCTGCTCTCGTCTGGTTTGTCCGTTTAAACTTAGCAGCGTGTGCGCGCGCGTCTCTCCACGATCCCCTCAAGGTGCTGAAGGCGCCCAGATGTTATTTTGCACGCCGCATTCAGACAACGGCGCTTCCAGCTGCATCCACCCTCCGTCAAACCTGAGACCCACACGTCCGCACACGATGTCCTTGTGTTTTTGCTCCTCACAAACCCCTACCCCGTCCGTCCTCATCGCCGGGGATCTGTTAGCTGTAGCATTAAGCGGCGTTCCAGCGCTGTGCCACAAATCAGGCTAATGAGACACTCTGTATGCCGAACGTGTCATCTGCCAGATTTACTGCAGAGAACAATGACGCCGCGGCATCTCCGGCACGGCTCGGCACAACGGCTCTCACAGACACAACAAGTGCCTGAAAGGTCACTCATTCAGCAGTTTTTCCCCCTCGTGGTCGGGAATTGTTCCTCGGGCTTGTGATTAGACCGCTCTGCCGTGTCCCTTTAGAGGCGTCCCTGGCTGATTCACTGCCTCCAGATGGGTTAAATTTGTATTAATGTGGCTAAAATGAGCCAGACGTTTTCAGTCAAGCCGCAGCAGATCCCAGGTGGTGTCAGACGGAGGGCTCGGAGGCACACTTGCTGTGGATCTCTTCCTTTTTTCTTCTAAATCTCTGTATTTGACAGAGGGCTAAAAGCTCCCGACACCATCACAGTGTGGAAATAGGGGCCAGTCATTGGAATACTTCCTCTGGGCACCACGAATGTCTCCAAATTCAAGGACAATCCATTCAGTAATTACCAAATTATTTGAATCCAGTCCACAGTGGGGTGTTAATCGACCAACCAGCAGAAAGCAGCCCTAAATTAGCCCCCGACGTTGCTCCTCTGTCCTCTGCAGAGAAGAAATTGACCATGAGTATAATCACCTCTTGCATCCGGGTCTGTAGTTTGCTGCTGTGGGATTTTCGAAAGGGAAACAGAAGTCTGCGTACGCTTCTTCTCATTCCCGGCTCCGCGGGTGCTAAGCGGATGCCGTGTGCTGGATTATCTCCACCATCTTTTCCCTGCACATGTTCTCTTGGTCCCTCAGGGGCCGACATCGGCCCGCAGGAACGCCGCCAAGCTGGTACAGTACGATAGGCGTGCTGCTCGCCCCCCCCCTTCCCGGCAGATAAGCCCCCTGAAAGAAAGCAGAGAGGAAGGAGGCGAGTGGCTCATTCTTGTAGTCTGCAGGGGTCAGTGGCGCCATTATGGTCCCTCTCTGAGGCCCCTCTATTGTTCAGGTCCATCTTATCTCCAGGCACTAGATCTATGACACCAGCACATATCCACTCCCCTTATCGCCGCGTAGCTTTAGCCTTCCAGAGAACAGGGTGAGTCCACAGAGGAGCAGAGGAGGGGGGGGTGCATTGGGGAGCATGATGGACAGTTGCTGAGGTGTTGGACTTCACTGGTCCAGACGGTTCCTCACTGTAATTTCCCCAGTGGTCCTTTATTGACTGACTGTTATTGTGCTCCGCAGCTTTGCACGGCTCCGCCTGTCATTCATCTACTTGTGTGGGACCATACATGTCCAAAAATATGTCTAAATGTGTAATATATGAGAGAGTTATCACTTCTTGCAACCATCCACTAGGGGGCAAGCTATGGTTCAAAAAAATGGAGCAACACAAATCTTGTCTGGACTCTTTATCCTGCCAGCTTTTTGACTTTTTGTACGACATTTCAATGAATTCGTTGAAAAGAGTGATGACAAGTTTAGGGGAAAAAAAAGGTTTTTAAGCCGCAACGGTATTAATTAATTTCTTTTCTAATTCAAATTAATTTGCTGCCTCATCCAGAGAAAATGTGTGCTTCTGGTTAGAGAAAAGAGAAGGTGTGTGATCTTGAAGGCTCCATACCGAGTCACCAAAAAGCCCTGCTATTATGTGGCGCTGAGCCCTCTGCAAAAGCCCTCTTTCACAATACGGCAACTCGGAAGGAAAGAAAACCCCTTTTCTGCTATTTTTCACTGGGTGAGAAAAAGGATGGAATATGAAATGAAATAAAAGCGTAAAAGAGGTGGGAATTAGACCATGTGAGGCTGGAGGATGAAGCGTCTCTGATGAAGCTATTACCTTCACCAAGGGGTCCCTGCGACAAAAGTAGCCGAATAATAATATTTACTGAGCTTTAGCCTGTAACTGCAGTAGCCTGAGCAACTGGCTAACTTTAGCATCGCCGGCATTCGTGCGGCCTTTTCAAACATTTACTTTATGATTGTCGGACACTAAATTAGCAGAACTTCAGCACTCCGTACCGGACAGCACCACGACAGCGTGCTGATGCCTGTTTAATTAAGCCCGGGCTCTTTAAACTTCGATGTTTTTAAATGAATCATTTCGAGGAGAAGCCCGACACTCACCAACTCCCGTTAGCGCTGGCGATGCAGGAGTTATGGAAATGAATGGGGCCGCTCTGTCTGTCAGGATTGGACTGTTTCGTTTAAATTCATGATTTCAGTGAAACACTTGGCATCAAGAGCACTTATCTGCATTTGTAGCTGCCGCTGGGTCGAATGTTTTCACTGGAACCCGAGCCAAGGGTGTTCTGAGGGGGCACAGAAGCTACATCCCCGCTGCACAGTTTGATATTAAGCCAATTAAAAACACATTTTTACAAAAAAAAATAATGTTGGTATGCAAATATTGCCATAGCAACTTGCTAATACGCATCAGGGCCGTGGTGCCAGGAGATTCACTCATTAGCCAGGACTCCGTACTTCCCTACACCACATGCTAGATTAATCATGCCAGCGTTCTGTGCGGCTGGGTGGGCTCTGGATCGAAGGCGGGTCAATTTGCCGTATTTGCTGCATGATCGATGCAGCAGTAGCACAAGGCGACACGCTTGCTGGGTGACTGCAGCTGGAGGTCAACGTAATGGCGACCAGACAGGCCTCAAACACGGATGTTAACCTAGCGCAGTCAACAACAACAATCAGCCTCTCCTGCTTGTCCTGCTGTAACTATGTAGGTTTATGTCTATTTATGGGGCAGTTTGCTGATCGAAGGGCCATGACCCTGACCCTAAACCGTCAGTCGCTGCTCATCGTGATTAGATCTGCTCGTCTGCTCGGAAAGTTGAAAAAACTCTGAGGTTGCAGAGGGAGCTTCTCCTGTCGAGGCAGAGATTAAAAGGTGCTTTTGGCAGTATGGCGAGATAGTTTAGAGCCTTTTAATCCATAATATTAAGTACACAGTTCACGGAAAAAACACATTATTGTGATTTAGTGGTGACATAGTTGCCGTATATTGAGATTTTTAGTTCAGCAGCAACTAATACTGTCAGAGTTGTGAGTTTAAAAAGCTTTGTTCAGCGCTGATCGGCGCCATGGCAACCACACCAGTGCTAAGATTCAGATCAATTATGAGAGCATTACCTTCATTACCGGGCGTAGGAGTGGAATCACCGTTCATCTTCTAGGATGTGAAAACAGATATTTAAGTCATTTGGAACGCTAGTTTGAAAGCTAACGTTGCTGGTTTCACCACCGGCTGTCTTTAAAATGTGAATTATGCTTTCTAGAGGATACATCAGCTGCCATCCTTCACCTCTGGATGACTGAAAGAGAGACGAGAAAAGAATCCACTACGGTTTATCCGCTAAGCTACACGCTAACGTAGTTTGACGCTAAAGATCAAATGTTGGATTGTTGCACGCAAATCTTGCAAAGCTGAGTGGTGAGCGGGGAGCCCTTGGAAAGACGTGTTCTCCCTGTGAAGGCCTGTCAAAATGGTGACGGGAATAGTCAAAGACACACACTCTGCGACCCTGAGCGCTCAGATCTTCCCATCGGTCCCCATTACATCATGCAATTAAAGCTGAACACAGGAACGGCCGGGCTTATTTCCAAACACGCTGTAGCTCCAGATTAATTTCCCCTCCGTTTGGTCCCACGCTGGCAAAAAACCAAGGCAGGAGACACCATACGCACGTTAATGTGGCAGAACGGATACCGCCGGAGCAGGGCCGCGCACGCACCACCGCAAGGGACGACCCATCATAATCAAATGAGTCACACAAGTGATGAATTGTGGGTAATTATGAGGCGACTGCAGGGCCGTTCAACCAACCCGATGTATTAAATCTCTATTTGTGCACGTTGGATGAATATTAATCGTTTTTTGTTGACAGATCAGGTAAAGGTGAAGGACTCATCGGGTTAAACCATTTCCAACCAGGGTTCAGAAGGAACTTCTTATGATTTGGCGGAGTTGTATCTGGCACAGCGCCGCGATTTATGACAAATCACCAAATAACAAGCTGCTCCAAACTACCGCTACGTGAATTGTTCCCCTCTTGGCGGCTCTGGATTCGTTGAGGAGATATAAGTCCTTGAATTGATCTGCTTGCTGAGACGCGCTGTTGCACTATAGTGAAACGGGCACTAAGCAGCAGGGACAAAGCGTCTCACACTCCATTTGATGCGGGAGGAGACGGCGCGAGACTCCCGGCGGGGACAGCTCCTCGGCCAGTTCGCACTTATTAGGACGACTGTTTGAGCGCCCGTACGCCCTGAGGAGGGAGCACGGTGAGAAGGTGAGGAAGACGCCACTCTGGGAGGTTTTCATGGGGGTGGGGGTGAAGGTCGGCCTGCTGACTTATGCTAAACCTTGGTTTTATGAGGGAACCTGATTGATTTTCTTGAGGGATGGGGGGGGTCACACAGGTTCTGGAGCTGCTGCTGACATTTGAAGCTGGTTTCTTGCTGCTTTCTGACTTTTTTTTCCCCTCCCGAGACATGAAGTTCTATACTGACATTTATGGTTCCCAGCAGCCGAGACCAGCAGGTCAGCCGGTTCAGCGGGCCCTCGCTCTCTGCAGGGGGTGTCGGCGAGGAGGTGTAAAAACTGTTTATGTGGTTTCTTTCTGACTGAAGAGGCCAATCCTGGACATGCTGGTGTTCAAACGATGGCTCAAAGTCACCAGGAAAACACTTCAGAGGCTAAAACGGAGCTTCGGGGGGAAGACAGTAGCCAGAATATACAGGAGTAGGAGCAAAAGCTGCCATTTTACAGGAAACGCGTTGCAGGATTGGGTTTATTCTACAGAGAGGATCTGTTAAATTCTTAAAGCTGTTTTTTTTTACGGAGAAATCCAGTTGTTTGTTGTGTGTTCAGGCTGCCGTAATCAGGGAGGCGGTTTGAAGCAGGCCTGCGAGGCGCCGGCGGACAACAAATCAGTTACCATTAAAGCCTGTGAGTACATTAGAGCGCCGCCGCAGCGCCGGGGCGCCGTAATGAAGCGTAAGTGTTGCATTTGGGTGTAAATGCTGCAGAATCCTGGGCTCCAGCAGCAGCGGTGCTAACCAAAGCGCCGCCCCGCAGCCTTTCTGCGCGCTGTATCACTGACCCGGCGAGCCGATCGATCAGCCGCGTGAGAGAAACAGCGTAGCCGGAATCTCCCTCTCGCACGTGTCCTCGGCAGCGACGGCGAGCCGCTGGCAGAGAGGAGAACAAGGGGAAGAAGGGGCGATGATAAAGGCAGTTAAAATGGCGCCCAGAGGAACGCGACGCTAATGTCACCTTCAATACGAGCAGCTAAGACGCATCGTACTCAGGCTTCGCCGTCTTCGTTGCCTCCAAGCTAACAGCTAACAGGCTCGTTTTCAGCGACCCCGGAGACACGAGTGTGGCCCTTTGCTTTTCCAAACACACCTAAGAGCCGCAGGAGCAAAGCTTGTCTGGTTGTCACGGCGATTAGCCGGTTGCTGCTTCCATGTACTGACCTTTGAGGGCCGGAACGACAGAAGAGCGAGATGCAGAGTCGACGTCTCCTCCCTCAGCGCTGCTGGTCATCTTATATTTAATCTGGTCTGGTCTCTGGGCGGGGACGTCCTCGTCCTCGTCCCCGTCCTCGTCTTTGTCCTCGTCCCCGTCGGATCAACGGTCGGAGGCTGGTTTCAGTCGGCGCTGAGGCTGTCTGAGGCTGTCGCATCAGCTGGAGCCGTTCTGGCAGCAGGCGGCATTTCGGTAAGGTCGAAACGTGCTCGCAGAGGCCAGAAGCCTGGACGTCCTCCCCCCATCGGGCCTGCGCTCCTCGCTCCTTATTTGGAAGGTTTCGGGATGGTAGATCAAGCTGTCGGGACAGATCGACGCCTCGGTTCTGTCCTGGTCCAGCTGGTCTTTCCCACTTAATTAGCACCTGTGCAATCATCCAAAGCTCGGAACGGGAACACGTTTCGTACACTGGGATATTCTGGGAAGACGCCGCGGTTCCGTCTCTATCAGCCAGGGGTCCCCCTGGACGGACCCGAGCAGCCTTCCTCCTCACTCCACATGTATCCCAGTGTCTTTACAAGCCTCGTCCTGGTTCAGCGGACCTCCTGACCCGCGCTGCTTTAAGCAAATTGTTGACCTTCAGCTCAATTATGAAGCTTCCCTCTCCCTCCGTTTCCTCCTGCACTCGGTATTCCCGTCATCCTTCAGGCCCGTCTCCTTGGGAACTTTCTGCATCTGTGGGGAGTTGAAGAAATGCCCCCCCCCCCCCCCTGCAGGGGATAATTGGACAGGCGAGAATAACAGCAAGGATTTTCTTTCACCCCGACGGCGCGGCGGCGTCCAGGCGAATGTCCGTTCGCGCCAGAACCACCGGTTCCGTCTGACACGTCTCATTTCTTCTCCTATTTTCAGTCAAATGACTCGTTAAAATTCAGGGCTGATGAATATTTGAGGTGGAGGGATGAACATCTCTTTGGGACTCGGGCGCGAAATCAGCTCCATCACTGGATGTTCGTAGCAGGCCTTTATTATTAGTGGGTTTCTTTTGAACGGGCTTGTTTACACACTTGCATAGTGACTCCTGCTGGCCTTAAATGATTCTTATTCAATTTTTATGGGCTCTGACGCTCTAAATGTATTCAAGGTCATGGAACCGTTTGAACGGAATACACTGAATGGATCGTCCCCCGAGATATACTTTAAAGGAGCATCTTATTTTGTAACACAGATGATAAAACACAATAACTTTATAGAAGCACAAACAAGCAAACACGTCAAAATGAAAACATGCTGATTTCAGGTGAAATGCGCAAAAATATGAAACTGTAAAGAACCTGCTAACAAATGGAGAAGAACGGGACCAAAACTAGCAAAAACCCCTCCTTCATCATTCTGATGCATGAGCAGAAAGCCAATAACTGTCAAATATTGTGTTTGATGTGATTGATGGTGAACTCTACATGCTTTAAAAACAAACAGGCGAAAACTCAGCAGACAGCGTGAATAATTTATCGGCCCGTTCCAGGACTCTGTCCTGATTACGAACCATTACGGCTTCCTCGAGGGTCCCAAGTACAAAAACCAAGGCATTCATCACGCGCTAATGCTAATGCTATCAGTGAACAGATAATTGCCTCCAGGACATTTCTGAGTCAGAGATGCAAAGTTAAAATATCAGCAGTGATGGATTGCTGGAGCGATGCGGAACTACAGCTGGGAACGATCCCGGCCTGGATTTGTTTTATGTAATCCCTGCTAACATAACTGTTTCTCTCCGTGCTGGCTCCTGCTGTTGTCCACCCACAGGTAAGCTAACTCTGTGGCGCTAACACCAGCCTGAGACGCTTCCTCCTCACTTCACCTGCAGCTTAAGTGTCTCGGGCCCTTTTCCAAGCACGAAAAACAATTTAAGGCTGGCTAACAAGTAGTGAAAGCGGAATCTCGGGGTTTTCCAGCCGTACCGTGTGCTGCTCTGACGCGGGGAGCATTAGAAGGGAACGTTGTGGGTACCGAGCTGCAGAAACAGCCGACCCGACGTCTCTTTATTGGGCCGTCGTTCCACTCACGCTTCACCCGCAGCCTTTTGTCTGTTTCCTATTGTCTTTTTAATCCTCCGTCTCATTTTGTTTGTCGGGCAGTTCCGCTGTTTCAACAAGCGTTATCGCAGGAGAGCGCATCAGATAAAGAACCGCACCGGCTCCCCGTGGGAGTCGCTCCCTGATCCATATCACAGCAATTTCGAACCGGCCCGTCGTGAGGAGAGTGCGTTTCAACAAAGCGATGGAGGTCGGCGTCAACGGGCCGGCTGTGCGTTTTAGTTGGTGCCGGCGATGCGGGTCAGCTTCGGAGCAGCTGCTGACCTCTATATGCAGCGTCCGTGTAGCTAATGCTTATGTAGCTTATGTGTCCCTTTTGTTTGCTTGGAATGTCGCCAAAATCTACAGGTAATCACGCAAACGCAGAGGGTTAGGGTCGCCTGGAGGATGTGCTAACGCTAGCATTGCTAAAGTTTACACAGCATCAATTTGTTTACCTGCCAAGCTAGCATTACTGACATTACAACCAATCCGCCGTCACTTTATTTCTATGAATCTGCAGCTTGAATGGCAGCAGGCTACGTTCGCGTGAGGATAAATCCTCTGTTAGAACAGCTCGGGCCCAACAATGTTGTCATGTGTGTTAGCGCATTTGTTCAGCAGCCTGGTCAGACCACACTCGGGAGTCCCTCTGGATTCCCTCGCAGCTTTTGTGTGCTCAGATTTTTTTTTAAGCCGTCTACCAGGAGGAATTTGAGGCTTTGATGTGCCTTCAGCACAGGCTCTGGTCACCGTTCAAAATAATTACTTACTGAGCTGCTGATGCAAAACAACGGGGGAAAAAAGAGGCTTTGTTGGAAATAAAATAAGATGGAGAGAACATCTAGAAGGGTGCTTGAAATGCAGCCAGGTAGAAATAGATGCTTTTCACCAGCTGGGATTATTTTTTATAGGGAAAGTGAAATCTTTCCCCTCTCACTGAAAGACTGATTTAGGGGGAATACTGCAAAAGTAATGAAGGGGTGTTGTCGGAGGCCAGCTGTGCCGCTGAGCTCTGGATTTACCTGCCGCTGCCACATCAGTTAGTGATTTCGGGCCCAGGACTCCGGCTGTCGGTCCCCACGCGGGGCTTCTAAACTTCGGGTGAACGACATTAGCATGATGGATGCTGCAGGAGTGTTGATCATAGCGTACTTACCAGTCTGTTTGCTCGCGTCCAAGATGGGAAAAGCCTCAATATTTCACTTCCTGCCGCTGAGCCTTTCCCTGTCGTTCATCTTCGCTCCAGTCAGCTTTGAGTTTTCTCATGTTAGTGGACAGGTAAAGCCAGAAAATGTGCTTTTTATACTCTGACATGGAGAATGCTCGTCATGCTAACATGTCTCCTGCAGAAATTGACCACTTCAGACAAGCTAATTATAACAATGGTGGTAATAATTATTGATAATAGTCACTGATTATCTGTGGCCAGCTTGTGTAAAGAAAAACAAAATCGACAGAAAAGGGAGGCATTAAGCTGCTAATGCTAAGCTAGCTCCGATTGCAAGAAAACCTGTACCATCCCTAAATATGTTATTTTACTGTCCACACGTAGATAAAACAGGTTTAAAGAGAAAGTGAGCTCTCAAAACCCCGACGTACGAGGCGGAAGTAGGAGGTGATAAATCGTACTTCGATTGCTGTAACAACGTTAAAGCTGATGGCCATAAATAAACCAACAATCGCACTCTGTCTGGCACCACCCACTGGCTTAGCTTTTTTATTAAGTTAGAATGGAGGCTCACAGGAGCCGAAAGAAAGCAAAGGAAACGGGTTTATTTGTCAGGTGCTCGCAAAAAAATATGTTTGTCAAACATCAGAAGGCTAATTTGGCTAATAAGCCGGTCTATGTGGCGTTCAGCACCATTAAAACCACCTTACCACCGGTTTTTCTTTGTTTCTGATTTGACTGTCTCTCCATCCAGTTTTACCTTTTTGCTCTCAGGTTGTGTGAGTCAGGTCCTGTTAGCATTCACGCCGTCGATGCTGTCTGTCTGCGGCATTTGTTGTTTAAAAGCATGTCATTAGCTAATGGAATGTGTTTGACTCAGGTCAGTTAGCCTGATGCAGAGTTTGAAACAAAAGCTGCAACCAGCCCGGTAATTCCATTTAGACCGAATATGATTTAGCTCCGCGGGTATCGATGTTTTTAGAAGTCAGACAGGAATGCGCATTCATTACCCATCCAGCCTTTGTGGCCCCCCTCCGGCCCACCCTCACGTCCCCTCAACCTTCGCCTGCACTTCCTCCGCTGCTAAACACGTCGGAGCGAAACAGGAAGCTTCGGAATTCTGCATCTGAATAATTCAGCCGCGTCTGCGAAGTTGCAGCGATGGTGGCAAGTTTGCCGCCGCCTTTCCTGGTGAAGGACACGGGTACGTTGGCCCCCGGGGTGGGGGTGGGGGGGCTGGGATCGAGCAATGCTGGACCGCCTTCTCCGCCCATTTTCTGCTTACTCCGCCCACTTTGTGTTTGCCCCGCCCATTGCATCAAGTACGCACGGGACGTAACTCGTGTGGGTGTTGGACAACTACGTATCCCACAATGCATTTCACCTCGGCAGTACCTACGCCTGCGTAACGCTAGAGCGGCGGCGCGGCGTTTTAAATGTTTCACAGCACTTCTGGATGCTGCGAAGCTCCCGGACGCCTCCGCGCGTCACAGAAACATTCCTGAGGAAAGTCTCCCGGAGGTCAGCCAGCACCGCCGTCCCTCTCACATGTCAGATACGGTTCCTTGTCAAACTCCGCCCACCATCCGATTCAGCTGCCTTTTGTGGTTATTTAGATCCTGTCGGGAGTCACACTTACAAAGCTGAACAAGCCCGAAAACAGCGTCGCTGGTCTGATTTCAGCCTTCCGACTGGAAGGAGCTCACTGAGTCGGCGTGCGTTGCCTGGAAGCGCTCTGTCTCCTCCCAGGATGCCCCCGCGGCCTCGCCGTTCCTTCGCATCGGGCCGGGCTGTCAGCCCTCCTCACATCAGCCGGGTGAGGCTGCCCGAGCCACAAGGTCGTGGCTTTACTGTCCGTGCGTCTCGCCGGAGCAGGTTAACGCGTGTTGGGCGACCACAGCGGCGTGTCCCGTAGCACGGAGAACGACACCGGGCCGACAACGCCGGTCCTGGACCGCCCCTTTTTTGGCTGTGGCTGGCGAAAGGTCATAACTTTTAATGTGTCATCGCCTCGATAAAGTGTCGTTTTCTGCCGTGACGCAACCTCCGAAGGCCTTTCGCGGCGTCTCCACCTTCCTTTTCACACGCGGGGGCTTTTATGAGGGCAGTTTCCCTCTAAAAGCCCATAAACACGTCAACACTTAAACCGTTAGCAGCCCGTGCCCATTAGCGCGACGCTAACAGTAAAATGCCACTCGACGGCTATGATTTAAACGGGAGGATCTCGAACGCCGGCTTCATTAGCAGCTCCGGCGGAGGGACGGCGGGGGCTGAAACCGTGGCGACCGTCCCGATGTGGCGATGACAGGAAGCGTTCCGCTCGTCTCTCCCCGCTGCTCGCCGGCGCCGCTCTTCCTTTGCCTCCGAGACAAGCGATCCCGCAGATACGGCAGCTGGGGGACAAAAGATTGACTGGGTTGGAGCGCTGCAGCAAGGATTGAATTAGAATCTGTCGCAGCCCCCCCCCACACACACACACACACCACACACACACACACACACACACACACACACACCCTCCTCTTTATTATGTTACGGGTGCGAAACCAGCAGATTCTGGAACAAAGACAGCCGGCTCCTCCAACAGTTCACTTCTCTTCAGTAATGTGTGTCATTATTTCTTCAGATGGGGGGTGGAAAGGGGTGGGGTGGGGTGGGGGGGTGGGTTCTGTAGCATTAAGTCAGACATTGCTGCAGGCTTCACCGGGTTCTGGATCGACTCACCTTGAGGGGATCGATCAAAAAGTTTCTGACGCTGATCGTGGGACCGCTGCTTGACCCTTGGATTAAGAGTGTGTGTGTGTGTGTGTGTGTGTGTGTGTGTGTGTGGGGGGGCGGTCGTGTAAAGGGATTCAGATTTGCCCTGAAGGTCTCCACTAGACAGGCTGTCCTTGTGGGAGGGAAATGACAGGAGAAACGGACCTTTAATGTGGAGGCGGAACCATTGAGGAGCTCCTGGAGGGTTTCGGTTTGACCTTCCTGTGACCTGTGACCTCACGCAGCGAGTGACTCAGGTCACCGAGGTAACCACAGCAGTCAGAGGGGCAACAGACGCTGCAGGCGGGGCCCATGCACGGGAGTCTCCAGGTCTTGAACGCTTCCCCCCTCAGATCTGGCAGGCTAACCCTCGGATGGTAATAAAGCCTGTTATAACAACGCTATAGACGGCTGGTTAAACCATCATTAAACCGTCATTAACCTGCATCAACCCGGCGCATCGCCTGATAATCAGGAGCCACGTACGAGCCGGACGGGGGCGGTGACGGCGGAGGAGCCGTTATTGATCCCGGGAGGGTCGTTGTGGCAAAAACTGATCGTGGGGGGGCGGGGGGGGGGCATCCAGCCAGAGTGGCCACTGGCCAGAGGAAACATGTATCGATCCAGCGGAACGATCCAGCTGTTGTCACAAACGCTTGTGAGTCCATCAGCAGCAGGATTCTCTCGTCGGACATCAGGACAGTAAGGGGGGGGGGGGCTGTCTTTACTGGTGGGGGCGCTTAGATGAGCGGCGCGATTCAAATCCGACTGGATCTTTTGGACATTCCGGGGCCGCTAAAGAGCCACAATCAAAGAAGGACCCCCCCATAAACGGCGCTGGTCGGCTCTGACCTCTGCCCCCCCCCCCATGGTGAAACGTGCACTAAAAAGGACTTCCCCGTCGCCAGGAAAGGCGGGCGGATGCCCCCCCCCAAGTTCCGCGGGCCCGGTGAATTCTGGGATACGAGCGCTGACATTTTGCAGGGGGTGACATCACCGGGAGCCTCGCCGCAGCGCCGGCTGTCAATTAAGATGCGTCGCAGCACGTTGGCGTCCCGCCTCCCGGAGCCGAGCGACGCCGCTCCGGTTTTTACCTCCCTCACAGGTTTGGAGGCTAAAACCTCATTTTAACCACTCTGGAATTCAGCCCCCGAGTTTTTTGGGGGGGTTTCTCTCAGTTTTTTTTTCGTTTTTTTTGTTGTTTTTTTAAGCCTGGGGTATTTGCTGTGCGCGCACGTGCACGTTTTGTGTAACAGGATGAGGGAAAAAGCCCCCCCTAATCGGATTATTATACAAAAGCACGCCGGCGCCAACCCGAAGTTGGTAATTAGCAGGATTGTGGCGGGATTCAATACTCTATTAACCATCAGCTGGGCTGTTGTTTCTGTCCCACCGAGTCCAGAGGACGGTTTCAGGAAGCTGTCCTCGTCGTCCTCAAACGCTGTCCTCGAACCCTCCGGCAGCTCCAGCGTCTCTAAAGGCCCCAGGCTTCATTAGGCCTCGGGAGCTGCACAATAACGTTGATCCTGATGCAGGATTTTATATTAAATCCAGTCACATCATCGTATACATTGACGCCGTCTAATGAGAATGGCAGCATAAAAGCTTTATTATTATTACCGATATTAGCATAAAAAGTCCAAAAGCTCTGTTTTGCTCCCTGTTTTAATCTCCTAGCTCATTTGTGTTCATGCTAGCTAGTGGCATTTAGAAGGATTTCTGGTTTTGGTGCCGACAGGAAGTCAGAAAGTGGAACTACTATCAATGATCTTGTCAGGTCTGAATCGTCTGCTGGGGTTTAACTTTCCCAAACAGGAAGTTTTGGCTCAGCCGGGTGCTTTTCCCGAACACGACCGTAGCCACACTAGCGTGTAGCGCTCTGCCTCTGAGGGTGCCTGTGTAAAATGGGTGAAACGTACAGTGACTGTACAGATTTATATCACTGCAGGGAAGAGCGTGCTGACAGTGCAGGGCGCTCCGGGAACGCCGACCTGACAGACGCTAACGGACGTTCCCAGCAGCCCTGAAGGAAAAGGCTCATCCCGGCAGCCTCGGCGCATCAGTCCGCTCCGTATCCGCTGCGATTGAAGTCGTCAACGGGCTGGACGAAAAGGAAACGGGTCGTGAAAGCCGAGGCGGGCCCAAACGCCTCTGCAGCAGAACATCATCATCGGCCCGTCTGCCGGATCAATCCCGCCTTTCATTCCGGTCCCACGGAGCTCGGCTGGGCGCAGTGTTTCCTTTTCATCCCGACATGAATCCGCTGGTGAAGAGAAGGAAGCGCGCCTGTGATTAAAGTCGGCCCGCTCCGAGCCGCGACCCAGCCTGTCCGTGGCAGCGCTCCAAATCTGCTGATGGGGATGCTCGGGCCGGGCAGGCGGCCTCTGTGGGTCCACGTGGGGGTTTTCTGTTCCAGGCGTAGCAAAACATTTTCCCCGTCAAGTGGCAGCCTGTAATTCACCTGACAGCTCACTCAGTGTTACATAAGAGACGTGTTGGAGTTTTCACCGCAAAAGTGAAGCGGGGACACGGCAGAATCCTGCAGTTAGCCGAACGGAGGGAACAGAATTGTTCTTTAATTAGCAAAAGAATGAACCCGATTTCTATAATGTAATAACACTACCTACCAAACTCTTCTGACTAATTCCAACCGGGGGAACTGGACTCGGTTTTAAATGTGAAGGTTTGATGCTGTTTTAAACCTCAAATCAAACTTCTGGGTCATAATCCAGCGTCCAAGGTCATGCTAACGTTAATATGTTAGCATAGCATTGATAAGTATTGCCTACAGTAGCATGAAAGTTAGCTTTACTTTGACTAATTCAAGTAAATAAATGATAAATAAAAAGAGCTTATTATTTTAATAGTTAGATAAGAAATTATGAATTCACTGAAATTAGAATAGTGGTTATGAAAGCTGTACATTTGAGTTTGGGATGATAAATTTACGAATGAGTTTAATCAAAGTAAGCCTTGGCTCACGAGCAAACCTAATGAAAAACATGCTAGCGCACAAACCCAAACACGAAGATGAACGTGACTGTTGTTTTTGTCGGCAGGTGTTTGCCGAGAATATCTTAGTTTCTTCTGGCAACACTTGGTTTTCTATTCCAGTCCATTTTTTAATCGGCGACCTTGACTGTGTTAGCGTGTTAAGACCAGCTCACACGACACAGCCGCACTAGCTGTTTTGATCATCGTTTTGATTCTGTGATCTGACACCTTTTTTTTAGTAAACCGCACACGCTGTGATGGAGCGGCGGGAGTGTCGAGAGGCTTCTGCAGCTCCTGCTTAGATGAGCCGCTTTTGGCTGCTTAAAGGTTTTAGCGTTGAACCACGTGCGCGCGCGCAGATCAAAAGCCGTCATTAGCAAACTTTTTCTCGTCTGGAGTTGAAAGATGTGAACTCGGGAGACTGGTCGAGCAGAGTTAAACTATTTAAAGTCTTCTTGAATTTCTGTGAAAGCTAGCTTCGCTCCCGTGTTCCTGTTTGATTGGCACTGTTGGCGCATCGGCGTTATCGCTAAACTCTTTGCAGTTCAAGAGGTCAGAAACAGCTTCAATAGGAGAAATTTGCTAGGTTTTAGCATGTCTCTACCAATATAATCAACGTCAAAGATTGCGATGTGCGGCCAATTACTGCACACCTCCCTAAACTGCCAGTCAGTATCGTAAAAGCTTTATAAAAGCTATGCTACGTAATAGCTAGCATTGCATTTAGCTCTAAGCAGAGAGCACATCTGAGTTGCAAATGTGTTCCTCTTAACTAGAGGATCGGGATCGTTTCTGCAGTTCAGCTACAGCAGAGCCAAGCTGTTAGCTGATTCGTGGACAAGCAAATGAGCTTTTTTAAAAAAAAAATGTTTCCGTTTCCCTGAAAGACGTTCTTGTGGCACGAGATGCTAAAGAAGTAATAAAAAACAAACGCTAACAATAGCATCCCAAGGTGGCGTAACATGTTTTCCCCGTATGTGAGTCATACGTGCGAAACACAGGTCTCCATGTGGCCCTACTGACACCTACGTGCACATACATTAGGATGTGCTAGCTACGTCAATACTTCTGTTGCTTCATTTAAGGCTGCTTTGACGGGAGACATTTCAATTTAATGAAGATTAGCATCGATCCCAACAAATCTAATAATCTATTTGAGGAATTACACGCGGACGTCTGCTCCCATCAAAGCCTTTTCCTTTGATGCTTTCATGCTTTTGGAGCCTCCCTCCCATTGATTGATGAGATCAATGCTGACATTCACTGAAACTTTTTTTTCATTAACACGTTCGCTCACTTTGCTAAAGGAGAATCAGAGGACTGAATTTCAATCAGCCGCATGCTAATCTGCATTGATTTGGGTTTTGGTCTTAATTAATCTCGCCACTCCTTTGATCCCTCGTTTGAATCGTAGCCCAAAGTCGTCTGGGTCACTGAAAGAAATAGTACGACACCCAGATCTGATCCTTTTCACAAAATGCAGAGCTAGCATCGATTAGCTTTCATATGCTAACTCTCAGGAGAAAGATTATTAGGCGACAACAGAAATGAGACCGTGCGGGTGGCGCATCTCTAATTGGGCATCGTTGATCGCTTGATGGTGGTCAGCGACCTCGGAGCAGGCAGGTTTTCACTTCCCAGCCTGTGATTACAGGAACCCTTCGTGAAACCGATGTCTCCCGTCAGTGGGACTAAAACAAACAACGACGCTAACGCCAAGCATCCGGAGCGCTCCGCCGGGAAAAAAACTCTTTTTGGGGGACATTTTATCGCGGTGCCATTCGGCTTTGACTTAGATTGACCTAAATAAATAAAAGAAACGCCGCCGTGCTCATCGGCAATGAAGATTGGAGCCGCGATGGAATTTAAGAAAAGGGATTTGTTCTTTCATAAACCTTAAAAGTGCTGTAGTAAATGCTGCCAGCAAAAGGGGGGTTGGGGGTGTGAGCGTGTGTGTGTTACGTAAAGCATCCGCCCTCTCAGACTGCGTTAGCGTAGATCAGTAATAGCAGCGGATTTAGGCCAGAAGTGAAAGTCTGAGATCCCCAAACTGAAATATTTATAGTTCTCACTCCAGGACGCATCGCCCTGTTTGTTTTCCTGCGCTGCTGGAGCCTCAGTCAAAAGTGTACCGCATCATTTCAAGCAGCGCCAGCGGAGAAGCGTACGCGAGGCGAACGGACGGTTTTCCCGCCTTGCCCCTCGGGTCCCTCCGTCCAGATTCGGTTAGATTTGGGAGATTTGATCCTGTGAGCAGATGTTGAGGCAGGTCTGCAGGTCACCCGGGGCTGAACAATGAGCTGTGAACTCATCTGGCGAGCGGCCGACCGCAACCTTAATAGAGCTTGATGAAGGAGGCCCGCTGACCTCAATTATTAAGGAAAGTGGCTTTAATCAGTGTCTTTCACCGGGATTAACGGGATCTGACACCTCCAGATTACACTTCCTCGGTGGTTTTACTCTGTTTCTGCATCTATTTAAAGATGATCCGTGTGTACTCGATGCTAACCCTGTCGGTGGGGTCATCCCGGAAGTCTGAGTGGGCTCCCAGAGCCCAAAAAGGGCCAATAAACACAGTCTCGTCCCGAGAGGAAGCCTGTTCGCACGTTCGGCTGGTCCTCCAGCTCCCTAATTGGAAGGTGTTACGTAATCCCGACCCTCCAGTTGCCCCGGCGCACTTGTGGCGGGACGCGGCGATGTTGCACGCACGACTGCGCACTCTGGGAGAAATGCCTCCATTCGGGTGATTTATCGGCGATTCCGCGGCCCCAAACGAACGAGGAGAGCCTCCGCAAATGACGCCGTCTTCACACTAACTCATAAAAACCACAAACAAACCCAAAAAAACGGATTTCAAGCTCGGCTGCGCCTCACTTTTAATTGGTAGCAGGCAGCGCTTCCCTCGGCGGGTGGATGTCGGCGCCGCAGACCCCGTTTCCAGCATTTCACAGGATTTTGCAGATTAATTTACAAGAAGTTCTAAGTAGCACAGCTCTGCCGTTTTTGTTTTTTCACGTTGTCTCTTAATCTGGTTCGTTAGCTTTAACAGTCTGCACAAGCCTCGCAGCTACAGATGTGCTCCCCCTCTTTCTGCCTCAGCTAATAAGAAGCTATCAGGAGAGTCATCGCAGGGCTAATTTTAGTGTGAGGTGATGTGCTGTGCTTTGGGAAGTGCCGGGTGCTCAAGACGGAGCAGCATGAGGCGCCTCTTTGTTCATCCTGTTCCATTTACAAGAGGGCTTTTTTTTTTTTTTTTGCTTATTTGTATTACACGCAAACCTTCCTACGCAGTCGTTGCATCCAGAATGAAGTAAATCCGGCCAGGAAATACTGAAATCCACCACTTTTCTTCTTTGGTTTTGGTGGTTACCTTTGTGTGGAGCTTTGAACCATTCGGTGTGTTGATGACAGCCTCTATCGGGGCTGGAGGTGGAAAATGCTCCTCGGATGCCGTGATGCTCAAAGAAAAAGAGCGGAGCAACTCTGAATTCAACCTCAGCATCTTTTAGCGTCTTTTGTTTTGAACGCTCACGATTAACAATGATACAAAGAGTTTGGCGCTGTTTTTTCCGTGACTCGCAGTCGCGTTGGATCTGGAGAAATGTTGCTTTTGTAGTTTGCTCTTTTATGGTCAGAGTCTTGACAGAAATCCTGACATGAAATTCTTCATCACAGCAAAATCCGGAGGCTTTCCGATGTGCGAAATCCAAACCGTAGCAAGAGTTTAGCTTGAATACGCACACGACAAACACAACTTGGTTTAGCTTATCAACAACTGATTTCCAACAACTTTGCGACGACTCTCCCGGTCGGTACTGTAAATAGCGTCAGTTTGGATAAAGCCCCTCCGGTGTCTTTAGAAACCTTTCAGTCCTTCCCATTTGCTCAGCGTCCTTCCTTTCATCTTCGGCTTTTTGAGCTTTTCTCGAGGTTGCGTTCACGCTCGCTGGATCCTCTGAGCGTCCACCAAAGATCGTGTGAACCCTCCATCAGCTCTCGTCTGCTGCCCAGCTCACAGAGACCTCGCTGTTGGACCGGTGTATCGCCTGGCGTGGTTATAAAAACGGCGGGTATGACTTTTCTGAACCGCGTTGCACTCGTGACTCCTCAGTGGTCCCAATCCCCTGGACGATCGCAGCGTTCCGAGACCGTCGTTGGCATAATAGGACCTACTCGGCACGGAAAACCAAGAGTATGTACCCAGAAAGGAGCTACCCCACCGTGGTACCCCTAGCGGAAAAGCCTCTAAACCGTACCGTGTCGAGTCATGAGTGGATCAGCGGCATGAGTCAGCCAGGAGCCTAGAGTGACAGAGCCGTCTGTTACTTCTTGTTATTTACACCTTGAACAGAAGGGCCCCGGAAAGTTCTGGCAAATCTGCCGCTGCAGTGCAGGTGTTTCAGGAAAATAAGAGGCTTTTTCAGCTCCGCGCCTTTGACTAAATACCCATCTTGCGCGGCTCCTCTCAGCGGCGGCAGAGCCCCGTAAGTGTTCGTTTACTCCTGCGGCGTCTTACCGAGGGACGCCCGAGTTCCTTAATCCGTTACGTGACTTTGAAGTCATTGCTGGGAAGCGCACCCTCTGATGAGAAACAAGCGCGTAGACCGTCGGCGTGATGGATAAATAACAATAAAGGGAGATGGAGCCTGGAGGCTTATAAAGTCCGGATAAAAGCAGGGATGAGAGAAAGCCAATGGCTTTGATATGTGGTATTATTGTTGCTAACAGAACCTGGACCTCTGTCTTTTCCTCTACGATCCCTGAAGTTAATGAGAATCAAGTGAAGGGCGCCGCTCGGCTAAGTTGTCCGGATATACCTTCCAATCATGAACATTCAGGCGGCCTCAACTGAGGCTCCTGCGTCAGACAGAAGCCACAGTCTGCAGGTCAAAGGTCACTTTTTTAGAGCAGAGCCGGCTGTGGACACACGGGGAATGAGAAAGGTCATCAATTTTCACGTCTGGCCCTTCCGCATGGAGCAACAATGTAATAACAGAGGAGCGCGGAGCACCGCGGCTAAAGGTGCTTTATTGACGACCCCGGAGTTGATGAGGGCGAGCGATAAACGCCGTCCTCACCTGAGTTAGAGACGGACGGAAAGAAGCGGATTTCTTTTCCCCCTCGCAGTCAGCAGAATGCTCATCCAGCACGAGGGAAGCGATTTCATCAGACTCCAACATCCTTTTTCTTCCCACCGACTCGAAACGCAGTAATTGTGAAAGGGAAACTTCCGGGCGTGGCGGGATTTAAAGCGGGGTTTTCTGGGACACCTTGGATCGGCGGCTACGTTTTGACGTGTACGCTAACAAAGCCAGATTCTGCGGCAGGTGTTTTCAATTTGCTCGCTTCATAGGAAGAGACGCGTGAAATCGATCTCCGCGTGCGGCGCTCGCTCGCGTGCCACATTTGGAATCTGTGTTGGAAGCAATTGAAGCCGCCGTCGATGAAGCCCGCGGGAGATGCATTAGCCTGTGAACATTACCGCGCCGGGGGGGTCTGTTTAAACACAAGCGAGGGAAGACAACTCAAGAGGATTTATAATCACAACAGAACGCCGTAACAGCGCGGGGAGATGGGATCCCTCCAGAGGTGTCGTATTAAATCTAATGAAAAGCTGCAGCTACGCTCGGTGCTGGCGCTTAATAGCGATTCTGGGCTCCGAGGACGGTTCCCTGCTGAGAGACAGAGTGGAGTCTCAGAACTACATGTCTCAGTTATGGTTACTTCAAGACTGCGCACTTTTCCCCCTTCCACCGTTACGCAGACGATACCCAACTCTACCTCTCCAGCAGCAATCCTGCAAGCGGCGGAGTCAATATCTCGTGTTAGTTCCAACCACTAGGGGGCGCAGTCGAACATTTGCTTCACTTTTCTGCTATTCTCTCCTCAGTTTGTTGCTGTACATCAGTTGGTGCCTCCACTTTACTGCACCTAAACGCATCATTATCTTGACAGTCTTAAAGACAATCCAATAAAACTCAACTTTATGACCTATAAAGTGAGGATTTCCAGCAGTTCTCGCCAGATGGACATAAATAATCACAGGGACATTTGAAGTCAAGGCAAAAGTATCTTATTTTATCTATATTTCACATCCGTCTAGTGCTCACCACAATGTTTATGTTCCATTTTCCCATCCTGTTAGAAGAAAACAAGCTAACACACTCCCTGGTGGTATCGCTGGAGGTGTGGGTAGTGAAGTGGTCCCCACATTAGCCAGCGATGCTTCAGTGCTCTTATTCAGAGCCAGGTAACTAGGCAACCGCGCTGCCGGTCGACCGAGGTGGATTCACAGAGGATGCGACTTGGACTCAGGAGATTCTCCTGTTGTGTCATGATGTTACCCAAGGGGCTTTCGAGGGGTCAGCGATGGATTTCTCGGTCTTTTTTCCCCCTCTTTGGGAGGGAATACCCTCCTCCATGGTTCCACGGCCAGTCTGAGGTTTCTTGGCCGTCCCAGAGCTCAACTCCCACAGTCGGGCCGCCTGCCATATGGTGCGGGATACGGATGAAAAAAGAGGGGAGCTGAGGGAGTTTCTGCTGGAAACTGGGTCACGGAGACTGTTGGCTCACCATCAGTAGTGATAAACGCACCGGAAAACTCACTCGGAAGGGAAGAAAATATGTTTAAAAAGTTCCACCAATAAGAATTCTACTCATGGAGAAATCTATAGGGTCTGAATTTAATTCAGCTGGAAATAAGTCCGATTTTCGGGATTTATAGGATCCATCATCGTCATCCTGGATCTTTATCTGATTCGATAGATGTAATATTAGATTTTGCTGAAAGATTCAAGTGTTAATTATCTGTACATCGTCAAAAATGCGTTATTAATATCTTTATTATGTAATCTGCAAACATCAGGCCAGTCGCTGCTGACGGTTTCCTGTAGCTCCACCCTGAAGAAGTAGGTTTTGTTGCGTCCTCGGCTTCAGCGCCGCTCCGCAGAGTTTCTGTTTCGGGTTTTTAATGAAACTTACGAGAATGAATCGCGTCGTGTTTGCGGATCGGCGGAGCGGGGGCGTCACAACCATAGGTCAGAGCCATGAATTTTAATCAACGGCAGCGTCGCCCCCACAGCTTTTAATAGCCGCCCATATGCGGCGGCGGGATCGCCTCGTAAATCAGCTAACGTGCTGCACTTTTTACAGATGTTTTCTGCCTCTTCTGGGGTTTTTTTTTTTGTTGTTGCTCGCCTTTAATCCAGCTCGTCTGCGCATCGGTTAGAGGAAGCTGGGAGCAGACTCGTCTTCCTCCAGGGGAAGCTGCCGCAGGAAGCGCCACGGTTTGATCTGACGAGGCCCACCGCCGTCCAAACAGCTTGTGAGGGTGAAAGGTACAAATCAATCCCAGCTGTCAGGCTCCACTTCCTGTTCGGGAAAGTTCAGGAAGTCTTCGCCAGTCCTCAACCGGCTCCCCTTTGTGGCCCGACAGGAACTCCTTTGATTGCCGGGCCTTTAAATCTCAGCTAGGACTGAGATTCAGTCGGACTTTAATGGCTGAATAACCGACAATAAACGACATCACGCCATCAGTTCAGGGCGCTTTACTCCGCAGCTGGAGAGAAACAGACAGATGAAGAAGAATGAAAGTCACGGCGCCGTTGCTGATTGATTTCTTAATTTCCCGATTGCACGGTCGACGGCTGAAGCACCTGCCTCCGCCCGCCATTTCTGCACGGTAATTTTCTCATTTGGCGCCGTTTGCCGCAGACCTGATGTCAGCGGGGTTCTCTCTCTCGCGCACTCGCACACACACACCCACACACACACACACACACACACTTCCTGCCTTACCTGTAGCCTCATTTCTCACATGTCAGACCTGTGTGTGTATCTTACCTGAAGCCTCCATTAAGGAGGTGACAGCGGAGGTCAAAGGTGACGTGTCAGCTGTTTTTCTGGCGGTCTGACAGCACGACCCGTCCCCCGTGGCAGGAGACAAGCAGGAGGAACGGTGGGATGTGACACCCAGCTAACAACTTTGACTGACCCAGGTTCTTCCCAGGAGGCCCCCCCCGGGCGCTCCCCGGGTCAGCCGCTGCTGTCAGCCTGACGGGCGCCTCGATGTGGTTTTTGAGGCTTATGATGTTGCCATAGCAACAGCGAATCTTCCCAAACCTTTAAATCAGCTTTTTTTGCGGGGGTCATTTCTATGTTTAGAGTGTAAGAAAAGCAGGAGCATTTGTTTCCGTTGAAACATTTCACCCACTTTTTACGAGGTATTCATTAACCTTCCGTCTGCTGTCTAATTAATAAAAGATTGGGCACAGAATTAGTCTGAATTTTGGATATTTTTAACTGTTTACTTTTTGATCATTTGAAATGAGCTCGCAGGAATTAATTTGCAGTCCAAAACTTCACCTTGTCATTGGTGGTAATTATCAACATCAGAATATTATTTTATATCACTATAGAAACACAATAAATGATCAAGTCACTCTTGATATTAAAACAGTAGATTTGAAGCAATCCCACAGCCCCCTGGTGGCCGGCAGCAGTATAGTACCTCGAAAACAGCAATATTTAGCTTCAATCAGTCCAACTTTTCTTGCATAGCAACAAGAAGGCTTCCCTAGCAACACCTTTGCAGACTCAGGCTTGAGCTGTCGGCTGGGCCCATCGTCGCCGTGTAACTGCGACAGACCTATCGTGTTCACCGAGAGCTTATCGCCAGCGCTGCGGCTTAATCGGAGCCCACCGCTAAGCTGCTCATCGCTCCTTCTTCTGCCACCCATCCTGAATTTATCTCCTTCGCAACAGACAGCGAGCAGCGTGTCATCGTGGCAAAGTCAAGCAAGGGCGGCTGTCAGAGCAGCTAACATGGAGCCAGCGAACGTCTGATTTCAGATTTCAAAGCGCAACGTTCATGCCAAATCATCCCCCTCTCTGCCGTCTATGCTAATCTGACATGTGATATGCACACTTGGGTAATATTTCCCCTCTTTTTCTGAGTCTCCTCACAGTTCGGCTAATTCTCCAACAAGAGGTTGGGGGTGGGGGGGTTGGAGGAGACGCACTTTGGCCTTCGTGGGGTGTAATTACAGCACGGAGCTCAAGTTCTGAGGACGCAAAACTTCAGTTCCCTGCGGCCTTTTTATTAGAACGCCTCAAAAGGGAATGAAAACGCAAAACCGGAGCGTTTCCATCAATTTCGGACATGCGCACAACAGACGTTATTAGCCGTAGACAATATCTGAGTGTAGAAGAAGAACTTTGACAGTAGAGGAAAAATAACATGACTCTCACCTTCCATGTTCTCCCCAGGTTTTATAGTTCAGGGTTGCTCATAAGAAGTAAGTACCTGGTCATCATGAAGACTTGGTGCTCACCATTATAATGGCCGTAGAGCCAAACATGTTCGCTGTTTCGCTTTTTTATAAGCGTCCCACGTATGTGTCATTACCGCCAACTACTGGCCCAGCACGTGCACTACAGCGTATTGGTGGTCTTGTAGCTCTTGTTTTTGTTCTTCATATTAAAGCTCAGCTCGTCGCCTTTTCAGAAAGTTCCCCTTTGAGGGTGTTTGATTTTGATTTTCTCAATGGCAAAATGATAACCATTGCTAGAAAATGAAAATCAAACCATTTATAAATCCTCAATGATGAAGCAAGCAATTAAAGCGTTTCATTAGCAGACAGCCACCTTGTGAATCATCATTTATTTTAACTTCCGCAAAGCTCATATTGTTGCAGTTTACAATCAGAGCCCAGTGCATATTAAAGTAATTGAGAAAAATCCATTGTGTCGGCAAAATAAAAGATCAATCAATTAGCTGTTCGGCTGAAATGAAAACACAATTAAAGGGTGAAAACTTCAGAAGCAAGAACTGTCTGAAACTACGTCATTTGGTCCCTCATTTCGGGAGGTGAAGCGTACTGATGTGGCCACGTCTCTGTCCTCGGAGCATAAAGATGGACTTGCATGGTGGTGGATCTCACCACGGCGCCATTTTGATCGCTTTGGTTTATTGTTCTGCAACAACACAGCAAAGATTACTTTTATCCTTTGAACATCATCATCATCTCCTGATGTGTCTCTGCAGCTTTGATTTATCAGGTGTTGAGAAAAGTTTCTGACCTTTCTATAAAAAATTTGAACATGTTCCTGTCTTACACAACAGTACCTGATCAAACTTGCCCTTGTTGTCAAGGAGCCTCTGGGGAAAAGCTGCGCAAGGCGCGCACTTGTTAGCTTAGTGCTAACCTCATTGTCCCTGATGTGATTTGGACGAGTTCTCCTGTTACTTTAGAGTAATTCCTGACTCATCAGGGCCTCTTTGTTTTAATCTAAAAGTGTCTTTAGTCCTGTGTGTAAAGGTCATTTTGGAGCACTGAAGTGCTTTAGCTTTGATAGCCATTAAAGTCCCCATCAGACCTTATAACTGACTCTGAACCACCACTGAAATGAAACATAAACTTCCAGCGACACTCGGTAACATATTTCCTGCCTTCATTATCCAACAGCGTTGCTATGGACACGTGAAATACACCAGAGGGATGCGTGGCTTCTTTCTTTTTTTTAAATGTAGCGCTGACAAGGTGCAGATACTTGGCCCCATCTGTCCTCGTCCGTTCCCGGCTCGCTGTACGTGGTGAGCGGACATATGGCGACCATCTGGGCCAGCCCGGGGATGTCAGAACACTGTGGCTGGCTGATATTCTGGGACCTGCAGGTCACTTTTACTCCTTCAGCCGGGGACGAGGGAAGAGAGAGCTGATAGTGCGAGTAATCTGGGATTAGCAACGGTAGCAGAGAGCGAAAACAAACATCTTTCTCCTCGCAACCGGCGGTCACTTTTCCGTTTTTGGTTTCTCCGTCTTCGTCGCTCTTTCACACTCTGTCGCCCTTTTCCCCCTGCTACTGCTGGGATGTGAGGTCACCACCGGCTGGCTGCAGGGTTTCTGGCCAGTCACAGCTGCGTAGCCTCAACCGCTTCCCAACCTGCCACGACTGGCCGCCGTGCCCCGCAGCTCAGTGACCTGTGAGCACGCCGCATGGTCGCAGCAGCCGTGTCGGCAACCTTAATGTCAAGAATAAGTCACTTTGCCACAAAGTAGAGCTGCCAGTCCCCACGTGGACGTTTTTTTTTGGGGGGGGGGTTGGCGGTCTATGTTTGTTTAAGAAAGCAGCATAAAAACCTAATTGCAGTTTTTTATTCTCCTCTAATGATGGAAAAACGGTATTTAACCATTTCCGAGCTGTTATTATGAAAGCTGGCATGTGTGTGACAGCTGCTTGTGACTTGGCATTCAGTCTTTCAGGATTGAGTGAAATCCAACCAGAAAAGACACGTATGAGGTAATTAAAAGCACATTGCATGGGGAGTCGTCCAAACGCGCGATCGCATCAACATCTGGAGTTTTGTGAAAAGTAACATGGGGATAAAATCGGCCTTCTGATATAGCAGAACCCTAACTGTCACATATAGGCGCCCGTATGCCGGCGAAACACAGCCAGATGTGGGTTTAACAGGCCTGGAGAAGAGTTTAGTTGGGGAAAAAAGAGGTTTGGTGCTGTTAGACTCTTATATTCCTGTAATGTGTCCTGAAAGCTGCATTTGTTGTGTCTGCAGATGGTTGCTGTAAGCTAGCATGTAGCATAGCGGCGAACGAGCTTTTCCTTTTGTGCTGCATTCATGACTATCTGGTAGTATTAGTCACGCTTAAATAAACAGACATTAAACGCATTTCATTAATTCATGTGGCTTTCCAGCCCACTTTCCCGACCCTCTGCGGTCTTCCTCGTCCCCTTTCATTACTCCCAGACTGTATTTGTATCATCTCTGTTTGTGTTATTTCTCGCCCTCGGTGATTACGATGACTCAGGTGGCTGGATGGGAGGACGAACCTGAATACTGAACCTCGGAGCCCAGTCTGGGGCTGAAATAGGGTCAGACAGGGCAGAGTTGCGGGAGTTAAGTTCTGCATTTTGTCATAATGGGGCTCAGCAAAGCTTCTGAGCTGCATCATTCTGCATAGTGGAGGTGCAGAAATGATGGAGGTTGAGGTCATTTAATCGGAATCCCTCGCTTCTCTGTAACTTCAGTAGGCAAAAACAAACTTTCTGAGAAATATCTGATTATAATGGGAACAAGTCAGACTGGATGAGCATTTGCTGGGAAGTCGTTGCCAGTAAACAAATGTGGATGTGTTTCCATTACATGGTTGGATTCATCTACTTATCCAATATAACAAGGACCCGTCTTGTTAGAATATTCTAGCCTGGAGGGCAGTTTTCACTAACAGGCTTTTTTTTTTGTTACAAGGAAGTAAATAATACAGACTAACGAATCCTACAACAATAAAGCCGTGTTAGGAGCCCTGGGAGACAATAAACGCATATTACAGTAACATTTTAATGTGAAATTATGTTTACACATCTGGTGGTTCAGGTAAAAGGGAATCGTTTTATGAATATGATGGTCGCGGAGTGCTTGACCACGCTTTCAGGGGCGGGGCTATGATAACAAAGCCCGTAGGGTGGATGTCACAGTCAAGGTCGAATGTTAAGTACAGCATCAGCTGGAATATGACCAGTCCACTTAGCCTCCACCCTCCTGCTGCAACCAGTTCATTCTGCAGCTTTCACATCATAACCTCCCATTTAGCCCTTCTGTACTCTCTACTTGTACCAGAAATATTCACTAACGTTGGCCTTAGGACACAGGCTAATCTCTTCCTAGCGCGCTACATTAGCCTATATATCATCTCAAATTCTCCCAAAAATTATTTTAGATTGTTCTGTGAATGTAGAAGCTGCTGATTTCTTTCGGCGTCTGGACTCCATCCTTGTAATTCCCACAAGGTCGTTCAGCACAGCAGGGAACCAGTAGATGAACTTACTCCAAGGTGAATTCTCATTTTATTTCCATTTGACTGCCAGTGGTTCAGTCTGACTGGACACAGTTCATGATTTTGGACCAAAACCTACAAACGTGGAAGAAAGGGCGAACCAGGGACCGGTTTCAACGCCACGCCGCGATCAGCGCCGATCTGCTGCTTGACATTTGCGTTTAGCCAGCTGGGCTGATGTTTAATCAGTGGCCGTTTCGCTCCCCAGGATGTCTGAGTCCAAAGTACATTCATTCATTTTTAATGAGGGAATAAATGTCTGTGTGGTACTCTACATGCCACATTTACACCCCTGCCTCTGCTCACCCAGCACTGGTTTCACTCTCCTTCCCTTCAAAAAAAGGCAAAAAAACAACAAAGTTCAAAGAAATGGTTCTGTTCTAACCCGGGCGATCGCTACACGCTGTTAGTCAGCAGGCGCCTGTTGCCGTGGCAACTACCTGTTAATATTCCGGCCCAGATTTTTCAGCGCTGACAGCAGAGTGCCACCATCTCACCATAGACACATTTACTGGGAGCACTGGAATGTGTTCCCACTCACCTTGTTTCGGAGCAGAGGCCCCGCCCACTTGGACGAGGTGAGAGTTCCCATTGGTGGCTTTGGGACGAAGAGATCGATCTTTCTGGATCTTTGAGGAGAGTTTCGTCTATCAACGATGGTGAAGTCTGTCATCTCGCTACATCCAGACAGTCTGTCCTTTCTTCCTCTACAGGAACATGACAGAACCTTCACCAGTTTATGAGGCTCTTCGTGTTGTCTTTGCTTGTGTGACAGTTAAATTATCACCGGGCTGCTGAAAGGACTGAGAATGTTAGATGGTGTAGGACATTTCAGTTCAACCAGCGCGGAAGATGAATTACAGCCCTAAGAAATAACATTCATTTATTATTAGACGAGCAAATATCAGATGCTTTTGTGTTCAGCAACAAGTGTCTTACACAGGTAACATCGCTTGAATTCCAAATGTCGAGATTCCAAAATTGAGAGCACCCTCGGGACTGGAAAATCTGGTGAATTCCAACAGGAAAAGTAGGTTTTTGCTTGCCCCTAAAAGTCGTACGTGCACCTCTTGAGAGATGACAGCAGCGACAGCGAAGCCTCCTTCTCCCTTCTTCTGTTTCAAGCTGCGAGGGGTTATTCCCCCGACCCCGCTGATCAACAGCGCATGAGAGAGACACCGTTGCCGTGGAAATGTCAGGTTGCAGCGTGTGTCACTGTCAGTCTTTAGAAAACAGATGTCGTGTCAGCATCCGGAACCGTCCTCTGTTGTCTTCACAGGGGCCGGGCTGACTTCCTCCGATCAAATATTATTTTTCCATCCGAAGGAGTGTTGCTCAGAGATAACAAGCGGGGGGGGGGGGGGGATGGGGGGCAGACTTGTTTATACATCTTCATCTGATGGTTGAATAATTCAGCACAGCCCCCCTCTGACACCCCAGGATTATTCTGAAGAGTAAAAAAGTAGATGGTGGGGGGGTGATGGCGATGATGGGACGGGTTGATTACAGAGTGAATTATTCAGGCGCACACACACACGTCCACACGCACTCGCAGGGGTGTGAACTCCTCAACCGTGAACGGCAATATGGTTTTGGGGATTGCGTGAAGATGAAGAGATCCGCGCGCTCCTCCGAGGGGCCGGAGATGAAGACGGACCGGCGGATCCCCGTATTCTGCTCCTTATCAGGCTTCGTCTTCTCTGGAAGGTTTGATGTTTTCCGACTGTTTTGGTCCGACAAAAGACAGCCCAAAAAACTTTGGGTTCCACCCAGATTTACAGCGTAGATCCCTGATCATTGGAACTATAACTGGCCTTTATGTACAGTCCCACTCAAGACCTCTTCCTCCTTCACCTGCAGGAAGCTGTGGTGACGAAGACACGTTGACTAATGTGGACGTTTGACTTCATTTTATATTCAAATTTGCTCTGGAGGGTTCATCAGCTCTGTGTCCTCACCCCCTGCTGCTCTAGCTTGGTTGTTACCACTAAGTAGATGCACAATGGGGCGGATCGCGGCTTTGAAATGCAGCGCACGCCTCCTCACCAGGACGATGGTTGTAGCCCAGAGCTCCATTTTTGATGAATTTCACGATCAAATCTAATGATAACGTTATTGATTTCCTGTCAGAAATATCTTTTTTTATGCTAGCTCTTCCGATGATGAAGCTAAGGGGTGAATCGGGTTATATTCCAGGAACATGGACCTCTGATTGGACCTGCAAGCGGTTCTGGGCTGAGCAGCCACCGTGGAATACGTCCAACTGTCCCCTCAAAGCTGCTCTGCGGCTGAACAGTAATAGAATTCGTAATTTAGAAGCACCAAATAAAGCTGACCTCTCTGGGAAGGCTGTGGGAAGATGGAGGCTGGGGAGTACTGGAATGTAAGGGTGGGACACTGGTGGGAGGAATCTGCAGGGAAACATCCTCCGGAATGATGAACCGGCTGCTCGGCGAGGATTTTGTCTCATGTGCTGCCTCACGCGCAGACAGATCGACCACGTCTGTAATTACACTTTGGTGAGGAATGGCACACCGGTTCCTCTGCGCCGCTTCGGCAGGATTAGCACTCTGCAGGGGGCTGCTCTCCTACACCTTTAGTCCAAGAAAATACAATATCCCATCCGTCACATGACCTGAATTCAGTCCCAACACTGAAACGTGGAGCCAACAGTATCCAATGCACAAACACACCCTGAGAGTCCCCGTAGACCCAGAATAACCTCACCAGTCATGCTTATTTTACTGCAGGTGCTGCTGCTCGGGAATAATGAGCAGTTTTCAAACTCTATGCGACTGACAGAGGAACGTTGGGACCCATCAGATTGATGTAAACCGCACAGAAGGTTAATTTGAATTCGAAGTTGCCATTTTTTTTCTGAGTTCCACAGGGTCTCATTGTCTTCCTCCACGTGTCATTTAGTCCCGTTAGGCCCCAACGCTCTCAAGGGTGTTCTTAAATTCATTTTGCTATAAAACTAAAAGCACTGACAGCTGACGCATTGAATCCTCTAACGTCGTTTCCATGATTCCGGATTTGCTGTAATTCTTGTTTTCTGATCTTCTCTTTGCTGTCTGCAGGCGTCCTGAGCCTCCCCGACAGTCTGAACCTGCACCGGGACCAGCAGCGCTCGGGGAGGGGCGGGGAGTGTCAGGGGTACACCCAGGCTGAGCTGCGCACGCTGGAGCAGTCGCTGCTCGCCACCCGGGTGGGCAGCATCGCAGAGCTGAGTGAGTAACCCTCCGGCTGAGCTTCACAGGCAAAACTATCATTTATTGATGCCCGAAGCACAAGAAACATGTTTTCCGAACTCGCAATTTAGCACCGAAAGGTTAAAAAACAGATGATTAGCGAGGGGAGTTGAGGCTCTTCCTATTTTCAAGTGTGAAATCCTTATTTTTAAGAGGTTCCTCAGACCTCTGACATGCTGAGGGACACATGCTTCACCCAAATGTTCCTCATAACCTCATTGTTTTATAAATTGTGTTTTTTTCACTGTCCATTTGCTTTAAATCATCAATTCAATCATTTGACGAGCTGTTCTGCACATTAATGCAGCTCCGGGACTTTTTTCCGTAACTATGGGTAGAACAGATCCATTAGTATGAAGGTACGTGCACGCCCTGTCGCCGTGGGCTGTTGTGATGGTCGGCTGTTTCTCTCCTGCCCCCCGCCCCATCTCCCCTCGCCCACCCTCTGACAGTGGAACCATTCTATCACAGCTGTTCTAACACCTGTTTATGAGGCCTGCCCCGGAGACCTTTAAATTCAAGGTCACCTCTTTCGAGGCTAATGACCCCCCCACCCGAAGGGAAGAGTTCCACCTTTAACTCCCTCCACCCCCGGCTCCTTCCTCTCCACTGGCGCTTACTAGATCGTCTTGTTCCCTCAGCAGCGCCGCTTTTTGGTTTCATCAGCAGTTTGTGCACATCACAAACCTTATTATTCAAATAGTGATGGACGGCCGAGCTCCGCCCCCAACGCAGGGGCAAGAAAGATACCGTGGCTCTACTTCCTGTTAGTAACCAACGACATCCGCTAATTAAATTCTCAACTGCAATTATTCAGCGATCATTTTTAAAAATATATCCCAGTGGAATTCAGGAAAACGTAGGAGCAGTTGCCCCCTGGTGGCTGACTGCAGAATATCAGAATACCCCCCCCCCACCCCCGTGGTTATTGGCTAATCTGTTCGATCTCAGCGCTCTGCAGATTTCGCCTGCTGTTTGGTGCTAAATTGTTCACCAACTCAGATGATGCTAACCGCACGAAACAGAACGCCGGGCAGTTGGAACAGGAAGCAGATAAACCGGCGCCGTCTGCTTTTTAATTCAGGTTTAATGCAGCGTGCCTTTGACTCCGTCCCGCCTCAGCTGGGCCGGGGTCGGGGGTTGCCAGGGGTTACCATGCAGTTTGTTGATGCCAGCTGCGCGCCGCTTTGATTTTTGGCCGGTTTCGTTGAGGCGGCCTCCTCCCGAGCGAAGAGACTCATCAGCAGTTTACAAAACACTGATCAACACCAGCGAGTCTGATTATCGGGGCGCCGATGATGAGCGCGTCGAGGCGGCTGCGTTCGGCGCGCGCCGCCATCTGCCTACGCCGGGAACCTCGAAGGAGCAGAGTTGCTGTGAAGGATGGAACTCAAAAGTCGGCATTTCAAAAGCAGATGGAGCAACTCGCAGGGTCATTAGTCTGTCATCTGTCCCATTTACGGACCGTTTGAAAGAAAACTTTCTGATTTCTAAGAAATAAACCCCCCTTCAGAAACAGAGGCTTCGTAGGCATGATGAAGCATATCGAGAGCGCACATTAAAACTATTTCATTACACTTCTTACATCAATTTGTTGGTAAATTGTATTAATTAGTTAGGTGATTAAAAATTAGCTACATTTGTGGCTGATTAGGCCAATGAAAACAAATTATTCCGGTTAGCAAAAGCAAAAATACGCGCACCACCTTGAGCTCATGTTAGGAAGTCGGCGTAATGACCCCAAACGAAGCATTTAAATCCTGCTTATAATGAATCTGTTTGAATGGGAATTCATTTGAAACGATTAGTTCAGTATCGGAGGCCTAAACACCAACACTTAAAAGCTGCGAGGGCAATTTCACACCTGACTCGTCTGCTTATTCACGGCTGAGAGAAGAGCAGAGACGTTCATCATCGCATCACAACGCCACCCTCTGAAGGGGAAGAAAATCCGCCTTTTATTTCGGAGGTCATCATTAGCTCGCCGTTCGTGTTTCACGCCCGCCTCCAGCAGCTTCGGGCGCTCGTGTTTTGCCGCCCCTTCATTCCTGTGACAGCGAGCCCTTCTTCCTGGGCGTCTTGGCGTGTGGCGTGTCGACCTGTAGGCGCTCCGCTGACATATAGGTGTGACAGTGGAACGCCGCTCATCTGTCAGTGTGGCGGCCGGCCTGTGGGTCAGGGTGCAGCCGCCGGGCAAATAAACCCTGTAATGAAATACCCCCTTCAATGAGCCCCCCACCCTCATTCCAGAGGGTGGAAAACTCAAAGCTGTGACTCGGAATCCTCTCGGAATGCCGAGGCACAGTAAAGAACCAATGCCATGTGAAGTGAGCTGCAGAGTCCATCGAGTAAACACTGATGGCGGGATTAAACAACCAAGATTACAACTTCAATCCAAGCAGTTTGGCGGGGGGGGGGGGGGGGTTCTGTTTATCGTCGCCTGTGTGCGTGGACCTCATCTTCCTCACAATAACCATCTTGAGGCGTGAGTCATGGTGTTTTCTGCAGTGCAGGGGCAGAGAGGGGGAGAGCTTCTTCTTCAGGGGTGAGTGCCTTCCTCAAATTGAAGAATCTCTCTGGATGCAGAGCAGCAGGGGTTGTGCAGGAAATTACACAGCAATGGGATGTTATTTCTCTCCTTCCGCACTGGAAAACTTGTCTTTTTTTTTGCACTTGCTCTTTCTGCCCAACAACAGGCGTTATTCCTGCGACGCCTTGCTCTTCAGCACCCTGGGTTTCATTAATGCATCCCATCCTAAAGGCTGTAACGCACACCGTCTTCCCGCAGCCTTTGCTCCATTATCACACATTCACTATGTGAATATGAGCTAATATGAGCTGCGCCCATGTGGGCTGAGGTGTCACGTTTCATCTCAAGACCATCCACGCTGCTCTTGTTTTTCATTAAATTCCTCTCCCTCTTTGCCTTTGCATCGCCTCTCACGAGCCTCTGGCGGACGTAGAGCACAAAGAAGGAAAAGGATGAATTAAATGGATCTTCTCCTGCCGCTGAGGAAGGTATCCCAGTTTAACTAAAACCCCCCTCCTCCGGGAATTCACACATTTGCACAAAAAATGCACAGCGCAGCTGATTTGGTTTGTGGGATTGACTCTGGGATCAACCTCCCACATACTGTGCTTTTAATGCAGGCGAACTTTAAATTAACGCCGCCACGATCAATCGTGGCTATATATTATCCCCATCTCAGAAGACTTTAATCCCTGTAAGCAATAAGATGGAATAATGGCAAAAGTGTCCCAATATTTCCAGTTTTCATGCTTTCGCGGTGATTAAATCTGAAGGCGACCCTGGGTTTACGTTGTCTGTCTCCCATTTTCCTTCTCGGCTGATACAAACAGGCCTCCAGACTTGCGCCTCTTCAAAACATGCTGTAAAATTCTGAACGCTGCTTTCTGTATTCATTAAATCAGAGTGGGCTGGCTCTGGTTAAACAGTTTAATGTCCCTCGACAGTCACCGCCGGAGACCAGTCGCTCCACACCACAGAGATGAGAGCATCATTAAAAAGCTCATAGATCTTTTTTTTTAAGAAAAGGCAGATGTATAACCTGATTCTCCGGGTTCGGTCTCAGACACGGAGCGTCTGTCTCAGTCTGAGGCCTTTTTGTTCACTGTGATATGCATCATCACACGCTAGAGGACTTTCTCACTTCAAGGTCGGGTCTGAATGGATGAAGACAGTTATGTGACTCCCTCTATATGCAGATGATACCCAAACTTTAGCTTCACACAAATCTGACTGACTGTATTTAAAGATCTTTTAGCAATGCAGTCAGACCAGCTTTATTGTAGAATATTTGAGGAGAAAAAGATGATAAACTTTAAAAATGGAACGTGTGGAGTATGCAAATGACTTAAGCTATGCCGCTAAGCATGGTTGCACTTAACTAAATAAACTTACTGTACTCTACATGGGATTGCCTTACAAATATAATAGATGTTTGCCAATATACACTGGATTCTATGCACACAGTGGAGATTAAATGGCAGAGAATCATCTGAGAGGAGCATTCTAGGACTTGTTATTGACCTTAGATCCTCAGCAGCATCCCTGTAAACTCTGAAATCCATTGACATCATTTCAAAGACCGCCGTCTAAACACAAATGAAGCACAAGGACAGACGGCGGATAAAAAGTTTACTTCCCAACTCAGGATTTGTCAGAAAGCAGAAGGAGAGCCAAGATTGACTCGCGTCCAAACAGAGACTCAAACAGACTTGAGAATGCAGCAGTGGGACACTGCAGATTAAAACAGTCAATATTACGGTATAAATATAATGTTTCTGCTAAAACAAGCAGACACTTAGAACTGTGGCCTTGTAGCAGTGTCAGTTTAAACCCTTCTGAGTGTAGCTTAGAATAAAAATAAGCACAAAAACTGAAGATTTTACATACCGGTGTGTAAATGGTGTAAATGTAGGTTTTCTCTTAGCAAATATCACACAAATGTTGTAGTTGTTACATAATATCGTGTTTTTTAATGGAACCATTTTTCCTACATTGAGAAGAAAGCTGTGCTTTAGCTGTTAGCTCCGCTGTGAGGCTAGCTAGCTTACTACACGACAGCATAACAAAGCTAGCCGATTCCCAGCGTTAATTAGCACCTACAAGTTACCAAAGCTGGCTTCCTCCTCATCAGTTGCTGAAGTTTTTCCGGATTCTGGCCATGTGCAACCAGTCTGCAACCTTTGTCTCCACCTGTTGCCCATGAGCGTATCCGATCGTGCCGTTGCTACAAGATGCCACGGCTCGAGTGACGGCTTTTAATTGGAGCCACCCTACAGGCCTGCAGCATGTGTAAGCATTCGAGTGCGTGGCACCACTTCAGAGGAGCACAACAGCCACCGACAGATGTCGTTTGTTAATTATTAGCAACAACCCGACAGGTGAGCGTGGAACTCACACCTGCCCCCTGGCTTCATTACACCAGCGTCTGACTGACAGGTGCTGTTTACAACACAGCGCCGCCGCACCGAGGCTGCCGCCGCCGCACCGAGCAGCAGAGATAAAGCAGACGGTTTGAGTGTTTTGGAGGCAGCCCAGAAGTGCTAATGGAGGTTTTGGGGTAATAGGGCGTTGAATTGAACAGGCTGCTTCCAGCTCTCACTCCACTGTTCCCAGTGACAAATGAAGAGACGGGACAGCTGACGCAGACCGATGGCTGTTAGCTGCAGCGCTGGAAACACGACAACAGCCCTCCATCCCAGTATTGCTCATTACTCATTTATGCAATACTGGCAGTTTTACACATGCTGGTATTTCTCCAGTTCTTACACTGGTGAGATTTAATGTTTTTAATTTAATAGAGTATGAGGTTTTTGGTTTGCTGGGATGGTTTGCTGGAGTGAAGAACTGGACATTAATTCTTTATCAAGGGTTCAAAGGACATTTTTGCCTTGAATTTCTTGTTTTGGGATTGAATATATGAAGGTTTTCTATCAAGAGAATATGAATATGATTTGTCATTCCAGCTCTTTAGTTACAACAGCCACTGCAAACAACAGTTGTAAACAACACTCATATGTTCCCTGAATGTTACTTAAATGTCACATTTCTGCTGATGGCATTTGTAGTGCTCCAGTAAAGGGAGGAGCAGCACATTTACAAACATCTTGACGATAAAAAAAAGACCATTTAAGTCCCTGACCGCACATATGCGAGTTATTTGTTTTTAAACTGCAGCGTTCGGCTGTTCTCCACAGATTGAAGCCCGCAGAAGAGCCATTAACGGGGATAATGTGGCAACTATTTAAAAGTCTCCTCCTGTGCGTTAGAAGAAGGATGACGAGGACAGAACGACAGTTTCTGTGATCGCCTCCGGCCGTATTTGCCAGAAATACGGGAAATATCTGAAATGACTGCGAAGAAACAGATAAATGTGAGGTTCTGCAGCCTCTTCACGCCCTCGGAACTTCATTAACGTGAAAGGTTTTGTGTTACTTTCTGCAGTTTCATGACAGCTGTTAATGAGCAAACTTTCTTGAGGGAAGTCTGGGGCTTCGCACGAGCCGCCGCAGCTCTTTGGAAGGTCAGTGCACCGGGCTGTTCAGATCCAGATCCTGTCAGGTTTGACAGAAAATCCCACCAAGGTCCTCTTAAAGACGATCTTAACAACAAGTTGCAGCTTCTTGCATCATGGACCTCCATTCAAATCGAGTAAAACGTCCTCAGGGGAGGATGTCAGGTAAAATAACAGCCCTGCATTTTTGACCTTCCATTAAAATCACATAAATAATAAAGCGGGCTCGCCTCGATCACGTACCTCAGGATTAATGCGATGTTCCTTTCAGACGCCAGCAGATCGTTTGTAATTCGAAGCTAAATATTTCAGCAGGTGAGTCTGTATTCTGTTGCCGTGGGCCTAAAACAGATGCCGCTCCGGCCGTTAGTGGTCTGTCATTTAAAATAAGCCGCCCGACACCTTTAGCAATGTCATTTGTGGTGGCGTTAATAGTGCAGCGTCTGACCTGAGCCCGTCTGCTGCGACCTTTCAATCAACAGACGCTAGCGCGGCCTTAACGATGTTTTATACGGGAGATTATTAGCCGCTCAAGCGGTGAAATTATTGGCTACTTGTGTGTTGATGATGACATGCGCTGTAATTGACCGTGATTAATAGATGCCACGGACTTGCTAATGCCCCCCCCCAGGGCCGAGCGCCAAGTCGCTCGTATTACCCAGTGATGATTAAATGGCCCGAGCCGGGACCCCCGGGGGGGAACGAAGGGCCACGGCGGTGCGTCAGAGGACAATAAAGGAGTCGTCCGTCTCAGCCCCCGCCATGAGGACATCGTCTCACTTCAGTGGTCTTGGTTTGCGTTAGAGAAGTCAGCTGGGTTCACTTTGTCAGGTTGAATTATGAGTTAGTGCTCAGGCTGATGCAGTCTGCTCCCAAAGCACATCCGAAGTGTGTTTTAGTCTTTGTTTATACCAGTCAGACTTAACGAGCCTCGGATTCTGCCTAATATTGGTCAGGCGATATGAAAGGTTCTCATGCAAACAGTTAAACATGTTTATTAGAGAGTTAAATCACTGAAACAGGCCTGTGTCCCAAACTCCTCTCCTGAGGAAACAGAAAGAAAGGTTATTCCAATTATTCCAGACTGAATTATCATTTTAGACAGCTGCTTTTTTTTAAGTACGACAATGTTTTAGCATCATTAAGATTTTGCATGAATAAGAAACAGTCAGCGTCACTGAGGTGACACAGCCGGGAAAGATGGCGTCAGACACGCTGGTAGTGTTCCTGGCAGCTTCTGCCTGTCTGATTTATTCCAACTTTAAATCTAAAAGACATATTCCACGAGATGGGGGGGGAAGTGGCAGGAAAGGAAGGCTGGATGGATGGATGGATGGATGGATGGATGGATGGATGGATGGATGGATGATGGGTGGATGGATGGATGGATGATGGATGGATGGATGGATGATGGGTGGATGGATGGATGGATGGATGGATGGATGGATGGATGGGTGGATGGATGGATGGGGATGGATGGATGGATGGATGGATGGATGATGGAGATGGATGGATGATGGGTGGATGGATGATGGGTGGATGGATGGACGGATGGATGGGTGGGTGGGGGGTGGATGGATGGATGGATGGATGGGTGGATGGATGGATGGATGGATGGATGGATGGATGGATGGATGGGGGGTGGATGGATGGATGGATGATGGATGGGTGGGTGGATGGATGGATGGATGGATGATGGATGGATGGATGGATGGATGGATGATGGGTGGATGGATGATGGGTGGAGGATGGATGGATGATGGGTGGATGGAGGATGGATGGATGGATGGATGGATGATGGTGGATGGATGGATGGATGATGGGTGAGTGGATGGATGGATGGATGGATGATGGTGGATGGATGGATGATGGGTGGATGGATGATGGGTGGATGGATGGATGGATGATGGGTTGATGGATGGATGGATGATGGGTGGATGGATGATGGGTGGATGGATGGATGGATGATGGGTGGATGGATGATGGGTGGATGGATGGATGCTGTTAAAGGGTGGAATTATTCCCAGTGATGGTCTCATCCACCTCAGAACCATTAAGCTGGAGTTGATGGATTCCGGCTCTCCTTCCCAGTGGAGCCTCCACGCTGAGCAGCTTCAGGATGACTGAATTCATTGCAGCCCGACACTGTCAGGAGTCCCATTAATTATTCCTACTGCTATAATTCTGGAACTCTTCATTTACCAAATGAGACCGGCTTTATAAAAAATATAGAAAGTTGTTTCGTTTTTAAAAAAAAGATGTTTTGTGCTCTGAGTTAGGGAGGAAATGCTAATTAAGCTTATGGAAGACATTAGAAAGGATTTCTAATCACTTATCCTACAATTACCTCGGAAAAGCCTAACAATTTAGAAGCAAACGCCTTTAAAATAGTCTGTGATTGGTTGCTAATGTCTCTATTTTAGCATGCTAACCCACTGGTGAACGTTACCCAAGCATTATTTAAGCATTTTAAGTGAGGGATATAATACAATGTCTATCCATTAATCTGTCAGTTCAGGTTTGGGAGATCAGACAGACGAGTTCAGGACTTTTAGTGAAGTTTGGATCGATAATCCAGCTTTGGTCTGTAGCAATAAAGAACTTGGCTCAGCTAAATAAAGTCATTAGCCGCCCTCCTGTAATTAATTCATAAAAGCAGACAGAGGAAGCCCACAGAAGCGTTAGTTAATTACAGCAAGGCTTGTGCTGCTGACAAACCAAAGCCACCTGAACAATTAACAATTAATGACGGCGGGGGGTTCTCAGTCTAACCTGAGTTCGGAGGATCAGCAGCATTTTAGCCGCGCCCACGGTGTCTGTGGCGGCACAAAACCGCTTTATTATTAATGAACGTGTTCCGCAGACCTGGGGGGAGCGCTGGCTCTTCCCGAAGTTAATGTCTCTTTTACACTTTCTTTAGTTTCAGTCTAACTGGGGAGTTTTGTCGCGAATTTGCATATTTAGCTTTCCTGTCTTCATCATTATTAATGGCTCATTTATCTGCTTTATATTCAGGGCAGCAGCGCAGCGTTTAGCTCACGCTGACCCCCACAGAGACACCCTGAGCCCTCAAAAAGTTCTGTGCAGAGACTTCTGCAGCAGAGTTTTGGTTAATTTAGTTAACCGATGGGACACTGCGATCGTTCAGGGCGCACGTGTGCATGCCAGGCTAATCTCCAGCCAGATGAGAGATGCCTGGCGCCCAGTTTGTGAATAATTACATCACACGGGAATCTTATTTTTTCAGAGAAATCAACACTGCGGGGGTTTTCCTGTCAGAGCAGCGTCGTTAGTGCATCTAATGACATCATTAATAATCTGCCGCCAACTTGTCCAAATGTCGAGCGGTTGACCTTCGCTGGATCTGAACCGTTTTCAGACGCAGCTTCGTGACAAGAAGAAGGACGGGATTTTCCGCAGGAGAAAAAAACAGAACTGGTTTAATTATTCATTTCGTTTTGACTAATTTATCATTTTCATTTTCTCTTGTGTATGAGTATTTTGTGGCCATGTGCGTTTTTCATACTAAGCTAACCAGTTTCTGACCTGCTTGAGAGGAAGTAGGTGGAACCTGCGGCCGGCTTCTGTCCTGAATGAAGAACTGATTTAAGTGGAAGTTTTGTGGACCTGCACACTTACTAAGAAAATGGTGAAATTTGGGTTAAATATACCAATTTGACCAATTTGTAAATATGGCAAATGTAATAGTTCTGTGAGAAAGGGAAGGCAAGACCAAGAGATGTCTGGCTCAGCCAATGAGAAGTGCAGGAATATGTATCAGGAGAACAGGAAGTTCCATCACATCAGTAGCTAATGCTAATATATAGCTTCCTATCGCTACCCACTGTCTTCAGGTGACCTGGTGTCCCGGGCCATGCACCACCTCCAACCGCTGCACATCAAGAACCCCAGCAATGGCACCCCGGTCCACCAGAAGAGCAGCACCACGGTCCACTGGGAGCCCGAAGCCCTCTACACCCTGTGCTACTTCATGCACTGCCCGCAGATGGAGTGGGAGAACCCCAACGTTGAGCCCTCCAAGGTCACCTTACAGACTGAGAGGTGAGGCTGCCGTTTATTCTTTTGTTATAACATCAGCTCGCCGGGTTTGACATGTCCGCGCGCCTGGTCGGGGTCATGAATTATTGACGGAGCCAAGGTGAGGCCCTGCGTGAGCCTTCAGCCTGGTGAGTCCAGGTGTTCTGGCTTCCTCGTGCAAACCTTTCGCCCTCCGCGAGTGTTTTTTAAGAAGCAGCGTGGGCTGGACGACGCTGACACGTCCCCGGGCGTTGAACAGATTGATGGGAACAACAGGGACTTCACTTGGTTGGACGGATGGACAGATTCCAACATCTTTCCTCCGCGCTCAGGAGCTAAAAACTCCATCCTGTTGACTCTGGGGAGCGCGAGGAGTGTCAGGCAGAGTGGCATGTCATCAGGCACTCGGGTGCCCCAGAGAGGAAATTTCCTATTTAGCATTCCACTGAAAGGCTGAAGGCAGGAAAAATGGGCAGAAGAACACAGCAGGATATAAAGGGAAGCAGAATATGATCTAATTAGATAAAACTGCCCTCCGCGAGGCTTTGGATAAGCCTTCTGTCAGGCAAAATATGGAAGCTGGAGAGATTTTTCCTTTTAACCTAAGATTCAGAAATGTTCAGTTAGCTTAGCCCAGACTAGCCACAGAAGCAACCACAGCACCTCCAACCAATAATTGAGTTTTGAAGCATATAAGCTTTAGAATGATCATATTCAGATGCCTCTTCTGGTCCTGCTCAAGGTTTGATCCTGTTACGTAATCTCAGGTCTGAATGAATAACGTTGACTTGAAAACAAGTGTAACCAACATGAATTTAGTGTGTTTACAGAAGCACTGAGGCATTTTCTGAAACTCGTGCTAGGGTTTTTGCCAGAAGGTGACATTGAAGGGACCATACGCGGGGACTTCCTCATTCAATCAGCAATCTTAATGTTTTTGAAGGTTTTTACAGTGTAAGAGACTCGTGCTTTTAATATCGTTTTAAGGCTGCTGGGGTCTAATTAGCCTAGACTCTCTGTATAAATGCTTGTAAAGAGAATAGAAAACATTCGGGGCATTTTATCAGCTTTAAGATGATCTGATAATGGTAGCAAAGCCCCCCATGAGGTCACTCACCAAAAGAAAAAGAATATTTTGAGGTCCCTGGGGAAGTTAGAAAAGAATTAGTCGAAGCTAAAATGGAGAAGTAGAACTGTAATTAAACAACAACATGAAAGCTGCTTGGCAAAAAAAGGCATGCATCAACCAACACAGGAAAGTGGCAAAAAAAAACACATCGGAATTACGGGAATCAGCGATTTTTACTGTTTTCATACTTATTTCTCTTTTTGAAAGACCTGACGCTGCCAAAAAATATCCCCAGGGTTACGAACTCTCTTTGAACCTCAAGAAACGTCAGGTTGCAATGTTATTCAAATAGACTAACAATAGGAAGGCGGCAGGCCCTGACGCCATCTGTGGGTGCACCATATGCTCTTGTACGGATCAGGGTTCGGCCCAGGGTTGGGGTAGGGGGTCGAGCTATACACTCAGCTGGTGTGACAGGAGTTTCTGGACCTGAATATCTCTAAAACCAGAACTAATCATTAACTTCAGTAAGAACTGCGTCAGGCCTCCTGCAAATTTGACTTCTTTTTATTTCATTTTATAAATTGCATTTTCATATGTCATCGACCCCAAGATCTGATGTCAGCACAGGTGCTTTTGTTGAGAAGTGCCAACAGAGGAACGACCTGCTCAGGAAGTTAAACTCCATCAGTGCCAGGAAGAAGCTATAGTGCTCCTTTTTAACTTTCTTGAAAGTATTTTGACTTTTCCCTTCACCTGCTGCCACAATAGTTGGTGTGCAACACTACGAAGGACGGGAGTTCCCTTTGGGATAAATGTGTGGTTGGAAAAGGCGATCATGAATCAGCATGACCGCATCTTGTCATCTGAATCTGCGCTTGTGCCGTCGGGGCTTCGTCTTAAAGCTCCACCACGGAGAGCCAAACGCTATTCCAGGTCATTCATCCCCATATCAGACCTTTAAATCTGGATACTGGCCTGTGGACGTGAACTCCCTATCCTCTTTTTACAATTGATTGTGTGTTATCTGTTAGTGTATCGTCTATTGTGCCTTCTACTTGCGATGGAGACCAGATTTATTATTGGGGGGGCTCCTCTGGGCTTTGGAGGCTGATACAGGAGGCACCTTCTTGCTTCCACTGACACCCTCATCATAAACTCCTGTATGTATGGGATGTATGTTTGTACAGTTCTGGCAGACGGCTGAACAGGATTTCCCTCTGGGATTATTAAAGTTGATTGAATCAAATTAAATCCAGTGAGAACAAATTAAGTGTGTGTGTGTGTGTGTGTGTGTGTGTGTGTGTGTGTGTGTGTGTGTGTGTGTAACAGAGACAGATTAGCTGACAAACACAGAAATAGACTCAGATAAGTAAGAAATGATGAAATATGAAGACGTCAGCGAGCTTAAACCCATCATGGAGTTATAAATGAGGAATATCGATTTCTTCTTCTAACAGTCACCATGTTCTGACATGTATGGTGCGTCTCGCCCCCCACAGGCCGTTCCTGGTACTGCCTCCGCTGATGGAGTGGATCCGGGTGGCAGTCGCCCACACGGAGCACCGGCGCAGCTTCTCCGTGGACAGCGATGACGTGAGGCAGGCCGCGAGGCTGCTGCTCCCTGGCGTGGACTGCGAACCTCGACAAATAAAGTAAATACAGCTCCAGAGGCCAATAAACCCACCACTTTAGTCTGGCCTTTTCGTGGCTGACAATCATGTACTGTTTAATCCTCATAAGGTGTGATGGATAAAGGCTGGTGAAATTCAAGGCAGGTCCAGGTGCTGATACCTTTTCACACCCCTCCCCCGCCACAGGAAGATGTCCCCATCAGCCCTGAAACTAATGCAACCTGTCATGAAAATCAGACAAAATCTTTATAAATGTTTTCTTGCATTTCTGATGTGATCATGAATCATCACCAATTTGATTCCGAGACGAGTCCTGATAGGATTTCAGTAGGAGGACATGTTGGAAGTGATCCGTTTCATTAGGGACACTGACGTGCCGAGGACAGGAGTGACTAATGGAGCCTGGCATCGGATCCATCGGGAACGCTACCTCCTTGCTTTTTCCCTTCCTCTCCTTCTGCTCTTAATGATTTCAAATGTTTAATCTGTCAAACCAAACTTTGCGCCAGCTTCAGTCTGCTGCCTTTTTCACATCAAAGTAGTTGATCTTATATCCGTCCGCAGGGCCGAGGACTGTTTCTGCGCCACCAGAAAGCTGGACGCCGCCTCCACAGAGGCCAAGTTCCTGCAGGATCTGGGCTTCAGGATGCTCAACTGCGGCCGGACTGACCTGGTCAAGCAGGCCGTGAACCTGCTGGGGCCTGATGGCATTAACAGCATGAGCGAACAGGTCAGGACACACACACACACACACATATACGGAAGGTTAAAGACTTCAACACAATAAAATCACCCACTGAGCACAAGCTGTTCCATTGAAACTGTAAATTGTCATCATACATCAAAAATGTAGCTTTGTTACTGGCTGACAAGTTAGAAGTGAAAGGCAAAAAATGAGAAAGTAAAGCTCTTTCAGGTAGATTATTGGTAAAAACATACCAGAGAACACCAGGAAGTTCTGCATTCAGTCTAGTCAATCCAGAATACTGCAGTTTGTGTATATTTATTTAGTTGCTACAGTATTCACGCACCTGATTAAACCATAAGGCCCAGTTTTATCTCAAAATGTAAAAACAAAAGTAAAACAAGGCTCCCGACCAATGTCACCTTTGTATTTTAATCATGTTATAAGCACAAAAAGCAGATGGTCATGCTGGAGAAGTGAAATTATGGATTTAACACCATCAGAAGGGCAGCGCTGAACACTGACAGGGAGCTTTTAAAGAGATGGCAGGATGTGAGGGGGCGGGGTTATCGATGACGGGGCGTGGTCATGTGTTAGGGGGCAGGGCCACAGGTGAGGGAGATCAATCAGGGCAGAACACACAATTAAAAACATACTAAAACTCTAAGAAAGACAAATAAATGACCCTTAAATATTGTGCAAATATACATGCTAGTATGGGGGCTTTTATAGTCAAGTTTTATTTAGAGAAACTGAGCACGCTTTCCTTCAGAGCTGCTAATGTTCCCAGACGACTTTGCAACTAGCCGTAAAATCCCTGTTCACCACGCATTTACATTAACACGAAATGATAACCATTAAAACCTTGCATCTGTTTTCCACACCTGCCAGCGCTGCAGGATTTCAGACATTTAGCATATTTGTGGGATAATTGAGCCTTTTGTTATTCTCGCAATAAATCATTTTCTTCTAAATGCTAGATAATTTCACGCTGCCGTGGTCTTTGGCCTCTGCACTAACAGGACAGTTACACAGTCCTGATGCATCCTGATCAATCATCATTTAAATAAGAGATAGAAAACCTGTCAGGTCTTTTTTTTTTACAATCAGCAGCCATATTCTGAATCTGATGAGAGTTTGCTACAGTTCTTGTGTTTCCTATAGAAAACGCTCCTTTTATGGCATATTTGCTCTTTATTTCTTTGCCTTAACCTTTCCACGAAGATGCTGAAGATGAGGCAGTGGTGTATGCAAGCCTCTTTTAGCTTGACTGGTAAAAAAAAACACTATAAACAGAGGGATATTTTGAATATTTGTACATTTTTGGCTGTTGGCAGCGCTGCTGCTGTCAGACTGTGCAGCTGGAGCCGTGCATGTTAGCCAAGAGGCAGAGAGCAGTCATAATAAACTGTATCTGGAGGGTCATGTGGGTGGAAAAGCCTCTGGCTCGAAAAGAAAAGTTTTTCCGTCCATCCCTGCGCTCTTTCCTTATTTACTTTACTGAGTGTCACTCAGCAGCCTGTGTGGCTGCTGCTCTCATGTGATCAAGGTTCCTTTCAAAACTCAAACCAGTGAAACTGCAGCCTGTAACTCTTCCTCCGCCTGCAGGGGATGACCCCTCTCATGTATGCCTGCGTGCGCGGGGACGAGGCCATGGTCCAGATGCTGCTGGACGCAGGCGCCGACATCAACAGTCAGGTACAGCGCTGAGTGGACGTCGTCAGTCTCAGTGTCACATTGATTTGATGGATGTGTCTCCATTAAACTCTTTTGATTTGCTGTTCTTTTTCTGCGATCTGGCCCGCTGTCTGCACGCTCTCCGTCCTCTTGGCAGCTTTGTGTGAACGTGGACTGATAAGCAGCTCGGGATCGTTCCCACAGTTAAATCGCTGCAGCTGTTTAGAGCGCATGCATTTGCTTCCTCATCAATAATGCATCAATATCATCGCTGCTGGACACGTGTCGACAGTGTAATTTCCTGCAGGCTGTGCATGAGCTCCACTGTGCTTATTTCAATATTAGATGGAAAGCGTTTCCTCTCTCTGTGCCCCGGCTTTACCACGAATCTCCACCAGGGGGCACTTACGTTGTACCAGCAGCAGAGCTGTCAGAGCATCATCGTTGTTGTCTGATCAAGCAAATAAAACATAACGAAAGTAACTTTGTGACGCGTGCATGAATTTCCAGTGTAGGGCGTTTGCGTGTTGACTCTGGAGCAAAGCCCAGAAAGCCTAATGTATTCAACTCTTCCACATTAACAAAATATAAACATGGCTGAGCTGTGGTCCTGAGTCAGCACCGCTCATCCCTGTTAGCCGCCTATGCTAACAGGCCTACGTTTTCTCTGTGGTTTCAGTGTAGCGCTGGGGGGAGGGGCTTTTTTTTGTGGGATCCAGCTGATTCGGGAAAGGCTTTGGAGGCAGTATTGATCATGTTTAGAGTATTATTGGATGAATATTTAGGATTTGAAGAGGGTTTACCTGATCCGCCTGTGATCAGAGGCAGCTGCTGGCGACCTCCCGTGAAACTGCTCACACTTCTCCCCCTCTGCATACTGCTTCTCACTAACCCACACTCTCCACACCTCCCTGAGCTGTCAATGTTAATGGCTGTATATCTCTCTCCCTGAACTTCACCTATGACTTCCCAGGTGCCAAGCACAGTAAACAAGCACCCCTCAGTTTATCCTGAAACGCGCCAGGGGACGCCACTCACTTTCGCCGTGTTACACGGACACGTCCCTGTCGTGCAGGTAGTGACGCTTATGACATTCACCTGTGGCGCTTGCCCTGACCTTTGCACCAGAATTAAGAAATAGCAATGTTTTAAATCTCCTAATTTCCTAATTGTGTCAGGGTTTTGAAAGATATTTTAAAAAAGTCTAAATATGGACAGAAATGAGTTGGTGGGGGGTTAATCAAAGCTGAACTTTAGATTTGGCACCTCTGTTGTTATACATTTGGTGAATTTATGACCAGCTGACTAAAGACTAAAATGACCACTTTGTCCCAACTCTGCTGGGCAGAAAAAGAAATAATTAAACTGCCCTTTAGTTTGTTCAATAATGAATGGTCCTGCATCAAGAGGGAGACGCTTCCAGAGGCTGTCTTCCCACCCTGGACAGAGCAGCTCGGTGATTCGCAGCCTCAAGGACGCCAAACTTCAGTGTTTCACCCTTTTCTGGAACAGATGGACCCATTTGCTCGCAGCAGCTCGCGTGTGAGCCGGCCGAAGCAGCAGCGGCGCCCTCAGGATTCCCTTTTTTATTTGCATCGCTACAGTCAGAGTTTGTTTTGGAAAGGGACGGAAGAAAAAAGCATTTCCTCGCTGAAGGAACAAGAAACCAGGAGAGAGGAGATAATGAGGAGCATAGCTGGGGGTGTGTTTAGTGTCCACAGCTCAGGCTAATTGAGCTGGTTCAGGGAACAGTTGAGGTTTTTTTTTTCCACTTGAAGAGCTCGAATATAACACCGTCGTCCTCTCACTTGTTTTCTTCCTCACCTCTCTCCCCCGTGCCCCCCCCCCTTTCCCACAGTTGCTGCTGGATAACAGAGCGAATGTGGAGGGCGCCCTGCAGGATGGGGCGGAGAACTACGCGGAGACGCCGCTTCAGCTGGCCGCCGCTGCAGGTGATTTGAAACGTGCAGCGGGGGACGCAGGGTCCACGAGTCTCGGGTTCTGCACGTGCAAATGAGGCCCGAGTACTTTTATTCTTGCTATACGCGCGATTGGTCGCGGCAGGCCGGATGTGAAGTTCACCACAAGGCTTTTTTCACTCTGTGAAAGCAGCGGCTAATTAAATCATCGCTCCCTTGCTGTCGGAGCGTCATTGTTTGAAATGACCTTTAAGGTTAGAGTGAAAATTGACCCGCATGTATATTTGAAAGGTTAATTAGAGACTACGTTCACATCTTTACTTAGATTAGCTTAAACGCAGAGCCTGGAAATGAGATGATCATTTTCATAATTACTTTGCAAATCGTTTGATCTGTAAAATCTCGAAGGGGGAAAATAGCTCCTTTTATTGACGGTGGAAACCCAAACCCTTTCAGTCACGGTCATTCATTCAAACAGAGTCTAACAATTGATGTTAAGATAAGTGTTTTCTGAATCACTTATTCGGTGAGTGGAGATGTTTAATCCTGAAGACAAATGTGGTGAGAAATGGTTGAATAAATGTATTCAGGAGACCTGATGCTGATGGTTGCTGCTTTGTTTTCAGGCAACTTTGAGCTGGTGAGTTTGCTCCTGGAACGAGGCGCTGACCCCATGATCGGGACCATGTGTCGAAACGGCATCTCGTCTGCTCCGCTGGGAGACATGAACTCCTTCAGTCTGGCAGCATCACACGGCCACAGGTAGGTGAGGGACGGATCGTCATCGCGGCGGTATTGATCCATTTACGCTCTCGGGCCTGATCGATCTGCCTCTGTCACAAAGCGGCGCGTCGGGCTCCTATCTTTGTCCCGGTGGCGCGCGCCGCGGCTAATGCTCCAGCTTCAAAGCACATTCCTGCAGCCAGGGAGGAAAAAGGCCATTAACATTCAGCAAAGAGAGCGCTCTCAGGGAACGGAGCGGCAAATCCGACAACACAGCATTATAAAAACAATTACCAGACGATGCTCTCAGAAAAGAAACATTCAAAGCCAAATCAATCAGGTTGACTACAAGATGGTAGCCGGGAAAGTTCTTCTGCATTGTTGATCGCTGTCAGAGATCTGGAGGTCGTTTTAGATCGTATGCATAATTAAAATGTCTTCTATGCTAATCGGTTTATGCAGAAGTTGCCTTTTGTGCTTTGGTGTTGGCACCGCTCACACAAGTGGCTTTGCTTTTTTTTTACTACCAAAATGTCCCGTAATGACATAGGTTCGGTGGGCCCGGGAACCGTAAAGTTGGAAAATTCCGCAGATTCTTTAGATTGAGCTGCTGTTGCTAAGCTAACTGTTGAGCAGCTCAGCAATTCATCTGGATGGAAGCGACTCATCGCCGCCTCCATGTGCTAAGCTACATTTGTGCTAATATGACAAAGAATAGTCTCTCATTCTATTGTTCCTGAGAGCTCCAGTTGTTTAATTTAGGAGCCTCTGGCCATCGCCCGCATCCACTTGTTCTCTGTTTGAGTTTTCTCACGCAGCTCTCTCACTCTCCTTACCTTTAGGAATGTATTTCGCAAGCTCATGGCCCAGTCGGACAAAGAAAAAGGGGACGTCTTGTCTCTGGAGGAGATCCTGGCCGAAGGTTCGGATCACGCGGAGAAGAGGCTGGCGCCGCAGGCCAACAGCAGTGGGACGCTGCGAACAGGAAAGGCCAAACTGAGAGCCCTGAGAGAGGCCATGTACCATAGCGCAGAGCACGGCCATGTGGACATCACCATAGACATCCGCAGCTTAGGTCAGATTTACTAATGCATGCTTCACACGCCTCGCCTCCAGCTGTCCTGGAGACGTCCTCACGCTGTGACTGTCCTGTCCCATCCTGTACCTGCCATCAGCAACCGCTGCTTAGTGTCCGACAACGGCCCCTCATCTGAGGCGCTAATAGCTCAGTCAGAGGTGCTAATGAGACAATTAGAACGCGAGGATGCAACAAGCTCCAAACTCAAAGATCCCACACGCGACGTAGCCAATCGCTGTCGCTAAATCACGACGGTTCTCCGTGTCTGTGTGGCCATACCATTTGTCAAATATTCCACTTCTCTCACAACAGTGTTTGTCTGTTCGTCTGGAAGCAGCGTGAGCTGAAAACGTTCTGGACGCTGATTAAATTTTCAGGACGGTTCTTGTTTCCTCCCGGACGGCGAGTCACAGTCATGTTAATCTCACACAAACGTCCTTCTGGGCTCATCAGGCCATTTATGAGCTGGACATCCTTTAATTGTATTCAGAGGTGGCCCTTTTATGTTTTCTCAGCATGATCTCCACGAGGTGATGGGAACATGGTCTGTTCTGTTGTCCTGCCTCTGATGTGTGTGTTTGTGGGTGGACGTGTGTGGACATGTGTGTATTCACTCTCCGTGTGGCGTTTCCCAGGCGTTCCCTGGACGCTGCACACCTGGCTGGAGACCCTCCGGACCTGCTTCGTGCAGCACCGCCGGCCGCTCATCCAGGGCCTCCTCAAGGACTTCAGCTGCATCCACGAGGACGAGTACACGGAGGAGCTGCTCACGCACGGCCTGCCGCTCATGTTCCAGATCCTGCGAGTCTGCAAGGTTCTTTAGTCTGCATGTAAACAAAAAGCTTATTAGCGGAACATCAAACAAACCGGGACAGGGGAGAACAAACCGCCCCCCGCGACATTAACATCAGCGCTCACATCTGCATATTTCCAGATGCACTCTGAGCCTCATTATCATGCATTTGCTTAAAAAGCGGTGATTTGTGGGGAAGTTTGTGCTGACTTGAGTCTGTTTGTCTGCAGAACGAGGCGATAAGCCAGCATTTGTCGGTCATCTTCACCCACTGTTACGGCCCCTTCCCCATCCCCAAGCTGACGGAGATCAAGAGGAAGCAGACCTCCCGCTTAGGTAAAGAGCTCCAGCTAAAAATAACCTATGGCAGCGAGAGTCAGACTTTCGTTTGCTGAGAAGGTTTTTTTTTTTTTTTTTTACAAAAATAGTACTTTGCTGAATTAAAATGTTGGGTTGACCAGTGTTAATATCTAAACACCAACTCTAATTAAGGTATTCAGTATTCAGTCATTTTGGTAGATTTCAGCTCACAGTTTCCTGCACCGCAGATTTAAAAGGAAACAGCAAAATGAGGCATGGATTTTTTTGTTCAATTCAAATGTATTCTGCAATGTTGTACAGCAAGAGGATTTATATTTAAGTCCTAATGTAATTGTAAAAATAATATTAACACGGGTCAGGAAAGTTTGTAAATTTCTGCATTTGTGGAGCAGCCTGTTTTAGAGAGCATCTTTGTGGCAGCTTCCGTGCTGAGATTTTGCCGTTAGTGATCAATCTCATGTGCTCAATGTCGTCAAACACATTTTAATTCAAGTAGAAATAGATCAGTTTGGCTGCAGCTCCATCTAGTGGAATGTCTGAGTATTTTGCCTGTGAAATCTATTTAAAACAAGGATGTTTATGTTATCATTAAAAAATATATATGTTAATGATCGACATAAACCATCTATTTTTTACAGACCCCCACTTCCTGAACAACAAAGAGATGTCTGATGTCACCTTCCTGGTGGAGGGGAAACCATTTTATGCACACAAAGTGTTGTTGTTCACGGCTTCAGCCCGGTGAGGAACTTAAGTCTTTATTGATTTGCAGAATTATGTCTTTAAAAACAAACAGCCGATGCAGCAGTATACGATTAATGCTGGCAGCATGACTGGGAGAACATCCCAGAGAGGCAGAGCCTGAAGAAGACATCAAAGATGTGGCTTCCTCTGGGAATCTGACTATATAATACCATCTAATACCCATGATTCCTTGCTGTTCCCTCCAGGTTTAAGTCGCTCCTCCAGAACCGCCCAGCTGCAGAGAACACCTGTATTGAGATCAGTCACGTCAAGTACAACATTTTCCACGTGAGGCTGTTGTTCCATGAACACTGTTTGACGTCTGTGTCCATATTTAATGACGGAACTGTGTTGTCTTTTTCAGCTGGTCATGCAGTATTTGTACTGCGGAGGCACAGAGTCTCTGCACATACGTAACACGGAAGTTATGGAGGTACGAGAGGCACAAACGCGGCTCTGTCAGCGTCTCTTTGCCGTTTGTCTTCAGATGCTGTCCTCTTCCCCCGCAGCTCCTCTCAGCCGCCAAGTTCTTCCAGCTCGAGGCTCTTCAGAGACACTGTGAGATCATCTGCTCCAAGAACATCACCACGGAAACCTGCGTGGACCTCTACAAACATGCCAGGGTGAGAACAACGTGACAACTTGTGAAGTAAAGACAGCTGACAGAGACATGATTGAATTCAATTTCCCCACGGGGATGAATAAAGTTCATCTTAATCTTAATCTTAATGATTGCTGTACAAATTAGCCATAGCTGCTAGCTTGTGGACAACGAGAGCCTTTTTTTTCCCAGTGCTATCTAAGTAAGATAAAATTTCCCAACTCTAACAAATTATTAACATGCTTAGCAGTGTTAGCATGTATTGCACTTGCATGCTATGTTGTATTGGACTTAAAACGCTGTTTCCTACGTGACGCAGTTCCTCGGGGCCTCTGAGCTCACGGCTTTTATCGAGGGCTACTTCCTGAAGAACATGGTGCTGCTGATCGAGCTGGACAGTTTCAAGCAGCTGCTGTACGAGCCCCCACCCCCCGAGAGCCCTGTGTCCAGCCCCGGCATCTACTCCGACATCCTACACGACCTGGAGAAAACTCTGGCCATGCGAATCCGCTCCATCCACCTCTCCACCTCCAAGGGCTCCGTGGTGTGACCCCGTGGAACCCCCCTCGAACAAGACCCCTCTGAAACCCCGCAATACGGCCCTGCCCCCACCCCGCGAGAGATTCCCTTTAAATCGGCCCGATGAAGCAATCACATCATCGGCGTGCAACAAAAACAATAAAAACTCACCTGTTGAGTTAAAACGTGATTAGCAAACAGTTTTTTTCTATAAAGGTGCATGAAATACCTTTTTTGGGAGGGCGGTGAAAGAGTTTAGAGTAGTTTTAACTCGACATCTCTGACGTGTAGTTTTAAACATGCCAAAATATTATCCTGCTATACAACCAATACAAGTGACGCGTAGCAATGCCAGGAGGCTTCAGGCAGAACACTCCTGTCACTTCCCTGTTGGATGTTTCACTGTGTTCCACCTGCCCAGGCCAAACTGATCACAGGAACTTCCACCAGGACGGCCCACTGAGAGAGCGGACACACAACTGGGAATTGAAATCCACAACGGTTTGTTTTTGGGTTTTTTTTGTGCATGCCGGCCACTCGACTGAGCTGCCCCAGCGTGGCCAAACGGACCACCATCTCATCGGGGACTGTGGCGGGAAAAAGTGGCCGGCTGGGATCAGGATTGGCCGGGCTGCTCTCATCTCCACGTGTAAATAAGTCCCCAAAGTCAGCGTGCCGGTCCTTCTTTCTGCTGATTTTTGTAAATGGATGTACAGCGTACTGCCAACGCTGCTGCTGCCGCCTTCATCCAATGTGCCCCACCCCCACGGATGCACCCCCCCCCCCCACACACACACACAAGCATATTTTCCAGCCGTCTCTTTCTGCACGCCGGACGAGTTTTGTCCTGTGTTTTCTCTGTAGACGTGTCAGGCTGGACAAGGTGATGAAGGTTCAGGTGGACTTGCTTTACAAAGGGGACGGATGGATGAAGTAGGCCAGCAGGGGCCACATCCCGGGATCAAGCCTGGGGAGGGAGTGTGTCCAGTTGGACCCTGTCTTCAGACCTGGACCCATTCTTGCCTTCAGCTGGTCCTTGAACACCAGATCTGACCCTTCACCTAAAACCAAATTGTCCAGAATTCAGTGAATTTCCCATCCTGCCTAAATGTTCCATCCTGTTGTTCCAGCAAATTAACTCACATCCCTTCTTCACTGGGACTAAACCATTTTTAAAAATCTCCCCAGACACCAAGAGTCCAGCTAAATAAAGCAGTCATTCCAAATCATGATAAAATAAAAGATTAAATAAAAGGTCGCAGTTAATCTCTGAAGATTAAAAGTCATAGATTTCTAAAAGATCAAAGAAAATCAGGAATATTTTTGTGTGAGATTATTATTTTTTGTTCTTTCTCGTTGATCTGACTCAGCTGTGAAACGTCACATATCAAAGCATCAAAGACCGACAAGAAAATTCACTCACGAGACAAAATACTAGAAACTTTTCTCAATGAAGCTTCAACAGTCACAGCCTGAGTGAGAGAGCCCGGGCTCAGGTGAGTCAGGGGGCGTGGCCTGTTCGTCCCTGGATGGTTGGTCAGCATAAAGGTGTGTTGCTCCGAGGTGTGAGTTTGATGCTTGTTAGAGTTGAGCTTCTTCTGTCCACATGGCATCCAAATGCTGATATGACTTAGTTAGCAACATTACTAAAATGATGCTCAGAGAGGTCAAAGGTTAAACTTGACATCATCCCATTTACCTCTGAGCGGGGGTCTAATGATAAAAGTGAGGCGGACATGTGGACACGCTGAAGGGTTGAACAAGCACGTATTTGTTTAGTTACTTCTCTTTGATCTCTGCTGCTCTGCATGTGTAGGTGTCACTTTTCTGATGTTAGATGAGTTCAGTTTCAGTTTGTATCAAATGAGTGTAGCAACATTAGCCTGGTGAGAAAGCGATTAGGCCACGCCCACTTCTGAGGCGGTATTGTAATCTGGTTGACAGAAGCTCCGCCTCTCACACTGCTCTGTTAGCCATTCCTGCAAAATCCTGATTTATTTTTCAACACAACAAAGTCAATTAATTAAAACAAGTGACGCCATTTTCCACAGACGTTATTTATTTATGACTGTAAATGCAGAATATCTACAAGATGGGCAATGTTGCCTGGCAACAAATCAAAAAAAGATACCTCCCCATCTCAGATTCAAATGTCTCTTTAACGTCCTCGAGCGTCAATGTTTCTGCAGAAATCGGAGTTTTCAGGCGTAACACTGTCGCGCTGGGAATAAGCATATTAGGCCAAGAGAAAAATGACTTTAATGGAAACAAAAGTTCTAATTTAGTGTAAATAAAATAAAACACAGCTATGACTTTATTTTCTTACCTACATACATAGCGCTGTATATTTTATTTTACATTCTGCAGCTATTTTGTTTTACAAAAGCAAAAAAGGTTGAATAAAAAAGGTGTTTGGAACTAAGCAATATTAATTTTGAGTAGTGCAAAAAGTACTGCAGGACAGAGCTAAACTATAAATGACCTGAAAGAGGTATAACCAGCCTGAGCGTAAATTTCTTTTCTTTTTTTTTTTTTTTTTTGAGGCATCATGAGAAGCTACTCGTTGATTTTTGTCCCCAAAGCTGAAAAACTTTGAAATGTAACTCAAAGATGCAAACCGTTTTGTCTCACGGAGGTAAAAAGGTTCCTAATGATGTCAAGCACTTTGGTGCCAGTGTTACTGTAGCCACACAAACACACACACTTTAGCAGCTTCAGTCGTTTTTGTGACCCAAAACTTGTTACACTGGTCTGTTTTTATCAATATCGATGTTTAGCAAATAGAGCTAACTTTAGCTCGGCCAAGCTGATTCCATGCTGGGTCAAAGTGCTAAATGCTGATTGGAATGGCTTTCCTTGTTTGTCGTCTTTGAATGTGTGCTTTGTCCACCAGGACTTTGTTTGTCCCAACATTTATTTGCCTGCCTATTTGTTCCTGGTAATAAACAACACTTAGGCGCAGTGGAACATGCATGGATGTTCACTAGACTTCAAATCCAGCAGGGGAAGGGGCAATGTTTTGCTTTTTTTTCCTTTAAGAAAATGTATATTGTACAAAATATAAATATATATGAAATATAAATTATACATGTGTGAGAAGCAGGGATGTGGTGGAGTTTAACAACAAAAACCAATTTTCCACTCGCGCTGCACTGTGGTTCCATGACATGCATTTGTGGACAGCCAATAAACAAGCAGAGTTTAAACTGTCTTAATGTCATTATTCCGCTTGAATTACTATGAATTACTGTGTATATTTGAATGTTACGCTAAACCCAAAAATGACAATTATTAAGTCATTAAAAGTAAGTTACTATTTATTCATATTGTGTTGTTCTAAACAAAGCCACGTGGGGGAAGTACTGAGGATAATCGCCAGATGTCCATCTTGTTACTGACAGCGAAGAAGAACGATCACATGACCGGAAGTCTAAATCAAAACGGTTGAGCTAAGACCCATTTTAAAAACCACAGTATTATTTATGTTTAAAAATGTATAAACGCATAAATTCCACCGCACCACAGGGTCGTGCAGTTGTCGACTTTCAAGAAGCTAGTGTTGATTTCATTCATGTTATTCAGTAATATTCAAAATAATATGGGGGAAAACTTGGGGACCCTGGCGAACATAAAGTAAATAAAGTCAATCTGTGCGTCCAAAAGCGAGTTTTAACCTCTTAATTTGTGACGTTTACACTCGATATCATTATCCCCGCGTACGGCGTTTCTTGGTGCTGGACATTAGGTGTTGAATAGGTCTCTCAAAAACAGCAACACAGGCGTTAACACTGCAGTGCATATCGCAGGCCTAGGAAAACTATTTACACAAGTTGTCTTACTGTCAGTTTATATACAAAAACAGAACAATGAATTAATTAACAGATGCAAACAAACACAATATTTTTCCAACATTATGTTAAACGAGACAAAACCATCAACAAAAGGTATTTATTGCTTTGGATGTTTTCTTCTTCAGCCTTGTTTACCTTGTTTTAATATTTATGCAGCAAGAGTAAACATTTATGATGAAAGAACAAGCATATTGATTATCAGACAGCTAGGATAGGAGATCATAGTTTATATGTTATTCATTGTCCTCTAAGAAGTACAGTAAAATAAATAAATTAACATTTCCTTACGCCACCTTAGGGGGCAGTATTGGGAAGAGAAGCTTGAAGTTTGCTATATCAAGTAAACGAAAAAGAACCGATATCCGTGATAGGAAGTTCCAAAGTTTAAAGAAGTATTACAGTATGTCATTAATTTTAACGTTATAGCAAACGTCCGATAAATTTCGAACACGTTTAACATTTTTTGTTTTTAATCGCTTGTTAGGAGTAATTATCGTTGTAGTGGATTTATCACGCCTGCGCACTCAGCATATCGAGCCGCCCTTCTTCCCCGCCAGCTTGTACCGCAGGGTCGGGCGGTCGTAGACTCACAACAACACCGAGTTAATTTCCTTATTGTAATTGGGTTTTTCTACAGATAATATGGAGAGTCCGCATCGTTCCGAACATGGTAAGCAAATCTGAAGCCAGACTGTCCAACCCGAGACGAATTATCAGGTTATCATTTGGATTGTGTGCGCCCGATTTTGAACATGGCGTACGCCGCTCCGTGATGGCGGTGGCTTTGTGTTGCGTGCTGCTGTCAGGTTGTTAGGAAGTTGGCCAATACTCCACTCAAACGCATATTTAGCGACACAGCACAACTTAAACATCTTCCTACCGCAAATAACGGTAATGCGCTATCATACCTGTAGTTAGCATTGTCCTTTATTAACTTGGATAAGTTAAGGACACAACTACTCCAGCCTTGTTTTTTATTCCGGAGCTGCTCAGTGACCGTGAAGGCAACCCGGACCAGTTAAATAAATGATTGTCCGCTCAACTAATTAGTGTTTTTCTTAAACAACTTCTAATTCGCTTGTGTTCAATATTGTTTAAATAGATCTCCTAAAAATCACTTAAACTCTTAAAAGACCATAAGATTTTATTAATTTCTATTGCATGCTAAAATAAGGACCCTATTCAGTGGATCATAAGCCAGTTTCTCCTGGAACAATCTGTCATTTTTCACCAAGCAGCTGTGATGACTCATGCTCAGATTACTGAAAGTCTTGGTGCTATTTTATGTTCCAGAATCTCCTCTCCCGCTGCCATCTCTTCGCCTCTTCATCCCTCCTCTTCGGCTGGTATCTGCAGCCATGTGGCAGGTCATCCAGAGAGGACAGGTCCAGGACTATGGCATGGTGGAGGAGTTTATCACAACGGTGTCAGAAGTCGTCCCGGAACTTTTAAACGTAGACCAGAAAGCTGAACTTCTGCTGGGACTCAGGGCCCGGGTAAGCCTTGAACCACATGTGGTTCAAGCCACTTGAAAGACGAATTCGTACAACTTCCTCCTTCTCCGACCAGCAACTTAACCATTATCCAAAAAAAATATCACAGAATGTGCTTCCACCCATTTCCTTTCAGACTATCTGCAGATATGCTTTCATTAGCACAGATTGGCTTTGCCCTGAAGTCCATTCCCCAAAGTATAGTTTCCACTCACACGCTTGTCTCTCCACCTATACTTTTTAAAAAAAATAAATTTTAGCTTCCTGGACATATTTTTAACACTCTGCAGCATCAAATCAAATGTGAGCAAAGTTGGATCCCTATATTGGAAGATGTGCCCCTAAATATTGTTAAATAAAAACAATTTTGAACTTTAAACCGCAGCTAAGTTAGATCCATGCGCAGGAGTTCACGCAAAACAGCACCCCCCAGTGGCCCACTGATAATACAGCAGTTTGTTTTCTTAAGTTATCCAGAAAAATGTTAATGCAGTCATGAACACCGCAGAATTGACATTCCACAAAACCATAAATGACATTTCCAGGCCCGGAGCTGTCAGTTTGGATTACACTGAAGTGAAACTATTTGTTGCAGGTGGTTCTCGAATTGTGTCGGGCCGAGCCAATCGCAGATGCAGAAACCATCGAGGTGCACCTGGAGCGGATCAGGGCCCTCGTGTCCACGTGGGCAGCGCAGGTTAGCCTCTTTTTTTCATTGACAGCGATCGGCCATCTGCTCGTGTTTTCCGTGAACCTGTCACTTTAATTTGCACATGCTAAATCCATGTGGGCTCTTTTCCCAGCCATGTTTTGCTGAAGTCGAGTTTCCAGAGTCCAACTTCGTGTATCAAGTCGAATCGCTGATGAAAGACCCAGAGGAGAAGAAGAGGTTTTTCCAGGTGGTGTTTATAGCTGTCTTTTTTTCTTCTAAACTGTAGTATGATGGAAATGAGACTGTACTCTTACTATTGTCTGCTTTAGGACGTTTTTCCCACAGATTTCGGGTCTGAATACGACAGCGCGCTGCAGATGCTAATGCTGGACTTCCTGTCCAGACTGGAGAAGCTCCTGCCAGTCCCAGATATTCAGCAGGTTTGAAAAGCTGAACTTTCAGTCCTTTTTGTTCACAAGACAGTTGTGTGGTACAGATCTAGAACAGGCGCTACCGAGATTCCTCACAAAGCCCAAATGAATTCTGGATTTCTTTATTCAGATGCACCTTGAATTAAAACTTTTAAGAGAATTAAAGCTCTTGTTAAAGGTCACAGCTTTAAATTCATGGCTGTCTCATCTCTGACCCTTCCTGTATCTTAGACTGCGACCCTGCTCAGCGCCGTCCCGTCTGCCCTGGACGAGTGTGTCCACTCTGTTCCTGACCCGCGACACCTAAAGACGGTTCTTCAGTACCACGCGATGCTCGGACACTTTGACCTATTAGGTGATGTGGAAAAAGTGACTTGCTAACTTGCAGTGTGTAGAAACAGTGCTGAGATTGGAGGTGAAATTATTTTTAATCTCAAAATCCGACAATTTTTTGATTTATTTTTCTACAGATGAAAGTCAGACCATCCCTTCTTCCTTTGGGAATTGCATCCTCTCCTCGCTGTCCCTCCCTCAGCTGGAGAAGGTGGAAATCGACGCCGACCAAATCGAGCTGCAGCCTTCGACGGAGCAAATCGAAGGCTGCATGACGGTCCAAGTCGAGGGCGAAACTGTGACGCTTCTGGACTACATACAGATAGAACAGCCACCGGGTGTGATCGGTCCCGATGTGGAAACGGAAGTCAATCCGCAGGGAACTGTGGAAGAGGACGGCGGCGATGCTTTAAAGCCGGCGGCGTTCCAACCGCTGAAACAGAGCAAACGGCTGCAGTTGAAGAGAATGCTCTCGGACGAGGATAAAGACTCGGCAGCTAAACGACAAAGGAAAAAGTACCCCAACAATAAGATCTGTCCCGTGTGCGATAAAATCTTCCTGCGCGCTGCGGCCATGCGGCGACACCTGGAGACACATTCCGCCAACCGGGAGCTCAAGTACAAATGCGCCAACTGCGACAAGCGTTTCAGGGACCATTACGACATGAAGCGCCACATCATGCGCGTTCACGAGAAGGACGAGGTGAGCAACGGCGCCAAAGACGACGAGTCCACGGATCCGGGAACGTCCGAATCGCCGGAAAACAAGAATTGCGCGCTTTGCGGGAAGTATTTCGCCCGTCAGGTGGACATGGAGAGACACATGAAGTCGCATTCAGAGGACCGGCCGTACAGCTGCTCCTATTGCGAGAAGAAATTTAAAAACCCCTATGTTCTAAAGAGACACCAGAAGGAGATCTGCAAGAGCAGAGAGCTGAAGAGGCCGAGGAAGAAGGAGCCGCAGCGCTCCGCGCCGCAGCCGTCTTCCGACGGCTCCATGGAGAGCAAGGTCTGCCCCATCTGCAGCCGGACGTTGCCCTACTCGGCGGACATCGCCAAGCACCTGCGCTCTCACACGGAGGAGCGTCCTTACATCTGCGTCACCTGCGAGAAGGGCTTCAAGTACAGGGACACGCTGAAGAAGCACCAGATCATCCACGGTCACGAGGGCATCCGAGAGGAGCAGAGCAAGACGGTGGAGCAGATCCTGGCTGAGGCCGACGCCCAGAACTGCGGCGACGGGGGCGCGAAGGAAAACGAGCCGCGGCCGCCTGCAGAAACCCCCGCCCGCGTCGCCTCCGTGCCTGTGAGGAAAGTCCACCAAAAGGCCGCCAAAGTCTGTCCCGTCTGTGCCAGAACCTTCGACAGCGTCAAAACGCTGAACAGGCACATCCAGTGCCACACCGAGGACCGGCCTTTCCACTGCATCCACTGCAAGAAGCGCTTCAAGCACATGCACGGCCTGAAGAGACACCAGATCTATGCGATCTGTCATAAGAAGATCGCCCGCTTCTCATGGAAAAGGGAGCAGAGAGCGGCCGGCTCGCAAAGCGAGGCGACCGCCGCCGACGTGCAGCCGGCTCTGAAGATCCCCGTGTGGTGCTCGAACTGCGGCAAGCACTTCGAATACCCGTCGGCGCTGAAGGAGCACCAGGAGAACGTCTGCAAGGTGGAGCTGAGCGAGGTCATGAAGTGCGACGACTGCGGCAAAGAGTTCAAGAGCATGACGCTGCTCAAGGTGCACCAGCGGATCCACGACCCGCTCTACTGCAAGGAGTGCGGGAAGATCCTCGCCAACGAGCCGGCGTTCGAGCGGCACAAGCTCATGCACCGGCCCATGCAGTGCACCATGTGCGACAAGACCTTCACGCTGCTGAGGCGTCTGCGGGAGCACTACGAGAAGCAGCACGACTTCACCGGGCCGTATCCCTGCGCGCAGTGCAGCAAGACCTTCATGCAGCTCTCCTACCTCGCCATTCACCAGAGGATCCACAAGGGGGAGTTCCCTTACATGTGTCACCTGTGCCCCGAGAAGTTCCGCTCTTCCAACTGCCTCAACGTTCACCTGAGGAAACACACGGGGGAGAAACCCTTCCTCTGCTGGCAGTGCGGGAAATGTTACCGCTCGGCGTCGGAGCTCACCGTGCACATGGGGACCCACTCCGAGGAGAAGCCGTGGGCGTGCGGGCAGTGCGACGTGGCGTACCGCACCAAGCTGCAGCTGACCAACCACGTGGAGCAGGTGCACATCGGCGTGCGGTACCCGTGCAACACCTGCGGGAAGCAGTTCATGAAGGAGACGTCCCTGAAGAGGCACGAGCTCATCCACACGGGCGAGCGGCCGCACCAGTGCACCGTGTGCGGCAAGACCTTCCTCACCGCTAACGAACTCAAGCTCCACAACCGCTACCACACCGGCGAGCGGCCGTATAAGTGCGAGGAGTGCGGGAAGGCCTTCATTCAGTCGGGATACCTGAAGTCGCACATGCGCATCCACACGGGGGAGAAGCCGTTTAAATGCGACATATGCGACAAAGGCTTCCGGCTGTCCTACCACATGAAGAAGCACCGGCGGACGCATTCCAGCAACTCCAAGACTTACAGCTGTAAGGAGTGCGGGATGGCGTTCCTGGTTAAAAAGGCGCTCTGGGAACATTCGCTCACTCACAACATGAAAGTGGAGCAGCAATTCACAGATGAAGTCCAAATAGAGTTTCAGTGAAGGTCCCGGCTTGGTCCGAGACCCCGTTTGTGATGTTTATTTTCCCTTTTGTTGCAAATAAGAACCAAAAACTGATTTGGGAATTTATGGCCAGTGATCACTAATGCACCAATGACTGAGTAGAAATTGGCCTTGAATGTAATCCTTGTTCCGTTTTCTATTTTCAAAAGTGTCACAATGTGTTTGTTGGGAGAAGCAAAGCAATAAAAAAAATATAAATTAAAAACAGACATTTGATTCAGGCGCCGACGCTTTCAGTTATTTCCGCCAGTAGGTGGCGGTGTTGTCGCGGTAATGAGGAGGGAGGGGGGGGGCGGCCAGGAGCAGCGCCACTGCTGCAGCCTGTGTTTGGGAAAGTCAACCCTCAACGAGCTGCAACCACAAACTGGTTGGTTTTTACCAACGCTCGGTGACTTGGGTGTCACCTGACTGCTCTGCCAGGTTCAGCTCCAGGGAAACTTCTCCCATCTAGGAAAAGATCCAGTCGGCTGAGTCAGCACTTCTGGAGAGTGTTGGGAACAGATCGCGTTTTAACCCCAACCATATAGATTTGTTTGGCTCTGTAATTGCTTCAGTGTGTCGTGGATTATTCCTAATTGAGGGGGGTGGGGGTGGAAGAGGCCTATTTTCGCAGTGCCAGCTGGTGGCACCGCCCTCATAACACAACCTGCCACAGAGGAAAAACACGAGGGCGCTGACCCCTTCCAGAAGGCCCTCTCCTCGTCCCCGGCTGTTCACGCATCTCCGGGTGCTTCGAGGAATCACGCGGGCTCTCGTCCAGCTCTAATTACAACACCAGTCCCGTCATGAGGACCCAGATTGGGCCGACGGCCAACCGGAGGCACGGAAAGGTTCCAAGCCTTGAACGTTTGTTGGAGAGTTGGCTCCCGTCTGTGGTTCGTCTCCGGGATTAGTTGTGTTTTAAGGCTGCAATTATTGCGCAAAATAATGTTGAGCAATTTGCTTTGTTTTTGTTCCTGACTCAGTGGAACATTCCTGGACTGCCGAACAAACGGAACGTTTGCGCCACCGAAGCGGTCGCCGGCATCACTGCGGTGCCGCGGCGACGGGAGGTCCCGAGCTGCGACTGTTCCACCTGCAGCTCTGCAGAACGGACGGAGAACTATGGAATCCGTCCTTCTTATAGCCAGTCTCACCTCAGCAACCGTATAAATGTATATGATTGTTGCTTTAACTACACTATCTCTGCATTAAAGGATCAAGGAGTGCGGTGCCTTGCCCAAGGGTACATCGGCAGTGCTCTGAAGGCATCCTGGCACCTCTCCTGCTCCCAACACACCTTTTTACCTTTAGTCTGCAGCCAGGGCTTGAACCAAGAACCTTCCTCTGCCCAGCAACAGGCCCCTACAGCCTCAGCCACCCCCCTGCGCCACATAGTCAATTTATGCTAAATTACCGACACATTAGGTTGGAATTGTGCGAAGGGGGGGGTTCATATCAACTGAGTTTAGGGTGACGCCCACTTTTAAGGTAGAGAAATCCATATAGGCGGCGTCTCCGTTTCCACCGGAGGCCGTGCACATCCTGTTTCAGCTAATCGATAAAGGAAAGGCGGCTCACTGGGCTCAGAGGGGGGAAAGCCAGGTTCGACGTTAATCTGAGACTCAAATGATCGTACAGCTATCCTGACGTGAACCCTCAGACCGCCCCCACCCCCACCTACCCCCGATACCCGACCTGCCTCATCCCGCCATCTCTCCTCATCCCTGGTGTTACACAAAACCACAACTTTGTTTTTTTCCCTTCCGTTCCCTTTCATCCCTCCTTCATTGGTATGCTGTCCATATCCCCGCGTCCCGAGAGGAGACGACGCTGCGAAAAAAGGGGGCTTTCTCCTCGCAGGTTTTCCTCACAGCGTGTTCGGGCTGCGCTTGTTTTGGTCTGAGCGGCCGCCATTTTGAAGACAATTATTCGTCTTTGGTGTGAAAGTGTAGATTCTAAAGGCGCCCCAGTGGCTGACACGAGGACGCCGCCGGCAGGTGTGAGGGTTTAATCCACCTGGACCTGAGGGGCAGATTTCCTCATTTCAGGCCATCCTCTGTTGGCAATGGGGGTAAAGCTCCAGCTGCCGATTCAGGGCGGAGTGTGAATTTCTTTCTTTTTTTAATGGCATTTTTAAAAATGACCAATAGCACATCGACAGAGGAGATTAAACTCATCAGCTGCACCTTGTAGATCTCCTAAATCGACTCATTCTGGATTTTTTTCATGGTTTTGGTTGAAGCGATCATTTTCTTCCTGCACAAGCAGGGAGAGAAAACAAGTCTTTCCCTGGTCAATGAGTTCAATGGGTGGATGTCTTCTCAGAAAAGACTGCAGGGGAGGTTTAAAGTGGGAGGTGTTGGTGATTGGTTGGGGGGGGGGTCCCCATTCAAAAGTCCTGCTGCCAAAAAGAGTGAGGGAGGGGAAGACAGAATCCTGGCACCAAGATATAGAAGAGGAGCTGGGAAGGCCTTGTTTTTTTACTACTGTACTCCCAGATCTCATTCACAATAGCAACTTTATTCAAATGTGTCCTCTAACATCCCCCAGATCTATCTATCTATCTATCTATCTATCTATCTATCTATCTATCTATCTATCTATCTATCTATCCATCTATCCATCCATCTATCCATCTATCTATCTATCTATCTATCTATCTATCTATCTATCTATCTATCTATCCATCTATCCATCTATCCATCTATCTATCTATCTATCTATCTATCTATCTATCTATCTATCTATCTATCTATCTATCTATCTATCTATCCATCTATCCATCTATCCATCTATCCATCTATCCATCTATCCATCTATCTATCTATCTATCTAGCTATTTTTGCAATGACACCATCGGCCGGAGGAGGCCACCTCCAAGTGACCTTTGGGGAGGCTGAGGTCATGGAGCAGGAAGGTTTGATAAGGAGCGGAGCTTTTGTTTTTTCAACCGACCCTCCGCTGGTGGAACCTGAGGTGTTGATTTATCCGGTGACGAACAGGCTGCGAAATGTCAAGAAAGCGCAATTTCCCAGAGCACAAAGTCAATTCTTCCAATTCGACTGTCCAAAACCCCCAAATGACAAAAACATTTGGGGCACTTTGGCTTCAGTGGTGCCTGGAAAACTCGACTCATCATCAAATTTGCTGCATTCTCTTTTGATTTACTGTCATTTCGATGAACTTATCAGCTCAAAGTTGAGCATGTTTACATTTTCGGCACCAAATCTGCGCGTGGCAACAATCTTTGAGAAGGTAACGATCGATTAAATCCAAATTTTGCAAAGAATGTTTTGACTGGATAACAATGAGCACAGAGCTGCAAATGCAAACTAAAGAGTTTCTGCTCTTCCAAATTTAAAATGGTGGCACTGACTAAAGGCAAACTGTCCTTTCCTCTACTGAGCTGAGGGGATTAATGGGCGATAGGAAAAGCTCTCAGGGTAGGTGACTTTCTCCCTCGGAGTTTGAGAACATTGTCACATCCTGTTGTTAATTTTACAGTTTTCCAATAACATCACCTTTAACAAAAAGAAGAAAAAACATTTTCAACACCTATTGTGTTCGTTTTATGCTCATAGCCGTGCCAGACATGCCGAAAATGGATTTCTTCCGCATGAGGTGACCTCTAGATTAGGCTTTCGGGCCTCCTCCGAAGCCCCGGCGCTCACGTTTGGAAGCGGTCCTTAACCGTGGCGATCTGCAGCGTCTGTCCCACCAGTGTGACGCGGTTGTCCGTGTCATGTGGGGACAGTTGACCGTCTTTGCGTTCTGACCCACTTTACCTCAACAACTGTATCTGTTGCATGTCTTCAGCCTCGGTCCCTTTTGGATCTGGCCCCGCTCGCTTATTCACACTAGCCGAGCATGCTGGGAAACACCGGTGTCCTGCTTTATGATTGGGCCGCGGCTCTGATCTCATGTTTAGTGATTAGATGTGTCGGTATCTGGTCCCTGCTAGAGATGACCCTCTTTAAGCTGCTGCCTTGTGTGAAGCTGCTGTGTCACGTCTGTGGATTGCACTGAGGGGGCACTGGGAACACTGGGGGGGGGATTTTATACCCTTTTCACATCAGTCATTCGGTTCATAAAAGCGTCAAACGTCACTGGGCAACACGTGCAGGCGAGCCCGCGCCTTTTCAGCACAGAAACCACAAGTGAATGATGGGAAATTACAGCGAGGAAGTGCAGAAAAATAAGTGTAAATCCTGCAGAAGCACCAGGTTTCAGGAAACAAGACACGAGAAACGTGCTGGATGCGTCTGGGCAGCGTTTGCTCACATCCCGAACAGCTCGTCTTTAACTTGTGCATCGGCTGCCAGCGTGTGAAATATGGTGCTGTGAGAGCTCCAGCAGCAGCAGCAGCTCACGCTCCCCCCCCCCCCCCCCCCCCCCCCCCCCCCGTCTGAACTGCAAACCAAGTCTCAGAGAGATCAAAATTCAATCCCGTTCTGAGAAAAAAAAGGCAGAGCGAAATGACGTTATTTGAATATGTGCCCAAAATCCTTAATGAATAACTTAGGACGAGTAGGAGGCAAATGCTGCCCCAGCTGTTTCCTGTTGAAAATGTCTGTGTAATGTAGATAAATGTGAGGGATTTTCTCTCTAAATCCGTCTCCTGTTCGCTAAATCTCACTTCTCCAAAACGAGTCTGCGCAATGGAACAAAGTCGGAATATTGAGATGTGACATTGCCCGCATCTCATCCTCTTTCTCCCCGATTTTTAATGACTTCAAACAAGTTCATTTTCGCCGGGTTTTGTCTTGCGGAGACCCGTGGGGATGTCTAGCGCTCTTTCCTTTCAGTGGCATTTATGTGATGTCTTCAAGGTAACTTACCTGATTTCCTTTGACACTATTGTCGATTATCAGCTCCACTTGCTCTCTTTGCACAGCATCCTGGATTAGTTTTAAACGGCGAAATGAAAGCGCATTCACAGCTTTTATTCATAATTGACAGCCTTTGCATGCGCGACCAAATGATTTATACAGATTTTAACAGTTTGATCTGGTGGTGAATAATTGCTCTGCATGTCCTGGTGATTTCTCTATTTAGCTAATAGCAGAAAGATGCTCTCTCGACGGTTTTAGGGGACTTTTCTTTTGGGAAGTCCTGAATCGTGCGTGACTTTGACGGTTTTCCATCCTCGGAGTTTGCGCGCTCTGCGCTCTTTTTCAACAGAAAGTCCAACTGTCAGAGCCATTACTGCTGAGTCTGCAATATTTAGGGCTTAAATGTCTAAACCAAGGCTGTGGGCCGATGGGAGCCCGGGATGAAATGCGTGTATCGGCACCGTGCGCTGGAGCTTCTACTGCAGATGGAGAGGGTCCTGCGTTTCTTCTTTTTTTGCGTATTTGGCTCGATTCCTCGGCGGGGTTTTGGCGAAGGGACCGTTTTCCCCCTTAGGTTTTTAGAGGGGAGACACCCCTGGCTCTTGCGATCTCTTCTCCTGTTTTATTTCTCCAAATCACTGTTAATCAGCCGTGCGTAAAAACGCACTTAAGGCTGCCTTGGCACAGCGAGAACGGTGAAACCTCACCACCGACTGACTCCTAATATATGCTATTAAGCTGGTCTAGATTCTGCCTGAATTTAGAGGACGAGATCGGGGGGCTGAGCTGCAGGGCGATCAGCAGAAACTCGCCTTTCCAAATTTGGAGGCGCTGCGTTCGTTTGCGCACAGACGCTCCGGAGCATCTGCTGGTCACCCGCCCGGAACTCCTGCGCCACGGCGACTTTTGATGAAATTCTGCCTTCTTCCACGCTTGAACCTGTATGAACTTACCAAACCTGACAACCCCCACTTTAATTTCACATTTGCACAGTTTAACGAGCTGGTTTCAGTAAATGTTGGGAAATGATTAATGCGCACTCCGCTGACACTCCAGCGGCGCTTCACTGGAGATGTCTCCTTAAATTACATTTTTTAAAAAGTCCTTTCGGGTGATGCTTAAGTGAAAGCCAACTCAAATCCCCCTTTCTCTCTCCCCCTTTCTCTGCTGCAGAGTGCAATGTGCTGTATCTCCTGTAGCCACACCCTCTCGCTACTGCTGTGCATCCTCACCCTGACTCCGACGGGAACAGGGGCGGGCCCAGAGACCCTGTGCGGGGCGGAGCTGGTCGACACGCTGCAGTTTGTATGTGGAGAGAGAGGCTTTTATTTCAGTAAGTGCACCTTTTTATTTATTCATAAAGGTTGGCTGTATCCGTCCCAGAGCTCCCCATGCACCTCCAGCAAGCTCATAAATAAAAAAGCAGCCAGTTTGACATCTTGTCTTGACTTCATCCTGCATTAATGCTACTTTCCCCCCTTCATTCACTCCTTTTCTACTGGTTCATCCTCTCTTTAAATGCCATCAACGGCCGCATCTCCGGCACTGTGGCACATCTCGATGGTGCAACACCGAAGGGTTGAAAGTGAAATTTGGCTGCTGATCTCCAAGAAAGAGGAGGAGAATAAATTAAACGCTGCACATGATTTTTTTCCCCTTCATTTTTCCACCAGAAAAGGGAGAGCCACCCAAAGAAAACCCACCAGCAGCAACCCAGGGTTTAAATCTCTCATTTTTCCATTAAGGGCACAGAACAGTGGAGGAAATGTACACTGTCAGAGGCGAACAGTGTGGCTGTGCATTAGCATATACAGTAGCAGGCCTTGGCTCCACAGAGCTGCGGTTTAAAACCTCATTATTTATGTCTTTGGCGGCCGCCCACCAGTCAAATCGGTCACAGCCAACTGTCACAGAGGAGCTGCTTAAAATTCAGTTTTATTATTTTCATAGTAATTTAGCGTTATTTTAAAAATGACACAAGGTATAGATTTTTCCATTTCCAGTTTAACTTTACCTTAAACTGTAAACCCCTTTGAGCCTCATGGGAACTCTGACTCACAGTACGAGACAAAAAGAAGACCACAGTACAACTGTATTTGATTTGCGCTACAGTTTATTAAACTTCTTGATGAACAGAATATGTTAGCATGCTAATGTTTGTGTCAGTCTGTCCAAATTCAGTAACTTAAGGCAAAGCGTTCAAACGTTATGATCTCATAGTGAAACCTGCTGTGGCATAGCTGTGGTCACCTCACACCAAAAAAGGTCCAGGTTTCGCCCGGTCCTCCAGTTCCATCCCAAACTTCTTCATTGATGGTTGATTCTAAAGTATTTTGTGTGTCCTTTAATGTTCTTGCTGCTCACTCACCCCCCGGCTGCTGGGTTAGACCCGAACACCACGGAGGCCGCGCAATTTAAACCGGTATTAAAGGCATTCTTCTTAAAGTGACCTCAGTCGCTCTCCTCTGACAGCTTCTGTTTGAGCCGCAGTGATTGTGTTAAAGCAACGCGTACGCTGGTGACTTAGTCTCGTCCAGTTGAAGCACTTTTCTGCAAGCGCGATAATGCCCGTTCTGACATCTGCTGCTAGTGTTGGAAATATTGGCCTCCGAGTCCAACTCTGTTGTCAACCGCCTGTTCTCTCCATGGCCAGTGTTTATTTCTTGGCCCCTTGAAGCAGCAATTAGCCCCTGCAAAGATCTCGATGTCTGTGGCTACCTGCTACATCCTTTCGACCGCAGTCACAGTTCCAACGAGGGCATGAGGACTTGCTCCGACGTTGTGCTCTGAAACCACATGCAATATGATAATAATGACTCCGACCGTCCCGCGCTGTTGCCAGACCAGAACATCAGCACTGGACAGTCTTAAAAAAAATCCCAGATTACACCGAATGACGTTTGTTTTTCAGCGTCCTCAGCCAGTGTTGTACAGAAGTCTTGCTTTCTAGAATATCTGTGCGGTTGAGAGTAAGGGGGGAGGGGGGGGGGGGGATTCTGGCTGTGGTTAACAAAAACACAAACTCTGATTTCCTGTACAGTCGAATGTGGTACACAGTACGTGTATCCAACTCCCCAACCTCCATTGTCAAATAAAAAAGTGCTCTGCTGCTAGAAATTTGGACACAGAGTGGTGTAGCAGCCCGAGCCCGATGACCGGTAAAGAAAAACAGGAAGTCCAAGTCCTGGCCATTTCCTGAGGTTGACCTCTGACCTTTAACCCGTGGTGCTTCATTTAGCAGAATCGTTTGATATCAACTGAGCTGAGAGTTGGGTCAACATGCACCTTGCTGCTGCGGGTCCTCCGCCTTGTGCAACCTGTCCAGGACAAGCTAACATGCGAGATTGTGAGATTGTTAGCTGCCGCTAACGCCCGGGGTGCGTGAAGAGGTCATGACAGCCTTCTCAATCACAGCTCCCCTGTGGAGCACCTCTGTTACGGCGGCTCGAGCAACCCAGGCCTTGTTCTCCTGGCGTCGTTTGAGGAGGTACAAGAGCTTCGAGTGCTTGCGCAATTACAGCGTTAGCGATTGACGTAGAAGGTAAAATGGCCATGCGATGCAAGGGTCACCCCTCCAGCACGGCGCTGGCAGCCTCTTCTGTAAATGCGATGGCGATTTTCTACATCAAATGAAGCTCACAGCCGAGTTCCTTCCACGTGGCTCAAGGCTCGGTTTGAAGAGTTTTTTTTATTTTTTTTAACAAAGCCCCAAGAAGTGTCTGCAGCTGCGGGCTAAAGTCGCTGAAAAGTTAAAGCTCCTGTCAAGGTATGAGGCTGTCCAGAGAGGCGACGCGAGAACATGACAAACCCTTGGCTACCGATTGCAGCCTTAACAAGGGTTTTGGCGGCCGTAGGACGGTGCGGGCGTTCATTTCGGGAGAAGGTGCTGAACGGAGGCCAGGGTACCTCTGAATCCTCATGAGGCTACCGTTGCCCGGCAGGCGCTGTGGTTCACTTCTCTTTCGGTTCTCATGTACCAGTGGCGAGGAGAAAAACCATTTGTGTTCTCTCGAACAGCGTCACACCTTGGCCCTGATGCGGTCGCTCTTTTCCCTGAACTCTTCCCCTCCGGCCTTGCTGTGTTGAACTTGGCTGTTCCCCGACTGATAATGTGCTCAGAGCCGCTGTTGCAACAACAGGCTTTCTGTGCTGAGGCTAGCTTTGCCAATCCACCTTACGCATGTCACCAGTAAAGCAGCACTGGTGCGTTTTAAAACTACAGATTTCCGACCCTGACAGAAAACCTAAATACTAGCAAGTGGAAATTCTTTTTTCTTTTTTTTTTTTTTTTAGGTAATGAATCAAACTGTCTTCTATGAAAGTGAAAAAAAGCCACAAATGCAGTCACTTTTTCCAATTATTAGCCTGACCTAGAATCCTCAGTTGTCTTTGCGCAGCTTCAGCAGGCAGCAACTGTGGTGGGATTCCACTGTGATGTACCTTCCACCATCCAGGTCTGTTATTGGAGGGTTTTTTTGGCTCAAGCGGGAGTGGTAAATGGCTCCCTTCATAATTCACTCCATATTTTATAAGTTTGGGCTAAAATATTCACCTTTGCCTGACAATAAGTCGCAGATATACGGTCTCACTGTTGACTTTTTTTAAATGAGTGACGCACAAACTCCTCGCCACGGACGGCACGGTCCATCAATTATGGCCACGAGCTAATTTGGCAAAAAAAAAAAAAAAAGAGAGAGAGAGAAAAAAAAACAAGCTAATTTAAGCACTGTGCTTTTTTAAGGGTTTTGGCTTGAAATGATGTGGGGTGAGGATGGAAAGTATAGAAGGAACGTTTGCTTTAGCGGCTATTGATGAGACGTCGTCGTCATTCTGAGCCGGTGCTGTTGAAAACAACAAGAGCCGGGGAAGGAGGTAGAGCGTGCAACTTGCACGTCACACATAGCTAGGCCTTGTCCCTCAGCAGCAGGGGATTATGTGGATTACAGGATGATCAGGACACCCCCCGCCCCTCCGTCCCTCCCTCCCTGGTGTTACACTGGACCTGAAGTGGAGGGCAGCGAGATCTGAAGAAAGACCTCCTGTGTCCTTGCAGAGAAAAGGGGTCGTTTTTCCATTAAGCCCCAAAGTACAGTTCTGACCCTTCCGCGAATTAATGCCCAGGTGAACAAAGAGGCATCTCATGAAATGGACACGCAGGCGTCTCGTCTGTACATTCGGAGAAGCTGAGACACGAGGGATTGGAGGACAATCTGGGGCCAGCAATTCTTTACCTCTTACGCCCTTCATCGCTTCAAATCAGGTCGCATAATGTCGGAGCTCTTCAAAGACAACGGGAGAATGCTGTAAGAAGAGCTGCAGGGTTGAAGAGCTTCCCGAGATGGCTGATGTCCTGGACCTTCCTGTGCATCCCGTCGCCACAGGTGGTCTCATCAAAGCACTTTATTCAGTTAGCTGAAGGTTAACACTGTTAGCAAGTGTTAAAACATTGAATGCTAACTAACCTGCTCTTGCAGTGAATAAAACAGGATAATGTTTCCTCTGGATTGCTCCTAAATAACAGAAAATCTGGCATCTATAAGCCATTTTTCCAGATGATGCACTAAATACTGGCAAAGTGCCCCCTCAGGAACCTTTCCATGGTGTCTCTATGGTGCAGTGCCCTTCAAAATGTCTTTCCAGTAAATGCCAGATGAAAAATTGGTCCACGGTAACATTTAGCCCAACATGAAACTTGAGTCCTGGTTCCCAAAGAGGAAATCAACTTCAACTTGTTAATCTCCTTTGACTATACTCTATGCCCCAGCAATGACCAGACAACCCTTTTAACCCTCCACTTGTCCCCAATGCTAACTCTTAATTAGCCTCAGCTTCAATTTCTCCTTTCTTCATATGGAAATCTGCATTTCACACTAAATAATCTTAGGTCCAAATGTATCATATCCACATTTTAAAGCCAGAATCAGGAACATGGGGGGGGGGTGTTGTTCTGTTGGGCGGGGGGGGGGGGTGTTCTGTTGGGCCTTGTTCTGTAAAATTGCTGGTATTCTCCATATGAAAGCACTGTAGCTTACAGCTGAAACGCTGACACATGCTTTCTAATCTGGCCTCTGTCGTCGTGCGTGATCCCTCCATCTGGGGTCCATTTCAAAGAGCAGATGATCATATGGCGCGATGCGTGGCCATAAAGAGCCGTTAACCTTTATTTGTTTAACAACAGTCACAGAAAGCCTTTTGTTTATGGGGGATTAGAGCAGTCATCCCTGGAACTGAGGCAAAGCTTTTAGACCTGATTATTACATGCGTGTTTTTCCCCAACCTGCCCGAGCTGATTATCCTACATGCTGCGAGCGGTGCCAGCTGATTTTGCTCTCCCTTCCAGCTGTTTGTGCAGCGGGGTTGCAAGCTATTTTCGGGAGAATAGCGGATGTTAATTTGCAAGAATTTATTGGGACGGATTGAAAAACAGGTCAGGCATCGCCGCACGGTCCCCTTTGTTTGGCTTTCAGCAGCCATTATATAATCATTTCGTGTTTTCTCCTTCTGAATGTGTGCTAACGCCAGGTGTAAATGCAGTGGCCAAGTTGGGTCCTGCTGATTCCCCCCCACTAGAGGACCAATTGCTCTGATGGGCCGCTAAAGAATTAGGGAGCCATTCTCATCCAGGCTTTGCCCATTTTGTGAGATCTGGGTGAATCCAGAGCTCCGGTTTCTTAAATAATGCAGGTTTCCCGGCGTATTTTTAGCATCATTCTACCTGATGTGTGACACGAACGCTTTTCGTCACGCCCGTTCCGCCTCCCCGCCGCTTCCTGCTTTTCATTCACATCTCCATTATCTACCGGACAGGGTTCTCCGTAAGGTGGGGGGGGGGACATGTGGGAGAAAGATGCTTTTGTTTCTGAATGAAAGCTGCTCTCTGTCCAAAACAACATTATCAGGAAAAGGCAGACGGAGAGACGAAGTTAATGCACTTTGTCAGGACTGGCAGGCGACTGAGCCAAGAGCTATTAACTCTGAGAGGGAAAGGCATTTCCTCCTTGTAAATGCCATATTAAATTATTATTGTTTTATTTGGCAAAAGGGAAAAGCCATCAGGGCTTTATTGCACAAGGTGTGCAGGGAATTGTAAACGGAGAGACTGAAGGCCACCAGAATAGGGTGGGTTTCAGGGGATGAGGGTGCTTTGAGATGTCACATAAACCTCGGTGCCAGCGCAACTACCAGGCACGTTTAACTTCGCTACTCGGAACACAAGTTTCCTGTATTGTTTGCGTTGCCGCCGCGACCTGGGAGGATTGTGCAAGTCATGCCGATCCACCTCCTGGTCTTCCCATCTGAGTTTCAGTTCTCATTACGCATGTTAATTTTTCATGGACCTCTCCAGCTTCTCCTCGACACGGTCGCTAGCTCCGCTCGCCGTGCCGATGTCCCACATCGTCCTTCACGAATGTCACCCCGCTTTGAGCTGCGGTATTCTTTGTGGTTCGCGGGCATCCATTTAACACCAGCTTTGACTTACAAATTAGAGAAATAACTAAATAATCCAAAGGAATCCCGCCGTGTGCGTTGCAACCTTTGACTCCAGGAACCTTTGGAACTTTTGACGTTTTTATCTATTTGACATTTCGATCGATATTTTTCTGCCAGGCAGAGTCGAGGTACGGCCAGATAAGATGTGAATGAACGGATGAAAATTGGGATGCGGCGCCAAATCCTTCCTGCAGGTTGATTAGACTGAGCAGGGTTGCGGCTGGTCCTTCCTCCTGCAGAGGAATGGAGAATAGGTCCGTGTCCATGTCCATGCCAGGTGGCCTGGGCCAAGTCCAACCTAAAGGCAACTACCCAACAGACCCCTGGGACTTTCTAGACTGGCCCCTCACACAGGTCCAAGTTGCCTTATGAGGTGACACCAGATCCAACAGCAATGGGACTGTCGTCGCTAACATCAGCTCCAGATGCTTTCCAGATCTTCTACTTCACCAGTACCTTTTCACGGTGTGTTGCAGGTAAACCAACAGGCTATGGCACCAACGCACGGCGCTCACGCGGCATCGTGGAAGAGTGCTGCTTCCAAAGCTGCGACCTGTGGCGTCTGGAGATGTACTGCGCTCCCGCCAAGACGAACAAGCCCCGCACGCAGCGCCACACAGACAAGACGAGAGCGCCTAAGGCCGGTGGCACAGGGCACAAAGCGGACAAGGGCGCGGAGCGCGGGGCGGCACAGCAGCCAGATAAGGCAAAAAACAAAAGGGTGAGCAGCACAAAACAATCCTTTTAATAGCTTTGGCTTTAACATTGGCTAATGTTGCATATTCATCCCAAAGACATAAAAGAAAAATTATTACAAGCTGTCAGCCGGTTTGTCAGCAGTTATTCACCATAAGCCTGACTGCATCTGGTTAAAATGATTTTGTTTTCCTTCCACAGAGACCTTTATCTGGACATAGTCATTCATCCTTCAAGGTACGCACAGCAGCAGATGCTTTTTTATCTTACTTTGTTGCTATATTAGCATGCGCGCCCTCTCCAAACAACCTGTATGTCAGACAGAGACATTTTACCAAACTCGATATGATGTGCAGGCAGCAGGCGCAGAGCACTGAGATCTAAATCTAATCTTGGTGGGTTGCCAGCAACAAAGGGAGAGTTTGATCCTTTTTAAAATGTGACCGTGTGCTTTTTAGTCTCTCCCTCAAACATGAAAAACATCAGCCGGAGGAGGAACTAAGTGGTTTTTGTGGTAGACCCACTGGCACTCCCGCTCCCCAGGCAGAATCCCAGCTCTGCCGCTTCACATAATGAAAGCGGGCATCTCACCGTGAAACATGCAAAAATCCAGAGGTGACATAATGCACCTGCGTGTACGGTGGTTTTCCCACATGGATTTCTGCTACATTCTGAAGATTTTCGAACAGCACGAGCACTGACGTTGCAATAAAACCGCTAATGTTGATCCACTTCCATTTTAAACTTAATTCAAACCGCAAATGAATGCGATTGGGTGTGAAATTACACCCGTATTCGTTGAACACCCAACTTAGCCCTTCAGCATCTCCGACTCCAAACGGCGCCACGGGGGAGGACCCCAACCCTCTTGTGAAGCTCTTTATCTGAACTACGATTTTCTTTTTGTTCTTCTCTTGCAGGAAGTGCATCAGAAAAACTCAAGTCGAGGCAATGCGGGTGGCAGAAATTACAGAATGTAGGCGAGGAGCGAATGGACAAATGCCCAGCGACTTGAGAGGAGAGAAGGGAGTGGCCTTACCTGGTACCCCTGTGGAATGGTTCACTGTAAAACAAAAGGCTAACAATGCCCCGAAAAGCTCTTCACAATGATTGAAACAGGAGAGCTACCTATTGTTTAAAGCATTTGATGAGGGATCTTGTGATTATTTTATACACTGCACCATTCCATACTGGGAGGAATTCTTTGTTAATGCAATGTAAAAGACTAGCTTAGCTGCTGAGACACAAACAAGAGCTTAATGTCACCTCCATATGGGGGGGCTGCAGCAGGGGGCTCCAGGTGGGACAAATCCATCTGGGTTGTAGCCAATCAGAGAGCTGCAAGCTGGCTTTGCAAACTAATGGTCCACCTTGTTCCTTGAGGTTTGTGGAGGTATCAGCCCTTTGACCCCGAGTGGAGTCATTATGCTCCTTCGCTAGGACAGGATGTTCTGTCAGAGGTCGCGCATAACAGTAAAAATTAACTCGTTTTTATGCTTTATATCCCCTTCATTGACTGAGTGCAGCATCGGTCCATCTATTTGGAGTCCCTTAAAGGTTTGAGTCCAACTCAAATCCCCCCTGAGCTTGAGGAAGTGTGGGGCCCTGAGGTCTAAGTCTAAAAGCCATAGACTTCTCAAACGACATATCAGAGCCGATTAGAAGGAACAGCAAGTCCCGCAGAACAACGCTTTCTCCTGTTTTCCTAAACAGGGAGTCCAATAAACCAGAAACTAGGCTGAATTATTGCATTTGGCCAGGCAGCACATGGTACGTGTGCGGTTGTCAGAAGTGGGTCAGTCAGCGGACTCAAAGTGCATTTGGCTGGAGGGGTAGAGACAAATCAAACAGTCCCAATCAGGCAAGATGTTTGTCGTCTGCATCGTTTTCACATGGCACCACCGCGGCCAAATTAGATTTTTGTCAACAGTCCAGTGGCCGGTGATTGAGCTCAGAGTTTGAGCGGAGGGCTACGTTCAAGGTTGGCCACTAGTTGTGAAAGTTTAGCCACAGCAAGTCAACAAGCGCTTTACAGGCCACCCATTGGCGAGTATCAGCTCGGGTTAAACGTTGCTATCACGGCCACAATAACATTGTCCGCGTAGATATCAGCTTTAATGACCTCGGTTTGTTTTTATCTGGTCAGTTTAAGATGCCCAAGATTGCTCCTACATCTGGTGGCTTCACCACGCCATTACGGTTCGTGGCGCGTGGTCCGAAGACCACCCAAAACACATGCCGACTCCGCGCTGCCGTCAATGCCCTCGACCAAAATGGCAGGTCCCTGCGGAGACCCGAAATAGGGCATGCATGTAACAGTACACAAGCACACATGCAAGGCAAACAGCGTGAATGAGAGTTGTGTAACCGCGAGCAAGGATCAAGCACACATCAACAGTTCTGAGAAGCCCTGGCATGAGGGCTGGCAGTCACGACTGTTTGTCCTGGCTTCCGCGTTGATTTACAATCATTTTATCCCACGATCATCCCGAGACATCTCATCTCTATCTCTGCCTCTTCTCTCTGTGTATAACCAAACAATATTCCCATTTATGTTAACCTTTGCATTACTATCATTCATTGTACACGATGGTTTCATATAGCCAAACTCTATTAAGAATCCTATCCACTGTATAATGGTGCTATTTTGTAGTTTGTTACTTGCAAGCGATGGCTAAGATGGACAGATGGCAGGGCTTACATTGGAGGTCTTCCCTTTTGCACAGCCTTGTGGCCACCATTTTAATAGTATTTTTATTTGTAAGCTGTTTCAGTAACATAGTGTACAGTAAGTGAGTATCTGTGTGAAATCTGTGAATGCATGGAGTTTAACAAAAAAAAAGGAAAAAAAATCCTGTCTCGGTCCCAAAATGCTATTTTTTTCTACTGTTTTTCTTCGGAACAGTTTTCTCAATATTGATCCCTTATGCCAAATAACTTGACAGAAGTACTGTGAACTGTAATTCTTCCATTTGTTTCGGGATTGTACAAATTCATGGTGTGCTTTTGACTGTCCTGTGTGTGTGTGTTCATGCACTTCAGAAGAAGCCAAGGTATCAATTATTAAAGCCATTCACCGCAGGACTACACAATCTTTGACGACCACCAGCCCGCGTGGCTGAAATTTACCAGATAGCGATATTTAAAACTTGCCACAATTTTTTTTTCTTCTTCTTCATTGCCGTCTTTAGTTTCGGTGAGCGCATTCAAAGGTAACACAGTGGACGGATGGTATTCAGCTTGTTTTTCTTTCCAAAGTACTTTTGTATTGTATTAAATATCAAGCTGACAGCTGGTTAGCTTAGCTTAGCATGATCAGTCCCTCTCAAAATAGTCTGCAAGTAACACAATTGCAAACGAGGTGATGCGTTACACCTGTCGAGGAAGAGTTGATTTTAAGTAAAGCTACATGTTGGAAAGGCTCTCTGGATTTAAGATTGAGCTTTGTTTCCAGTCTATACAGTAGTAGCTAGGCTAACTCTTAACTTTAAAAACATTTTCTAATATTAGCCTAGATAAGCTATGGGTCACGAAGAGCAAGTCCAATAGCAATTTTTTGGTGGTAGCTTTTTTTTTTTGGTTTTAAATGACATCCAAAATCATTTTTGTTCACAGCACTAATAATAAAAATGAAAACAACCAAACCAAAGACTTGTTTGATGACAACGAAGCTTCACTATACGTTATTATATCACAAAAGAGTGTTAGCCTGGACTCGTGCGAACCCGGTGTGAACGCCACTGCAGCTTCATTCCACCTTTCACACACTGTCTGTGTACCGGGAACCCAGCTTGTGTCACGGATAGTAAAGTGAGCCACAGAAATGTCTCACAGCGTATTTGCAGCAGTGCTAACCAAGAGCTACAGCTTTATATCACTATGAATCGTGCGAAAATTGTTTGTGTCACCTGCGTAATCGGCAAAGCCTAGAGAAGCGGGAGTTGGGCGTGCGTTCACAGCTCTGCGGGATGTTTCGTGTTTGATTACAGCGCTGTTTATTTATGGTGCTCGATTGCCTTCTGTAGAAAAATGAATTGTTCACCATTCCTGCTGAATAAACCACTTGTCAACATCACAGAAGCGGCTGTTTTTCTTCCAAAATCCCGTTCAATCATTTCAACCCTAACCCTGACGCCACCGGGTGCAGGTCTTTGATGGTGCTGAGGCTCCAGCTCTGGATGACAGTGATGCCTCGGGGCGTGGCGCTCCCGGAGGCCGAGGGCTGCACGTTCAGCGCCGCCGTCAGCACTTCTTAACAACTGATCTTTCACGTGGGCGGCGGCTGGAAAACGTGGGTCGAGACGTGGTGCAGCGGAGGGGAGGCTGGTCGTCACGCCTTTAGCTAACACAACGTGGGTTATCTCACCCTAAAGGTCCGACGGCATCCTTCAAATTTCCTTCAAATGCAGAATTTTTCACTCTCAGGATTTACAAAGAAAGGAATTCAATACATTGAGGGTAAAAACGCGCCTGTGGCGTCTATAAGAAACGCGCCGGGACGTTCCAGTTCTTCCTCCCGCTTGTGCTAATTTTGGATGACACGGTTAATGAATGCAGAGTGGTTTGGAAAACAAAACCTGGAGAACCGGGACGGTTCTGGAAAGAACACAGTCTTTTCCCATTGATCTGCCTGCACTCAGGATCCAGTGCATCTGAGGACACAGATCCTGGCCTGAGCCCTGAAACCGGATCTCCCCCACCACTCTTCCACTCCTCATCTTAAACACACAATTGTCTTTTCTGTGACCTTGTGGTCTCTTTTACTACGCTCGCTGACTTTTACTACTTATTCTACTGGTGGTTTTACAGGAAAGGCAGTTTGTGAGGCTTCATCAGCTCTCAGCCGTCCATTTTTCCTCCATAAGGATGCCCTTTTTATCACTCTCAGCATCCCAGATGGTAATTCTGGTAATTCTATGCTGTTGCTCATTAATGAATTGCTCATTAATGAGCAACAGCCCGAAAGGCAACGTCAGAAGTTGCTTCCTTGGCGGGCATCGACTTTATTGTGTTTTGCTTGAACGTCGCTGCAAAAACAACCGTGGGGGAAGCCAAACACTCGTAAATAAAATCAAATTTTGCAGGAAAGCCAGCTTTGCTTGGCTGGATTTCCTATAACTTGTGTAAACGTTTCACAACTGACGGAACAAAATGGGCCTACAAACACAAATAGTCAAACTCCAGCAAGTTTTTGCTCATTACAGGCAACAAAGCCTCTGATTCACGTAATTCTGACAACGTTCTATTCAAACGACTTGAATAATAACGGTCATTCTTTGAAATAATAAATCGAAGCTCTTGCAATGCTTATTCTCACCACTAGATGTCAACAAATCCTACACACTGGACAAATACATACATTTACATGCAGAATGGGCGTGATAAGAGATCTCTGGTTGTGGTGCAACTCCTAGAACCAAGGTTTGCAGGAGAATCTCTGTCTTTCTCCCTTTCAGCCGACAGTGGAAATTCACTGAGGCTTGATTATAGCAGGACAGAGTGTTGGCTCAGCAGCCTGCTTTAAGAACCCATGATGTCAGAGCCTTATTTTCCTTGGAGAGGCTCTCATCAGCTGCATTGTTCCAGGAAATCATGGTCTGTTCTCTGGGCAAAAAAAATAAAATAAAAAATTCCCAATGCCCAAAATGTGGTTGCCCTCACTTGTGCACCCGCATCTCTGCCGAGAAGCAGCAGGCCGGCTTCTGGCGCGCAGAGGTCACCGGCCGGGGCTGAAACCGGAGCCGCCTCTGCCGCCGCGCCGTTCCTTTGGGTTAGAGTCCGTGATGAAAGGCAGTGTGTTAATTCAGGCTGGGGGAAATAATATGTAGGCCCTCGGGGGATTATAAAACAATGCTTGTGCTGATGTCATAGAGGCCGGACTTCTGAGGTCTCGTTTACGCACAAAGCTGCGGGCGGCGCTGGCGACCGGCAGGTGATGCAAGCAGCTGACAGGGCAGATGAGGAAACCGCCCGGCAGCTTGCTCCCGGTGCGGGCATCGAACCCGCAATACGGACGCGTTTTAAGTGCAAACACCACGCCGCGCAGACAGCCGCTCGGTAAACCCGAGCGGAGTCGCTGAGCTGATGAGCTGCCTTGTGGAAAAGATTTAGGACAGAATGTTTGCGGACACCCATCTGGTCCTCATAAAAGCTCTTTGGCTTTTTTCGCTAATGCTCCTTGTTAGACAGTCGCAGCTAATGATTTCTTCGAACCCGGAACAGGAGGAGGAGACAGCGCGCTCGCCGCGTGGCTGAATCTTCCCCGCAGGTGCGGCGCAGCGCGGAGCCTCCTGGATCAGGTGGATTTTGCCCGCCGCATGCCTCGGCCCATCAGTGCAGGAGAAATTTGGGGGGGGAGTGGGGTTGGAAAAGGGAGGGAGGGAGCGATTATCAGAAAGGGAGCGAGAAAGGTTAGAACAACAGAGCACCGAGCTCACAAGTTCAGTTGTGCTTCTGCTGGAACGGCCGTGCCCCTGTGGACAAGTTCAGTCCTTCAGTAGAAGTCTCATCCCTCCAACAATAATACTTACAAAATAAAGGCCGACCGCTCCAAGTAAAATCACTTCAGCCGAGTTCAATAGCTATTATTCCAGTTCTGCTTCTCCGTCCTCTGCGCTACGGCTCCTGTGATGTTAATAAGGTAAACCTGCGAGGAGCTGTGTCAACACCAGAGCGCTTTGGTTCTCGCTCGCCTCGGCCTTTTATCGTCAAATGATGATTGCCACCTCGGTGTGTGTGCGTGTCCATCAAACGCTTCAAACGCTTGATCACGGAGCATATCAAATTCCACTTTACATGATTACTTTGACGTTTTAGGAAATGGGAATGTTTCTTTTTCCCCCTCCTCTTCTGCTGGAAGTTGCAGTGGAGGACTGATAGCGTTTCAAAAATGTCAAAACTGGTCAACTGAGGTGGCTGCGTTGAGCGAAAAGCTGCTTATCAGCATCTCTAAAGTCCACAGTGAAACGCTGCCTTTGGATAGTTGGCTAATAAGAAGCCCCTTTCTCCAGAACAACAGTTTTTTTGTGTAAATGCTAAGCCAGAATGCTAATAAATTTGACCAGAGAACCACAAAATCAGACCTTTAAAGTTTCTAAAACACAGCCGTTGTCATCATTTCCTCTCTGAGGGGGACTTTAGTTTATGCTCCTGACCTTAACAAATTGGATTTTTCTTTATAGTCATGATGCCTTTCAGAAAAAATCAGCTGCCCTGACCTCTGCATGCGCCTCCTTCACCAGCCACAGCCAGACTCCCGTCACCTGCTGGTTTCATCCAAAGATCCACTGTTAAATCCTGCCCTTTGACCTCTGGCGCGTCCCGTTGACCCCGGCCTCGCAAGCGTCACCTACTCAAACGCATCACATTCGAAACCGACAACAGATATTTCCCAAACAACAGCTAACGTTCGCCGTGACCTTTGACCTCCCGTGATAGGCTCACAGCTGCGGAGGCCGATCCGCTTTTTTATATTCCGTAATTGGATTTCGAGGACACGTTCTCTCCCTCGGGTATATAAGATGGCCGAAGTTCTGGTGGCATCAGTTCAAAAGAGGCACCAGACGCTGAAGATACCATGATCTCCGCCAGCTCCTTCCTCTACACGCTCGTGCTCTTCTCTGGGCTGAGCAGCCGCTCGGTCACCGTCGCCATGCCTGCCGCCAAAATAGAAGACGAGGGCCTGGGACTGCTACTTGGAGACGAGCCCGCCGTGGTCCCCCCCGTCTACAGGCGAATGGACGTCCAGGGTAGCAGCCCGAGAGACGGAAGGTCCAAAATCATCGTCGTCTCCGTAAGCGCCACCTTTGATTTATTACAATCAGGCCTCTCTGCTGGTTTATTTTTACTCGGCAGAGAGATTTTTTTGACATCCAGGCCGCGGTTCCAAACCTCATAACCATTTGTCACATGAAATATTACTCGCTAGTTCTGTTCACCCAGCGTAATTCTGAGTCCGCTCTCATTTCTAATATAAGGCAGAGGGAATTACATTTTAAATATCAACAGCGTTTGTCATAATCCCCAGATTGTACTGGGAGCAGTTTTCACTGGGGCTTTGTTTTAAGGGAAAGTTCCTCCAAAGTCAATAGCGAAGAGTGAGGTCTCAGGATTATACTTAATGGGGAAACTGTTACTGGAAAGACACGCTGCTGCTCAATATCTGAATCCAGTTTTTCAACACTTGAAGCTTGATAATAAATCAAGGTGCTCCATTTGTGCTGCAAACAAGAGTGAAGAGTCATGGGGGGGATTGTTGTTTATTCAGGCAGGATGTTTTTGGCTGGGGGTCCATCTCCAGGCAGCAAACATGCAATGAGCTAGCTGATGGTGTGACGGCGGTATCCTCCGCGTTCGCCCAATATCGGCGTCACGAAAGCGGTGGGAGGAGATGCCAGGAGTCGTTAAAGTGTGCAGATAATGAGTCCAAATGGTCGGCGTTTGACACGAATAATAAATAATCTGACTAAATAATCCGAGCAGAGTGCCGGCTGCCGGAGGAGTTGAGTATTTGTGGGTGTTCGTCCTTAAAACAAAGTGTAATTCCAGAAAACTCAGCAATTTTTCATGCAAATAGATCGGATTTTGCGATCGGTCCTCCTGAACCGTGGCTCGTGGTTCACCCGACCCAGATGTTTGGGTTTAACAGGTTTGTTTTTGAGGGTCCGATGAATTTGAATATCAGGCTGGATTTGTTTTTCCCAGATTCCCAGGTCCTGGTCTGCTTGAGCAGAGCCTTGTGACTCGATTCGGTGACTTCATGAGAACTCTCTCAGGAACTATCAGGCGATTCTATGACAATGACAGAGGTCAAAGGGTCACAAACCTGGACATAGTTTAATGGAGTCCCACTGAAGATTTGGCTGCGACGTGTCCGGAGTTAATACGCCTCCCGTGGCCCCTGAACATGGTGGTTATCTTTGCGGTAATGGAGAACAGGCGGCCATGATGGAGCTGCAAAACCAGATGAGTGAACCGGGGCAGCGGAACAAAAGAAGCCACGGCGATGTAGTAAAAACAGGGAAAACACATTTCTTCCATTTGGGGTTGCTGTGGTTTGGAGCGGAGAGGGACGTTCGGGTCCAGCACCTGTGCTGCGAGTGAAACGGCCCCAGATCATCCGTGTAGGACCGCGTGTGTGGTCACGCATGATCACGCATCTACGCTGTCTTTCAGGACCTGAGGCTGAAGGGTTTCCACGGAGAGAGCCCGGCCTTTTTGAGGAGCCCTCATCTGCTCACAGACCAGAACGTCCCCACGGAAGACGGTCTGACCCTTGAGCGCAGAAACGCCGACCTCGACAGTGAGTATCTGTAAATCGGAGCCGGAAAAGAGGCGGAGACTTCCAAACGTTGCTAATCGGGTGTTTGTGCTCCCAGTACTGCGGTGCATGGTGGGACGAGTCTACCGACCCTGCTGGGAAGTAGAGGTCTGAGCCCAAACACCAAGACGCTGCACGAATCATGAATTCATCTGTAAATTCTCTCCTCGGATGCCTCCAACACACGGAATCTCACAAACGAGATCATCATTAAAGCTGGAATTCTGTCTCCCAAGTAGATTTTCCTTCATTAAACGTACACACGCACACAAAACCACAGATTATGTTGTTTTCCCCTCGCATTCTTTCATTCGGGTTTAGATGTCTGTTTCCTACCAATTGAGTCAGAATGAGCATGAATTTGAAAAACATGAGAGCCGATGGGGTGAACCACTGATCGATCACGCCGGAATGTCGGATTTATGCTCGACTCAGCATCTCTCGTGCTGCTGCGATCTGTTGGGAACATGCAGTGAAGATCTCTCCCTACGCGTCCAAGCTAAATATGTCGCTGTAAAAGAGGAAGATGTGGAAAAGATAAAGGCTTTATTAAACACAACACGGCTCTGGAATTCAGATTTACAGGGCAAGTGTTCAGTATAAACTATATACATCAAGCAGTGCAAGATCTGATATAAGTGATGCATTGATTTACAACAAATGCCACATTATAGGCAGGCAGAAAAAATAAAGAATAAATACATCCATGCACGGAGTAAGTGCTCAAAAATCTACAAGAAAGGATGCCCTGCTCCATTTGTAGGCATTGTTTCCACACCTAGAGGCTAAAGGTAGTATTACAAAAGGCAAAAAAGCGCACAAATACTGTTCTCATGTTAAAAACGTAATAAACCTCATAGCCCCACAATCTGCACTTAAACCCTGAAAAAGCTGGTTAGCTTCCCCTGCCCGGCGATGAGCTTCTTCCTGGTCTGGGCCTTGCTGCCTGGCTTGACTGGCTGTTTCTTCTGCGGCGGCTCGTTTTCGCATCCGCCATGTTGTTCAGAGTCCCCAAGTTTCCTCTTGTGGCTCTTGCTTTGTTTGCGAACGCCCGCGCTGGCACTTCGGTCTGGGGCATTTCCGCTTCTTTGCCCGAGAGCGGCTCCTTGTGGCGCAGGGTTCCGCTCCGTCTTTGGATGCGCGGAGGAAGGCTTGGCTCGGAGGGCTGAGGTGGAAAGAAAAAAGGGCAAAAGTGTGACAGGTTGATAGAAAAAAGGGGAAATGCTGTGACGAAAATGCTGACATTAGCGCTTTTCCTTTGGAGCTGAATTTTAACGTTTGTCATCCAAGCTAATACGTACAGCTGAGACTGAATTTCCACAAAGTTTCGTGGGAGAAAGAAAAAAATTAAAAAAATAAAAGAATCTATGAGTGCATGTGCTTTTGGGGTTTACTACAGATGAGGGTGTGGGCAGGCTTTACAGAATGGGGATACTGTACATTTAATAGCTGGTGGTGAGCACCAGTCCCAGGACTGTGACTGAGAAGGGTTCAAGGTTGGAGCTCAGAGGTGTGCCTGGGCCTCAGTCCAGCGGCGTGGCGTCAGAGGAAACGAATCAGTCCCAGCAGAAAGGGAACGCTGCACCACCTGCGTTTTGTGAGCTTTCTCAAGCGTGCGCTGAGTTACATTTAAAGGCCGCCGAGGAGCCGTAAAAGTTAAAAGTTGAATCCGTACCTGCGTTTCCCTCCTCCGCATCAGAACGCCGCTCCTCCTCATCCACAGCTGCTGCGATTTTGCCTTTGGGCGCCGGGTGTCGGCAGGTAGGAACCTGGCTGCTGCTGGGGAACTCCAACACACGGTTGAGCGGCAGCGGTTCATCTTTGTATGTGCACGCAAACTGGGAGCGAATGATTCCGCTTTTGGCCTGCAGTCAACAGAAACCAGACCTCAGTCCAACTGATACCGAACGATGATGGCGGACGATCGGTATCGATGACTCAGCAGTAGGGTTTTGGCCTTTAAAATATGGTTTCTGGCTCAGAGTTTGGTGTTTGGAACAAAAATAACCCCTCACACTCAAAGTTCAAGAAGTGCTTCCAACTCCTGCACATTTTCACCGTGAGCCCGAGCTGCTCTCTGAGGACACCGCTCGGGTTAAACACAAATCCCAGCGAGTTGAACGTGTACGAGTGTCAAAAAAACACACCCATATGATGAACATATTGAGGTTGGTTTTAATATTTTAAAGGAATATTTCAGGGAAATGTGTCTAATTTTAGGATTCTGCCTTTTGGAACTGTGAACATCTGCCTTAAAAGTCATCACGTGGCAATCTACTAAGAAAGGGCCTTTTTTTTTTTTTTGGACAACCTAGTTAATTATATAACAAAGTGCAGGACGCTCTAGTCTACAATCCTGGCCCCGGGGCACTCAGATCCACGGCTTTTCATCTACCGTTTGATCTACGCTTGCTCGGGATTATCACAATCCAAGGATTTCACCCTTTATGCCAGCAGGCCAGAGTGGGGAGGAGAAATCTGAGGGAAAAACTAGAGCGAGCAAAGCTGGGTGGGTCCGCGCGGCACAAAGGGATCAAAGCTTCTGCGCTTTTCAAAAGAACTTCTCAAAAGAGCGCCTAAAACAACAGCGACCCTAAGAATGCAGCCGGCTCCGATAACGAGGGCCGCGCGCCGCCGTTGCTCACCTGCGTATCTGAAACGCCGCAGGAACAACGGGGGCCCGCGGAAGAATGAACACGGCCAAACCATGTGTGACAGAGGACGTCTAATCCAATTACAACAGGTGCTGCGCCGTGTTGCACAGAATGTCCCCCTCCCTCTGAGGGGGGCCGTCCTGAAACGACCTCCGCGCGGCACCTGCCCGAAGGAGGGTTCGACGCTCCTGTGGAACTTCGGCGAGGCTTCGGCAGCCCCCGCCGGCTCAGGGGACGTCGAGGAGTAAACTTTGAAAAGGTTGTTCTCTTTTTCTTTTTCAGCGCGGGACCAGACGGGAGTCAGCTGATCCGAATTCAAGATGTGCTGGTCAACGCAAACCTGAATCCAGATGCGAATCCGTTCGACCCAATCTGTGGACATTTAACAGACAAATGAGTCTGGATCCAGGAGTTGAACTTTGGGTCACGCTCCAGTCTGTTTATTCTGGTTCTGCATTGTCGAAAACTGATCTGGGTGCAGAACACTGGCCCACAACCAGAGCTTACATAATTCTTTGCTGGCTGGGACCCAAATAATGCAGGAAACCTGATCCAAATCTGCAGAAAAATAATAACAATAATGCAAACTGCTTAAAGCAGAACACCAAACCCACATCAGGTGGATCTGGATCTAAAGTTATCAGTCGTCCGAGGAACCGGGGAAATGAACAGGTGCATCAGATTTCAATTTAAAAAAAAAAAAAATAAAGCCAAAATGGCAGTTTTGGCTTTATAATTGAACGCATCTGGCACCAGAGGAGCAACAGCAAACCGACATCTAAATGTCTTTGTCACACGAGGTCACACGCGCGGGCAAAAAGACTCTGCTCACCTCCGCCGGTTCCCGCTGACGTCGGCGCAGCGACAGAATCGGGAAAAGATAACCTTTCGCGTTTTCCCTCGCCGGTCGAATTACGCGGGACGATATGGCGTCTTCAAAGTGAAATTGAAGCAGAAAGCTTCCGCTCAGGAGTTCAGGAAGCGGTGAGCTGCCCAGGGACCATTACGGCGGACTGAAAACAGGAAGGCAGCCAGCAATTGTGGGGAGCCGAGATGACATCTGCTAGCCCAATCAAATAAAGGAGCCATTTCACGAAATGCGTTTAGCACACGTGCGCGCCCGGCACAGCCACCTCGGCCCTACCTGCAAAATAAGACCAGCCGGGTCACCGCTATGTGCCCGTGTGAAGGAGTGACTCTGCAAATTTGGGCTGCGTGCAGCCTGTCTCAGAGGACCTCATGAGGGCTGCGTGAAACAACGGGGCAAACTATTTTTTCCAACTAAAGAATTAATGCAGAACCATCTCAAATATGAATTAGAAGCTGACTAAAACCGACGCAACCGGAGGAGGACGCGAGCATCATCAGATCTGCAGTATTCTGCAGCGTAGTCAGAACTGAAGCCCTGACAATCCGATGACTTATCATCAGGACTGGTTAATGGTTTGAAGCCCCTACAAATAAGTCATTTTACGCCACAGATTTAAACATCACCCTCAAAACCACCAGCAAGAGCTAAAACACAGCTGTGCAAACGGGAACAGTGGAAGTCAGTTAAGATGTGCGACTCGGCTAACAAAATAAATAATATAATACCAGGGAGAAATTACAGGATGTAAAGACGTTATTTTCAATGTTTGTACATCTGATTCGATTTGAAATAACTGATGGTTTGGACTTGGTGCTCTTGGATGAAGGGGCCCGTGTTACCTTGGGTTTGAGCAGGTCTCTCCGGCTCTGGATGCGGTTCTTCAGAGGTTCTGGAGAAGCTCCAGTAGACACTTCAGGGGATCTGCATGGTGAGAGGCAAAGGCGAGAGGTTTATAAATCAGCTGGAAGGCTGCACGGTCGCACCGACCAAAAATAATGGCTTCTAAAAAAGCTTTAAGCAGCATGTAAGAGTCTGGTTGACCCGCTTCTGGGGTTTTCTATGCATGCACATTCTTGACCACAGCTAGTCATGGTTTTTTAAACATCTTTATATCAGATGTTTGAATTATCTGGGTTAGCGTGGGAGTATTGTTCTTAGCAAAGAGCTGGGCTTCCTGATTTGAGCTATGCTAATACAACAACTCAGCAACATTTATTGCCAGCAAAGTTAATTGCTGAATTATTTCCATATTTTACATACAGTCCCATTGTGTTTTTAAAAAAAAGATTTTAGATCAACAGGTTAGAGATTAGAACTGATGCTTGATCACACGACCAGACAAATCTCAACATTAGCTCTAAATGATCAGCCATGCGAAGAGGCAGATATCATTTTAATATAATAGGTGAAGAGATACCATCTTATTTTAGCACACTAGCACGCTGTCAGTTTTTCAGAAACCTTTGCAGTTTGGATGCTAATGTGACAAAATCTTGATACAGATTGATTGAGAAGCTATGAAATGGCAGCACTGGAACACAAAGCCCCATCTCATTGGACTGAACTCTTGGTCAGAGTGAATATTTTCACCTGAACAGCGCGAGGAAGCTGTTGGCCTCGCCTCCACTGACAACGGGCTGGTCCTCAGACAGCAGGTCGGCCTTGTTCAGACATGGAGGCGACAGAGCTTCCTCATCTAGAAGAGCCATCAGCACCTTCACAGTGTCCCGGCCTCCAATCGCAGTGGCGTGATTGATCGCATACGCCTTTGGCTACACAGAAAACTCAATAACTAATCACAGAAACACTTCAAGCACTAAAGAAAAATGGATCTCCTCAACACCAAGTCACATATAGTAAATGCACTTTAACTATAGGGATGTTCGGACCAGAGCAGGCCGTAATTACCCTGGCAGGGCTTATCCCTATCATGCCGCCGTTAGCGCCGTTCTGTTTCTGGATGTGGTGCAGCTGGCAGATCCTCTCCTTCAGCTCCTGGGTCGTCTCATCGGCTGCGGCGAGAACCGCATCGCCGCTGCCGCGTCCCTTCACCAGCGCCGCCCTGATGGCCGCCACCAGCTTGGATCCACACGCGCTGAAAAACGAAAGCAGTGAGAGTTTGTGGGGGAAACTCATTTGTTTTGGACAGGACTTCTTTTTCCTTCAGCGGAACATGCAGACAACTAGATTTTATTTGCCTAAAATTAACACTTTTCAATGGTTCAGCCAATATTTGCAGTCAGGAACAGGTCTCCCCTCCAAAGTGAAACCCAGAACCTTCCTCTTCTTCAGAAGACATACAGCAGCTTCGCTCTTAATTAATCCTGCACAGACTAAAAGCCGGGAGTAATTGTTCTGGTGCTAACAACCCGTTGTAGTTCACTCCGATGCCGCTCGCCAACGTCAACACTTTTGCTCCAAACTCCCTGTTAAAGTCACTGAGGGCATGTCACAGCTTACATCCGCTGACTGTCAGGAGACAAACTGCAGGATTTTCCTCTTTATTTCACGATGTCTGGGCCGTACATTTTAAACTCAAAGGAAACTTTCACTTCTGTACATTAATGCATTTTGTGCTACTTTTTACTTCCACTTTTCCACTTGTACGAGGCAAATAGCGCACATTTATTATATTGACATGTGCTTCTGTTTAGCTACCAATTTTTTTTTAATTTACTACATATCAAACATCAGAAAACTCTTCGATCCGGTACATTGCCCTGGAGATGAGCGTTTGACCCTCTTCGCAACCATAATTAAAGATTTTATTGTCAGAGCTCAAATTCAAATGGCGGACTTCCACATTCCACATGAGAGTTTGCAGCAGTCAAGTGCGCTGAAGCGTTCAAGAAAAAGATCGCAGCAAGGTGGAGAGGCGGAGGTCCGGCCCTGATGTGAGCGCGCAGGGTAACAGAATCATTTGAGAAAACAGATGTCAAATGAAAAAGGGGCCCTGAACTCTCCACAGAAGGTGTTTGCATGAGGAAAAACAGCACTCCGCTGAGAGCCGAACGGCACTGCCTGTTGAAAGACACGTGCTGGCCGAGTTCATCAGGGTCTCTTCAGTCTGGCCCGACTGGGAACCCACATCCACGGCTACGCAAACATCACCTTGTGTTGTTATGGCTTGGCCGAGGGAAGCTGACGTCGCCCACTGGGAGCGCAACAAAGGGCGCTCCGGGGCCCGCCCTCACGACCAGACAGCCAAATCATTTCTGATAACCACTTCTGTTGTGGTGCCAAATGCCTTGACTTCAGAAATAATCTGTAATGCTATGAAGAAATGATCTGTGGAGCTCAAGGCCTGATGATTAGTCATCAAAGCAAGATCTCCAAGTCTTTGATGTTGCAGGGAACAACATGCTTTAGCAATCCAAATGTTATCATGAGCAGCTTAGGTGGAAGTCATTACAGATATTTGAAGGAAATAACAGGTGGATTTTAATGATCACAGGTGGGATTTCAGCACACGGGCTAATACATCAGCCTGGAAATATTCTTAGAATTAATCACAGCAAAACTCCCTTTCACACGCAGAAAAAAGACTAATGCGTGCATTAGTGTCTGCAGCATCTTATGTAGGATTAGCCCTGGCTAGCAGACTTCCTTTGGCAACTATCAGGCTTTTTGAACCAAAATGATCGTTACTAAATATGTGGTAATAAAGTTACTAAAGTTTGGTAGAAGTGCAAGAGCAATGCTCATCAACTAGGAAGAGGAAAAAGAATTGCAAATGGAAAAACGACTGATAGAATCCAGCAGAAATTAACTTGCTTGCACCTGGAAATCAGGAATGACTGTAATATACGTTGAAACGTAATGTAATATACATTTTTCTCTTCTTTCGATGCAAAGCTAATCCTCTTCTCACTTTTGCATAGTTAGCTAACAGAGCTGTGTGGTATAAACCTCTCTGAATCTGCACAATATGAGTGATTTTCAGATGCATTGAGGCCTGATTGAAAATTTTAAAGTAATTGAACCCCAAAATCACTGTTGGAGAGGGGCTGGGTGTTTCTTAACTGCTCCAGAAGCCCCGCCCATAACTAAGGCGATTTTTAAAGTTTCAACCAAAATGCACATCAGCCAAAATCCAGGGGTTTAGTTACTCGTTAAAAAATACAATAAAGAATAAAAAGATGTTTAATTTGCCATTCATTGGTATGTTTTTTGGCTGAAAGCTAATAGGGGTTCATGGGCTTTGCTCTCTTCTTGTGACAGAAGTAGCTGTAAATGCTCAGAGGCAGTTTAATGTTGTCAGACAGCGACTGAGTGGTAGCATTAAGCTGTGCTGTTTACCTTGGGTCTGTAATCTCCCCCAATATTTCCTCCAGGTTGTCTAAAAAGTGGACAAAGTCAGACAGGCCTTTGACATGTTGCCGGAGTGGGTCAGATTCTGCTGGCGCGTAGCCTTTCCCTCCAAGGTGTAGGACCCTCACAAAAGACGTCACGGCCTGCCAGCAGAAAAATAGAAAATATGATTCATATTGTTGTTTTACAGTGATGAAACGTGTGAATGAGTCACAGGGATGTTGTGTGTTAGATACCAAGAAGAGAGAAGTGTTGCTCTTGTGTGCCGCATGCTTAATATCAGTGAAAGCCTGACGTCCAAGACAGCGGCTGGGGACGTCCAGGGACAAGGCCAAGGCCATGTCATTCTTTGAGTTCACCAGCAAAGTCAGATAGGAGCAGAAAACCCTCCGAACTGCTGCTTTCACCTTAAAAATAATCAACAGAATGACATTAAACACCCATAATGAGCAAACCTGTACCTGACAAAAATTCAGACATCACATTTTCAGGGTACAAATCACTGAAATTTGGGTCTAGAGATATAAACCGATATTTTCTATTGAACAACAACTCTCTTTTCATTTAGCTTAGCATTATTCCTACAGGGTGATCCTGTCACATCCAAATTATTGTAGTGTTACTGGAAAAACACAACTGGCAGTATGAATTAAAAGTCCAGCGTTTACATGACTTGAGCTGGTAGAGCAGCAGAAGCCACCGCGAGAAGCTCATAAATCTGAAAGTTAAAGAAAAGTGCAGTGAAGGGAGGTTACATGAGCTCTTGTCCGGCCACGCTTTGTGTTGTGTTTAAGACATTTGTCTGGTAAGTGAATTCACGCTGTATTCCTCATTCTAGGTGACATAAGCTAACGTTCCTGTCAATAAGAACAGGATGGACTCCAGACAGAAATTAAGTCGACTGGGAAAGTAAATGTGTAGATTACTGCCAGCGGGAGAAAACTCATTTTTCCTAGGTAAACTTTGTGTGTGACTGGAGAAAGAGAATGAGCGTCTGGTTTATGGTGGGCTCTAACACACGTGGCGTATTTTATTTATGGGAGAAAGACCGGGCCTACCTGTGAGATCCTGGACTTGCTTTGACTTGATGGTGTTGATGGAACAGAGAGCTCTGGAAGCGGTGAAACCTCACTGTTTGCTAAAAACTCAAACAGATGGACCTTGGCAAAAGAATAAAACAAGCGATTAGTGAGATAAACCCATTGATCTGTTACTCAGCAGACAATTGCGTCAACCACAGATGGGTTTCTGACCCTGACCCTGCTCACCGGGCTTATGGGCTCCTCCGGGTCGTTGTCAACATCCCTCAGCTGTGTGTACATGGAGAAGATATCCACCAGATCCACAGTGTTGGAGCGTCGCAGGAAGGATTTGTACGTCTCCAGGATGAGATCATAGTTCTCCAAGCGTGCAAAGCTGGGGGGTGGCAGGTGAAGTTTGTCTAGCAGTAAGTGTTTCCAGGCCATCAAGACATCACTCAGAGCCACTTTGAATTCTCCACCATGCTGTCACAGCCACAGAAACAACATGGAAAGAACGGTCACCATAATTACCGACAGGCTGGAAGCCATCAGACCAAGTTTAAAAAGTGACGAGCGGTCCACTTATAAAACGTGCGGTAATGTCATCAATTAAAGACCTGATGACAATCAAACTGATGGGTCAATTAAGTGGCGCTGATGTGAGCCGGGCTCCATAAAGCCTCTTTAATGTTCTGTTGAATAACCAACTGAAAAGTACCTTGTCTCGACTTACCGTATTTGCTTCGCCTTCACCCTATTGTTTCTATTTTTTTCTCCACATTAAAAATAACAGAGGCTCCTCCTCTTAAAACAAAATGCTTTATAAACACAGTATGTAAGAGGTATATAAGAGATAATGATAGTGTGCATATATCGTGTATCTGCCCTTTTCTGCTGTGACTAATTGAATTTTCCCAGTCTGTGAGTAATATACAGGCCTTACAGTATTTGTTTAGGGTTTATTATGCAACTGGCCTTTAATACAATAAGCATTTTCTAATTTTCATCACATAATGAAGTAGATTATTACCTTTTTATTAACCTCTGCCATGGCCAGTTGCAGCACCATCAGCATATGATCAGCCCCATGAATGGTGGTCCTCTCTGAGTGGAACACCCTGGAGCATTCTCTCCTGAAAACCTTGACCATCACCTTCATTCCATCCACCAAAGACTCCATTTCCTCCTAAAAATAAAATAAAATGAAGGGGCAATTGAAATATTTAAAAACCCTGAACTCGTCAAATCATTTAGATTTCTTTGTCATTATCCAGCAAGTCTTAATACTTACCGATTAAAACCTAACGTGTTTTTTTTATAATAGATTTCTTTGCAATTTCACAAAATGCACACATGCCAACTGTATATTTGACATGTGGCTGGCCAATATCAAAGAATATGATCATTTAACATAGCAAACCTTCAATGTTGTAGTAGGTCACAGCTCTTCCGCAGACACAGCGGTTTGAAATTTTTAAATTCCCGATGACGTTATCGCTGTCTCGCCCAATCGTGTTTATATAGAATACGATGGCAGAGGTCCGGTTAGAAACATATTTACTGTTTCACTTACATTTAATTTTGACGAAGTAGAGAGCTAGATTATATTTTTTAACATTAATACACGGTTATATGTAAAATAATTGTCTGTACATTGGGTAATGTTTTCAATTTTTTCAAAATTAATACGCTAACACTCCCCTTGACATTTCCACTCGATGGTACATTCCAAATCCAACCCGGAACAAGCTGGAAAACATACACAGCGCGCGCAGCGTTTGAGTGAAAGAGCAAGGTAGGAACGTGCTTGAGTCATGTGTTAATTCTGAATCGATTAAAACCCTCCTGAACACGAATAGGTAACAGTTGTTTTCAACAGTTATTTTAAAACTGGCCATTTAAGGTTTTTGTTCAGTTACTTTGAAGCCAGTACAGCCACACATACAAGGCAGCCTGCAAATCGTTGCTGTTTCACATCATAGTGAGTTAAATAAACATGGCAATTACACATTGTTGAACACGCATAAACTCGTTTCTTCTTTAAACTGTTAAAATTTAGATCATAATTGTGTTATTGAGTATATGTCGGCATCTTATAAAAAATATTTAGATATAGATAGACAGATACACACACACTGAACTTATATATATGTATACACACATATATATATGCATGCACACACATTTACATATATATGTATACACACACTGAAAAATACCTTAAATTTGGATCAGTGTAAGCACATTTATTTTAATGTCATTGTCTCTTTCCTCCCCCACAGATTGTCAGGATTTGTCAAACATGCAGGCAGACACCAGCCGTGTCCCCACTTACACTGTGTCCTGCGAGGACTATGTTCACGTGGTGGAGTTTAGCCCTTTCAGCTCTGGGACGCCTTCCTCCCTCTTGGCCTATGGTGGAAACCAGTATGTTGTAGTGGCCACTTGTCTATTCCAGGTACGAGCTTCTGGGTCATCCGTCCAGCTTTATACTGGAAAAGTCTGCTCCCCAAGTGCTTGTTTGTTGTTTATTTTTGAACCCATTTATCCTGTAGGAGGAGGATTTGGAGGTGGAAGGAGTTGAATTTAATGTTCTGCGAGCGTTCCATCATGAATTGCGTGTTGATGCACTTGCCTGGAGCCCCGAGTCCCGACTGGACCGGTTACCTTTTATCAGGTACTGGTTCACTTTCTTGCATTTTTACACCCATATCAGCTTCTCAACAGTGTGGTAGTATATGTCTACGTGTAATTTGACTTTTCTTAATGTTTTTGCATGCTTACTATAAACTCAGCACTGGTTACACACTGTTTCCACCTCAACATTAAATATTGGGCACACAATAGTTCATATTAAAAAGTCAGTGGTGGTAATAGTTAACATATAAATCTAACCTGCAATTAGAAAGATGAGTAAAGAGGGATGGAGTCACAGTAGTCAATATTTATGCAGGATATGTTTAAGGATATGGTCCTTCTTAAGCGATACTGTTAAATCAATCTGGACCTTTTGATGGGATTTATTATTATAAGAGTCTAAAGGAAGTTAAATCCACCATGGCCCCGATGACTGAACTCTCTTTATTTGTCCCCAAGGGGAATTTCAGTTTCACCTGCTATACATATGCAAAGCTCCAGACACATTCAGCAAAATGCATCCATATCACATGATGGGCATTGTTGGACAGGACTGACACAAAACAACCCAGCATTATCATCAGGGTCTACTTTTGTGTGTGACTGTGACTGTCCTGGCTATCTGAGCCCTCAAGGTAACGGGATGAGGGGTTGCTGAGAGGAGACGTGTGGCATCCTGTTCAAATGAGATTTGCAAGTCTCGTAACTGACCTTTTACGCATTACTGTACATATTTTAAAGTAATAATTACCTTCACCTCTTGGACAATATGACTAAAAGAACCTTTAAAATTACAATCGTATGGACTTTAAGCATTACAGTCTTGCTCATAACCAGGCCTGAACCAGGATCACTCTACTTCTCCCTTACATGTGTGATTTTATTAACTCTAATTCACTATATGGGACTCGTTTTCCTGCATCTGCTTTTTCCCCCTCAATTACCAGTCATTATAAATAATGTCCTTATTTATGTAGCTGGCTTTTTCCCTCCACTTTTTTCTTCTTTAATAGAATAATCCTGCTCTGAAAAATGGCATCACAGAGCAGCTGAGTGTCCAGTGACCCAAAGACTGATAAAGTAAAGCTGCTGGTGACCTTTTGATTCCACACAGGGGAGAGCACAGCGTCATTCTGCATGACAGCATGTGATGGAAATAAAATGCTCTCTACAGGGTCATAAACACGAAGGGGGAAGCAAAAACCATTGGCTGCCCTCTGGCCCAACTGGAAGAGCTCACCAACCACCTTTCCAGAGTGCAAACATGGCAAGAAAAGCAGTTTACAGCCCAGTCACCACCTGTTTGACCTGCTTCGCTCTTGCAGATGCTGCAGGTCATTATAAACCGGGTCCAATACACACCAGTTTCTGTCCCAGCACCGTTTACGCTGGAGAGACGCTCAAATGCGCGGAACGAAATTGATTCCTGTGAAACAGTTTGTGCTGTAGCCGTCTTTTTGTATTATCCTCAGGAGAGAAACCATTTATTGCATTTATGTAAGAGGCCATCAGAGCATCATAATAGGATTAGGAGGGCACACTTTGGCTTTTGTTTGGAAAAATAACGAGACGATTCCCACGACAAACGTACGAGTAACCAGTCCAAGAGGAGGTCGTGGAGACGGTATAGCTCCATGTCATATGTGCAGAAAAGACAGAGCTGCATCTCACTGTTGCACCGCTGCTCCCAGAGCTTTGGCCAAGTTATTTCAGGTGGCCTTGGACCAAAAGGAAGTAGCCTAACTGTGGATTGTTAGAAAGCAAGAGTTTTCCTCCTAATTGGAGCGGTCGAGGGGGAGGTCTGGTGGTCCCTCCGGAGGTGTTTAAGCTTTCTGTAATTGAAAAGGAAAGGCAGCGATAATTCCTGGCCTTCTGTGGTTTACTCCGCAGGGCCCTCGAGCCAGCCCTGTGACGTGCGCACATGTTATTGCGCTGATGACTACCGACTCAGGTTCCATTCCTCCCTCCGATCCGCACGTAGCTGTGCCTTCCAGGAAAAGTACAACTTTCTCACGGGTTTGCTTCGGACTGGGGCCCAGGGGGAGTGAGAGATGAGGGAAGAAGGGAGGGGGGCTCCAGCTTCCATTCACCTTAGAAGGATGGAGATGCAAAGACCCCAAGCACGCAGGTTTTTACCTCAATGTGAGGAATAAAGTGCAAATGAAGTCCAGGTTTACAAGACATTAATACCTTCATTCATCCAAAAATTAGGCATAATTGGGAATGAATTTTTTTTGAGAGGGGAAAAACTCCTGTTTTCTCAGCTGTGGTAAATGTAGTTCAGAATGCCATTAGGATGAAGTTCAATGTGTTAAATCTATTTTGCCTTCTGCTGCTTGAACTCTGGAAGCCACCAAGTGAACATAAACAGGCCATAATTGTGGTGATGACAATGAGGAGATAACAGGAAAAGGGTGAGAATAAACAGAGGTTTCCCAGCTGGGTTGGAAGCAGCTGCCGCCGCTCATGCACAGCTTCCAGATCCCCCTAGCGTCTGCAGGTAAATGTGGGTTAAAGTTGTGTCCGGCCTGTTTACATGAAGGAGGAGATCAGCACTTATCTGAGCTGCTGGATAAACTAAGCTGAGTTGTTGTATTGGCAATCATCGAAGCTTTGAATTGGTTAAATTGCAGGAAGTTTAAAAATGTTGGTAACTGAGGTCGCGAAACAAAGAGAACATTCAAACACAACTTGACTTTTTTCACGTTACCAGGGAGCTTTACAACCCAAAGTTCTTTCCGTAAACATTTCTTCTCCTCCAAAGATCTTTCTTAGGTGCGTGTGTTACTTTAAACTGTAGTAGGATCCTGCATGAACTGATGTATCGACCTCCTGCCTTTACAACACCCGCATCTACGGTAACTTAAAAAAAAAGTATATTTCCTAGGACATTGAGATGATATTTGATTTGCTCTGTTCTTGGAAAGCTGAAACTTAGCCGTGTCCTCTTGAAACTAGGACTTAGTCTGTTACGCAAGATTACCAGAGAGCGCAGAGGAAACTGGCTTTGACGTAAAAGTCAAGAAAGGTGTGTGTTGCCAGCCTTTACCTCAAAGTCCAACATTAAAGTGTAGCCTTTTTCTAGCCAAAGTCCCGTCCTAATATCATCTAATCTGCAGCGGTAATACTCTGAAGCACACTATTAAGGGTGTGACCTCATGCCAGATCCATCTTTGTCTGGAACTGCAAAATTGTGAACCACCGTCTGTTTGCTCTGGTGATAAGTGTGTGTTTTTCTTGTCACAAGTGAGTTAGAGTAATTGTGTGAATAACTGCAGGCGGTGGTGTAAACTACGACTGATTAGAGGGAAAGTCCTCTGCCTCTGCTCGGGGTTCGTTGCCTCATGAGTGAATGGCGTGAGGGATCCTGCTATTTATTTATTTTTTCACACTGTTTATCTACCCTTGTTTGGTAATTAGAGGCTCCTTGGCAGCATTTCTACCCCACACACGCACTTTCATCCTGCGGTGTCATTCTGCAGCTGCGTGGACGCACGCAGGGAGTCCGTCCGTCGTCGGGTGGTATCCACGCTTTGTTTATTTTCACATCCACCCTTTCTCTTCCACTTCCTCTCCGCAGATTTTGCACCGCTGCGGCTGACAGAAAGCTACGCCTGCTGACGTCCGATCTTCGGGACAAGCATGAAGTTAAGGTAGCGCAACATCTGGAGCACGCTGGTCAGAAGTGTGCTCCTCAATTTCTTTACATTTCTCTGACATTTACCGCTACAGGACGCTGAGCCGATTGTGCAGCTCATAAAATAACCCCGAGCTTGAGTAAAAAAAAAAAAGCTCATTTACTGATCACATACGTTTTTGTTTACCTAGTGTTTTTCTTCACTGTTGCCTAGGTGATGGAGGGCCACACCAGCTACATTAACCATTTGGTGTTCGAGCCGACAGAGGGGAAACAAATTGCTTCAGTCAGTGATGACCACACTTGCAGGTCCACACAGTTTTATTTCCATGTATGTGTGTGTTTTCCCAGCTTCTGATTTTCAGCTCTGTTCTCTGTTAATGGTGCAGAAACCCCTGACGGTGTTTCCACAGTGAAACATGATGCTAAACACAACACGCTCCGAGTGACCGTGCATAAGCACAGAGCTGCTTTGTAGCTTTTCTAGCTAATTGGTTAAATATGGAAATCCAATTAAGTGCAGAAAGATTTTCCTCTCTAAGGGGGACCCACGCCGAGGTCCCCAAATTTTCCCCTTTCAATCGATGGGAGCGGAGGGGAAAAACAGTGTCAGTAGTCAGGGTTACTGAAGGGACACCCCCACACCTCCTTTCCACATCAGCAGATTGTTTGAGCAGTGAGCCTTTTTTCATATCGTTTACACAGTAGGTGTAAAAAAGACAACATCCACCTTATCTGATCCATCCAAATGTTGGAAATGGTTAAAAACTCAGCGTAGCATAATTAGGTTTACTAATTATGAACCTCCATTAGGGTTTGTTGGGGAGCCGTTGCAGTACAGAGCAAAAACACGGGGCCTTGTGCAAATGTGCAGTAACAGTTGGGCTCTTCATCCCATCCCTGAGCAGCAGTGGGCAGCCATGTTGAGCCCCCATGCCCATTTACATTTATAATGTCCAGTGCTGAAGCCTCACCCAAGCAGTCACCCACATAACTCACCTACCCAGTCATACCTTCAGAAAAGCCATGCAAAGTCCACATAGAGAGGCTCAGAACTGAACCCAGAACCTTGCTGTGAGATAACTCACCACCTGCTCATTCGTTATCAGATTTGTTCTTTTGGTGGGGGGGCTCTGAATTTTAGGTTTTTATGATTTGACAGTTGCAGCCTCATTGTCAGCAGTGATGACATCCACTGTGCAGTCAGAAGGTTAAAGCAGTGGTTGAGTGCCAGGACGTACGTTGAATAGACCCGCTTGCACTGACCAGAACATCACCGTGTCCTACCACAGCCATCCGAGCTAGAGTAGAAAGACCCCCGCCCACCCCATCCTTTCCTTTTCCCGCTGACCGGCCAGAGAAAACAGCAATGCACTCCATCTGCTGAAAGATTTAAATTCTGTCATGTTGAGAAAATATGGGACGCGGGAGGGAGACAGAGGCGGAACAAGGGATAGATCAAGTTAACAGGAGCGGACCTTCCAGTCAGCCCACACAAACTGAGTCTCGATATGAGAGGAGGGAGCTGGAGCGGAGGGAAGCGTATGCCTGCATGTATAGGCCCATGACCTCTCCTCTGCACTCTGTTAGGTTTGGCAGCGATGCGTCTAATATAAGTTTGCTTAGCTTTGTCATCACGGTCCCCTGCAGTTGTGGGAACTCTGCTTTTCGCCAACACGCAACCTGATGCTGCAGTGTCTAGGCGGGGATCCACTCTCCACTCCCTCAGGGGAGTTTACATTTGGTCCATGTAGCCTAAACAGCTCGTGGTGTCATAACAGTTAAAGCAGGGGCGGGGAAGCGCCCCCTATGGGTCAGAAGGGCGCAATGCAGGTCTGAAAGAGGATTTGGGGTTGACTGAGTTCGCAGATGAACTCGGGAACACACACCTGCTGCTGTGGCTGCATTATGTATATGGTTTAAAGCATTTAGTCCTGATCTTTGCGCTAATCTTTTTGTGTTTTTCAATCTCTTGTGTTGTGTAAGGGCATGAAATTGCTGGACATTTCATTAAGTCAAGGACCCACATGGTCCACTGTTTACAGAAATGTTTAACACTGGAGTCTGTGGGTAAATTTGATGCGCTTGCTTCATGCGGATAAGCTAGCCCGGATAGGCACGCTAACAGATAAAGCTATAGTTTAATCATTTAAATTAACCGAAGGGCTCCAATCATTGTACAGTCAGAATTGAATGTTATGAAGGTGCTGTTGGCACATTCCGTAAAGGAGTCTGTTTATCCAGTTCTCTGGCTCTAGAGTCACCTTTCTTTGATTATTTTACTTTGCTTTCTACAATAAATTAAATCACTGTGCACTTGTATCAATATTCCCATTTCCTCCACTTATAACCCTGCTGAGTTCTTCCTCAGATAACGTGATACTTCAGATGTTCTTTTAAACCGTGTAATGGAACCGTGCATGGAAGTGCAGGTCACTGCTCCATACAGCGTTATGCAACCGTGCCATGTTTTGTCAGAGGTGGTCACTCTTTGGTCCGTCTTCGACCCGCTTTGGAAAACATCGTGTTTTTTCGGTGTGATCCATGAGAAGGGCACAGCGGTTGACCACGGTTTGGCAGCTGGTGGTGCAGCGTGCATTTGAGTTCTTTTTGGCTAGCGGTCCAAAAAGAATATGGTTCAGACCTTGTTTTTGTGCTGCGGTCTGGTGGTTCTCTCACCCCCCCCCTCCCCCCCAGCCTCACTCATCCTCAGGTTTGTTGAAGAAAGGAGGCTGTGCGTGAGTCTGCACATGGCCGGGGGCAGCGTCCTGCTGCGAGGGAAATGGGCCGACGAGGTCTGCGTCTGAGACGGGGCATGTCGGCCTCTCCAACCCTCCTGACATGTCGATGGATATCTTCTGTATGAACTCGTCAGTCAGGTTCTTCTTTTGCTTCGTAAGCTTTAAATTCCCACTTGAACCACCTGACCCCGGCACCCCCATCCCCATCATTTGTCCTGTTCAGCTGTGGTTAACCATCGAATCAGGTCTGTGTGGTTTGTCAGCTGCGTTGGCCTTGCCGGGTCTATTTTAGCTTTCGAATCTTCCATTATTTAAATGATGACTGTGTATAATCCTCACACAAGCTCTCTTTCTTTGTTTTCATTTGCACAAACCAGAATGCTGTTCAACTTCTCCGCGCTGCTCTTCTTCAGTTGACGTGTTCTGCTGCTTTCCCTGCCGAAAATTGATGGCAGCGGGCCGCCTGCTGTAAAACATTCACTGTAATGCGAGTGAAGCGTGACGCCGACTCGGGCACAGGGGGATGATGTTTCCCTTCTGCTCTTGCTATCGTAGCTCAACCTAATGTAACATTGGCACTTTCCCCCGAAGGAGGAATCCAGCATAAGTCTCTCTGTCTTCAAGAGCTCAGGGTTCTCCTGGAAAGGGATGAAGGGCCTGCACATCACTTACGCACAACCAGCTGGGGTTGCATAAATTAGAAGCAAACATGAACTTGGATGAAAACATGTCATCTATTACTGCGCGCTTTGTGTTCCGTCGTTAAAGTCTGCTCGTGTGCTGAAGCGCACATTTATGGAAAAGTTGAGCGCCGTCATAAAAGCATCATAAAAATAAAGGGCTGTGGGGCTTTTTATGATATGCAGTAATGATCTTATATAAGATGATAAAATATCATTTTGTGTTTGTTTTACTGGAACTGTAAGTACACAGAGATATTGTGAAGGCCTGTGCAACCATGTGAGGCCACTAGAGGCCGACTCAGGTACGTTAATTGATAACGGGACGATGGATGTCAGTGGAGCCGCCCGGCTGACGTGTGAGGAGTTCTTATTCAAGTTCTATGAGATGCGACTGTTAGCAGGATGGCAGAGATATCCCCCCCCGTAGAGTTTGCATTGCTGTCATTCATTTTAACTTTGAACCACCAGGGTGTGGGACCTGGATGGAAACGAAAACATTACTCTGAGACTTCGCTCGCCTGGTATCAGTGTGTGCTGGCACCCAGAGGAAGCTTTTAAGGTTGGAACGGCTCCTTTTTATGTCTCAATTTTAACTGTATTTCTAGCATCTGCCAGTGCGATGCCAGTCTTGTCCAGAGGGTGGCGTTTTCTGTTTAAATTGAAGATTATTTGTGACAGGATAACCTTACCCCTAAAAGCAAACGTCTGTTCCCTCCAGTTAATGGTAGCAGAGAAGAAGGGAACCATTCGCTTCTACGACCTGCTCGCCCAGCAGGCCATCCTGTCGCTGGACTGTGGTCAGTCGCCGTTGATGTCGGCCGACTGGTGCCTCAGCAACACCATCAAAGTTGGCGCTGTGGCTGGAAGCAACTGGCTCATCTGGGACATAACCCGATCCAGGTGAGCGAAGGAGCGTTGGCTGAAGATACGGCGAGATGATGATGGAGGCGATGCCACGAGCTAAATCTTGACTTATCATTTGCAGTTACCCTCAGGAGAAAAGACCAGCACATATAGACAAAGCACGACTATTCAAGTAGGTTCCATTTATGTCTTTAATTCCTTCTTCAGCTAGATTTACATGTTGCCAGCTTCTTTTAATGTACTTCTATGTATATTAGCTGGGATTAATTGCATGAGGACATTTAAAGAGGTGTTATTTCTCCTCCTCAGGTGGTCGCGGGCCAACGAAAACCTCTTCGCCACCACCGGATGTCCAGGAAAGATCTGTAGTCAGCTACTCATCCACCATCTTGGCCACCCACAGGTCAGTGAGACGGTTTATGCAGCGTTTTCTGGCTAATGACCTTTTCTGCGCCGCTCTGACGTCGCACGCTACTGTCCTTACAGCCGGTGACCATCGGCTCTGCTACCGTGGCGTCCGGCCTCAGCTGGCACCGGACCCTCCCGCTCTGCGTGCTTGGCGGCGACAGGAAACTCTGCTTCTGGATGACTGAAATGTAGACCCTTTTCCATCGGGGAGAACTTTAATGCTACGGTAGCACATTTTTCAATAAACTATTTTCCAGTATCGGCCAGGTTTCGTTCTTTAGTTCTGACGACCCCTTCAGGTGCAGATGAAACAAGATGGCTCGGTTTGCTGTGGCGTAATTTACACCATCCTGCTCAGTGAACTGTGGTTCTGGGGAAAGGCTTGAAGGATTTATGCTCTTCGTACCACAGGTGTTCTTCGTCCGACTTTCTCTCAAAGGCAGATGTGGACTCATAGTGGGACTATATCTTTGTAACTCCAGGGAGGGGGGAAGCTTTGGCTTTAGGGGCAGTTTAGTCCATCTCCAGCTCTAACACTGAGGAGGACAAGGATCATTGGACAGAAGCACATCTGGTCAAAGGACTGATTGTTATTTCACAGGAACGTCTTCATCGCTTGCTCAGCGTTCATCAGAGGAGGAGAGGCTGTGAAGTGCGACATCTTTCCGGCCCAAACTGAGCAACTCCAGCGCGATGTCCAGTCCTGAAGATGCAGAGGGGCTTCCACACCCTGAACCTCATCCAGAGTGTAAAAGAAAACTCAACGGAAATGGCGTTTGAGCGCCTCCCTGGGACTTACCCGACTCAAGGCCGCCATCTGTCGGCTGCAGAGCAGAACAGCAGGGTCCTGCTGCGAGGAGTCGAAAGCATTACTGACAGAACCGTGAGAGATTTCTGCAATTTATCATCCATCTTGGAGATCTTACAAACTGTTCTTGGAAGCACATCCCGTCTGGGGCCTCTGCGTTACCTTTGACGTAAATCTGAATGGAGCTTTTATTCCTCACAGCTTGTTCTCAAGTGGTATGAGGGATAACAAACTGAAACGGATGAAAAGAAACATCAGAACGCCTTAAGAGCCGCACCGGCTTCCCCCTAATCTCCTGTTTGAGATAAATCTCAAGCTGCCCTTCCAACTTTAAGCCACAGCTCAACAAAAAGAAAGCGAGTCAAAATAATGGCCCCGATGTGAGGGGAAACAAAGATGGAGATTAGAGTCCTTTGAGCGTGGCGTTTGATTTAATCTCACGGCTGGTTTGTTGCTGTGCTTTCTCAGATTGGAACCATTAGCGTCTGCTGATGAGTAGAAGAACATCGCCTCAGCAGATCTCCATCAGTTTGGCGGGTTGATGCAGCCAATGAATTTGTCCGCGCCGCTGTCATAACACACTTTATAGCCGTTGGACTTGGTGAAACCGTTTACTTAATTCCTTACGTTTCACGCAGGAAAGGAAAATGCTGTCTTGCCGTCCTTTATTTAAGGAAAGAATAAACTTTAATGCAAGCATTTGTTGACAGGATAACTGATTGGACTTTATTTACTGGCTAAAATCGACACATTCATCCTGCCCCGCTATGCAAGTGAGATTGAACAGGAAGTTTATTCTTTCTGCTGAAACTCCCCTTTCCCTCTTCAGCTGGCAGAGCCCGTTATCTTGCACCAAACAGGTCTTCAGCATCCTGTTTGGCCCCTGTGCGCTTCATTCTGCAGAATTTTTTTTTTACCCGTTAGAAAGCATCAAACTTTTCATTTCTCCAACATGGAAAATCCACTTTCGCAGTTTTATTTCAACTCTTGAGCGCTTGTGGAGATCCCACTTTTGTGAATCCGAAATTTGTTATCCAGCATCTGCCAAACCCATTAGAACCAACCATTCGAGACGAGGTTACATTTGATCTTCCCCTTAGTTGAGTGTCAGCTAACAGTTGCTATAGCTAATGGGCCGAACATATTTGTTTGACAGTCCCAGCTGTCTATCGCCATTTTATTGCATTTATTGTTGCTAAATAGGAAGTGTTTGATGCTGGATAATTTTGTCTCAGCTGAACGTAAAGACAGCTCTTTCATGCTGATGCCTTGGTTTTTCAGGTTTGGGCATCTTTGGAGATCTCTGTCTCAAGGACTCTCTGAAACTCCCTGAACCTTGTTTGGTCCAGGCCCCGAATCCAGGCACAATGTTGGACTGGCAGCGACCTCCTAGGAGGAAACTTCAGATGGTTGAAGAGCGGCTGACTCCTCACAGGTCACCGTTGCTACGGCAGCCTGCTTTTGTTTAACACTGCTCAGATTGAGATATGAGAGAATATTAAGAGCTGGACGTTTGCTTGGAGAGTTTGCACACTCAAGCTGTAGCTCACGCCTTCGTGCTCCTTCTTGTCCACAGCACGTTTTCAGGCACTGCTTGGTTTAGTGCACAGTGTGCGTATCTGCGTGCACGGAGCGGCGAGCAAGGCTGATGATTTGTGCGTCCCACAGATGCCGGTTAATGAGATCCGATACGTGCTGACGCCCTCTTGGAGATCAGACTTCTGGAGGTCCATCCGGAGAGAAAAGACTCCGCGTCAGCAGAGCCGCCCGGCTGTGGTCGGCTCTCGGGTCCCGGTGACCTGGCCATACGGATGTTCTGGGCCCCAGCCCTGGCACTGGCCTTGACCAGCCGAGGGAATATAATACCTAAATCGTTCATAATTAGCTCTTTCCTTCTGCTTAATAACACACGAAGGTGAAAAGATTCCAAGACTTCTTTTTCTTTTTTTTTGTCTAGATGTAAATTGTGGGTTTGGATTTCTGAGGCTAGCAAATGTCAACAGTCCCCGTTGAGTATGGTCCGAGCTCTTATTTCTCCCGCTGGCAAATGCCAAATCTCTTTGTTACCACCTTTTCTATGATACTCGGGGAGGCAGGCGACACTAAAAGAAGTCTTTATTTCTTTTTGACTGCACGGTGAACCTGTACATGGTCAAGAGAGTGATGTCTTCTTCTGGTGCCCTCAAGATGAGCTCAGTTTCTCCAAGGCGTCCTGGAGGACCTTCATGTCCTGCCTCATCTTGCTCAGAGCATTTTGGATCCTGCAGGGCTGATCCAGAACCTCCACGGTGCAGGTAAGCGGCTCGTAGCGCACCGCAAATGGCCGCTTGATGGTTGCAGAGTACCTCCTGGGAACGTGATGGTAGAGGGGTTTAATAGCCGTATGGGCGCAGCTGTGATAAGCTTGCATGATAAGCAGGATCACCTCAGCTTCAGTTTAGCATCCTCAAAGCTCTCAGACACAAAGTAAACGGGCTGGTAGGTCTGGTCCTGGTAGGGCTGCACCGCCGTCTCCTCTGGGATGAACGGCTTGTATTCCGGCTCGTTCGACAGAGCGTGCTGGAAGGACAGGCCCAAGACTCGTCACGCCAGGGAGATGGTACGCGCACGGCCACATGTTTGGGTGAGAACATCTAAAGCAGACTCACAGTCAGTTCCCCGTAAGACGACAGGAGTCCGGCGCCGTACGCCTTCACTGAGCCGTTCTGCTTGCAGAGGCCAAACTCCACAGTGAACCAGTACAGCTGCGGATGGAGGAAACGGTCAAGTAGAAGCAGATGTGAGGGGAGCGGCGCAGTTCTTACATCGGACACTAGAGGGTGCTGAGTGACAACAACGCACCGTCGACAGCTTTTCAATGTCTTCATCTGAAACCCCGAGCGAGGCGAGTCCGACCTCCTGGAACGACGCAGAGCAGGTGGCAGTTCTGCACGTTTGTCTTGACTAGAACAATGACATGTTCCCCAAATACCCCCCCCCCCCCCCCCCCCCGAGCTCAAGCCTGTCCCAAAGAGCCAAAGTTACCTGTGAGAACTGGGCATATTCTTTATCTGCCAGCATGGGGATGTGTCCCAGTAGCTCGTGGCAGCAGTCCCTGTGGGGGGTGGGGGGGGGGGGGGGGGGGGGTCAGTACAAGGTCAGACTGATGCAAGGAGGTCAGTAAAGAGAGACAACTCACGGTTCGGGAGAGTGCATCGGAGCAGACGAGTGACGGACGTACTGCGTGCACTGGAACACCCTGAAGGCCAAACTGTTGAGGAAGTCCCTGGTTGACAACAGGCCGGCAACTGGGCGGAGCTGGAAACCAGTCCTCTCTGGATGGAACAGACACACACGTTATCTGGTGTCAAAGCCCGATGTGTAGCGGCTATTCCTTTGATGGATAGCGAAGGGAAACATGGGGAATAAGTCCAGTTATTATACGTCTGCCTTTGAAATTCAGAATCAGGTGAGCTGGGGTCACATTTCAGGAACCGATGGGAGGGAAGAGCTGGTCGGCGTCTTAAGCTCGTGCTCGGAACGTGGCGGGACGCTGAGCGCGACTCACCTTTCAGGAAGGCGGAAACGTCTCTGAGCTGAGGGATGCGATCCTCTCCGTAGCCACACTCCTGCTCCAGCTGCTGCAGGCTGTCCAGGAACTGCCGGCAGGCCAGGCTGGGGTAGACGCTGCGCAGCTGCCGGTACACCTCCCTCCTTTAACCGCCACATCACACCAGCGCGGCGTCACATTTCAGCACGTTTTGAGATGCAGCAAGCTAACAATTAGCTTTTATAGATAGCTTTTGTGGCTCACCATGTGGACAGTTCTTCTGCTGTGTACTCCACCGTGGGCAGAGGGTCCCCCCTGTGGTCCACACAGAAGAACCGAATCATTAAGGGGTGTTTTGTTTAGTTTCCTTTAAATACGAGGGAAGATTTCTGACTCACTGTTTGTATCTGGAGGCGAGCTCGGCGATGAATGCCCGCCTTTTTCTATATTCTGGATCTCGGTATCCCTTTAAAAACCATTTCAACGTGTCATTTTGCGTGCCGATCGACAGCGTTTCCATGTCTTTAGTACTCACTGGATGACCCTGGTCCAGGTCCGGATCGAATTTGGTGATCAACATGTTGCACCTGTCCAGGTCTTTTAGTTGTCGTGGAAACCAGGGACCTGTGATGTGGACAGGAAGAGAGTTTCAATTAAAACCTTTAAATTTGCATGAATCTGCATCACAGGAGGCCGGCGGCCTTCACCCTTCTCCTCTGGCACCGAGCGCACGTCCTCCACGATGCTCTTCAGCGAGTCGATGAAGACGTCCACGTCCGAGCCGTGCACGTCACACCGCATGAAGAACTCCAGGTCGGTGGTGCCGTTCTTTGAATTCCTCCCAGGGCGGCTTTCGATGTGCAGGAGTTTGGCATCAAATGTCTGTTCGTATATGACAGAAAGAATTCATTTATTTGAATGAAGGCGATTAAAAACGGTTTAAATTTTCTTTAATCTTTTGTCACGTTGGATTTTGGAAACCTCTTTATAGTGTTTAAACACAGAACTACCACATATTCCTTCAATCCCAATAGAATAATTTGGGATTATCAATAAAGAGCCACACTATCATACAACAGTTATATCTGTTATATACTGTATATATATATATATATATTTACAGTTATATCATTTTCCCTGTTCTGAGGGTGAAACCAGATTAATTCCAAAGGAAACTAATTGAAACTAGGAATAAACTGGAAATTTGTGTATTATTACATCTTAAAAATGAAGAAGTAATTACTTCTTGGAATAAATATGTGGAAATAATCATATAATTATCGCCTAAAAAGGATTTTGTTGGTTTTGCTTATTAGGTAAAAATGAGCCCAACACTATAAAAAATACATTCTTAATTCCAGTCAAACTGTTTTTGCACATTAAGTGTAAATGTACCGATTAAAATGGAGAAACAAATCGAGAGAAGAATTCATTCTCTAATTAACCGACCTTTATTCGGAATTTAAATCAATTTTCTTCTTACCTCGAAGATTTTCCCGGTTTTGAAGAACCCCGCATTCTTCTCGCTGCTGAGAGTGAACAGGACGTTGAGGCGGACTCTGTCCAGCTTCTCCTCGGACCCGGACCCGGACCCGAACCCGTCCCGGTACCTGGAGGGCCCCGGGGAGCCCTCGGAGCTGCTGCTGCGCTCCCGGCGCGCATCATCGATCAGGTTCTGCTTCCAACCGCTGAAAGGCACCGCCTGCGGGGCGCTGTCGGTCTTCATGTGCGCGGGGTGCGTGTGCGGGGTGCGTGTGCGTGTCAGCCTCACCTCCGCGCAGGTTTAAATAGTTTTCCATCACAGGGGCTTTATGGAAATGAGTGGCGCAAATGCACCACGTGTGCATCGCGGGCTTTTTCTTTTCCCGGCGCCTCCTGCGTCATGTTATTACACATTTATGCAAATAAATGCTGCTTTTAGGGGGGAAGTGAAGGTTTTTACTCCAAAAATAGATGCGTTGAACCGGAACCGACCATTGCGGATGAAAAGCGGGGTCACGCACAGAAATATCTTGGCTTCCTAATCATATCCCCCTTTATGTGTGTGAGGGTGATGTTTGGTCACCCTCACACATGGTGTTAGCTCAATAAAATCTAGAAAAACTGTGTGAAATGGATGATTTGGTAATGGTGTAGTGCCTGCAGGGGCCTTAAGGGCTCCCTGTGGGCTGTGTTTTACACAAATAACACATTGTGAACAAAAAAATTTTGAGTACGTATGAAATCCTATAGTATAATAATGTTCATTAACCATCTGTACCATCCCTCCTGTTGAGACATGGCATGGCCCATGGCTCACTAATGCTGCCCATTTATGCATATTCCGGGGAAGGATTGGCTTGTTTCCTATGGTTAATAGTCCTTTGTCATCCAGTTTGGCTCCTCGCTTCTTCCACGTGGCCTTTTCTTTTTCTGGAGCACTTTGTTGCATTTCTTTTAGAATATCATTATCTGCAGGTTCTAAGGTAAATGATTCCTCATTATCAAGAAGTGTGTTGTTATTTGCTGCAGCCTTTGCGGCTCTGTCAGCAAAGGCATTGCCTTGTGAGACTGCGTCTGTGTTGTTAGTATCTGCAGTGCATTTACATACAGCTATTTTGCGTGGCTGCTGTACTGCAGCTAATAACTTTTTTAACAGTTCTGCATGCATGACCGGTTTGCCGGTCGACGTTTTCATCCCTCTTAAATTCCATTGTTGAGCAAACACAAACAGCGTGGAAAATGCATATTGACTATCTGTGTAAATGGTAACATCTTGTCCTTTGCTTAATTCACAAGCACGTGTGAGTGCGACGAGTTCTGCAGAATAGGAGGAGGGAAGTGATTTCGCCTCCACCACCTCAGTTGCTGTAACTACTGCATAGGCAGTTCTAGTGCGTCCACAGTCATCTTTTCTCAATGATCCATCCACAAAGAGTGTCTGTCCTGTAGTCAACGCGACATCACTGAGATCTGGTCGCGGCAGGACCTTGGTGGAGACCTCATCCAGGCAGTTGTGCTGGTGTCCCTCTTCTGCGGTGGGTAGCAGCGTCGCTGGGTTTAAGGTCGTGCAGCGACGAATCGTCAGATTGGGCTGAGACAGCAACACTGCCATGCAGGAAAGATGACGTGCGGGCGACAGGAACGCTGTCTTACTTTGTAGCAGCAGTATTGACACTGCATGTGGAACTAGCAAAGTTAGCTCATGATATAGCACCACTCCTGCGGAGGCTTTTACTGCCTCAGATGCTGCCACCACTGCTTTAACGCATGGCGGGAGTGCACAAACTACGGGATCTAGCTTGTGGGAGTAGTAGGCCACTGGCTGCCTCTTATCTCCGTGCTTCTGCAACAAAACTGAAGTCATAAAATCACCTTTGCAATCTACGACCTGCTCAAAAGGCTTCCGATAGTCTGGCAGCTTTAACACTCCAGCACTTACAAGGGCCTGTTTTGTGTGTGTAAATGCTTCTTCAGCTTCAGGGGTCCATGTTAACACATCAGTCATTGCTAAGGGATTATCATACATCAATGCTTGTAAAGGGGCAGTTATTTTCACATGTGCAGATCTGTTTGTAGTTGGGAATTATGAGACAGGGAACAAAGAGAAAGGAGGAAAATCCTTTATTTGATTGCCATGCATATACTTCATATAGTACTTTATATATGTGCAAGAAAAACTAGCTAGTTTTGCCCTAAATCTCCATGCTAAAATGTCTGGTTAACATGATTTTTGTTAAAAATCTTAATCATGAAAACACTTTTTCTTAACTGCTCATGCACATAAAACATTTTATCAAGCAAGAAAAAGATGAGTAATCATGTCAAAATCATATTTAAATAGCCTTATGGTTTAAAAAATAGTACTGTCATCTGCATGTTTATATTTGGTTTCCACACAAAAAGCTAAATATGGACTCTTTTAAAGCAAGCGATGACCAAAAGGAATGAAGATGCTCTTTGAGAAGCCCGGCTCTCGCTCCACGGGCCGTTACTGCAGTTTACGCAGGGCTTCACACAGTTTTCCCATTTCACCTGCAACGACAGGAAAGGTGGTGAAGCGGCCGTACAGATCTCCCAAACCTGACGTGGCTGTAAGAAACTGAGGAAACCGTCCAGTCTGAGGGGATACAACTGGAAACAAGAGGGCGACACGTACTGCTGATGCAGTCGGCCAGATTGGTGAGCTGCTTGGTGTCGTCCAGCACTTCAACGCTCTGGGTGTAGGGATTGTAGCGCACCGAGAACGGCTTCGGGATGGTGGCGGCGAATTTCCTGTGGAGCGGGAAGATGTTAAACCCTTATGGCTCCGTGTTCTGCTAAAATTTCCGGGGATTGTACTGCTGACCGGTGTGCATCAGGGTGATATTTATGAGTTACTCCAGTTCTGTTCAGTATTGTGCTTTGTATATTTATATTTATGTTGCTTCAAGGGACCTCACCTCACTTTCTCTTTGGCATTTTCGAAGCTGTCGGCAACAAAGTAAATAGGCTGGTACTCTGTGATGGGGTATTTCTGGAGGCAGGTCTTGTCGGGGTCAAAGGGCAGAATTTTGGGCTTGTCCGTCAGGCAGTACTGCAAAAAAAAACACAGAGAAGAAACAATTTCTCCGCGCGCCGCTATTCTCAACCTTAAACAGGAAGTGCGGCATCGCTGAGTGAACATCCTCCGCCGGTAGCTGCTGATGTAATGCGTGACCTCGGCAGCCAGCTGCTCACCCACTGACTCACTGAACCTTCTCAGCCGCACCCCGCTGGGCCGAGTCTGACTCCCCCAGTGACACATTGAACCGGGTAGACCACTAACCCACTGCCTGTTGTGCAGCCGCGCCAGTGACTAAACAACGGGTCTTTCTCGATTTCACGGTTCGCCGTTCCTACCTGCAGCTCGCCGAAGGATGACAGCAAGCCGGCTCCGAAAGCTCTGATCTCAGAGCCCTGATTGCACAACCCGAACTCCACGGTGAACCAGTACACCTGAAAAACGCGGGCAAGGTTTGCGTTAGCATCTCCCCAGCGCGCCCAGGCGTGAATTCTGATACTCACAGTGGCGAGTTTCTCAATGTACTCATCAGGAGCTCCAAGAGAGGCGAGACCGATTTCCTACGGGCACACGCGGCATCAAAATCCAGTTCGCGAGCGATTCTTAGAAACATTTGTCGCCGTACCTGTGAGAACTGAGCAAAGCTGGAGTCGGCAAACAGAGGAACGTGGCCCAGCAGCTCGTGGCAGACGTCCCTGCGCGAAGAAGGGATCAAAAACAGAATTGGAATGCGGCCGAAATGACGGCTTCTTGACGACTGCTCTCGGTGAGCCCTCACGGTTCAGGCGTGTACGTGGGCCTGGAGCTGTGACGGATGTACTGCGTAGAATGGAAGACCCGGAAGGCCAGCCCGGCCAGGAAGTCCCGGGATGAGAGGAGGCCGGCCACCGGGCGCAGCCGGAAACCTGTGCACGCTGTGGAGATGGGAGAGGAGAGGGGGAATTACACCGTTAGCTAGTTTCATCAGCGCTCATGCTGAGTGGAAACCATTTGAGGGACTCACACTGAAGGAATCGAGACACATCCTCCAGCTGCGGGATGTTGTCCTCCTTGTAGCCGCAGTATTTCTCCAGCAGGGGGAAAACGCGGTTGTGCTCGCGGCAGGCGTGCGTCGGGTACAAGGTCTTCAGTTCCCTGAACACTTTTCCCCATGTGGCCTTTTCATCTTCTGTGTACTCCACTCGTGGGATAGGCTGGCCACTGCCAGGAGTCAGACAATACAACATTATACATTTTTAGGTTATTTGCTTCATTTATCTCATTTATTTGGAACTATCTAAGTGGTATATCAACATTTCCTGTCTTTTTCTTTATGCTGTAGCAGTCAACAACCTTTTTCCCTTCACGGCTATACATGAAACTGCCCTCAGCGCTCCTAATCTGCCTGTAAATAGTCCTTAATTGTGCACACAAAGACACATAAAATCCAGTTCATATGGTTTGTTAGGATAAACTACCGCTAGCAAGAGGCACAAACCTGAGCAAACAAATGCAAAGAAAGGAATTTACTGTCTGTAGTTGTAGGCGATGTCAGCAAACTCTTTCCTGCGGAGTCTGTACACCTGATCTGTGAAACCCTGACACACACACACACACACACACACACACACACACACAGACAGGCATGTTAGATGTGATGATCGCAGCGCCGACATTTGAAGCTAAATCAAAGTGGAAATCCTCTGCTCGGGCTGAACCCCGGTGGCCTCTGACAGCATTACACACTCCGTCTCCAATGAAAGCGGGCAAATGCATATTCAGATGAAGCCTTTGTAGAGAGCTCTTCAGCTAACCATGAATACGTTTCTCTTTAAGGCCTGTGGCAAAAGGGGGCAATTATCTATAATTATAGGGACACGATTAAAGCACTGACATCAACTTGTGTGTCTCGACAGTTTTCCATTAGAATAGATGACGGGGTGCAGCCTCTCATCTCCACGGGCTCATCTTTTAGAAGGCGTGAGGGGGGGGTTCACGCACGCACACACACACACACACACACACACACAGACACACAAACACGGGCAGGATGTAACAGATGAGTCAGTCCTTACAGGGTGATCAGCATCCAGCTCTGAGCCGTAGCTGAGGATCTGGTTGGCGAAGCGGTCTAAGTCCTGGATGTCATTAGGGAACCACGGAACTGGAGAATAATAACAAATATTACACGTTAACCACCCCTGTTTATGTTCAACACACACTTAGTCAGGTCGAATCTCTTAAAACTGCATTTAAAGATGTCAAAACATATGTAAATTCTTTTTTTTTTTTTAAATAGAGTCCTTCAATGCTATCATTTGGGTCTGGGGGTGTTAAAGACGCATCAATTTATCTTTAATAAGAATAAAGATGTGGAAATAATGGTCCAACCTGTGATGTAAATAAGCGCGGTGTAAACTGGTATGGATGGGGACTGATTTTTTTTAAATTCTGCAGGACAGCAGTCCGAGGTCATCTGCCTCTTCATAGGGATTTATGACAGGGTGAAACAGCGGGGCCCGTTCATTAATCTGCATTTGTGCACTGTGGTCCAGCCTGAGGCCTCCAGACAGACAACAGGAGGCTGCCAGGCTTCTCTATAAACAGGCAGGCTCCAAAAAGGGCCATAAATATCCGCTCATCTACTTGACCCTGACCGGCAGACCACAGCGTGACAGCGAGGTCAAAAGCGGACCCATGGTGGCCCTGTCTGTCACCGCCTGCCGTGACCTTGGCATGTTCTGCCGCCCCGTGTTGGTCTGAGACGGCCACACAGGCTTCCTCTGTTACACCAAGCCTGTAGCTAAAATAATGTCATTCTGGAAACGACTAATAAAGGGGTCCAAATGTGGCCCGGGGGTCATCAGTCACCCTGGCGACGCTGGCTGTCCATTAGTGAGTCTGGTTGTGCCCTGTTGATAAAGAGAGCTTTTTAACCAGATTGCTACCAGTGTTTTATTTTTAAGCCACGCTAGTTAGCTGCATGGCTCTGATGCCGATGATGATGACCCCCTCCAGCGTTTCCGGACCAGGATAAGGGATCATAAATGAATAAAAATGAGAAAATCCTCCACTGTTGTGTGGATTAGCAGAGACCCAAATGCTCTTGTTCAGAAGTGATCCTTGAGCTTGATTTGCCGCATTTACACTTCAAGAAATTCTTTTGGATGCGGGTGATACGCGCTCTGACCTAGGACCTCTGTTTGGTTTTTAATGCATATATATTTTAAACCGGCCAAAAGACCTGTGTCCTTCTCTTTGTTGCGTGACAGCTCGTGCACGTGGCCGCTGATCTCTGTACGCAGGCTGTCGATGACCTCGTCCAGAGCCTGGGAGCAGGAAGTGTCCACGTTGATGAAGAACTCATACTGGCCTGTGTTTGTGCGCGAGGGACGAGACTCGATGTGGGTGAGGTTGATGCCTTTCTCCTGTGGTCACATAGACACAAACTCAGATTACCGCTGCTGTTCATATTTACCCTTTAATAGACAGGCTGTTGCAAGTTCGCGGGTTGCAGCACTGTATCTACTTCACCACTAGAGGGCAGTGTTCGACCAGTTAACGCAAATGAAGCTCTCCCGCCCCGCATCTCCCGCAGGCTGAAAGATCTGCGCATGCTACACTTGACAGAGTACACTGTGGTGCTTCAGAGTAAATATGTTGAATAAATAGTTCAGCTGCGGGCGACAAACAACCCGGGGGTGAACTCTCGGCTTAAGAAAATTCAACTGTACTTTTGGAAGATGTTTCACCTCTTATAAGAGATGACTTCAGTTCTAAATTAACTGGTTGGAATCCCAGGAGTTAGACGCACTCAACACTGTTGTGAGAGGTCATTTACACGTGCGGTGTGAATGATTGTGAAACTTTGTGGGGAACTGTCCTAGGTCCACCATCCACAGTTCATACAACTCTGGTCCAGCTGAATGTGTCCAGCTGGACATCTCTGGGACCTGGGGGACTGAGGACATTAGTCGACAACCTGAGGGATGTTTGGAGGCTTTGTTAAGTTTGAGTGTCACAAACACACACAGCCTTGACGTTTGCCTCGTAGATGTTTTTCAGTGAGAGATTAGAGAGGGAGTTTTACGTCTTTGGCTTTGGGCTAAGAAATGAGGACGGCATGTGAAGCCGATTCTCCACTCTTCACCCATCTGGATCCCATTCCACAACCGAGTCAGATTACTGACGGTGCCGCTTTCTGCTCAGGGTTGAATGATGAAATATGCCTCTTTACATACTATTATTACTGTATTTAAACATTCTGAAACACGTAGCACGAGGTCTGAGAGTAAAGGCAGGACTCTGATACGAATTCCTGAAGATAAACATTTTTTTTTATCCAGCGTTTAAGACCGGCTTTATTTTCTTAGAAAGTTGAATAATATCTGTATTTCTGGGCCATATTTCGGCAGCTTAACCAGCCTAAATCCTAAATCGGCGAACAGAAGGGGGTCACCTAATTCCCTGATCCATCGCACCGATTTAAATCCGGCGACATCGAACCTCCCGTCGCTGGGGCCTGGGGTCAGGTACTCGTCACATGATGGCCACGCCGCCGCGTCACATGCGTTTGAGAATTCGGGAGATTAAAATCTGGCGCTTAATCTGACGCGAGTCGCTGGTTCAGTCGGCGGAAGGATTTTTCTTTCAAATAGGTTATCATCTGGATTCTGTATGCTGTACTGATGAGTGGCGTGTTTCGGGGGGGAGGGGGGACCGACATGTTTAAAAAAGAGGGGGATGGGAGGAGAACGAGGGGGGTGGAGTAGGGGGAGGATGCAGAGAACGGATGCTCATAGGTTCGAAAAGGATCCTGCTGCTTTTAAAGAAGGGTTCTTCCATATGGCATTGAGTGATGTAAGCCCACCTATAACTCCGCCCCCAACATGTGGCTGCAAACGCCTGGTGCGCAACACCCCCTGTTATGGGATGTTTTGGAGATGGAAGCAGTTTTGACTGCAGATAGAGCAAACTTGAACCTTGATGCACATGAAGGGACGTGTGTTTGAACAGAGGTCTAAACAGCCAATCACTGGTTGCATGTGTGTGTGTGTGTGTGTGTGTGTGTGTGTGGTCACGTACGCAAGATCATGACAACAACAAAAAGTTGTGCCAGGTCGCCCGGTATGACAGTTATCCTGGTCCAATGTTTGTAAGAGGAACTCATTCTAACGAGTACCGTGTTCTGAAGCGCAACGTCTGTGGGAGGCACCTAAACGCAGCGCGAACGTGCACTTTGGGAGTGTCGTGCACCCGTTCGGGACCGCATCAAAGGATTTTTCTCTTTGATGAATCCTAGTTTTAAAAGCCCCAACACCAGATTCCGTTCATGGAATTGTTGAGACACTGGAATGGCCAGTGTTGTCTTGCGTCACTGGATCAAAGAGCCTTCATCGTGTTTGCTGTCGTCTGATTCGCAAACACCAGATAAGCTCAGTTTGTTTAGATTTTAAATTGAAATCAATGTGATGCATTTTCACTCTTTTCAAAAATAAATAATCGGCTCTTAGTGGTTTTAAATCTAAACAACAGCATAGAGACTCGTGGTAGGTTTGCTTTGCTTGTCTTGGTTGACGTTAACCGATAACTTTGTAAACCAGGGAGCATACACACATACATGAGGAAATCGATATCGCTGCGCTAGCATGACTTAGCTTAGTGTAAACAACCACAGTGACTAGCTGGGCTTGTAATGGGTAATAAAACATTTCCATGGTCCAAATCACCATAATTAACATATGGCTAATTGTTCCACACACCATCACATGGAACAAAGCGATTTTTTGTGCTACGCTTGTGTTAAGCTAAACTGCCTCTACATTGAAATATTGTTTAACTTAACATTGCTGCATCTTCATGCTTCAAAATGTCAACAGAAAAGTTGTTCATCCATCTGAGATCACAAACAAACTCAATTATGTGTGAAGTCACACACCGGGACCCCCCTGATGATGAAGGTCAGCTGTGCGTCAGCTTACCTCAAACAGCCTCAGGGCCTTGGCTAGCGCGCCCACCTCCTCGTTCAGGGAGAAGATGCAGGAGATCACCTCCGACTTCCTGCCTGTCTCCTCCTCCAGGTACATGGAGCCTCTTCTCTTCTGCACAAACCCATTTAATCCCACCTCAGGTCTCGCAGCTCGCATGTTTCTCATCACGGTTTCATTTTTATGTGCCAGGCAGACACAACGGGCGGCACGTATCCTTGGGCGTGTGACCCCAGGGGTCTTCGAAGTTATTTAACCTCTGAGGCTGAGGATCTGACCACGTGACACACACATGTTTTTTTAAGCAGAAGTGGCTAATCACCGAAACTTCGGCCAACATGTGCACTGCGGTCTCCAATGAGTTTCTTCGTAAAGTAGGAGGAAAAACTATGAAAGTTTTGTTGGGTCATTAACCTTGAAGGCTACTCATGATGCTTCTCTGAGAAGCTGCTTTTCTTTTATTATATTTCATTTTCCATCCTTAAATTTGAATTTGCAATCGTACAGCATGTTGGCAAACAGATAAACGTCGTTCCTCAACCTGCATTTCTACCTAAAGTTGTTTTAACCGCACAAACTGAATCTCAGCCATCATCCAGCCCGCAAAACTACACTTTTACCAGACTTTTCTGGTCATTCTCCCCTATTTAATCCCCCCTCCAGTGCAGCTCCCTGACCTCCATTCAGCCTTTTGTCTGCAGGAATATTCCAGGTCACAACACCTCTGGCCAGCAGGTGTGTTTATTCAGACATGCTGGCCTGTTTAATAGCCTCCTCTCTGCCATATTTACCCTGCTGCCTCCTTCCTCCGCTGTCTCCGACCCTCCGTGGTCTTTCTCCAACGCTGCGTCCATGTTGCTGCTCGTCAGGTGAGGCGACCCACGCGGGCTGATGCTGATCGTTGACAGATGGGTCCGCGAGCCGCCCCCGTCCGTTTTATCCTACCCCTCTGCGCGAGGCGAGCCACGTGACTCGACGCCCCCTTCCGCGTCGGTATGTGACGGTCGGCGGGAAATTAAACCTGCGGGTCTGTTTTTCCCGCATTGGAGCTTCCGACCACGTGTGTGGCGATATTTGGTGAATTAATGTCACGGTCATTCTGCAGGCTTTGACTACACTCCTGAAAGTTTCCCAGGGAATCTATGAAAACTCGGACCTGCGGAATTATCTCGTTTCGTGCTATGCTAACCTGCACCATGGAAATGTACAATATCAACAAAATACGTGTTCTACAGAAGTTAACATAGCAATAAAACTTAACAATTATTGTTGTTATTATTACGGTGATCTAATTTAGTCTAAATGGTAGGGTAACTTGAAGTAAATGCTATGCTAATAATTAGCCACAGTAGCGTTGACGGGCTAATCTGAATGTACGGACAAATGTTGGTTTATTATTACTGTTTTATTCATAGTTATTCTGATATTAGCAAGTGATAGAAGTAAGGCAATGTCGATATTAATTCCTTTGTCATTCATTATGACAACTAATATTTAGACTCCAGAGATGGTTAATATGACCATATATACTTTAAATATATATATGTATGCTAAATGTATATATGTATGTATATATACTTTATATACATATATGCACAGTAGTTACAAGGTTGCACAGCATATTAGGTTTTTTCTTTAGTCAAGCTCAGAGGTAAGGAAACTAATTTAATTACAGTTAATTAACATCCATTCAAGATTCAAGATTGACTTTATTCATCCCCGTAGGGAAATTGAACCATAACTTTCTGAGTCATTTTGTTAACAAATACACAATCACTGGCTGTCACATAACTTCCTTGGAGGAGCTAACAAATATCTTAACATTTACGGTGATCACTGTTGCTGTGAGGCTTTTTATTGCTGCAAGAATTACTTTTTATTGTCTAATAAAGGTAAATCAATAAAAACTTGAGTGCTAACACTCCACGGTGGCTAATATGAATAATAGTTTACATCCTAATTTGGTGAAAAAAAAAGACATTTAAAAAACTGAATTCAGAGATTTCCTCCTATTTAAAAACAAAGAAAGGATTAATACCACAAAGGTAGAACAGAGGAAGCTTTATTTTCCTGAAAGTTGAAATACTCAAGGTATAAGAGCCTCCAATTATACCGAGAGGTATCTAGAATAGAACGTTATATTTAACAATTATTTTTCCCCTGGTTTTTTTATTTTGTTTAAAATGATTCTTGGAGAGAATGTGGATGGAAGTTTGTAAACCTCTATCTGTCGGCTCTCGTGCATAAAACAAAGCTCCTAACCACTTCCTCGGCACCTTTGTGGTTAAACAGGTACATTTTTTTGATAAAGCCTGAATAATATTCCATTAATAAGACGTATTATGAAAAGTACTGCAAAAATTAATGTAACCTTATAGATTATGTCGTGGTGACAGCGTTTCAACATCGTCATTACTCGGAGTTTTGGAGTTTTCCAGTTACACCTGCCCCACAGGTACCACAAGGGGGCAGTGTAGTTCTGCTAATGATAAAATCATTTGAAAATGTTCTGCAATAGATAATAGAAACGGCTCTTTTCTTTGGTCTTTTTGCCTTTAAATGTAAAACACCAAAAACAAAACAATACAAGAGAGACTTGCTTTACCAACCAGCTGATTGTTTTAAAGGAAAAGGAATGACACAGGGTGGTTTTTGCCCTGTGAGAATGAATTAGTTCAGGAAACTTCACATGATTGTGTGTGGAAGCTTTGTTTGAAATATCTGCTCCATCTGCCTGGAATTGACTGTACAAATGATGGTTTGATATTTTTTTTTAGTAATCAGTGTATCTTATAAATTTAATGCTTCTTTCATACAATTATTAATGTCACATTAGGCTCTGGCTGCTCACACCACAGAAATCCACCACTACTTTTAAACCTTAAACTTTAGCTTAGACCTCGTGTTCAGAAGGTACCTAGCTGCGTGTTCATGCCCCCAAGTGACAGAGAGGATCAAAAATACGTCAGCCAAATTAATCAAAATTCAAAGCTAATATAGTGGTAAATCACAAACCAAAGTCAGTCGACTGGAACATAAGTCGCCGCTGCACCGCCTCCAGTCTCCGAGGTACCGGAACGCTCACCGTACCAACTGTACCTCTCCAGACTTGGGTCAACACCCGATACCACCACCGCCAGTTCTTACACCCAAAATCAGGAGTCTTCTCTAAGATTGGAACAGGCTCCCCTTTCCTGAAGCCTCGAGGGTATGAGACCCCGGAGGCCCCAGATTATGTATGTCTAAAAGAGTGGTCAAAACTGTCTTACCCTGCAGTTTTGTTTCAGAAAACAGAACAAAATGGACCCAGTCAAAGCTACAAAGGCACCAGTTATTCTAGCAGTCAAATTATCTCTACATAATACACACACACACTTAAAACTCAGCCTGAGCAGTCAGTGCACAGATGATTATACAAAACGTTCAGTGTCTAACAGAATATCACATCAATCCATGTTTACATGAATCAGAGCTATCTTGTATGAGGAGTCACAACTTAAACTTTATTAATGCACACGGGGTTTAAACTGAAGGCCGATTATACAGCAAACTCAGAGGTTTAACTTTAGCATTGAAGTTTTTTAACCCTTCAGTGCACGATGCGCTCCTGCACCCAGTCACTTGGAGGGAAATAAAAAAACAAAACAGCGCTCGTCCGTCCCCCGAATGTTCCCACAAACTGTCGTGAACGCGCGTCAAAATTGCAACCCACGCTAACGTTGCTAAGCTGGCTGAGCTAACTCTAATTGCTCAGTGAATCAATTTATATTTATACTGTATCTGCACGTACATTAACCCCCCCCCCCCCCAGCCATCTTGTACGGTGATTGGGCGGAACCATGGTTTTTTTGATGTTTATGGCTCCCCCCAGTGCACCAAGGGGACACGCCAACGATCTGATACAAAGCTGAAATTGCTCTAAAATCATGCAAGATTACATATTGCACCTTTAATACCTTAATCATCATTGACGCTGGCTACAAAAGCAAATAGCCGAAACAGAAAGCGAGCTTTTTTTAATCCTAGCAGCCAAATAACAGGATAAGAGTGACCCAGAATGTTTTGTCACATTTGTGTGTGTTCGGATTTATTTATTTAGAGGGCGCTGCAGGGCCAAGCGGGTCAAGTCGGATCATGCTAGTCCAAACACACAGACAGCCAATTTCCTTCAGGGATAATGGGCCTCTCCAGCGGTCAGTAATTTGCAGATGGATCTCTTCAGTGTCTCATAAAACTGCCCCTGTTCCCCCGAGTCCTCTTCGCTTCGCGCCCTAGACGGAGAGCTCCCCACCGGGCCATTTACTGTCATTAATGGCGATGGAGACAAACGCTCATTTATCAGCAGAAGTGGTACAGTGTGCGCCTACAATGGCTTTTCTCCATAGGGCTCCAGTCTCTTTCACACACTGAGGATCCATTCTCACTCTTAATGATCGGCCAGATGCGAGTCACTTTCACGCAGGCTGCTAGAGCGGAGCTCTTTTACCCGCCGCAGCTGTCCTCTCTGAAAAATAAAGTCACGATTGTGCTACCGGCTTTTATCATCATTACGGTTCTGGGGAAAAAGTCCGGTTGGACGAGAGAACCGGCTTGAGCAGCTCGTGGCCATGCAGCAGGAGTGGCGGGGGTGCTTAGAGATGATAATTCCTTATAGAGTTGTGAGGTTCCTAATTGTGCCTTCATGAGATGGGTGTGATAAATGGACTTGTTGAGGGACATCCTGCGAGGGTTGTCCACATGTGCGCCATCGACGGGGGGGAATCCTCTCCAGACTTCTAGCCACATTGTGTAGCCTCTTTTCTGAGAGCCGGGAAGCAAGAAAGAGGGGAGGGGCTGGGGCGCGAGCGGGGGGGATAGAGCAGAGAACAGAGAATGAAAGTTTTGAGGCAGCAGCACTGTTGTAAAGGCGAGTGAATGAAAGTGGAGGCCGTGCAGCCAGCCACATGGGCCGTTCTCACTCGGGATAATGGAGGCCCCTCTGTGCTTCTTAACCTCCTTGTCACATGCTGGGAACGGGCAGCCGTCCACTCTCACTCACAACAGGCACGCTCAGACACGCTCACCCGCTGCATAATTGAATTTTAGACCCGAGAAAGTCAGCCCTGTCCCTGGCAGGGTCCCCTCATCCACGTGGCCCCGACAGGAACTTTCCCAGGATCAGCATCTCACCCGCCGAAGGCCGAGGCGACGCTGGGAGGTAGCGTTGACAGCAGCCTCGCTCGTTGTTGTCGAAAGCTAGGACCCAGGGAAACCACCCGGCTTCACGACACAGACAAATCTCCAGTTCTAGTGTTTCATGTGAGTTTAATACCAAAAAAAGGCAAACCGCTCCTGAAAAGATGCACAATCATGCTGACTCCAGGACTCTGCTGGATGCCTGCAGACATTCCTTTTTGAACAGAAGGCAGCCAGGGCCGTCTCCAAGAACGTTGGTTATCGCAGATTACGTTGCTTGTGTCGGCCTCATATTCCGAGATCCCATTTTCCGAGGTCATAAAAGGAATCTTGTGGCTGTCAGCTGTTGTGCAGGAAAAAGAGCTTAATTTGTTCTGCAGACCCTGAGGTTGCATCAGCAGGTCTGTATTGTCCCACGTTACAGAGGCGTTTCCAACCAACGTCCCGTCAGCCGCCTTTGGCCCGTCCTGCTGCCGGAGTGAAGGGCCCAACGGAGTCCCCTGTTGAGTCCGTGACCTGTACTGCAGCCAGCCTGTAGGGGCTGGTTTGCCAACGGCCAATAAAAGAGCTACTGAGAAGATTGTTATTTAATTGAAACAGCGCCTCACACAGGCCTTATTTGGATCTACAGGTGTTTCACTTGCATAAAGAATGTGAAACGCTGCTGAGGCGTGGTGTCGGCAGGTGCTCGCGGCTTTTTCGATCCACACACACGGCCGAGATGGAGATTAGATTAGTTGTGTTTTAACTGGGACAAAGTTGAGGCCCTTAAGTGAGGGGGGGGGGGCGTTCTTGTTAAAGCTGCGATGTGTAGACAGCGTGTGTGTTAACGCCCTGAGGAGGGTGGGATCCTGAGCCTCCCTCCTGCCCCTCAGGCCGGCCACTTCTTCGGCGTGGCCATGTGGGTCACCGCCCTCGCCAGCTCTCTGACCAAACACAAAGGGCAGCTCCTCCCCGCAGCCGCGGTCACTTTCACCTGTCAGTCAGACTTTTGCTGTCACCCAGAGGGTGCGCAGGGCAGCTGCAGGTGAACCTTTAAATGCTTCTTAAGGGCAAACTCCTGTATTTCGTACAGTTTGCCGGCAAAATGTCGCAGTCGGTCTTATTCTCCAAAGCTGTGTTGTATATTACGCGGACATACGTTTGAAATTCTGCTGAGTCATCAGCCATTTTGTCCGTTGTGTTTACCCAGCCGTCCCTTTACTGTCAATGCAGGGACCCGTTTCTTAATGAGAACTCTGTGATTGAGTGATGCTCATGCAACTCGCCACACAATGGCTGCAGGTCTGCGTGACTCCCCACTGTAAACACGGCCTCAGCCTGCAGGACATGATCCCATCCAGGGCTGACAACTTCTGTCTGAACTGTGGGTGTGTGTGCCTCAGTGTTTTGTTTTTCTAAAGTCAATGCCTGTGTATTAGAGATAAATCTTATAATCTAAAGCATTTATTACTATTGTTGGACTCATATAAAAATAATAATTGGTCTAGATTTTAGTTTGTTCAATGTTTGTTTGGAAAAGTTAGCTCTTTGACAAAAACCTTCTCTGACGGCCCTTGTGGACATGTTCCATATAATTAGCCTGTTAATGATGACTTGGAATTTACTGGGGTTTTTTTGCCTGGAGCCCAGCCTCATTTACCATCTTTAATATGCTGATTCTCCACTGTCTTTTGTCTGATTTGGCTTTTAACAAAATTAGCAGAACATCCTGTTACACCTCAGTTGACCCGCTCATGTGGTCACTGAGGTCCGTGAGAACAGCTGAGTAATGGTGAGGCAGTCGGTGGACGAATAGCAGCCAAAGAATTTGCATTCAACTCGTTTTGGATACCCCAAAATGAGCGCGACTTAATGGCTCTTAATTTCAGTCATCTTGCTCAAAAATATGTTCCGGCCATATGTTCAACAGGGCCAGCTATTAGCATAGGCGAGCAGAGACAGTTAGGCATAGGCATTAGCAGAGGCAGTTCCCTAGACTGCCATCTGCTGGATGAGGAACCACTTCAAATCTATCAAAATAAAGTAAAACAATCATATGATTTTTGAAAATGCCTTTAATTTGGCCTAGGACACCAAAACGGCTCTTTGTGGTCAACAAGCGTAGCATCAAACTACCCATAAATGCAACTGCAACTCCCATTTACACCAGCAGAGGGCAACGTTCTCCTGACAAACTCCTTCCAATCAGCGTCCCTCTTCATCTGCTCCTCCCAGCATGCAGCTCCTCTTGGTCCCCAGTGGCTGCCCCTCCCATCAAAGCCATAACCTCTCCTAATCCCCCCAATATATACACACATTCGTGCACGCATGCACACACACCACACACACATACACACACACCCTTGTTGCCCTGGAGACAGCTCAGAAGAGCAGGTGATGCATTGACAGGGAGCAGATGGTTCCCTGTGGAGGTAAGCATGGCTGAACAATGCTTCCATATTCATCATAAAGTCTCTCTGTACACAAATAACTTTAAAGTTCAACATATCCGGTTTTCTCCACTTCCTGTTGTCGATTGACTCTTGTGGAGGTTTTTTGTCCACTTTTTTGTCCAACTCTACTTATAATTAAGTACTTTCAGAACAAAAACTGCTATACCTATAACATAAAGTTCATATATTTGTGGTGTGATACTTAAAAAGTGACATCTACTTCTGTCAATCAATGCTTTCACCCTCAGAACGCACATGTAACAATCACCCACACTAAAATGAACTGTCCACTAATAACAGATTTGTCTTTTTCTATATACTGACATTTCGGAACAAGAGGCAAAACAATGGGAGATTAATACCAACTCAGTCAACCAAATAATGCTAAACTTTATCAAATGTGGTAGCTGACTATCCATCTCTAAATGAGCTCCATCTTCTGGGGGCTGTAAGCTCAAATCAGCAAATAAAAAAAACTCACCTCCAAGGTTGCCAGCACAGTGGCAATTTCTATCTTTGTGAGGACTTTCATCAATATCATGCATTTGCCAGCCCCTCACTCTAACATTAAAAATAAATATCCAACCTTAGAACCTGTCTTAAACCCCAGACAGTCCTCGCCTTGCAAATGACCATTTTTTTGTACTTCCTGTTTAACATGCATGACAACACACAAACACTTGTTAACTCTTCTCTATCAGGCAATGACGAGTTATCACGCAGAGGCAGTGTCAGATATTCGCTGGCCTGTTTTAAAGCAGTAGGTTTACAGTATTTAGGGGGGTGAGGGGACAGACAATAGAGGCTCCTCGCCCTGGCCTCCTTTGCGCTTGTGTTCTGCAGGTGTTTGGGAGCTTTTTTTTTTTGCTGCAGTAACTCACTCGTCTAAAGAAGCTTCTTCTTTAGCCCCTGTCTCCCCTGGAGATAAAGTACAGACACCCCACTCTCTCTGTCGCTTTCTTTCAGCTAACTCCTGAATAATCCGGTAACAATGCAGAGCTGTGAGGCGGTGTGCAGCGATTCGCCGGAGGCCTGACTTGTATTGGGGTGCAGCGAGGGTGGGGGCATAATGGAGATCAGCTAATGCATGTAAAACACTGCATCCATTTTTTTTTTTCCGAACAAGTACTAAAGGAAAAAAGTGTGCGGCACAATAGACGTTCCGAGGCACCGTGCTTAACCCGCCACACCTGGAGCACACAACAGGGGGTGAGAGTGGCAGACCGCCACCCCCATTCTTCTTCACCCATCATCACCAGCACCACAGCATCTATCAATAAAGAGTTGGCTGGGGTTCCAGGAGGAGGGGGCTGCCTGTATTCATGGCCTGACTATGATAAAGACGCACAGTGAGGAGCCATTCAAGAGCCCTGTGCCTATAATGGAGTCACTAATAGGTGCCTATTCAGCAAGAAAAGTGTTTTTTAGACAAGAAAAAAAAAGTTTGGAGGAAGCAACAATCACTTTGTCTGCTGCCTTGTGTATATAAAATTTATGCAACCCTCCACCTCCTCCACCCTTTTCCAACTCTTTTGCCTGTCTTTTTTCCCCTTCTCTTTAAAGAGCGTCACCGGTGAATAGGCGACATGCACGGTTTGGAGTCTTCCTTTCATCCTCACTTGAAAATAAATTCAATGGTCTGTCCTCAAGGGAGTCCAGTTCAGCCACAGCGACGGGGATATACTGACATGTGCCCGTCCTCCGTCTCCTTTAAACTGAAGTAAATCCATTTAGACGGTTTAAAAACTTCATCTGCTCCATCAAACCTATTTTTGTTCTCATTTAAGTGTCACTACAGAAAGGTTTTTAGAGTTTCCAATGTATTTTACCGCAGAGAAAATGCAGAATAAGGAATATTTGATGAAACATCAGAAAACCACGCAGTGTGTGAGCTCAGACTATTCACAAATATTTTGAAACAAATAACGTGAGGCATCTCATCTCATCACATAATGGCCCTTGAATACCCCGAATACATTGCTGCATCCACCCTTTTCACCCAGATCCACTTTTAAACGGTTCTTCCCAGTTCTTTCCCAGTGATGGCACCCAGCAGGCACATGTGGGTGAGCTAACTAATCTTGAAATGGTGCAACCATATTGAAGGAGGGAAAGACTAATCCGAGAAATACTGCGACCATATTGTGCCGGGTGTCAAAGGGCTTAGTGGACAGATTGATGAGATGAGGAAATAACGGAGCGAACCGTGGAGGGAGGCAGGAGGAGGGGGGGGTCCCAGCATGGCATGGTCGCCAGGGTTTGGAGTGAGAGCAGGACTCCCTGCAGGCCTGCTGGGCAGAGCCGACGCAGGTCAGCGCTCTTTGATTCTGGTCCCGCAGATGACAAAGGGCAGCACGCTGTGGGCAGGGCTGATTTCCTTAGAAGTGCATGAAAGCTCTTGTAATTGTATTTTTATGTGTTTGTGAGAGGCTTTGTCAGCTTTTGTCCACTGATTTATGTGTTTATTTTATGTGTCAATGTGGGAGTGAAAAGATTTCCATCTAAAAAGCACACACATCTTTATTTTTTCCAATTTGTAACAAAAACAACGCATTATTTCTATTTGTGCAGCATAGTTGGGCGTTATTTTCACAATAACTCATTGAGATATTAAAAATAAGTAACAATATTTGGATTGGGAATAATCTTAGTATCCTCCTGTTCCTTATCTTGGTTCAATATCTTGCCTGATATTCACCCTCTAAGCAGATGGAAAAATCAGGAAACTGTCTCCAGCTTCCAAAAACAAGTTAACAGATATCTGTTTGGCCAAGATGCTTAGTGAAGACGTAGTTTAACATTCTGAGACTAGAGAGACCAAAAAAGGAGGATGGTCTGATGGTTTGAATTTCTGTTTTCAAGTTTTCTTCAAACCCCTCCACAATAGCTGTGATTTCCAGCCTAGCTTTCCCTCGCTCGGTGCATTTTCTCCCGGTGTCCTAGCAACCGCAACTGCCGTCTCTGGATTACCCAGAAAGGCCAGTGCGGAGCCCCCGCGGGGTCGAATGGATGGAGACCTTTGGGTGTTTTATTAAGGGACACATGAAGCAGAGGTTGATCCTGATCGCAGATTGTCTGGAGAATCTCCACAAAGTCTCCAACAAGTTTTAGAGAAATATTTGATCTGCAAAGTGTGTTTGGTTTGGTCACCATGGCAAACAATGACTGCTCCACAACCCTTGTTAATATTACACTAAGTGTGTACTTACTGGGCTTTTCCTGCATGCCAATCTGAATATGAAGAGCCTCAGAGTGAAGTCTCACTCCAGATAATAAGCTTTGATTGGAGATGCAGATAGAGGGCTGTTCAGAGTACACACACACACACAAACACACACACACAGGAAAGCACACACACTTGACTCGGCTCTGATTTGTAAAATTGATAGCGTCCCGTTGTTTCCACAGAGCTAGCCGCTCTATGCCCAGTAATGTAATTAAGGCCAGGAGATTTATGGTGCTGTGTGGCAGCTCAGAACCTGATCCATGTTGTGTCTGGAGTCAGGCTGGAGAGGCCTCACTTTGTCCAGCTGGTCCTGGCCGCTGCTCTGGCCTCTTTCTCAGCGCTGTCCACTTCTTAATTGAAAGCTTTGGTTTATGGTGAGGCTCGTTTTTGTGCTCCAGGTGGAAGGGTCGAATATTTTCCTGCAGACATGCAGGAAAATCAAAGGGGAGCCTTCTTGAGTATCTCTGCTTGCATAAGAAGTCAAAGAGTTAGACCAAGTTGGTAATTATTAACAGCCATAAGCTATTTAAATAGCACAGTTCTTAGCCTCCCACAGAGAGGCATTGCCTGGTTCCTGCCCCTTTAAGCAGGAAGGAGTATTAAAAAGGTTTGCTTGTTACTTGAGTGTTCTACTATTCAGGGGCTCTGGTGGCAAATATGTCCACTTTGTTAAAGTAAATGTGCAAAACTAGACTTTATTTAAAATGCCTGTGGTCGAGAGGAGACGAGCTGCAGCGCCTCAGTGGGGAAACGGTCCTTCCAGACATCAGGATTTCAGGCACCACCGGCAGCCTCTGGCTCTGCCTGGACGCCCAGTCGGCACCTGGCCGCCAGGCGGCTCCTGCTCCGCACGCCACGAGCACGGGGTGAGTCTATCCATGCCCACCCAGCTCTTCCTAAATCCACAGCTGTGCGGCCCCGCTGCCGCCACCGCCCACAACTTCAATATCCCGAATGAAAGACACGTCAAACGCTGCTGAATGAACCCCATGTAGAGGACATTAGAGGGAAGATCCGCAAGACCCGGAGCATCTGTCCACCTCTCTGACACTAATGAATGTTAAGTAGTTTAGCTGCTGGTGTGCCACTGTCCCACAGGTCAGTGTGCCTGCTGGTGGCAGCAGGCTGATGCTTTTGTCACGGTGCGCCAACCCCCCTGTGTGACATCTAACATGGCTGGACCGGACTCCTCTCACAATCCCAGCACCAATAGTTGCCATATTGATCTCCTTTGCTTGCAGATTAAAGCATAAAAGAATCTCTGTCCTGCCAGTGGGGTTCTCCGCTGACTCCCAGGGCTCATTTCAGGGTCACAGAGCGCTTGCAGCCTCCTGACCCGCACCCCAACGTGAACACACACAAATGGTGATGCAGGGGAGGATGGAACCCGTTCCACGGCAGAACCCCATTAAACAGGATTGGTTGGATGCTCACATTCACAGCTCATTGTAGCTGACCCCAGGCTTTTCTCTCCCCCAGTCTGGATGCTCTTCTCTTCTGTCTCTGCCTCTAACCTGCCTAAAGACATGCTGAGGTGTTCACCCTGGCCTTTTGTTTGCCATTGATGGCTCATCCTTGTCAGTTGTGTTGCAGTGAATTGTTGAATCCCTGTGGTATGCTTTTAAAGTTTAGTCTGATCTTTGGAAACTTTGTAGCTCTTTGTCTTCAGGTTATTGGCTTAGAGACAAAATCCGTAATTTACGCCTTAGAATTTCAGTCAAGTGTCATTACAGTTGGGTGGCTGATTTTGATATATCTTATGGATAAATCTATTATTTAAATTATAAAAACTAACAAAGCACATAGTGAAAGTGTGTAAAGCAAGAAAAATGTCTATTTTAATAATGAAAAAAAGGTTGACAGCAATTTGGAAAATCCATCCTTATAAGTAAGTAAGTGTAGCGCCCCTAGTGGCGCACATAGGTAGTAAACGCGTGCAAGTTTGTATTGAAAGTAGTCACTTTTACATTTATTATCAGTAATAACAGGATTGTCGTGTTAGGGATTGACTGCTTGGGGGTTGCATGAAGCTAAATTAAAGCTCCCCAACAGTGTGTAGAAGTCTATCTGTCCATCTTTGTTGTTCTTTCTGTCTGTGATGCAAACACACAGACTTCGGGGGCCTACTTGACCCCAACAGTGATGTCACATGTTTAGTTTTTGACATTTAGCATCCGTCAGCAGCAGAACCTTTTTTCCTGTTTTCCCGTGAGAGGAGCTCTGATCTGCTGCTCCCTCCCCTCAATTGAACGTTGATTAAATGTCTATTAATGTCCCCCGACTCAAATACAGAGCATAATCGGGCCAAACGGAATTAATAAACCATCCAGAGCCGTGTTCGGGAGAGAAGGAAGGGCTCCCATGAGAATGACAGATGGTGTGAGGAATCGCCAGAGAAAGAGGAGGACGTGTGGGAGAGGGGATCAAGCAAGAGCAGCAACCACTTTGGTGATTAGCTGTAAATTGGTAATTTAATATAGTCTATTCCACCTCATCATTATTGATAAGGCTGACCATATATGACCACATTTTCCCCTGCGTTGCTTCCTGTCTGCTCGGGTGCTTCCAGCAGACGGAGGACATCTTGGTTTCTCCTTAATCTCATCATGTGAATTGGGCAAGAAAAAAGAGGTTCATTGATCAATTTAGAAAAAGCAAACATGCTTTTAGTTTGGCTGATAGGTCAAACGATGACGTCAAAGGAAGGAGGACTGTTCAATAAGGCATTTTCACTGAAGCAAAGAGAGAGTTAGCGTTTAAAACAGGTGGCGTGATTCTCTTTGTTTCGAATTTTGTGTTGTGTTTTGTGGTGAATTATGATGATGCTGACGAGGCTCGCTTTACTACACACCCATTCTGGTTGATATTGTAGCTCATGTTGCTAATATTAAGTAACGGTGCTGCTGTGGAAACCCTAAAGTTAGTTCAAAGTGGATTACTTTGAGGTGGAAACTTATCTTTAACAATCATTCAGGACCCGCTTTCATGTATGGTGACAGAGTAACTAACTATGAGAATGGAAGTAAGTCAGCTAGTTAGCATTATCTTGATCATTCTAATACTAATAAGAATAATAACTGATTTGCTTTATTTCCTGTTTTTCTTGTATTTCCTGTTTCAGTTCACATCATTAGTCCTCATTGTTTTCACAGGTTATTCCAAAACCCAAACCACTTCATTCAGCATATAATTGGTATCCACGAGGTCACTCGGCGCCAAACAGCCATTAACTGGAGGACTGGTTGTTCTTTCTGTTGCTTTTCTTTATTCAGCTGCAATTAAGGATCAAGAGCTTGAGTATTTCTGGAACCATCTGCATAAACGTACATGATGTACTTGCGAGTGGCGTTCATAGAAACAACACCCAGCATTGAGCCCAGCGCCACGCCAGTGCCAGTGCATCAAAGAGGAAGAGACACACACATCAAGGCCCATTGTCCTCCTGCCCTGTGAGTCCCTTTGCCCCCTGTCACCCACTCTGGGCTGGGGTTAGAGCCCATGAATGAGGGGTGATTCCTGGGAGGATCTGCTCTCCTGCTCCCTGGAGTGGACCAACTTGGAGCTGAGTCGGTGCTTCTGTAAGCTGCCAGGTTTCGCAAAGAGAGATGGATGAGCCGGCCTGGTGGCTGCTGGGCATGGGCTGGTGAGGCGTCTCCCGTGATTGATGAGTTAACACAGCGTCCCCCTGCTCTGTGGGTCAAACTGGTGCACCCTCACCATGAAAACCAGCACACTGACCTGAGGAAGCTACACGATGGGAAGAAAGGGGAAGAGTTGAGGAACAGACGCTTTGGAAAGTGAGCAGATGTTGGAAAGGCTTTGTGGGCGTGCGGAGTCAATCACAGTCTTGTGCAGCTCAGACCAGAGGAAGGCCTCACAGCAGCTCAGTAATCAAGACAGAGGGGTTATTAATGCACTGGTGGCTTCCGAATGTCTCTAGAGAGCTCTCTCACTGTGTGCTTTCACTCATTGTTCTCAGCCACTGAAAGGAGTTCATCTCTATTGAATTATCATGACTAATCATTCCCAGTTTAACTCGTTTTAAATTTAAAACCTGCCGTCCCCACATTCTGTTATCAATGCACCTTTTGCTCTGTTCATTTCTTGCAGGAGCCCTTTTATATGTCTTTTGTCAGCAAGGCCATCCTGTGGGATAGAAGACTCCGTCATTACCCAGTGAGTGTGAAGAGACTTGCGTCTACTGGTAACTTTTTAAGGTTTCATTCTGGTATTTGAAATGAAAATGCATGAAGGGAACAGGTTCGGATATCGTGGCAGTCGTTTTAGGGGCGTTCCTGTCATGATCGGTGCTCCATTTGAACTTAATCCCGGTCCAGTTTTTTGAAACGGGCCAGTAAAAAGAAACACAAACACACGCTCCGGCTCTTCTTTCTCTCCTCTGCCACTCAAAAGTCTCCACCTCTCCCCTTTGCTGAAAAGAGCCTGCGAGTGGATGCGCCACCATCGACAGTGGGGTTGCCATGGGGACAGCAGATCTGTGTGGGCTGGCTTCCTGTCTTGGCCTCTGGTTAAACAAACAAGTAAAGTCAGCAGACAAAGCCACTCACTGGCCCTAACAGCCTCATTTACATCCTCAACTGCCTCCATCACTCCTGCATTCAGCGAGTTCATCAGGCCTGGCATCACCCGGTGCCACCTCTCCACTGCTCCTGCCGTATATAACCGCTCCTCAGGGTATTGTGATGGTAAATCTGCCCCAGTCCAGCAGCAACACAAAACGGGCATCCCTGTCCAAACACGAAGACGCCCAGCGAGAGCCTGTTGACCCAATGGTCCGCTTTCTATATAGACGTCGGCGCTCCCGTCCCGTCGCCTGGGACACCAGCTGCAATGCGACGGTGCAGATCAGACTTCACAGGTGCCCAAACAAGGCAAAAGGGCTCAAAGCACCAGATTAAAATGTGTGTTTTTGCGAAAGGAATTTAGGTCTCTGCTGTTTTGAAGTGATCACACGTTAAAGCTCGTGGCGAAAAGAGTCTCAGCAAATGGTGAAGGAAGGACTTTTAGACACCATGTTGGGGAGGAGGAGGAGGGCGAGGCAACATTAATGGGAAAGATCTAGATATGTGGAGAGTGGACACCACTTCTGGTATAAAATCAGAGCAGTTCCTCTTTAAATAAAGTGTGAATATTTTTTGTCAGCCTTCAGGGGAAGAGTTCCTGGCCTCTCTTGGACTTTGTGGGCCCGTGAAGGGGGGCCATTGTCTCACATCGAAAGTAGAAAGTTACTTTGAATGCTAAGCTGTATCTGAGCCTGGCTTCTGACACGAGCTGATAATCAGATTTACTCCCCTGAATCCGCCGGACTCCACAATGCACCCCAGTGTCGTCGTCCCCTGTTTCGCCTCTTGCCAGGCCCCCTTCGCCAGCATCCCAGCCCTTCATCCACCCTCCCACCTCCCCCGCAGCAAAGCTAATTACACCCCACAGAAACACAAATCTCCATGATTTAAAAAGTCACTCTTTTTCAGGGGTTTAACCTTGTTAGAGCCTAAGCCTGGCTTTCTTGTGCTTCGACTCTGAAGAATTCTCTGTTGCTGCAGACACTCGGGCATAGACACACTTCTGTCTGAGCTCGTAGCCGTCCGCCTGTCAGCGGGTTCAATCGGAGGCAGCGTAATTAAGTGCATGCGCGAGTGTGTCTGTATCACTGCCTGTGTGTACATGTGCGTGTGCTCTGAGGTGGTGGCGCTGGGGGGGTTAAGGAGCACACGCAAGGCTGTCCTCTGTAGGCCATCTGGGACTCTAACTAACTAATAGACTTCCTACATTCATGCAGCAGCGCTTCATGTACTTCTCAATCAAGGAGCTGTTGACCACAAACAGGCCAGTAATGACATTAGTCAGTTCTGGCATTGTGCGGACAGCGTGTGGGTTGCCTGACGCCAGGAGGTCAGCCTGTTTCCTGGGGGCCTGCAGTCTCCAACGGAGCCCACACAAGTTTTATTTGATGGGTGTCTGGAATCCTACCTAGTGTCTCTACTAAATTGTGTAAAAGTTGGATGATGTAGAACTGCAACTTTTGTGTGGTAAAGAGTGCGTCTCAATAGGTGTTAGCCTAGCCAGACAGTAAAATTATATTTCCACTGACTTTTTATATCTTGCATTTCTTTCCTATGCAAATATTGCTGCTGTTTAACCTTTAATTTGCAGTTTTTAAGATAGTTATTTATTGTGCCACCTAGCTTAAAAACAACTAGCTTAAACTAGCTTAAAATATATATAAATATAAAATATCTAACATTTTATATTTTCACTGAATTTCTGACCTAAACCTGACTTTTGTTTTTGAGATGTATCAAATCCTTAAACAGATGGAATCAAAACCAGGATCCCACATTGAACACTTAAAATATACACATGTATACAGTTTAATCAGTTTGATTAATAGTAATGACAACAGTTGTGTCAAAAATGAACAAAAATAAGAGACATTTCTCATGTGATTCTTAATAAATCGAGTCGCCCCCTCTTGGTTAAAGGTTGCAATTACAACTGCCCTGCCTCATTGTTACTTGCATTCTCCCAGTTCTGGACAATCTAAGACAAAGGATTAAAAAGGTAGATATCAGCAGGTGGATCAGTGACCACGTGCAGTAAGAAATAAGAGTATGTTTACAGTAGTTGCATCTCAGCCCTGGGGTGTGTGGTCGCGTGCATTGATGCATTAGGAGCCTTTGCGTAGGTTGTAAAACAAAAAAAACAGTGTACACAGACACTTGTTAAACATTCGTGCCCAGACCTGCTGTGCAGAGGGTCATAGGCTGGATGACACCGACCCAACACAAAGCCCTCCTCAACCTTCTGACAGGTGCTCGGTGACAGGTAATGAGGAGGCCGTAGGGGAGGAAGAGGAGCACCATGAAGGGCCCCCGTCGCCGGCTCCGGCTCCACTCTTTCTACCTCACTTCTCCCTTTTCACATCACAAGAATGCAAATCTGCAAAGCCTTAAGATCTGAGAAAAGGGAGCCGGTGGAGATGGTGCAGGGATTTAAAAGCTGATCCTCACTGTGTGTGTGTCAGACATTAACAGTCCCCCCCCCCACACCGTGTCTCCGTCTAAAGGCCTCACTACTGTATTCAGACAGGCGTGAGTTTTCAGTTATTTATCATGTGCTAAACAGTTGAGCAGCTGAACTTTGCTTTTCATGAAGTCAAATAAAACCGTGCCTCTGTGGACCATTAATTACAAATGTTTACTTTATAAACTTCCCTCAGTGAGTCACTGGCACCAGGGCTGCGCTGCATTTTTCACCGGCTGTCCTCCCCCAGTGTTGACCATCCTGCCTAGTTAATCTCCTCTGTCCCGAAGCTGTATTCTCACAGAGTTTGTCACCTTCACATTAATTTCTACCATTCTTTATGAATCCAGTAGTGTTTGTGCTCAGGGAGAGGTGCGATCTGTTTTTTGAACACAAGGGGGCAGTGGTGGCAGCAGGCGTCGTTTGAATCGTCCACTGACGGCAGACTTCCTCTTTCAGGCTTGTTTTGTTGTGCACAAAATTGGACACGATAATCCAGCACGTTTAAAAGGAAAACAGCTAAATAATGAGTGGAATTATCCTGAACAAGAACATTTGGTTTAGAAAGATCAAGTTTAATCAGCAGCTTTTACATAAAACTTGACACTGGCACATGAAAAACCCAATTACATGACTATTAAGACATTAATGGTTCAAATGCTTTTTTTCTTGAAGTTTTGCATCATGAATTTATTGTTTGAATTAATTATATGTTGTTTAATAATTATATTTTACAGTTACCTAATTTTTCATGTAAATACCTTGTTTCATTTTTAGAATATTGTGAAAAATTTATCTACTTGGTTTTTAGTGTGCTCTTTATCCCAGTGGAAACATTAGTTGCTTTTTTCTGTTCTCTGTGCTCTGTAGTGCCCACCAGAGGCATTCAGTTGGGGCAGAGAGTAGCCCATCAGTACAATACAGTGATTTATGAAGAAAGACGGCCGGACAATTTCAGTGTTGGATTTAGGTTAAAGTTCTACCCTGATAACATTTTAATCCAAGTATAGTTCTGGTTCTTGGAGATAATTGATCCTACCAGCCTGTCTGTGAGCTTCATCTTCTGATTCTTCTCAGACAAGACATCAACTGTATTTTTGTTTTCCAGGCCCGTGAACGTCCCTATGATTGTCCCTCACTGTGTCCACGGTTCTTGTCCCACATGAAAGTCCATCCTGAGGACCACAGGCCTCAGTGTTTCCAGACCTCCAAGTCCAGACGGCCTCCTCTTTTCCAGGGAAGGACGACAAACACGTGCACTCTTGCTCCCCCAGATGCAAAGGCGCAAACCCTGGAGAGTGAGGCTTACCAACACAACACCTGGTGCTTTCACACCATCACATCCACAACAGGAGGTGGTCAGGAGCTCCTTTGACTCCACAGTAGTGCTCATTAAGGATTTCTCTCTTCCCCCCTTTTCTTCATCTCTTAAAGCTGCATAGGTCAAGGCCACCAGGCTCGTCATTAGCTCCTAATCTCTCTCTAGCCCCCCCCCCTCTCTGCTTCGTTGTGGTTTGGTTACGTCCAAATCTCCTCTCTGGCAAGGAAGTGCCCACAGCGCCACCCTCCTGGTGGTCTTCTGGTGGGACTGAAAGGCCTTTCAGTCTGGCCTCAGATGTGAAGGCATCTTTCCAAGCACACGCCTCTGCTCCTCAGCAGGGCATGGCTTTCACCATGCCTGTGGGGGGGGGGGGGGGGGTGTTCTCACCACTGTGGTTTAATACTAATTATTCTACCATATGGTGGTTGGCCCCCTCACAATCACCCTTAACCCCACTCCCTGAAGGAACACGCAGCACCCAGCGTCGTGACTTTGCGCTCTGACACCCGTCATTCATGCACATGTCAGCACACACACATGTGCATGTTCACACGCACTTGAGCGAGTGTGTAACAGATGGGAATGGCGGGGCATTGTAAGAGGAGGTAGTGCAGAAATGTGCTCTCCAGCGTCTACTCTTTATCCTCCCGTGCTGACTCCTCTCAGTGGCAGACCCCCAGGAAACAAGAGCAGATTGTCCAACCCCCCTCACCCCCCCCCACCACACCACCACCACCCAATCTCACACACGCTCAGTCTCGACACACACCCTCTCAGTGGTCAACACCAGAATAGAATCAGAGAATGGAAGGGGTGTGCAAAGGGGCGAAATGGAAATGGGCGTCGCAGGATGGAGTTGATGTTTGCCGGCCAGAACCAGAGAGGGATGAAAAGAGATGATCAGAAGGAAAAGGAGGAGGAGTTGAGTTAATGATTGTGGTAGGAAGAAGTAAAGATGTACAAGACGATGCTCCACGTGCCAAATTTGTTGATGCCCATCGGTCAAATGTGTTTAGTACCAAAATACATACAAAGGGCAGATTCATAATAATTTTTCCTTTTTTGAGGGAATTTCCTTTAAGTTGCCCTGTCAAATACAAGGAAGCGCACACAAAAACAAACAGAACTGCCCTCGGGTCTCACTGCCGTGCTGAATGTTGAGCTTGGAAACGGGCAGCTGCACCAGCGGGGCAGTTTTTTGCTGCCTTTGTTAGCGCGACGACCCACCCAGCAGGGGTACAAATGTTTGCTGCAGTGGGAATCTAAGTGTCAGAAGCAGATTTTAGCTCCTTTAAATCTGACCTATTGAATTTGTGGTTATTCAGAGATGTAGAAATGAAGTTTCTTTTCTTTACAAAGCGTGGATAATTTGTATGAATTTTGAAATATATATCTTTTCTTTCTTGAAGGGTTGTTGAATCTCAAAGCAGAGAACAGAAGAAGTGGGAGATTGAACCAAGGACGGCGCCCAGTTCTTCTTCCCCATCTTCCAGTGCCCTCCGCTCCACCACCATCCACCTTTAATCCAACACCTCCACTCCAAAACACCCCTTTTCTCAACTCTGAAGGGCAACAAGTCAAAGTAGACAGTGACGGAGCCTCTCCCAACAACACTCATCCTCCGGTGGATGAAAACATTAAAGTTCAGACAAAGGAGGCACCGGTGTCTCTCATGGAATCCATGAAGCTTCATCTTAAGTCGTCTGGGCCAGTGTGCTCACCTTCACCACCCTCCACCCTCTCACAAGGGTCTTCCTCAGATTATAGTCAAGCCCCTTCTAGTGTTTTCAGCCGGAGCACCAACCTCAGTGGCTGGATCAGTGGGCTGTCTGGTAAATCTAAACTGGACTTAGCTTTAGCCTGGAAGGCTTAAAGCTTAAGTGCTATACAATATTGCAAAATCCAAAAAGCAACATCAGGATCACTGTCTTGTCCATCACCCAATGATGGCAACATTTCTGTTTAATTACTTTTCTTCTCTTATTACGCAGCAGACGCCAGGGACTCGGAACCAGAACGTGGCGCCTTCTCACCGCTCCAGCCGTGTCTGGGGGTGGGATCACCACTGGCTTCCCATCTCTCTCCTGGATCTAGCCAGCCCTGCTCATCTGGGAATATTCCAAACACCTCTATTCTGTGTGAACCCATCTTTGGCCAGCTCAGTCCCCTATGCCCTCGCACACTATCTGGAGTTATTGATCAGTCACCTAAACAACAAAGTGAAGAAAATCTCTCCAAAGAGGCATCTGTACATCCCCCATATGAGCCGTGCTTAGATTCTGATCATGGCCTCGCTACCCTGGAATTTCCTTCCACCACTTGGTCCTCCTGCCCAAGCCCTCAGAGGAGCACACCCCAGTCAGGGTCAGGCCCAGGACTGACCCCTTCTGCATCTGTGGCTCGGATGGAGTCTCATCGATGGCCTGTCCTGCCTCCTATTTCCCCTGTCAGAGGTGAGAAATGAGCACCGTCACATATGGAGCGTTCACAGCCTCCTCCCTTCACGGCGCTCCGCTCCTGCCCACATTCTTTGCAGTCGGATTGTCCCAAACATCACTGGACATCCACCCACATACAAAGACGCTGGGCCAGACAGAATTAAAAACCTGCCTCCATAGTGCGCCTTTCTGATGCGCCTGCCCCCATCAACACGTGTGAAAGCGCCGCTGTCAGCCTGTTTTTCCCACCTCCTCCCTCCCCATAATAAATAACACAAAAACCTTTTCTTTTCCTTTAAATCAGCAATAGAAAGGAAGGCTTTTGATGAAAAGCTGGTACCGTTTGATTCCCCACTCAAAGGCGCGAGGCCCCAACAATACGAGTCGGGGTGCCTACCTCGTGCGCTGTGCCTCTGAGCCTCAGCACCCCCGTGCCTTCGCTATTCTCTGGGCTATGGGAGGGAGACGTGCTGCCGACGGTCATAAATCCACACTGACCACCGCTCTCTGACGGCAGAACACAATAGAATACCTCTGCAGCTTTCCTGCGGATGCTAATTTACCATTCCCAGTGGGGATAAAGGACAGGGCCACTGACATCTGACTCCTCCAGGAACTTTATCAAAGAAAGCAAACAATGTGGAAATTGTGTAGGGATTTTTTTTTCTATCAGAGACGTCTACTGTTCTCTGCGTGGCGCGGTGCTGCAGGGGGGCCTTTGCTGTGATCGGGGCACGCTGTTCTCTTCACGGCAGAGACAGAGCAAGTGTCACAAGTTCATTTATTTCGCTGCAGATGGAGACAATTCAAGCTCAATGTGGCCTCAGTGTACAGCTCAGAGGATGCATTTGCTTTATTGCAACTCGGGGGTTACTTTGGTAGGTCTGGTTGCCGTGACGAACCACTTGGCAGAATCCCAGGTGCAGTGTGGGACAGAATTTTGTGAGTTAAACTTATAAGATAGTGTGTTGTTAATTAAAGGAAAGCCAGTTACCTAAAATCATGTCCACATTAGAAGTAAATGTACTGGAAAAGGTACGCTGTTGCACACGTATCAGCCTCCTTACTCAGTAGTTAGCTTCTTGGGTATGAAGAAACAAGCTTGGCACCCCTGGCTGAGGGTTATGTTGCCTGTTGTCCTCGCAGGTTGGACTGCGATCAACAATGGACAGTCATTTTCAGGTCTCTTCAGAGATGTTTGACTGGTGTCAGGAGTCTGGCAGGAGGAGTGCTGCAGTGACAGCCCGGAACCTTCTCAGAGGAGCTCTGGAGCTGGCTTTGGTTAACAGCCATAGTCCTGCTTGTTTTAAATGTCTGAAATGTCAGATTGTTGAGGCCACTGAAGCTTTACTGCCAAAGAATTTCTTTTGTAGCCTTACTCAGATTTGCTCCTTCTATTTTAATATCCACCTCAGTTCATGGGCTTTCTGAAACAGCAAATTATTACAAGAAAAAAAATCTTTGTCAAAATATCTCTTGATGTTGGCGGTAATGTTGCACAGACACGGTACAGTATTTTGCTGCAGAGGCTGATGGGAGATTTCTCATCTTTCTCAGCCCTCTCTGACCCCCAGGAGGATTTTTCCAACCTTCATATTGTCCATGCAGTGACCCTCAGCTTCAGGGTGTTACTGTCCTTGACAATGACGGAGGGCTCTTTGCTGACCTGGCCCGGCCTCTCCACTCACAGCTTATTAGCCCAGCGCTGTGACCAGGAAAAGAGCGCACAGAGAGGGGCCTTGTCTGCCCATGATTCTGTCGTATCAAGCCTGCTGACCCCCGAGAGTCACCTTTAACCTCCCTGAAAAACTCGCCCCGGTCTGCTGTGAGTGACAGCCGATTTGACAGCAGCAATATGCTTTGAAGAGTCAAGTCAAGTCCCTCCATTGTGTGCCTGAGTAGAGCGCTCAGTTGCACAATAGTGTGTGTAGATGGTTGCTCACATACTTGACCGTGCGAGTGTGGCTTCATGTGTACATTTATACTTGTCCATGTGGGCAGTCGAGAAGGAGCTGAGTTTGCCTTTTCCTTTTAGAGACTCTGTATATATTATCCTTTTGTGCGGGCCAAGCTGTTCTGCATTTCTAATGTGAGAAAAGCCCCAAAAAGCCTCTTTCAGAGCGACGACAAAACACGCCACCCAGTGCAACAGTTTCACTCACTAATCCTCTGATTCCTGGAGCAGGCAGAGTGAAGCAGTGTTGTTGTGATGGTCTGAGAGGAGATAAGTGATCAGTGATTGTTTTGACAGGTTTTGCCAATCCTTTGAGTGGGGTCTTTGGTAATTAGAGCTTTAGGACAGGACTTCCTGCTCCATGTGTATTGAAGGTGAGATGAGATGGTTTTGGCCCCGAAATCCAACTGTAAGCACGACCTCAGAGCCGTATTCAGGCCTCGCCTCGGGGGCTTTGCTGGTGGAGGTCTTGGGTTTGTGTTGGGAGATTTGTGGAGGGGACAAACTTTGGCTGAACCTGCTACAGTAACCGGATGAGATTGTTCATCTGAAAGCTGCATCTGAGGGAGGAGCTTTTAGCTGCCTCTTGTATCTTCCCTCTAAACCTGATGTAAAATTTAAAAAAACAACTATACAAATTAATTAAGCATAGGCTGCATCACCAAAGAGCAATTTGCTGAACTGCACCTTTTTGCCGTGCTGATTTTGCTCTCGTGGTATTTCTTTATTATATAAGCAAACCACTATGCCTATTGGAACAATTACAGTTGCATTTATTTCTCATCAATACAACTCACATCATGACATAATACACCCACTCGGTGCCATTGCAGGATGCTGCAGCAGCGCTTCATCACGCTCCTCTGAGCTCAGCTGCACTCAGTCGCACCTGTTTGATGAACTGGAGGCCATCGCCCCTCGATCACCCTCCTGTCCGTCCCTCTACCAGCCGTGGGACTCACCCAGATCTGCTTCACCTGATACAGGTAGACACACAAACACACAAGAAACGTGAGCATAAAAACCCAACGCTTACTGCTAGCGAACATTAGCTGGTTTATCCGGGCATTATTAGCATGTTAGCAGGTTACAGCAGCATTTGAAAGACGGTGGACAAACGAGGACAAAGATTTGTAGCACTCCAGCTGCATTTTGCTCTTGAGTGACAACATTGATATTAAACACTTTGCCAGACTATTATCACTAAACCTGAAGTTAGCTGGAAACTTTTTCCTGACTCATCTCCCAGTAACATCTCAACATCTTTAAAACATCATAACTGCCTGCCTGGCGTCTTTGTTTTTGTTTGTTGCCGTTTCCATCTCTGTGTGGACCCCCCACCCCAGCAACGTCTCAATCAGACATGCTCTCCTTCCTCTGGCTTGTTACAGACAGGGATGGGCTTATCTGAGCACTCACCATGTCGCGTCTTTGTATCAGCACATGTTGGCCAACAAAAGAAGAGTAAATGTGATGTGCGTGTGCATGCCTCTGTTAGTGTGTGTGTGTCCTGGGGGTGATTCAGCGAGACATTAACCAATGAAGACTTCCTCCACCTCCCTCATAGCCTGCTAATCCCTGACAAGGTGTTTAACCTGCTTTCTTGACCCAGACCCCACATCTGACCCCGTGTGACCTTTGACCTCCAGGATGGTAGCAGGGCGGCCGCTGCCAAGGCAACCACAGCATGATAAAAATCAACAGGCAACCAAAAGCTCCACCAACTGCGAGCTAATTCTACAGACTGATTTTTATCAGGCTGACCTGGAGGGCATGTTAAATCTGTACGGACTGTAGCCGATTTAAAAGTTCAGTCGGCAGATTTCTTTTTCATAAAATATGAACATAATTTATCACAATTGTACCCAAATGATTAGAGACTTTTCTCCACCAGTGCATGATCAATAATAAAACCAGCCACACTGGCTCCTTTTGCAGCTCCTCAAACAAAAAATAAATAAATCTGTTTCAGACTGATTTAAAAATTAAACACCAAGGGCCAGAAACAAGATCGTTAAAAACTAGAATATCCAGAGCATCAACATGGAAATGAAAACCTCACACAGAAGCATTTCAGTGGAATGCATGTGTATCAGTTGTGTAAATGTAAAAATTCATTATTTTATTTGATTGCTCAAGCTTCATATCTTGATACACATCTTTTACTTGTTAACACTGTAATATGAATCTGGAAACGTTCCCAGGATTGCAGCTTCACTCTTACTCATGGTAATTCCACCTAACCGTAACTGTATCGCGTCATCTTCTTTATGTCTGGACAATTACCCAGCTATTGTTGGGCATTTCCACTTAAATGCTGGCCCATTGGACAGTTTAATAAGCAGTGTAGAAATGACTGTGATGGTCCAGCTCATCTGAACAACCTCTAATGTACATCAAAACTGTGTTATTCTTGCCGCCCTGCCCCCGAGTGGGTGGTGAGTGGCGTTTCCGACACCTTAATCACGAGATTAGTCGTCCGTTATCTCCTCTGTTGTTTGCCGAGTGTCCCTCGATCTCACGGCTGCTTTGGTCTGCTGGTGCAATAAGACTCGGCCTAATTGAAAGCGTGTCTGACCACGGTTCTGTTACACCCACGACCATCCCAGGGATTTCCTCCCAACGACTGCTTAATTTATCAGCCAACAGTGACAGTTCCTCCTCCTCACCTGGAGGATTACTGAACTGCGCAGCAGCACACCTTCGTGTGTCCTGTCCCAACTGAAAACACTTCAGCCGAGCGTGAGTGGGCACCATCCTATAGGTGAGAACGGGAGCAAAAAAAACATAACACATTTCTGAAAGCATCATTTTAAAGTGACGGTAAAGTAACAGTAAGTGGATCTACGTGTGTGTGTGTATGTGTGTGTGTGTGTGTGTGTGTGTGTGTGTGTGTGTGTGTGTGGGGCGGGGTACCTGCCGCAACAGCCCAACGTGTCATGTGAAATCCCCTCCACACCCAGCCAGCGTGGGCTGGGGATTTGCATTGGCACGGAGCCATGCTGTCATCGATCCGCTTTTAATTGGGTGTGACGATGAGAACTTTGGAGCCCACGGGATGGGGGTGTGTGTGGGATGAGGAGGGGGTGAGTCTGCCTCTGGGGGTGGGGGATTGTGCGGAGTGAATGTGAGTGTAGTCTACAGTAATTTCATAATCCAGTTAAGCGAGTCACTCAATCTAATTATTTTGAAAGGTCAACGGTTGTAGATTTTAATAGTATGTACACAAGCGCCAGCCTGTCAGATTATGGGTTGTTTACTGTTTGTTTTAGGCTTGTTAAAGGAGATTTTATACACATTAAAAATGATGACGAGTTGTGTTTTTTTACGGAGGACTTTAAGTTACAGTTGTAGTATATGGTACACCATTATTTACTGGTTAATCTGGCAGGTTTCGGTCGGTTTCCCTTGACTTCCCTCCAGTGATCGCATGTTTAAATTTCCTTTTATGAACCGTCCTGGAAACAAAGAGTTTGAAGAGTTTGTCCAGAAACAGCTCAGCTTCTGGAACAGATGTGAACGTGCCGCATGATGTCAGATAGCATACACGGTCACAATAACAACCCCTCCCCCCCCGCCCGCACCTCCCAGAGCCATTAGCGGCAGAACTAATTTGTGTTTGTAGATTAAATATAATAACTTGTTTTTCTACTCATTTTTTGCAGCTGTGTTGAACATCTGAGTTGTTGTGTGTTTAGACAAATGACCAAACCTGTAACTGTACAGAAGTGTTTTGGGGGAATGCTGCAGGCTGTTTTCCTCCCTGCAGAACTGTCTCCAGGCCTGGCTGCGCTGACAGTGGGCTGCCAATCTGGGAACCTCAGCTCCATGTCCCGGGTCCAGCTGCTCCTTCTGAAGCGAGTGGAGCCGGAGGACGAAGAGCCATCACCTTCGCAGGATTGGTCTGGTTTCAGGATGCAGTATGATGCAGGACTGACATCCTCAGGTATACCCACAATGCACCAGAAGATGTGGAGCAGTATGTATGCATGTGCTGTCTTTTTACTGAAGAAATCCCTCTCTAAATGAAAACCTGGTTGAAGATTCTCCAAAACTGCCAGCTTTCCAGAAGCCAGATGGAAAGGAAGTCAAAAGAGGAAGTTCACAATTGGAAGCTAAACTAGATTCAACACTGCATGAAGACATAAAAATGCGTTGCTTCAGTCAGCATCTCGCCACCAAATTCTCTGATTTATTTGTGCCAAATTTCAAACTTGGGACTGTAACCATTGCATTTATTAAACAATCTCAGTTACTGCGAGCGTTGTGCTGCGACAAATTTACAGTTTAAAGGAGATCGTTTGATAAGCAGAAACCGTCGTTTTAATAACAGGGAGAAGAAGGCAGGTGCGTCCGCGGATACGTGCTTGTGTGACGTGACACTGGAGGTGTGTTTCCTCAGCCTTGAGTTCGAGCGATGCCTTTATGGCATCCAGCGGCTTTTTTTTAACAAGCCGTGATACCGCCTCTCATCTGCTCCCCGGCATGCCGCTGCGAGCTCTTAACTGCTTCTCTGTGAAGGTGTGGCAGCTCAGACGAAAGGTTTATAGGCATATCAGGATGTGCCGTATTAATAAAGATCAAACCGCTGGGGTGGATCATTAACCGGGAAAGTCCGACAAAGATAGCCGGAGACACCAAAGTCAAACACAGCATACACAACAATGGATAAGAAAATGAGAAGAAAAGCCATTTAGCACAGGGTCTGTTGTTTATAGTCTGATAACAAGGGAGAGGGCGAGATAAACAACATAGACGTTTAAAAGTCCAAACAAGTTATGAAGTAACATCTCCCTCTGAACTCCAGTGGTATGCAGCCTGACGATCATTACCTTCAAGGTGATCAGTGGGGGTAACTGGGGTTTTTTTCATTAAAAATGCACACAGATTTGACACTTAAATCCAAATGGATCCTGACTGTAGCGTCAGATTGATTCATTTGGATGTTTTTTGTGCACAGATTTGAGTGAAACTTTGTCTAAGGCCCTGAAACCAGTGTGTCATCTCTGTGGGAGATGGAAATGTGGCATCTAGTTTTCCATTTGTTTGTCCAGGCTTTACAGTAGATTGTTCTCCCGCTTTTATGCAAACACTGAAATAAGAACTGGAATTCCTCGGACCTCCATGCTGATATCTCAAAACCTGGACAAATAAGGGCCAATCTGTCTACATGCTCCCAAATCGCAAGTGGAATGTGAAAAAAGAAAACTCCAACAATGGCAAAATAGGCCGGTTTTGTGTTTGGTTGTCATGCCTGTGTATGACTGATGTTTACAGGAAGAAAATCTGTCTGCTGGAAGCTCGTCTTCCCTTTCTGTGTCTCCAGCACAGTTTTTGCACCTGGCACACTTCTGTGGACAGGTGCTCCTCTGCTGTTTTGTTACTCCATTTTTTTGCCATTATTTGCTCAGAGATTAAGAGCTATAATTGGGCCTAATACACTGCATTGCTCATATCTGCGCAGTGTGCACACACGCTTGAGTACAAAAGACATACAAGTGTGCGAGGAGGCCGATACTTATGTACACTCATGCATGGAAGCACGCCGGCTGGCAATTGCAAACATAATCGCTTCCTCTCTCTTTGGCTTGACGCCGTCTCCTGTGTGATTTTGTCAGGTGCCCCGAGGCCCCTCACAGCTGGCAGCGTCTCTGAAAGGTGTGACCCTGCACGCAGAGCCGTGCAAAACAAATCGGTGAGTCTCTCTCTCTCCTGCCCCTTCCCTCCATCAGATTTCCTCCTGAAAAAAAAAAGAAGCGCTTCGCCTTGTTGTGAGCAAACACTGCGGCTTCATTTCTAAGCAGACAATGGCTCCAGAAGTTGGAACATGCAGGCTCTGTCCCGCACAAAGACCCCCTTTCACAACGTTGAACCGGTGCATATTTATAACTGTCATTCCAGTAAGAGGAGCCAAATTGTTGTTGATAATTGAGACACAATATAACACAGGGCACGCGGCGTGCAGCAGGTGTGTGGTTAATCAGTCACGGGCTGCACAAGAAGGGTGGGGGGAGCTTTGACTGTACGGGAGCAGGCAACCTCTCTTATGGGGGGGGTTTCGCTCAGCTAAATAGTCGGCGCTGTGTGATTCTTTTAGAGGATGCGGCACCACCTCTAGGATCAGACAAGGGTTGAGGGGTCAGGGGGTAAACAGGGCTTGTGCATGCTGAGCTGCAGGGGAATGGTCACAGGTGCTCCACACGATCTACCATTAATCTCCCCTTTATGACAGATGAGCGAGAGCCCCCCTGAAAAGCATGAATGAGACTCATAAGCCCCCCTGCAATAATGCCAAAACCACAATGAGGAGCTGGAGTGCCCAGAGCTGGGCTCATATTTGCATAATGCACCTCGCAGGGATGAGAGTCCACTCAGTCGATCATGTATTAGTTAGAGGGAGAAAGCAGTGGTATGCAGTCAGGTGGGTAGGAAGAGGAGTAAAGACTACAGGAACCATAATTCATGCAGTTGTTTATTATAAATACATTGATTTAAACCTGGAATGTAAGAGCCATAATGGACTTTAATTTATTATTTTCAATCTTTTGTACACTTGCAGGATGAGTCCGGCTCACCATCCTCTTGGATCATGGAGCAGAGACGGTCATTCGACACCTTTAGAAGCACTGTCTGTTCTCCCTGTGGTTCCAGTCATGGTACCGTATCCCTCAAATCTGCCCCCGCAGCTTTTATTTTGCTGATCTGTGTGCTGTTATCATATCACCTCGGTGCCAGAACTTTCACTCGCCCCTAAGAGCTCGTAAGAACAATGCTTAATCAATACAAGAGCCGGTTTTCACCATTAGCGTCTGATCCAGTAAAAGCTCTCTCTGTCCTGTCAGCTTTGCTTTATTAGGAGCCATTGTTTCCTCAGTGTCAGGGCCATGTTTAGCCTTCTCCTGCCTCCGGTACACTTAAGCCCGATAATCCCGACTAGGGGCAGCTGGCTCCAAGTATCACCTTCACCTGTGTGGCTGGCTTGTGTACATTCACCAATGATGTTTGAGGCTCAGGTCAGTACTGTACCGACCACAAACTCTGGGGGAAAAAAAAAAAAAAAAGGAAAGGTGCAGGAGCACTAGAGAGCCACTTCTGACAAATAGGTCCCCCTCTGTTTCCTGCCAGTACTCTGCAGTCCGGTATCACATGACATTACTAATGACGCTAATGATCTGTGTCGGTGTTCCTGAAGGTGTCAAAAGCATCCGTCATCAGAGGCTTGAAATATGGCTATAAGAAAAGCTCTGGATCACAACCACGAGTGAAGAGGCTCAGTCAAGCCCTGCTGAGTCCAACGTTGCTGTTCTGACATCAGATCTGAAGGATAATGGTCCTGTTAGGATCTGCCTGATTACGTGTGCTTGAAGCAAAAGTGCTTCTCATTTGTCAAATGGCAGCTGAAATTCTGTCCTGCCGCACCGCCCAGTGCACAGATAACACGTCTTTATCGCCAGGTTCATCGCATCTTGACCTTCTGTTCGACTGCGGGCTGTTTCTTTTTTCTTACCTTTGAGCTCTATTGATGTTGGTCAAAAACAGAACTTACTTTGCCTGAAAACTACACAAATAAATGAAAATAGCTTCAGTTTCAGGGCCCCTTGGCTGGTTGTCCGGGTGAGGTCTTCTTTTGCAAATGCTGCGTTAGAGAAGTGACATTTGTCTAACGTTTTACAGCGATTTATTTACTAGATTGTTAAACATGCAAAGCGTGCATCCATTGTCATTAAATACAATGTTTAAGGTTTTTATTCCACATTTTAAACATGCCTCTATTTGGTTAACTGCCCTTTAAAAACCAGGTTCACGAAGAAGATGTCACCCAAAAGATCACTGACTGCTTGGGCGCTTTGACCTTCGGGAGGCCAAAGGCATGGTCACGCTCAGAGGGGGTGGAAGGAGGTGGGGGGTCATCATCAGGGCGTGGAGAGGTCATGCCTCAGGTCACCCAGTGTCTGAAAGGTGCCCAGTGTGTGGCATGTCTTTGTGTGGATAGGTGAGATTTGGTTACCCTGGAGGTGTGAGCGGTTAAATAATGGAGTCATGGAGTGACCCCATTACGGCTCAATATAAATGAGACAGTTGAGAAAAGATGACCTTATGAACCAGTAGATTACTGATTTGCATTAAGATTTAAATTTAAACTGAATCTGAAACTTTTCAGTGGGCAAAGAACTTTACTTACTTTTACTTTTATTTATTATTTGTTGCATTTGGGGCTTCTTTGAACCATATATGAGAATAGCTACATATCTGTTGTTCCTTTTTTAAAAAAATATTCTTTCAGGTTCCTAAACACATAGTTTGTATATTACAGTTTAGAGCTACCTTTTTAAACTTTTAATTCCTCATTTTAATCCAGCAATATGCAGGATTACTTTCAAGATCAATGAATTTCCTTGTCTCAGTTTCAGCAGTAGTTTAGCACATCTGATGCTAAATACATCGGCCGTGCTAAGATGTCCTTGCACCCCACCGAGGCCTATGGTAAGACCTTTGTCCATCTTTGCTAATCAGAATTCATAGGTTGGGTAATCCCTCCCCTCATAATTGTGTGGCGGCTGTTTCCCTGCTGCCCTGGTCACTTTGCGCTCGCTCCAGTGTTTAGCATTCAGCTGCTACTAAAGATGTTACCGTCCAGATGAATGTAGCGGTGCGCGGGGGCGACAAAGAGCACTAATCTGAACTGACCCCAGTGGATTGTTTCCCAAAAGCTGAGGAAGCTACGGGACAGATTAGGCTCCAAAAAGACAGAGACGTGCATGCTGCGATTAGCCGTGTCCTAAGCGAGGATGGTTCCCCCCCAGAGGACCACACACTGACAGTGTAACCGTGTCACCATTGTTTCTAAGCCTCCATCACTGCGGACTCATTGGCTATTGTCTCTGAAATCCTCCAATCCTCCCCCAATGAAAAAAAAAATCCTGGACTCAGACCCTTTGATTGGCACTTGTCAGGGCTGATAGAGAGGGTGATGTGTTGGGAAAGGCTTCGATAAAGGAGGCCTGAAAGGAAAATCCCCTCCCCATGAATAATAAATTGGTGAGGATTTTCCTTTTTACTCCACCCTGTCCCTATTCTGCCATTCTTCCCAGAGATAGACAAGTGAATGCACTGGGTGGCATCGGTGAATGGCCTCGACACGCCGATTGTTTCGCCGATGCTCATCCCTTTCTCAAATACGCGGAGAAAATGATACAAGTCCAAACTTCTTGCCTCCGCCTGGTGCCCTGGATGCTAAAGGCAAGGCAGATTGTGTTGGGAGAGAGTCGGGCGTTGGGTGGGCGGTGCGTGTTTATTGTGTTAGGTGGCCTTTTCGGAATTACCGAGGGGATTTGACTCGCTCGCTCGCAGCCAAATCCAGCTATCTGCTGTGTTCAGATGCTGTGGTTGGTATGGTAACCTGTGTGTTTTAGCTCAGCTTCTGTTTCCAGATTGATTTGACCGCTAACACATCAGAGGTTAGAATAGGAGCGTTTCAAAAGGGTGAAATTTAGAATAATTTTGCTCATGGTTATCTGTTGTTAAAGACCATCTTCTGTTTTGTGTGTTTCTGGAGATATTCTAAAGGCGAAACACTAATTTTTTTTATATTTATGTCAGGACAGCAGAGCAGATTTCATATCTTTGTCGTTTATGTTGGAGCGGAATAAAAATTCCGGGCCCTGAAGATAAATGTAATTCTGCCCCGGCTATCATCTGTCGTGGGCACGTTGAAACCCGAGCTGGCGGGAGCGCCTGATTGTGTTCAGTGTGGTGGAAGGCGACCCATCAAATGAGACACGGGCCCATCGGTCTGCGGCAGAAAGCTGCAGGCTCACTGACGGGGAAAATGAATCCAACACTAGGCCACTCCATCGGTCAAGCTTTCAATGAGTGGGCCCGTTTTGAAATGTGTTGAATTATCGCTCATGCCCTGACGTACGCAACACTTGTGCTTGGAAAAGGTAGCGTGAAGAAAAGCGTCCCAAACTCTAATGGAAACTGTTCCAGCCTCTCTTTAAGCTCAAGTCTGCATTGATTGGGCTCTTTGTGCAGGCTCGGCCGCACTGAGGACCGCATTCTGTGGACTTTATATTCAGAGATAATGGGAGCCTTAATTGGCTGGTCAGTAACAGAATGGTTGGTTGTTTAAATTTCAGGCAGGAGCGTCCGTTCCTCAGCGAGACCCTGAAAGGACTTAAAAGAGATGTGACTGTGGCATTTAGGGGAACAATGTGATGAGAATGAGGGTTTTATTAAAGGGACAGAAGAGGGTGGGGTCCCGAGTTTTCTGCTTAATGGCAATTTCTACTTTCCTGGCAGTGAATGCAGCAGTGTGGTGATTGCTCAAACTCTTAAATACATTTCAACTGAGCAAAGAAGTACTCGCTGTATTATGTATTTTGTGTTTCATCTCTCTGCTGTAGGTTCCAGCACAGATGACGAGGGGTCCAATTATCCAGGAGGGAGGGACGGAGTCGAGGCCTCCACAGTGGGGAGGGGTCCTGACAACATTGCTGAAGAGGACAGAAGGATGGAGGAAAGAAAGTTGAAGGCACTAAACCTGCTTTCCAAACTGCACAATGATGCACCGCGTCTGGCAGATGTCAACAAAGGTCTCTCCAACTTTGAGGACTGTGAGTTCATCATCTTCTAAAAACGGGCTTTTGTAATGTCCCGCACTAAGACCCCAATTTCCTTGTTATTATGGTTTATATCTCGGTCACAATCAAAATATTCAAACAAGTAAATGTGGGTTTATTGAGTCACCCTGATCAAGCGTGGCAGCTAAATCTGGCCAACACCACTTCTACACTTCATGTTCTCCCTCCAGAATAATGCCGAAAAAACACATTTTCCAACAGTCCTGTTCGCTCTAAACATCGCCATCAATGACAGCACTTGATTTTTAGAGCTTCTTTTTTTTTTTTCCAAACCTGAGTTTGGTGAGGACTTCTCCTGTTTCCTTAAAGTACCTATTTTCTGGCTCCCTGTCCTTTTGTGAGAGTGCCAGGGCCGGCGAGTCCCACAAAGAGCATCCACACCTCAGGTCAAGGCTGAGGGCCGGCCCTCCGCAGAGGTCAGCCAGGTCGACCATGAATGGGACTGATTGCAAAGGTTTGTTCAGTCCCTAATCAGGCAGGATGAAGAACCGCACAGCTGGTGTCACTATTCTGCAGGAATACCGGAGTTCAATGGTCGCGCATCTCTGGTTTCTTGGGAAACTTTTCAAAATCGGTATCATTCATTTAATCAAGCGCTTCATGATAATTAACATAAACTGATGCGTGTGTAAGTGCCAGTCTGCTATATTTTTCATCGGGAGACGTGTGCACGCAGTGCTTGTGTATATGGGTGTGGTGCGTTTACACAGTCTGTCATTTTTCATGCTTGAACCTTCGCCAGGGTCCTTTTGTTTTGAGGGGGTTGTGTGTCCCTGTGCAGAAAAACACTCAGAAACACAACAGTGACTCCTCATTAGCACTCTGAAAGGGCCTGAGTGGTCATAATTGTCTGTTTCTTCATCCAGCGCTGACCACTTGCCAAAAGATGCCCGAATAAAGAGGATGCCTTCCCCTTCCCCCACTACAACCACTCACCTACGACTTCCTGTGCTCTGCCACCGTTCACTCATTCATAGTTGTGGATATAGGTTGTCATCAGGCAGCGGTTACCGTCATTGGCTGGTGTTGGTGTTAATGCCGCAGAGAAGAACAGAACAGAAAGGACGCGATTATGTTTGCTCAGAACAACCTGTCAATCCGACTTCCTTTGCTCATCTGTGTTGCTGAGGAAACCCCTGAAATGGCAAAGACCAAAATAAATCCTACAGATCTTAACACTATGTGCTAAATAACGTCTTTTGAGAGATGGCGACAGTTCAAGGATGCATTCTTTTTTACACAGTTCAATAAACTTGACCTTTACTTAATGTTAGTGTAAACGCCCCATTTCTTGGAGGTTGCATGCTTGGAATAAGCTGTAGCCATTTTTGTTTAATATTAATTATTTATCCTGTGCCGAGGAAGGGTTAAATCTACGATTGACAGCTCATGTACTCGGTACTGCAGCCCGTCTTCCTGCTTGGCTCAGGGAACACGTCATGTTTTGTGCCCATACGTCATGGGCACAAGCTGGCCACCCTTCCATCACAGACAGTTTGGTTTTAGTTTTGCATATGAGGAAATACTGATGCTTTGCTTGGTTTCTGGATCTGGATCGGGGACCAAAAGTACATTTAGAAAGTGCATTTGAGACTGAATTCACAGGGTCGAACCTATGATGGTTTTTGATAGCATTCTGATCACATTAAGCTGTATAATTGCAAAAAAAATAAACAGATTTAAGGTAAAACCAGGTTTTATGTTAAGCTTTAAACCCCATTTTTTGCCTGCTGACACCTGGGGCTGTGGTCTCCTTTGTGTAGGTGCGGTGGGACAAGTAGTGCCTGTTAACCAGTGGCCGCGTGATTGTTCGGGACTCTGTGGCTTTCTGATGAATGTCCGCGTTGATATGGAACACCTGGCGACCTTGAAGCCAGTCTGACTCAGACCCCACCCATCATCCGCTCGTGCTCGCGGGCGGACGTCGACGAGGAATCGTTGTTGATCCAAGAGTGAGGTATGGCAGACCGAGGGGACAAGAAAGACCAGATGCTTTAAAAGAGAGATGAAGAGAGGTGCGCGGCGTGAAGTGTTTGTGAATGCGTGTGTGAGGATGTTGCCAGTGTGTGATCGGGTACGGTGCCTTTAAGTAACCCTCTGTTTGTTCAGCCTTTGGTATTTACCGTCAGTCCAGAATGCCTAGGCAAACAAACAACCCACCTATTGATGCGCAGCAGCGTGGAATATGTGCAGCGTTTTTGCGTTGGACGGAGAGAGAGAGAGAGAGAGCAAAGTAAATCTGTCAAAGAGTCTATTATATGATGTCCAAACAGAGAGCGAGCCTCCACAATGGCCTTATTAATGGCACAATGTCAAGGAGCGGCAGGGCAATAATAGCAGATGATTTTGCTTTGTGAGGTTATCTTTGGAGATCTGGTACTGCAGTACAGCAGATGATTTAGACCCTGGGGGCATATCGGTGTGGATCTGTGGCAGGAGCTGACTGGGCGTAGGTGTGTGTATGTGTGTGTGGCATGCTGTGAAGTAAGCTGTGGTTTGTGGTCAGGTGGATGGCGTGACGCCAGAGAGCAGAGTGTGGCCAGTGCGTGTGTCTTTGTTTGTTTTCCTACCAGTGTGTCTTTGTTTGTTTTCCTACCAGTGCTTTAACCCCCATCAAAGCACACAGGCACACAAACACACACACTCCAGTCTTTTTTTGGAGAAAGTGAGGGGGGAGGAGTCGCATTTTGACGGAGCAAAAGCAGAAAAATACGGCAGACTGCTGTTAGCTAACAGAGCCCTGCACAAATTGAAGTAGTAATAATGCGTTTCAGTTGAAAAGAATGTGTTATTTGTCTTTTTCTTTTACTAATTAATGAGAAAATAAAAACCTGCACCATTTTCGATCACTTGTTGTTAAAATATTTGAAAAACAGCAATTCAAAGGGACTCAACAGGGAGATGTTTTGTGTTTTATAGACCTTTAAAGGCAAACACATCCTCACCATGTCACTGCATTCAGCCTTTTGCTTGGTCGTGTGGCTCAGTAACTTGAGCTCTGACACGTGAGTCATCATTACGCATCACCACTACTGGGTGCTGTTCGTTAAACAAAGGAAGAGCTTTCTGTTACGATATTCATGCAAGAGGAGTAACTGCTGTGGATAACAGTCAGGTTTATCTGTCTGCTTTTCTGTAAATGTGGTCAGAATAAGCAAATTACTCTTTGGTTGAGGTAAAAAACTAATTCTCATTCACTGTACTGGCATCATGGGGTCAGCTCCTTGTACTGTTGGTAACAGAGACCTAATTTATGCTGAAATCTTAATCCTTTAATCATATAGGTTTAAATTTGCATGATTGGGTATCAGATTGACGTGTGATTAGATGGAAAATATAATGCTTCATATAGTGATTTAGAAATTATTCATATTGCAGAAGCTCATTTAATCTAAAACCCACATTAGTTTTACTTTTAATCGTGCGCACGGGTGCGGCTGATCCACTGCTCCTCCTGCTGGTCTGGTGTTCCTCCTGGAACTCTTTTATCAGATTTACATCTAAACTTGATTTCAATCCAGTTTGAAACTGCCAACAACACCTTGTTTGAGACTGTTGTGAAATGATTGGCTTGGCCTGGTTTACCGGCCTGCTTTGGCACCCAGACCTCTCACCTCCTTATCTTACTGCAGCATATTTTGCTGCTTTGTCTCATTGAATTCAGGCGCTAGAATCACAGGATCATCACCTTTGTAAGAACTTCAGCCTAAAACGTCCCAAAAACCTGTGTCTCGCAAATTTGTCGCAGCTGGAGAGCGGTTGGGCTCTGTTTACCCCGATGCTTTCATTCAAAATATTTGCTCTTAATCACGCTTTTTGGGGCTCTATATGTGGGGCAGGTTGCGCTCCAACATTCCACTGTTATTAAAAAGGGGGTCGCATACTCTCCACTGTTGAATGTGACCTTTGTTAAAGGAATTATAGGACAATTTATACAGGGCAATGATGAACAAAAACAAAAGTCTGGGATTAAGCGGGAAAGAGAGCAATAAACAAGTGAACTCGTTAGAAACACAATAGACTGCTGTTTGTGCGTGTGTGCTTTATAACTATCAAACCCATCAAAGTGCTTTGACTCAAGTACCGGTACACAGTAGTTTAGGGTTTCAGGTTGCAGTCTGTAACTTAATGTGCACAATTATCAATAATCTGTTGTCAGAAATCGAGTAAACATAGACTAATATGTGGAATCTTATTTGTGGGTGCTGGAGTCTATCCCCAGCAGACACAATTAGAGTCTCCAGCCACCCTAATCAGCATCTATTTGGACTGTGGGGGAAACTGGAGTACCTGGAGAACACAGGTACGGAGAGCACGGAGAGGCTTCAAGCGCTGATCATGGAGATACATTTGCTGAGGAATCTACACAAAAAAGAATCTACAGTTTTACTACCAGATGTGGCCAAATGAAGGGCCTGAACGGCTATCTTTATAGCCACGTTTCAGGCTGCTATTAATTTCTGGAGGTCACCTTTCTAAAAATGAATCATACACAGTTCAGTACCACAGCCATCAGGCCAGCAGTCAGCAGTGTTTCTCATCTGTCAGCCGCAGATGTTGAAGAAATTGCCCGTGTGTGTGTGTGTGTGTGTGTGGTGTGTGTGTGTGTGTGTGCGTGTGTGTTAAATGAGTTGTGACCCACGGCTGTTTGCAGCCTGTGGGCCGGCGTGCGAGCAGCGACTCTGCAAGAGAAAAGGGACAAAACGTCAAAAACAAACGGCGGTGAAAGAGTGAACCTCCCTGCTCATCATCATCATCACAGGCCCATTCTTCCTCTCTCAATTGCAACTGAATCGCCCCGGTCTCATTACAGATTATTGCTTCGGCAGAGTGACTCTCCCCTTTCTCTCGCCTTTCTCCACACAGTCCCTCTCTTGATTAACATTTTCTGCTAGGCTTCACACCAAAGGCACAACCTGTGCGCTTTAAAGGCAGGGTGAAAAAAAAGCCATCAAGCGCTGGAGTGGAATCAGATAAGGCTATCAGGCAGAAGGCTTTACTGCCTCGGCTTTGTCCCGCTGCTCCACCCGCACTCGCTTCCTCCCTCAGCCTCTCACTCCACTGCACCTTTTGTCCGTCTGATTCCCCGGCAGAGTGTTCCCCTCAGCCTGGGACCCCTGAACTCGCCCGGCACCACCGCCCCGCTGCTGCATGTGTGGGTCCACCAGAATTGCCAGCTAGGCTGATGCTCCCTCACGACTCCGTAGGTCTTTGTTTAATTAGTTTGACTTTTTTCTGACTGGCCTTCCCTTTAAATAGCTGGATATGCAGCAGGTTTAATAAAAAGTTTTGTGCTTATGAGGTGTACCGAAAAGACAAAGTATTAGAAATGTATCAAAATGCAGTAAATGCTTGAAGGTCTACTTTTAAACACTGAAAATTTCAAGCGCAGAAGCCATGAAGTCTTTTTGTACATATTCTTTCACGTCTTTTCCTTACCAATCATCAATATTTTTCAGTCTGTGCGTTTGTGAGGGCTCATTTTTGGATCTTTGGAGACTTGCTGATTGGAAACAATGACAAATGTCTCTTAAGATCATTGGCCCTCACCCTTTAGATACCATTTCTTTAGATCGAGATGGGAATTAAGTGAAAGTATTTTATAATTTCAGAATAAAAGTAGATAGAGCAGGTGTAGACGTAAGATGATACGTTTATAATCTCTTCACACAGTTAATTGGTTTGTGACGGTATACTGCACCAACATTGGCCTTTTACTAATAAATATATTCATGTGTGTGTTCTGGATTCGCTGAAGTCGCCACAGGTCCACAGCTAATTCTACTCCAGATGGTCAGTGGACCTAAACCTCAGCCACGTGATAAGGAGGTGTTGGATCCATTCACTGTGTTACACAATCCGCGTTTTTCTCTTCAGGGGATCAGCCAGCGCACCGGCGGAGCCTCCGTGTGAATGTTCTGGTCTCTTTTGAAGAGAACGGGCTTTAAATCCCAGGCCGGGACTTGGTGGCGGCTGCGCGTGCAGCGCCGGGTCCTCCTCCTGCAGCCGCTCATCGCCGCAGATATTTGCAAACAGATGCACGAAGCCGACTTTTTGATCAATCATGCTTTAACAAGTCAAGTTGACTGGACACGAATGTAAGATTTTGCATGTGAAAGGACGCGACCACTGAAGGCCTGGTTTTGATTAGGCCTAAGCTGATAAATGGAAGATTCAAACTGCCCCCCTACTATTGCAGAGAAACCCCAGAGGTCCAGGGGTTTAAGTCCAGACTGATATCAACTCTGTTGCTCCTCTTTCTTCTCCGAGCCAATGAATGGATCCATTATTCAGTCGACTCATTCTCATCTTCTAAATTGAAGTGGCAGCAGCTTAAAAGCCCCAATTTTCTACCCCCCGCCTCCTTTTTTTATTCCAAGTCATTCTCCCTCACACATTTGGCCCACTGAAATATTCATGCATGTGTTTAGTCTCAGTTTGCCCCCCACATCTTCTCTTGCTCGCCGTTATATGCGTATTTCAGACATTGAAATCAAAGATTCCACCGAGCTTCAGTGCTAATTGAGGAGGCAATTATTGATTTCTGCACACCAACAATTTTGTATATTGACAGGATTTATAAATTGACCGAGGCAGACATTAAAAAACGCAGCTAAAATAAGATGATCAGGAAACTGCCGTTGTTTTCAACGCCAGTTAAAATATTGTCACTTCACTTTTTACATGTGCAGTTGAATGGAATTTACTTTTTATGTGCTTTATGATTTACACTCCTCCTGGATTCCTGCTTTAATCGTTTTCCACCACATTATGGTTGATTTCAAGGTCTTCGCTACTGAGTCTCCAGCATCTATTCAGCCATGTGCCATTATCCCCCCGACCTCCATCACCACCAATCAAGGCCGAATGGACTCCCCGTGAACCCCTGGCCCTGTATTGTCCATCGTCCATGACCCCAATGTGACCAGAGGAGAGGAATATTGTCCTAATCCTCCCTGACACGGGTTTAGGCAGAAGCCTACTGTTGGTACTATGGCTGAAAATCTCTTTTCTACATCTGATAGTTATTTTCTGCTTTTTCCTTCTTCTCTTTGCAGTTGACTTTTTAGCAAAATACTGCATTTTCAGTCAGGAGAAGCTGGCTGACTACAGAAGAGCGTTTGAAGAAGTAAGTGTAACGGCACTTGAGAATCACTTGAATTCATGCTCATGATGTTTTTTATTGGCACATAATTAGAGGTAAAACCAGTATTTTTCTTAATAAAGAACAAAAATGATGAACCGGTTTAGAGTTGACTAGGCTGCTGATCATTTAAACCAGGGTGGCTTAAAGATGACCTTTGTGGTGATGAGAGCGAGGGTGTGGTTGCTTGCAGGCCGACAGTGACGGCGACGGCTACATCTCCTCCATTCAGGCTCTACTGGCTCTGAAAAACATTGTCCCCGCAGAGCTGCTCTCTGAAGAAGAGGAAATCTACGTTTACAGGGTCGGTTTTTACTCCGTTACAAATAACTCATCGCTTCCACGCATGTTTCCTACAGAGTAAACCTGAGCGAGGCTCTTCACGGAGCCCTAGTGAGACGTTTCTCACAAAATGATCAGGTAGAAACAGGAAACTTGGTATCATTCATCCCCTCTCTTCTCTTCTATCTCAGATCCTGGAGATGGTGGATTTCAAGGTTACAGATGGGCTCATAGACCTGCGGCTCTTCGCTGTGATCTCCTGTCTGGCGCAGAAAATAGCCACCCTGGAGTAAGTGAGTCAGAGGAGACACACTTCTCCATTAAAGCAGGACGAGGAGTCCCTGACCTGCCATAAATAAGAACAGAAATCAAAGTGTACGCAAGTTTGTTCCGCTGATTTGCTCGTCGTGTGTGGGGCTCTTTTTGATCCTCTTCCTCAATGGCCTTCAAATATTTTTATGTGGCCAGTCAATGGCCTCTGTGTGACACCGTGACCATATTTATGATTTAAACGGGACAATTTAATACTTGTAGTTCTGATTTTAAAAGAGGATTTGAATTGAAAGAAGGAGAAAGTAAATATTTTGAGGGAAAATTCTGGTTGCAACATTTTTTGCAAAAAAGTCCAACCAAGTCCGATTCTCTTTGTATCGGGCGCATGCTTCTTCATATTGGCAGCTTCATATTGGCAGTTTCTATTGTAGGGTCTTGTGAGAACATTTGAATTCAGGACGGCTGTGTCAGCGACGGTCGGTGGCGGCCCGTGTTGAACCCTCCGCAGACAAAAGGCACCGTTCTGATTTAAACTCAGCCCTGCCGTCTCTACATTTCACCCCATATGCCGCAGATTCCCACACACATCGCTCCTTCACCCTGCCCTGGGGTGTATAGCTTCCTGCAGACAGGAGTGTGTGGAGCCAACCCAACTCTGGAGGTCTCCCAGGGTCAAGGCGTGCTCCCAAAGCCCTCACCCAGCAGTGAGAGCTCCCTCTCAGCGAGGACAGGGCCAGGGTCATGGGTCCTCTGATTTACGGCCAGTCCTTTTGTGCTGTGAGTTAGAGGAGGCCTGTAGACTGCCGGCCCCACTGGCACAGGCAGACCAGGGTGGCTCCTCTCTATAGAGGCAATTATAGTAATGATAATGAATGACCATATTAAACCTCTTCACAAAACTCCTTTTTGCTATTTGAATAATAAGACGATAGCAGATCAGCATTCATAATGCCGGCTCCTGAACAAGGAGAAAACAATATCTTCCTTCTGTCGTCTCATCCGCGCTGCACTAAATCGATCCTCTTACCTGTTTCAGTTAATCCTGTTGCCTCTAATCCTGTTTTAGAAATAAGTTGCAACTGTAGTTACACAACCAGCGAGGCTCTGAAACCGGAGTCGGCTCTTCCCGTAAATTTTTGTATAACCATCTTATGTCATTAAATGTGGTATCTCACGCTGCAAAAGTTAGTTAACAACAACAACTAGTTTCAAATGAATGAATCCTTTTCCTTTGTTCAGCTTTGACATGGTTGATAGACCTGACTAAATAAGGTCGAATCTTTCTCCATCTCCAGACCGAATCTCTGGAGCTCAGTCAGATTGATCTTTGGGTTCTTAGTTACCTCTATGACCGAAGATCTTCTCCCCCAGCTGTTCAGTTTGTTCTGAAAAGCAGCTGTAAGAACCAAGCCTCTTCTTTGTGAGACTGCTGATCTCTTCGAAACCATAAATGAAGAAGGGTTTTTTCATAACCTTGTCCAGGTGTGTGTCTTGCTCATTTCTGCTCTGATATGCACATGAGTGTGACATTAAAGTCTCTGGATGTTGATGTTTAAATTACATTTTAGGGTTTTTTTATTATTAATTTGCAAATATTTCTAAAATTTTGGGTTTGGGTGGTCCTTGTGTGGTATTAAGTGTAGATTATTGGGGGGAAAATGTAAGAGGGTCTGAACAGAACTGTACCTACTGTACCAATGAGGCTAATGGACTCAGAAATGCCTGAATGTGCCTCATCATCTTCCTCATGACATGACGTGTCAGAGCCAGGAGCTATTATGGTTCTCAACAGGCAAGATTCTGCAGGGTTTTAGGTGCACTAGTGGCCTGGAGTGCCTCTGCTGCAACGCCCATCTGCCCCCCCAAACTACTGTGCTGCCTAACAAGCCCACCTCACACAGCACCACAAACCCTCAGGGCAAGTCACACGATCTGCCAAGGAGCACATTTCAATACAGGCTTCCCAAAAGGATCACTTTCACCCCTTGTTGCTTGGATTTTGTGAGCATGCATGCATGAGTGCGACTGTAATCACTCTGTCATCAGGTTCCTGAAAATAAGACTTCATGAGTCAGGGTTGGAAGAGAAAGCATGAGACAACAGATCTCAGCAGAGTGTGACAAAATGAGTCCCCCCCCACTCCCAGGCACCAGAGAGGTCAGCATGGTGTCGCAGCCCGCTTAAAAATATCCAAAAACAACTCTCGATTCTAGGTCAGGACATGTTTGCATCCCTCGCAATGTCGCCACGCCCCAAAGAAGAGACCGCCAAAAGTTTTGTTACGTAAGCATGCAGGTCTGCTGTGGTTCCCAGCAGGGTGCCATAGCGGGGCCCACAAAAGAAAATGGGTTAGGCTGCTATTATATCCCCCCACAGCGCCATCACCCATCCCCATGCTCCTCGCTGATGCTAGCCATTATCACGCCAGTGTCCTTAGCAGACCAGCGTTTGGACTCTTTTACTGCAAACCAAGTGCAATTAATGATCATTAGCTGCCCTGTCTCGCTTCATCCCGTCATGGCTGTGGTTGGAGGACGACAGCCAATCACAGCGCTGGGAGCACTCAGGCGTGCGTTGCACTCGTTGGCCCAGCGCTCGTCCATTCTTCCCTCTGGCAGGAGAGGAGGGGCTCATTAACACCGGGCTCTCATTAGAGTAGGGTCGGCCGTCGCTGTGCCACACGCTGGACTGAAGAGGGTCTGTCCCAACACAATCGCCCGCGTCTCCCTCTAATTATTCAACCAGACCTAGATTTTTGCTGGGTTGCAATCGGACCACCACCGCGTACCCCAGTAGCTCGTTCCCCTCCCCAAAAACCTCAGCACACTTGCACAGCTCCCCCCCTCACCCCAAAACCAGAGCAGTTTTATCCGTTACTGTGGCGGGATGTCCACGTGTGCCTGGGTATTGTTTGGCAGCCGGGCCACTGTGAGCAACCACAATGGGCTCAGAACACTTTACCATCACAACAACACAACATCGCACGAGAGCCCCGCCAAAAAAACAGTGGCCTGGATTCATGTGCGACGCATTTACCAAAAACATCACTTTATTTTGTTGTGACGAGCGTCAGTTTGGATTGTGGAACACTTCAGGATGCAGCTAGGTGCAAACTAATTATCCAACTTAAGACTGAATGTAAAAATGTGCAGAAAATGGACCTACTGAAGGAAGAACTTCAGTAGTTTACTCACTCAGATTAATTTACTGTGTTGCTGTTTGTTTCCAGCGAGTTTATGCGATCGCTCATCAGCAGCATGGACTTCCACTCATTGGAAGCGAGGCTCTTCAAAGTGAAGGTAATACCAACTTTTCCTGAATTCTCCTAAACCAACCTCTGCTGTCTGACATGTGCGAGCTGCACTTTTACGCTCGACTGCATCCTTGCGATGCCAGGTTCAATCTCAACTTTGGCCGCATTCACGGCACAAACGTCACTCTTTCATGGCACCGTGGGTATAATTACAATGAAATAAATACTGGTAAACACTTTGAAGAGCAGTTCTAAAGCTCTCTTTGTAAAGCTAGCTTTTATACCAGAGACCATATGCATAGAAATGAGGGAAGTGAGATGCAGTGAGAAAGAGAATGGGTGCTTTTCCCTTTTCATAGATTAGCACGGGCCTAATCTCATTAAAGTGCCCAGCAGTGAACATGCCGTCCACTCCTCCCACCCCTGTAATCAGCCTGAGACACACAGCTCATCTGAGATGGACCGGCATCACCCTACCAGCACGCTCACAAGCTGGGCCCTCCCTCTTTCATACAGGGAATTGCTGAGCGGCACGAAAGCCTGTGGCCAGGGGTGTGGAAACTGAGCCTCTGGCCAGGTAGAGGAGGCTTTGTAATTACAGAGCTGTTAGGGATAGGGTTGTTAACTGGAGAGGCCTGTGAGGGGGGGGTGCTGATTGCCAGAAGGATTATCCCCCCCTCCCCCACACCGCCTCCTTCTGCCCCAACAATTATTACCTCGATTGCATTAACTGTGCAAACAGGTGCACTCAAAACGCCTGGAAACAGGTCGGAGTAATCTGAAGCTCCCCACAGGAGCACACAAAAAAGCCCACACGAGCGCAGAGCAACACACGCGGCTTCGGCGTCAGGCTGCCACCCTTTTTTTCTATGCTAACCGCTGTCCCAACTCGCGCAGCAACTGTTCCTGTGTCTCCTGGATGAGCAGCGAGGAGATGCCACAGGTCAGCAGGGCTTCATCAGTCCAGAACAGCTGCTGCTGGAACTGAAGGCCGGTGGGATCCATCTGGAGCAGGAGGCCACCATCCTAAGGAAGCTGCGGCACATTCCACCCCTGGACCTCCTTGACTTTCTGGCCCACCTTCCTCTTTTCATGCTCATCCATAATTCAGTAATCTCCAACCCTTTCAATGACATCTGAACCAAGCAGCGGGATTTATTCCACATTTACCTTCAATTTAACACTAGTTAAAGCTAGTTAGCAGGTGATGACAACTTTTATAGATAGATTTTAATTTTAAAATGCTCCTGTCAATGGACGCCTGCAGCCAGGCTGCAGTAACCACACAATCCAACCAACAATTGGTTTTCGTCAGGCATTGACTCATACTTTCTGGAACTCCAATGCCTCAGAGGCAGCGTCATGTAAATTATTCTGACACAAGCGGGTGCGTATTGTCTGGGAGTGAAAGAAAAACAACATTGAAGGTGGCCACTCAGACTATCCAACTTAATCAAGGCTGATGAATGATATTCAATAAGATATTCAACTTATATAGTTTGAGCCTTTGTTTCGCCTCAGTTCTGCCAATTAGACATGGCCGCGCTCTCCCGTGGCTCGTACACGCTTGACAGACCGCCAAACAGGAAAACATAATAGGCTCTGACAGGCTGCAAAAGCAGGGTTGTCAGATCAGGGACGTCCCGTAAGAGGCGTTTGTCATCATGAACTGAAACCCTGTCGCCGTAAAAGTTGCTTTAGCAACAACTTTTAAGTACAGATTTAAGAATGATTTTACTGTTTTTTTAGGTTTTATTGTATTCTTCATGTCTTTACAACTTAAGGAGGCTATATAGACAACACTTTTTATCTGTTACATAGTGTTGTTCACTTATCAAAATATATACTAACTTTGAAAAAGAGAGTTCAGATTATGGGAAATACGTGTTTGTAGATCTTGATTTCAGTTTAACAAAACTTTAAATGTAAATGCATTTTTTTGTTATAAATGCTGTGTAGGCGTTAGCTTATTTAAAAGAAAAATCTCATTTGTGGCATTTGGTTGACTTATTTGGTGGATTGGACTAAATAAGACTGTAGGCAAAACTAACATTTTGTGATAAAACACTGCATATTTAGAAATGCTTGCAACAAATGTCATTAATTTGAGTTGAAGCTGTTTTTAAGTGCCATAATGAAAATAAAAGATGTTTCGTTAGAGAGTAAGGGTGACAATTGGAAAACAAATAAAAACCAAAACAAATATGAATACATGTTGGCACTTATTTCTTTCTTCTGAAATTCAGATTTGAATATGGAATGTTGACTTTTTTACTTATAGATCTTGAGGGATATTGTTGGAACATTCTTGGGAAAACACGGAGGGAAAACTGACAGTTTTATCCTTGTTTTTTTCAAAATTATCTGGCCTCCATCGACCTTTTTCCTCTGTTTAGAGATTGTAAAATGTTCCACATTTACAACTTTTTTTTGCTTTGCGAATCCCTCCACTTAGGGCCCCCTAGTGGCCCCTGAAACCGTCGCTTTAGAACAGCTGTTATGCACGCGCATCTCTCACAATAACCGTGAACGCGCGCCCTGCCCCTGCCGCCCCCTCCTTGATAAACTGTTTTATCACTCTTCCACAGATTTTCTGATCTAATCCGGCGTTTTAAACCTGTTTGAAAGAACTTTTTTAAACACGCGCGTACAGAAACACCAGGCTTTCCCCTCGTTCCCAGGTGGGTATTGTTGCGTGTTGGACGGCAGGCTGCTGTCAGGAGGCACACGCCATCAGCCAGTGGAGTTTGTGTGTCTCCACTCAACCAGCCCACAACCCCCCCATTCACTCATTAAAGCAGACACGCGTCTGGCTGCTGCCCCCGGCTCTACCTGTCAAACTTCGTTTTGCAGAAGTACAAATTCCACTTCGAACTACTGTTGGTGGTCACCAAAGCGCACTAACGATCCCTCCATCTCTCTTTTGAGCGGGCAAATGCTTTAGTTTAAACTTAAAAAAAAAAAAAGTTTAGGTTGTTTTTTGACAGAAGCTTAAACCTATAAATGAATGTGTTTTTCTTCTGTTAAACAACTTTGAAGTGGCGTTCAGACTCTCTTCTTCTTTTTAACTCTATGAATGGATCGTAATGATGTGGGTACGCAGCATTAAGAGACGCTGCAGCGTTGCAGCTTCGTCGTTGGGTGTATTTCAGGACATTTCATAGCTGCGCTTTGATGCATAAACTTTACGCGCCTGGTTTATGTTTTGCTTATGCGCGCAAGATAAGATAGACCTTTATTAGTCCCACTGAGGGAAACCCCACAATTGATAACTTCTGTTGTGTAAAGCTTGGCCAGTGAGATGCTGAGGGCTTTTTGAGTCTATATTTATGCGTGCGTAAAACATGCGTAAAAGTTGAGCTTCTTTTTTTATTGTCGGTCGTAATTCACTTCGTAATTCATCACTTTTTCTTCCAGTTATCTATAAGATGTTGAAAAGTGAAATCAGCCCCGCTCCCGAACACAGAACATGGAAAGTCATTCTATAGCAAATCATTTTATTATCGGACTAGAAAATATGGTTAAAAGACTCATTTTTAACATCTGTGTTTGTGAAGACGGCAGTAGAAAGAGACAATAGCTCGGTTTGGATAAAAGCTGCATAAGTTTTGATCATTGAGAAGTTGGTATAATGCAATAATAACATGGTTTTGCTATTAAATAAGACACATCGGTGCTAGGAGAAAACAACGGAGTGTCAAACTCCGTCAAACACGAAGAGCCAGAGAATAATAGACTACACGTCTACATAGGCAGGAGGTATAGAAGCAACTTCGATATATATATAGACAAAATATATACAAAATTATGTGTACAAAACATCTATAAATCTCTTACATACAAAAATATTTAATATACTTTAAAAGGCGTTTCGATATAGAATTTCATAGAATAAAATCCGCGTCTTGGAAGCATTTTTCTGAGAGGGTTTACCAAACGGTCTGTGTTCTGTGATTGGGTTTAGCATAGTTGAAGAGCGACGTGTTTACTAGCGTTTAAACGTTGCTGCCGAAGAGCTGGAATTCATTTTGGTGTTTATTTTTGTTTATCACGGGCAAATGCACAGAAGCCTGGATTCCCACGCTGTCAGGAGACCCGTCTTCTATAATCCCTTGCGCTGACCTCCGGTCTGGTTTCCCCAAGCTTTGGGACGTTAAGGCTGTGTGTATCTGTCAATGTCTTGGAGGACTGGAGGGCGTTAAGGATGCGGGGCCAAAACCCCGCGCGTCTTTTGCTTGAGGACCGCCAGCCTCCTCCGGGCAATCCCAGGCGCGCTCCATCAGCAAATTGACTTTCTCCATAATTCTGTAAGAGCAAGAAATGAAAAATGTTAGGTCACTGTTTGAAATCTGATTTGGTTTTGCATACCGCTGTTTGAGCTGGAGGATCTCTTACCTCATACACAGATGCTCAGAACCAGTTGGTGAAGTCTAACAGTTCCTGCTCCTCCGGACTGAGGGGATCATAGGAGCCCTCGTCGGATGAGTATGAGGACACCGGTGAACCTGCCATTGAGTTCATGTCCGCGGAATATCCCTGCGATATGGTGGGCGACAGCACGCCCGACTGGAACGCCGCGCTGACCGCGTCGTGTTCGTCCAGAAGCTGCTGCAGAGCGCGGATGTACTCCACCGCTGAGCGCAGCGTCTCCACTTTGCTCATCTTCTTGTTGGCCGCGCCGTTGGGGACGTGCTCCCGCAGGGTGGCGAAGCCGTTGTTGACCAGCTTCACCCGGTTGCGCTCGCGCTCGTTCCTCCGCGCCACCGCGTGCGGCTGCTGCTGCGGAAGACTGTAGCCGAACCCCGCGAAATTCAACCTCCGCTTGCAGCGCAGCAGCTCCGGCGAGGACGAGCGCTGCCTTTTGGGGTGCTTGGAGCCAGACTTGCCGCTGCTCTGGCTGCTGCCGCTGGGGCTCAGCTGGATGCTCTGCGCCGCCGCGGCAGCGGAGAAGAAACAGGCGGGAGGCATCAGCTGCGGCTGATTGACGCTAATTTCCATCTTGGCTGCGAGGTTCATTCCCGGTGAACGCAAACGTATTGGAAAAAAAAAATCACCAAAGTCTAGAGGCGGTGCGTCCCGCTCGTGCCGTTCACGTGGTGTGGTCGCTTTCACGCGCTCTGTCTGGGCAGTCCGCCTCGCGCACTCCTCAAATCTGCTCTGAGTCGTCGAGGAGAGATGCCACTGCTTTTCAATCGGTCTGGATGGGGCCCTGGCCACGCCCTCCAGTCGCGTGGATACACCTTAGCTCCTGCCTCAGTGCCGGTGCGTTGCGCGCGCCGGACGCGTGCCACTTGAAGCACTAAACAAACAGAGGTGAGTTTTTTTCTCTTGCTTCGTCTGTTTCGGGCGTCGGATAAGTGCGCGCCGGAGAGCGCCGCAAAGTTTCCAATATTGCATCCGAGGCAGGAATGCAGAAGTAGTGTCGCCATAGAAACAGTTGGAATTCATTTTTTTCCACGCGCTCAAAAATGATCTGGTGTTTTCTTTGTTAGTTTTCATGATATTTTCTTTTTTTATTCACGGCAAATTAAAATCGGGATAATCAATGAAAGTAAAAAAAATGCATTCACTTTTCTGAAAGAAGCCAAAAAGCTGTAGTCTTTTTAGATTAACTTTTGAAGTTTGCACTCCATTGTTCTGAGCATGTTTAACTAAACGCATCTTTTCTTCTTGCAGCTCCGGACCAAACTGTGGTGCTGAAAGCGCTCCGCTCCTAAATCAGCTCGCCGGCGTCTGCTCTCAAACGCACGTCCTCTTTTTAGGGTTTCATTGTGCATCAGAGGCCGAATTTTCCACTTTGATTAGAGCAAATCGTCAGACTCGCACAGGCGGAACGGAGGGGCGCAAATCTGCGGAGGGGCCATAAATCCCTCTCGGAGCTGCTTTGTGAATGATTTGATACACCCGATGTGGTTACAGTAGCGTGGACGCGGAGAGCGCAGCCGATTATTGTCGCTTTGAGGGGCGCGGGATATTAAAACGCGCCTTTCAGCGTGGAACAAAACCGCGGTGGAGCTCCCTCTCTGTTTTCTGTGTGTGGGTGTGTACAAAGAAGCTAAAAACTTCATTTTTGCATACTTCTCGCCGCGTTTCTGTTCTTCGTCAGAAACCAAGTTTCGTTTCTTCGTTTTTCGCGTTGTATTTTACGCTTTTCAAGTGTGAGTACACACCCCTATCTTGCGCGTGCGTCTCCGTGCACGCCCGTTCCGGGGGGAGGGGGGGGGGGGGTAATAAACTGCAATTTTTCCGAGTTTGCAGCGGCATTCAAAATCAAGCTTGCACTGAAGAGCCCCTGACCACCCGCCCTCCCCTCCCCACTACCAATACTTTCTTTTATTTCTCGCCCCCCATTCTCTCTCCCCTTTTTTGGCCCAGCGAGAGAGTTTAGAAAAGAAGCGTGGGTTCTATTCAGCCTCCCTCTGCGCCCCTCGCCACAGCCAGGCTTTCTGAAACCTATCCATGCCCTGTCAGGGCGCTCCCAGAGTCCAATTAGCGCTTTGTGAGGACTTTCTCTCTGCTGCTGCGCCGCTGCCGCTGCTCCTCCAGAGGCAGCGAGGGCGTACAGTTTTCTCGAGGGGCTTTCCAGTCACGACTGGGTGTAATAATTAATATGACATCTGGGCGCCCGTGTTCTTCTTTAACCACATTATGTATTTATCTCGAGTCTGTCCTTAATCTACCAGCAGACAATAAAACAAAAAACTTTGAAACGCTCTTATCAACGCGTCTTTGTGTGTGATCTAAGGCTTAATCTTTAGAATCTTTCAATTTGTCATTAAAAATAGTTTTCCAGGACATGTTTTGTTACTGGCAGGTGCTGAGAAGCAAAAACATGCAGCCACACCAACGTTTCATTATAATTTAATGATCAAAATATACTGGAAAATAAAATAGGAAGGCTTTTGCTAGTTGCGAAAGAAATTGATCTGCAAGAAACTAATACACAAATGCAATTATTTAGATTGAAAAAACATTTTTCGGATTTGTTTTAACAATATCTTAAATATAAATATATCTAAAATATACCGTATACAGTATATCTCAAGAGACTTTATGTTCGCTTCAACCTCCGGTTTTTTAACGTTCTTTGAATCCTAGTATGGCAAAGTTGTTATCACATGTTGCCCTCTACTGGTAAGTAATCACAACTGCAGTCATTGTGTAATATTCGATTTACAAATACTCATGTTAATGAGACATTATTTGAGTATCTGATTGGATAGCATTTGCTTAATTAAGTAATATAATGATACAGATTTATTCAGAAAATTTTATAATGTAACGTCTTTACCACTTATAAATTCAACTTGTCCAACATTAATAGTCCGAATATGAATTGTACCTAATCCTTAAAGTATTCTGGAAATATGCATTAATCATACGTGGACATCATTTAAGTGAAAATTGGCAAATCAGATCAGGCTGACACGTATTTATTTATCCATTCGCAAAAGAGGACAGATGTCTCTTTTGAGCATCCGTACTTTTGCTGGCCACGTGCCTTTGTTTACCAGGAAGAAGTGGGCGCCCGTTTTAGCAGCTCATCTCCAACTAAGAGCGGGTACCCCAAATGTGATGAGAGGATTATTATTATTATTATTGTATGTATTTAATAGCGGTTACTTCATCAAACAGCTGTTTTATCAACTATGCGGTCCTTAAACTATGTTCAGCGTCTAAGTTTGGATTTTACTGGAACTCTGTTTCCTCACGCCATCTGTCTCGGAGATGCAGACAACGACTCGGTAAGCTAATGACGCTAAATTCGTTTTCTGCGCTTTAGCAACTTTAAATTGTTAAAAAGCTCAGTCAGAATTACATTTAGAAGACTTCTTTTTTTTTTTTAGAAAATGTGTATCTCTAAGCCAGGTCCGTTCTCCATCATATAAAGTCCACTTATGGTGCATATTTTATTACATTTATGTGACATAAGTGTATGGTTAAGTTACTAAAAATAAAGTCACGTTGATTTCTAGGAACCTCAATCTATTTTTTTTTAAATACGAATGTATGTTTAGGTAAATAATTACGACCTTAGCTACCATTTAAATCTTCACAATCTTCCATTTAGATGCAACACATTAACACATGTGCTGTTTGCAGCTAAATGAGCTGGTCGTGGGGGACACCAGTGGAAAACTGCTGGTGTACAAGAATGACGAGTCCAAACCCTGGATCACAAGAACCTGTGTGGGCATGGTGAGTGCAGAAACCCAAAATAATCAAATGGCAGCCTTTCTTTTACCCACGATTTGTGTTTTGATTTTCTAGCTGACTTGTGTCGCCGTTGGAGATGTTTGCAATAAAGGAAAGGTTTGTTGGAGATTGCACAAGCAGAAAATGAATCTTTTTGGGAGAGTACATGGTAAGGACATTATGCTTGTCTGTTTCATTCTGTTTTTCCAGAACTTTGTGGTGGCTGTTGGTGCCGAGGGGTGGTTCCACCTCTTTGACTTGAGTGCAGTCAATGCAAATAAAGCAGATTCCTCCAGTCAGCATGAATTCTCATCGTTTGATGACCAGAAGCCCCTGTTTACTCAACATATCCCCGCCAACACCAAAGTCATCCTCATCAGCGACATTGGTAAATGTTCTATTTTTGCTGTCTGCTTTTTGTACCTTGTCATCATGGATTAGGCTACAGAATTTGCACAATCTTCAGATGGTGATGGCCGCTGCGAGCTGGTTGTGGGCTATACAGACCGGGTAGTCCGAGCATTCCGCTGGGAAGAGCCAACAGACAGTTCAGATGTTGGAATCGGGCAGCTTATCCTTTTGAAGAAATGGCTCTTAGAGGGCCAGGTAGGAGCTTAACAACGGTTCCCTGCATGTTTAGTGTATTAAAGTATATGTAGTCATTCGAGAATAAAAAGCTGATATACTCTGATTCTTTATCAGAACTAGTAGAACTAGAACTAGTCTTAATTCTCACATGTGTCATGCAGGTGGACAGTTTGTCTGTAAACCCAGGTCCAGAGGGTTTACCAGAACTGATGGTGTCCCAACCAGGATGTGGTTATGCTATTCTGCTCTGCTCTTGGACACAGCAGGACTCCAGTGGCTCTGAAGAGGAGGCCCCTGCCACTCCTGGGAGGTCAGACCTGAGTCCACAATAAGTTTTAGACGTATTAAAACATTTAGATTGTTCAATTATTTTCTTTTTCGCCTCACAGTGAGGGGCCTTCCAGAGATGTCATTCTACATCTCACCACTGGGCGGATACACAACAAGAATGTTTCCACACATCTCATTGGCAGCATAAGTAAAGGTCAAAGCACTGGCGAATTTACTACTAGCTTAAAAGAAAAGATGCAGCATGATCTCAAAAAAACATTGAGGATATTTTTCATTTCAATTCTGAATGAATACATTAAATTACAACTACATTTGAGACATAAAATAATTCACTTAGGTATTGCACTTTTCCACCCAGCTTTAATATTAGCGGTTAATAAATATACCTGTTTTTTGTCTTACTTGTATCTTTTTTCTTGATAAAATAAAATTTGTTATCTCTCAACAGGTTCAAAGGAGGAATCAGCAACGTGTGGCCTGTTTGCTCTGTGTACATTAGATGGTGAGTAAGGACAACAGCAGAACCTGAATTGAAAACCTAATCAAATTTTAATCAATAGGCAGATTTAGGGATCAATGTAAGGAGTTCTGTATATATTGGGATTATGTTGCTGCATATGGAGATGTGGGTGCGAGGCTTCAACAGTTCCCAGAGCAGCTGGAGACGCCATAAATATTTAAAGACCAGAGGATCTAGAGGATTATCATCTCGGAACACTTCCGACTGCCAACAATTTCCACTCAGAACTGTTGACACTCCACGTCTTCCAAGAGAATGAAGAGATTATAGTACAATTAAAGGGTTTTATACATGCCTGTTTTCATAGTCTGTCGCCAATAAAAGAATAAATGCAGGTATTGTGTTTGAGGCTTATGATGAACGGGTGCGTTTTAATATCCACACACCTGTCCACTTCTGTACCCACCTTTACACGTCACAGGTACCCTAAAACTGATGGACAGTTCGGAACAGCTGCTGTGGTCGGTTCAGGTGGATCATCAACTGTTTGCACTGCAGAAGCTGGATGTTACTGTAAGTTTGTCACTGTTTATACAGATCAAAATTCCACATACTGCAAAGGTTCAAAGCAGGATTTTTCCTGTCCTATTCTGTTCTATTTTTATTAATAATTATAACAAAACCATACAGCTTTGCAGAGTTAATTCACAAAAATAATGGCATCGTTCAGGTGCCGGATTGTTGATTTCTTCATTAATTAATGAAGCCCCACCTAGAAGTGTATGAGGAGCAAAATCCTTTCTTTTCACACTTTACTGCGTTTGCTTGCAGGGAGATGGCAGAGAGGAGGTGGTCGCATGTGCCTGGGATGGTCAAACCTACATCATTGACCACAATCGTTCAGTAGTGCGGTTCCAGTTCGACGAGAACGTCAACGCCTTCTGTGCTGGTGAGGCTCCCTCATTATTGTTCACATCACAGGGATCGGTTCTTATGTCAGCTGAAAATCAGATTTCTATTCATGATGTCAGTGTGAGATCGTGTTTTCATGCTTTTGTGAAACCAATGTGTGAGCGGTGGCTGTGCTTTTAACCATCCCACCAATAGGCGGCGCCGTTTAGCTTCTTTTTTCCCCCAAACTTCAAATTGGGATTCAAATACAGGGTTTTTGTTGCAGCAAATATGCTGTGCGCATTAACAGGTATGTTGATTTGGGTGTGCGTTTTGTAATTAATCTATGAAATAATAAATATCTCTGCTGCATGCCGCTCTGCCACACAGAATCATATCAGCTGATGACTGACATTGCGTTGACTGGGATTCACATCACATTTTTTGTGTTCGTAGGTCAGTATACCTGTAAGGATGGGAAGAACAGATCGTGCCTGGTTTACGTCGGCTTCAACCACAAAATCTACGTCTACTACAAAGTAGAGCTGGAGCGCATGGAGTCCACAAACCTGCTGAAGGTGCTGGAGGAGAAACCAGAGTTTAAGAGGCACCTGAAGGAGCTGGGGGTTGGTAAGTACACAGAGAATGTCATTCAGGTCAGACCGGAGCATCCTGGATTTGGTGTTTTAATTGGACAAGAGGCCAACCGTGACTGTTTGTGGTCGCCCTTCCTGTTGTTAGACTCGGACTCTGACCTGAATGCTAATGAGCGAAGAGGAAAACAGCTTTTCATATGACAGACTTTTGCTGCTAACAAGCTGCTGCTCACTGGCGAGTTTAATGAGCCTTATGCAGAAACAGTTTGTACAAGCAGATTTTTTGAAGCACCAAGATGTCGTATCTACTTAGATTCAGCAGTTTTCTTCCTATTTTGCATATTGCACAACATCCTATTCTGAATTTCCATTCTTTTTCCCCTGGGGAAGAAATACTACTACCCAAATCTATTTAAATATATATATAACATAATGACATAATTTTACTACCATCTTTAGCATATGTCTTTATCAGTCATTTTCAACCACAGTTTTCTGTCAGTAGTGTTCATTGAAAAGTGACTTACTCTACCTACTGAGACATTTCATAGATTTTCGAGATAAGTAAAGATGGTCGGCTCGTCTTTGCCTTTTCTTGCTGTACGAAAGTAAATCCTGATGCAGAAATCACTGAGAGAAGCGCTGCATGAGGATGCTTTAAAAGGATATACTGTCCATTTTCTCAGCTACACGTCCAGGAAGCTGGGAAGCAAATTCAAGCAGTCGCTCTTGGATCCTATATTTATATCTCCACATCCAAATGTTCTCTAAATAAATCCGCAGCCTGTCATTCGGCTGGGCTCAGTATATTTTCAGTCAGGCTGTAATCCAGGAGCACGCAGGGCACAGCAGTCGAGGATGCTGCTCTCTGATTTTTAATTTCCTTACTGTCAGGGCTGCACGGTTAGTTTTCGCATAAACACTTTGCCTCTGAGATGCTCCTTCCAAACCTTGTCCATTCTGCATGTTTAATATTAATGCACGTCATATACACAGCATTTGCTCTTTGTATTGTTTTGCATGGATGACCAACTGTTCGGCCTTCAACGGCAAAAACAATAAAAACCTTAATTTCGGATAAATAAATTCCACTGTTAACCACTTCCCACTGTTTACCCAGACTGTGGTTTTATTAATTAAAAAGAGATTAAAGGGAGTTTTAATTATCGTGCACTCAGCTGCCTTGCTGTGACCTCCTAGAAATGTCAGCGGCAGCTCTCAGGCTCTTAGCCGCCATTCATCCACCCTTGTAACCAGAGGGTGATGACAAAGAGTCCATCCGCTCTTTAATTTGTCACTGAGGAGTTCAGTCATCGGCTCATTTCCCCCAGAGAGAGTAGCGTCTCACAACAGTTGTAGTGTCCTGCAGCGAGGACAGGTAAGGAATATTTTGTTACACGGGTTGTATGAAGCACAATAAGTAATAATGACTGAATAATGTCCGTCTTTTAAATTGTAAAGCTAAGCACTAACTCAGTCTTACCACACACTTTCCCATTTGCCATCCTGAGATGTTAGCAAACATTAGCATTAAACTAAGGAACGCAGGAAATGATTGACAGACTTGCATCCCTTGCATTTTACTACCCTGTTCCCTGATCTTTCAATCCTGTTTGTGTTTTACAGATGCGGAGGACGCGGCAGCAGTCAGAGCATTAGTGACAAATGTTCTGTACCGGGGTTCCTAGCACACCAACACACATCTGCTGTTGCCACTGACTGTAAATACTGTAAATAAAGACTGATTGATCTCCGGGGCTGCTCTCTTGTTTGCCCGTGTGTCCTGGCTTCTCCTTTTATACCTAGTCTCATGAGTACTGGCCAGCTCTTGCCAGGGACATGTTACGCTGTTTAACCTGCCATTTGTACTGCCGCTGCGTTGTTCTGCGACTGAAGGGGACGACCACAGCAATTGTGCCGCTGCCAGTCAGCACTGACAAGCTGGAGAAAAGAACGCTCCGCCTGAGCATTTTCTCCCCAACCTGATTTGTACATAACAGTGTTTGATTACATATTAAGAGCTGGCTGAGCTGCATGATGCATCGATCTGAACAGTTGGTGGAATTCCTTACCGCTCCCAGTGGGAGGATGCAGTAACCGCTTCTGCCCGCCACGTTCTTAAAGTCATGCAGTATAAATGAGATGCCTTTTTGTGCCCGCGGGCGAATGCAGGCTCAGGTGTCCTGGCGGCTCTCCGCCTGGCATGTCCTTTTTTATCTCTTGTCCTAGACACCGTGCTGAGGGAAGGCTGTCCTTACAAGAGCAAGGTCCCCGTTTACTAAGTGAATTGCTTGTGCTTTGAAAAGAATCCGCTGCTCACTGGGTTTCTTTGGTGTGATGGCCTGAAGAAACTGATTTTCAGCCTTAATCTGGGTCCAACCCTAACCCAGGGTGAACCCCTGTCCTACCCTGCATAGGCTGTAGTTGCTCCCTTTGCCCCTCTGTCATGAAAAACTGTCAGTTATTCTTTTCATGACCTCAGGATTACTATCTACTGTGTTTCCATTCATTGTTACTCCACTACCAACTCTTTTTTTTGCCATGTTAATCCTAATCTAACTAGTAAATGCAGTGATCTTTAGCTCCATTCATCTTGTCCACCAGGAGATTAGTAAATGCCCAGTTTATTTCATAGATTGTATCACAGTTGGCAATCGAAAGTCCGGATGTCATTTTTTAAAATCAGCATCTGAGTCATAAGACTGCTTCTCCTTATAAGTGTTGAACGTTCCAGGGGAACGAGTACAGATGACCATTAATGGCCAGGCTGGATCAGGCCCCCAAATAACAGCATCTTATTTTTATGGATCCCATCTGTTGTGGACCTTTGTCGAATCTGCCCCCACGTTCTGCTCGGTTGATTTCCTCAGGGAAAACATCCAAAGGTTGAATGTATAAAGGCCGCATGATGAATCGTGGGAGGTTCTGACTTTTGCTTCCATGTTTTCCCCAAGCAGACAAACTGGACATGAAATACGTCCGAGATGTCTGACCTTAGAACAGGAGCACTTGTAGGCCGCTGACCTTGTGTGTGTTTCTGGATGTTTACGACCGTTGGCCACATTAATCCCGCTTCGGCATTCTTGAGCCTTTAAAAGTAATTTCACTGACTAATGGATTCAAAATCCTGATTTCCATTGAGGCAACAAAAAGCAGATAAATGATGTGTCGTTTCCTCTTTGTTATTTAATTGTTCAAATATTATTTTCCAATGTTTCATACTAGAGTGCTCTTCTGGGCAATTAAATGTTCATTTTCAGTTGCCGCTGCTGAGCTGTCGGATTTAGATGAACCCTGGAATAAAACGACTTATCTAAAATTTCATCTTCGCCTTCGCTCTGGTTCATCGAGGGCCTCTGAAATCCCCATTGAGTGGGTTGAATCTGGCCTTCTGTGAACTCCAAATGTAAGATCAGGGGCTGTAAGATCACAGAAGTCAGAAGGATTCATCATCTGGGATCCTTGAAGGTCACATTTGGTGATTGTAATCCCTTTGATACCACGTGGATGGATCATCGGTCCATAAAGGCTGGCACCTCAACAACATGTTTGAGAGCCGTAAAATGGCCATCAGAGGCTTCGGTGAATAATGAACCCGTCACGGAGTCGCCGTCTGTAGGGTCACCCTGCAGAGGATCATGCTCCATTTTCCGGCGTCTGCGGATGAACCTAAAGGCGGCACCGTCCTCATCTCGGAGCAACAAGCTCATGTCGGGTCACGTGGAAGTCCGTCTTGCGTGTCTCTCGCTCTCTTACCTTCCATTTCTGCTTTTATTTGCGACCAGAATAAATCTGAACCCTCACTAATTCCTCTTTTTCGATTTACCGTGCAGAATTCCATCGGAGGCGTATCTCAACATCCATCTTGACGGGTTACATAATCGCCCCCCTCTGCTCTTCCCTACAGTGGCCACGCTGGCACAGCGGGGGGTGGGTGCGGTCGTAAGGCTCTGATCCTGACTGACAGACAGCTGGGCTGAGGGTTCTTGACACCGTTTCCACCACGTTCCCTCCACAACCGCCGAAGCAGCTGAGATCACTGATTAACGGCAACCAATTTCCCCCGTGTCGGTCTTAATTCAGTGGCGTTTCATCATCCCCTCGCTGACAGGAGGACAGCTCTTTGCTCAGCGCTCAGTCGGTTTATCTCAGCAGATGACGAGGGGATTCCAGTCTCACTGAATGGGTCGAACTGCCACTTCCGCTGATTCTTCTCCCTGCACGCGCTGCGTTATTAGGCGAGTAATGACGGGCAGCCGGGCCACTGTGTCAAGTCCTGCTCTTGAACCACCGCTTGAAAGTCAGTTTGTCACCATTCACGCTGTGTATGAATTGTCTGGACTCAATCGTCCACGGCTCCATAAAATGGCTCCATCCCTCCATCCCCAGGCCTCAAAGGACTCCTTGCTTTTCTTTGTCCCCTCCCAGCGTCTCCCTTTTTTTAACACGCACTTTTTAACATTCCAGTTTCTTGTGCTACTGATGTTGCATTGTAAATGACAAAATTCAGTTCTGACAGCATTTGCTTTCTTTGTGCCCCTGTTATGGAAGATGACTAACGTCCCTCTGCTTGCATGTTAATTTCTGTCTGAAAAGCTCCGTAGAGGGTCTCCCACTCGACGGTACTGGTTTATGTAACAGCTGCCTCTCCACGGAGGTTCTGCTCTGTTCAATATTCCCATCACAATGTTCCCAACTCGCCCTCTCTGGTGAATACTGGTGGGTCATCCTACTGAGGTGTGTGTGTGTGTGTGTGTGTGTGTGTGTGTGTGGTTATGCAGATGTAAAAATGATAAAAAGCAAAGGGCTGAAGAAATTACAGACAGTTTCAGCGGCGGCCGCAGTGAATGAACAGACTGTAATGAGTTTCTGGCCCGTTGATGGCGCGTGTTCAGATTGTATCAGGGTGACAAAGACCCTCTGCCCAGTAGCTTTCAGCTTCTATTAATGGAATACAGCTCAAGTTGTGAGAAGTGACGGCTCCATTTTACCCTGCTAGCTAGCAGCGTTAGCCTCTCTGGGGACATGCAGAGGGAAATCTGCAGACAGATGTTTGTTGGTTGTTAGAGCATCATTTGACATCACAGAAAATCATGATCCTTAAATATAATCGTGTGGACTAGACTGGGATTGCCCTTTGTTATGTAATGTATTATTTTAGCATGTAATAAATCTTGTTTTGTAGAGCATTTCCTGCTAACGCTAATGTAATTTTGTGGTTGTTAGGGTTATATATGTTATGTGACTTGCAATAAAAAAAGAACTGGCTCAGAGGAACATCAATGTCACATAAAATCAAAATATTACACCTGCACATATAGAGAGACAGCCGACATCTCCTGTGTTCGACCTTGCTCACTCACAATTATCCATAAATGCAATTTCATGGGTGGCAAAGCACCCTGCTGGTGTTCCTGTTAAATGGTGAATAATTTCCACAAGCTGGATGCACTGGAGATCACCTCGTCAATCTGTGTACTTTGACATCCCTCGATGGACAGTGGCATTAGTCATTCTCTCCTCCGACGTTACTCTTCAATCTGCCTCCTCATTCATACCAAATGAGAAGATGACATTTTATGTAACTCCTTCGTCTGTGTTGGTCAGAGAAAGGCGACGGTTTCCATTTCCTTTTATCCCCCACTCGTGTCGTCTGTTCCGCGTGGGGTTCTTTTTCCTTTTTCAAGCGTCTTGCAGTTGAAACAGCACGTGTGACCACAGCAGGTTGCCTGTGACTAATGGTACTTTCCTCTGCGTTACCTGCTGCAGTGCTGACAGGATGTGGTGTGCACAGTGACTCTAAACAAGGACAGGGGCTTGAAATTTCATGTCCCCCTACTGTACTTTCCCTCTGCATGTCCCCAGAGAGGCCACCCAAGCCTGACAGCTCTGACAGTGTTGCTGTTTTGCAGGGAAATAATTGTATTACAGCCCGAATTATAGAGATGTTGTCCTTTAGAGTGGAAAAAAACATTTTTCTCGAGGCGAAGAAACTCTGCCTGAATTATTTTCCATGTAAATAACAGCGGAGAGATGCCAGCATGTCAACTCACCAATGTCTAAAGGCTTTTTTAGACGTCTGGAACTTAACCGAGGACAATATGTAGAGAGAGTGTTGCTGCCACATCACATTGACATGCAAAACCCCAGCAGCTAATCCTGCATCTAGTTATTGTAATTGCCAACGGTTTGGTGGGAAGATGGCAAAATCACTCCTCAGAGGTTAAGGGATTGTGCTTTGTGCAAATATGAAGCACGCAGGGACATCAATTGTCGTGTGAAGCTTTCCCCTAAATGTAAAGCGTGTTTTTTCCATCCGCCAGGTCCCATTGATTTGCACATCAATCTATGTAGATTACTTTGTTGAGTAGCGACCAGGTTGGTTTGGTCATTCATTTCACCTCTTTAACTCCCAAACTGCTGATGAGCACCGTGGCATCAGAGTGCTTGAGCAACACTCAGGACTGCAAAATAGTCAACAGCGCAGAGGAAGCATCTGTTCCCACTCTCCTGACATGTCAGTCTTCTTTAAATAGCGGTTTGTACCAGTAAAAGGTGATGTTTTGGAAGTAAATGGGCCTGGGAATCAAGACGCAGAGCTTCAAACTGGCTGGTTAGCTTGCCTTTCAGAGATGCACTCCCACAACCTGTCTGGTGATTCGCCTTATTCAGACCGTTGGGGAATTCAAGCGGCTGCCCTCTCAGTTCCGCCTCCTCTGCTTTCCCTGCATCAAACCGAAAGCACAGAGACAAGCGCGGCTAGCCAGAATACGTACTTTATTAGGCAAAGAATATACCATTCAGAAGAAGAGAAAACACCAAAAATAAATTTCTGTCGCACAGCATTTCCCCGCACCCGGTGTAGGAAGGTCACTAGCACATCGAACAAAACCGAATAGCGCCGCTTTACTTGTGGATGGTCGCCCTAAAGAGTTTGAGTGGACACTGTAGCACAGCCAAAAACAGGGCGCGGCTCAGGTGTCATGAAAGCAGAGCGTGATCTGGAGCGGTTCTCCGTGCTACCGCCACGAGGCAGGTGGCGCTGTAGCGCTGGGGGGAGGGGCTTCAGTGTCCTGTGATTTATTCGGCAAATACCAGGTGGCTAAATTGTGTCCAGTACACAAAAGAGAGCGGCCGGTGAGTTTGAAGAGAGGCCTTGGCACATCCTCGACCGAGCAGAGGAGGCAGAGTGAGAAGGCAGCTGGGGTCGGATTTTGGCAGCTCTTTCTGTCCGGAGTTCAGAGGACCGTTTATGGGAAGAAGAGGAGTATTCCCACGTGAAAGTCAAACCTAAAGAAGGCAGAAAAATGCTCTGCTCCTGGCTCACACACACGCTCGCGCACACACACACACACACACACACAAACACACAGGTGTCGGACATCCACCATGATCATCAGACTGGTACACATACATGCAGACTTGTACAAAGGCAGAATTTTACAAAGTCATGCAGATGGAATGTTTCCTGTAGTCTGACTCGAATCTGCTTCACTGTGGAATGATGAAGGGGTAATCGGCGTATTTTAACATCCTAAACTCCAGACGGTTGCCTGTCATTGTCTCTAAAAGAGGTAGCCTCATTTATACCAAATTATACCAGAGTCCGTAAAACAAAACAACAGAAAACTCTCTGAATCTCCTGAAAGCGACCTGCAAAGGTCGTTAATAAGATTTGAAACCTTTAGGAAAATTCCTGGAAAAGAATGATATGAAATCTGTCAACAGTCCAAAGGTTAAAAAACAAAAAGCAGCATCCACCCACAAGAAGCTCTAAAGTTCCCCAAACAATGAATTTAAAAACCTGAACAAAAGAGATTGTGTTTTTCTTTCACCAGCTATGGTTGTGCTGCCTCTGCACCAGCGTGTGCACTCCTTCTTTGGGGGGGTTTATAAGGACATAACTTGTGCAAACGTCCATCTTTGTGGACATAAATGACTAAAATTTGTCCACTGGCAGCAGAAAATGTCCTTTTTTTGTCCAAATGAATCATGTTTAATGTTAAATAAAAGAACAGGGGCTGGATGAAGAAGCAGAGGGTTCTCAGTTCAAGTCCCAGTACAAAATTTGGGAGGTGTTCTGAAAGCAGGGAGAGGTGCCAGATCACCTTCAGAGCACTGAAAAGGTACCCTTGAGCAAGGTACTAAACCCCCAAATGCTTCACATAGGGCCATGTGCCAAACTCAGAGGTATAAAATATGCAGATAGAATCTTTCATCCTCCCCGTGACCCCAAAAGGGATATAGTGGTCAAGAAAGAGAGAGAGGGCGAGTTAAAAGAACCCCAGGTGGTCTGGAAGCTAATTTATTTTACCTTTGGACTGTTTTTTTCCCCCAGTAATTAATCAGCTTCCTATATTTAACACTTTGTAATGCATTTTTATAATTGAAAGTAATTTTGTGCAGTCATGTGACAAAATCTTCCAGCTGAAGCGAGTCCGTGAATCTGACCTCTTCAGAGTGCAGCATTAGTGTAACCAGGCGACAGAGGAATTCAACTGGATATACATCAAAACCGTAAAGAACGTTCAGACTACGGCGGCTGTGGCCCACTCTTGTAACTAATAATCATGGTCTCAATTCTACAAACACAACGATGTAAACTCGGGCTGCGAATGCTCATCCGTGTTCGGGCAGTGTGGGACACTGATTGGACAGGTCCAGACACAAATGACGTCGTCGCAGCAAACCGGTCGCGGACGGAGGGATCCGTCGTCCGCGCCCGTTTCACAGGTTCTCGTTGGTGTCGTGTTGGCACTGGCTGTCAGGCGAGAGGCTCAGGAAAGGCAGCTCCTCGTCGCCGCCCTGCAGCTTCAGGACTTTGTTGCACAGGTCCAGGCAGCACTGAGGACACGAGGGAAGAAAAACAGATTGAAAAAGCAGCTCGAAATGTTAGGTTAATGTTTGATATGGGGTCGTGTTTTATGCTACGACGTTAGCTTTTTAGCTTTCAAACAACAGGTCTGATATTTCAGCAGGCGGCGCATCCGTGTACATCTTTTCCTGGCTCCAGATTTTGAATTACAGCGCCACGTTGCCACGTAAAATAACAATTTACAAAAAAATACATACTTAACACATGCCAAAAATGACATTTATGTCTCTGTTGAAAAACAGTTGAGCAGCTTTAACAGCCGATTTTAATAATCCGGTGGTATTAACACTGTTAATCCTGTTTCATATATGAAGAAAACATCAAATATTTCCGAACAGAACAGTAGCAGAAAACAATAATCTGACAGAAACTGATCCAAAATCCCAAAGGCATAATATTTTCTTTGTCAAATCAGATTTAAGTGACAAAGTAACCAGATGTGACACATATTGGAACAAATTGAGATGGGGGAAAAACACCAGAGCTCTTCTTTGTGGGGATGGAAATTAAATTTTCAGCTGTGAAAATTTAAATTCCCACCTTCCAGGAGATCCTCGCCTCTTTCTTATCTCGGATTTCCTCTCACGGTATGTGTCGGACGCATGCTGTGCTACCAAAATAAATCTGGGCAGCCTTTTATCCGGCGGCAGTCTCACGATATCGACTTGTGCCTCCGCCATTCCTCGGGAAATGTTAGGGGTTTTTTGTAGGTCGTTGTTCTTTTCCTTTTTCTCTAAGTCTCCAGTCTTCTGGGGACTTCTTTAGAAACGGAGCAGGCTCATAGCAAAAGCCACCTAAAAAAAAAGCCACTGACAACAGGAACTCACGCAAGACCCTTACTTTTAGTTCCAGCAGAGTCTGGAGACCCAGGCACAGCTCAGATGTCTCATCCTCTAAGGGCAGACAAAGAAAAACCAAGATAAGAACAGAGCAATAAAAGGAATTTTGGAAAAGTTACACAAATGTTTTTGGCTGAATCCAACTGGATTCAGGCAACAGAACTTTCTGGGTAAATGACACAACCTTTGGCAGTGTGTGCCGTTAATTACTCGTATTAGCATGCTAATATTCCCAGGGGGTACTGGCCTTCCTAAAGTCAGCACTAATCCCAGCGGTTTGCAGATGTGGCCACAGCTCACCTTTGACATAAGCTGAACACTGGACCATCTGTGTGCCGAGCTGCAGCTTCAGACCCAACACTGAGCTCGGCGCACCACATGGAGAACTGGCTTGTTTGGGAACCAGTCTAGAAATACAGACAAACAACCTGTCAATCAAAGTTTTTGCATCAAAGGAGGCTGAAATGAGATCTGACTAGAGTTAGGATTAGCATTTTTAGGTTCACAGCTGCGCGTCAGTCAAAGAAGCTGTGTCAGAATGTGGATCAGAATGTGGTGAGTGTTTGTGCAGGTTCTCACCCCAGCCTCTGACAGCAGGAGGTGGAGATGTGGTTGTGTTGGCTGCCGGTGTTGATGGACGCCTTGATTTCAGTCTCGCAGCACTGTGGGGACAGAAGGAGACTTCTGTGTCAGAAAAGTCACTTTTTCCTATGTCACAGCAGCACGTTTACTTATCACTCAGGCAAAAGCTGTTGAGCATTTCCTCTTAACAATTCCAAAAACTCAAGTCCAAGTCAGCAGTTAATCAACGTTGCACAAATAAAACAAAACGTCCCAGTGATGCTGTGTTTCCAAACCAAGTACATATATTTTTAATTTAACTGTTTTGATGCCTTAAATTCCACTTTTTATCACTGCAGTTATCAATTAAACAACAGTTTGTACATGACACATCAAGTTAAAATCATTTAGTTTATTATTAACTCAACTGTTTCCCAACAGGATGCTGATTCTTCAGTCTGAGTTCATTTTGTGGCGACTTAGTGTTCCCAAAAACCACGAGCCGTACATTAAATATTAAACAAATAGGTTCAAAGGTGTTTTTAACTCCTCAGTCAGGCCAGAAACACATCACATGGAGGAAAGGGACTTTTGACTGGTCAGATGTCTCATTTTGACCTTCGAAGGGAGTTAATCATCACTTCTTTGATGCAGTAGTTCACGTCTTGTACTGACCTTGCAGATTGAGCTTATCTAGCCTATCTTGCAAATCATATGTAGGACAAAGAGTTAGCTTAGCATAGCCTGAAAACACCTAGCTCTTGTATGCTGATGTCCATCAGTCCACCGACATAAGAAGCTGCGAACGTTTGTTCTTTTTTTCTCTTTTCACTGGGGTAGTTAAAGCTGGAGTTTCCCGGCAGTGAGTCAGATCGGCCCTGTTTACACCGATGTGTTGCCTGCAGCGAGGAAACAGGGTGAGCTTTTGCGCGATGTCGTCTATAATGGCCTTTTTCTATTCAGCAACCTTTTACGTGCTGCAGCGCACAGATAAAAACATGCCCGTTGGAGAAACGCATGAAGTCGTCGAAGTATCCAGGACATATGGCAGCTCTGCATGCGTGTGTGATAGCAGGGTTCTGCATCACACTCTATACATTAGGTGTATGTTGTTGATTCTCTATATAAATGGATATTTATAGAGCAATGTTAAAGCAGTTGCTGTCAGAAGCGTCGATCGTGACGACAAAAGGTCACCTTTTAAGCAAAGGGACCCGGTTTTCTCCAGCTTCTGAAGCCATGCTGAGCATGTGAGGAAACGACAAGTGAGGTGTATTTCTGGAATACACGTAGCTGACAGTTTCCCCCTTTCAGCTTCCTAATTATGATTCAAAATCTTTTCCATGATGGTCCAAACTGTGCAGTATTTATTATGATTAAAAGTATTCATTACGTTGCCAGATCGACCCAGTAACCCTCCTGAATCCCAAAGTTTCCATGACCCTTGTTTTTGACCTTTTGCCATCAGAATAGCCTGAGCCGCCCCCACCTTTTTGTCCTTACAGATATGCCGGCTTATCGGCAGACGCACAGACCTGATCTTTTGTCTCGGCCCTGGCGGTGCAAAATCCCTCTCCTCAGGTTTAAAAATAGCTTCCCGGCGAGTAACCGTAGGTTACCTTGCACTTAATAAGGTAATGATAATAAAAAAGGAGCTGGCAGTTGAAAGTGCCGATTCTACTAGAAATGTCACAGAAGACTTGTTTTAAGCCAGAGTTTTTAATTTTCCAAGCAATTTGTTATTGCCAGAAATGTAGATATGCAGAAAAAGTCAATAACACAGGCAGGTTCTGTGCTGGTTCTCCTGCTTTCTTCTACTTTTAATCAAATGTCTGGCACATCGGGCCCTCTCTACAGGCTGGACATTTAAAAAACGCCTTAGTGAAGCCTGAACAACACAGCCAGTATTTTGGGTGAGCTTCTTTTAGACATTAATCATCCAAGTGTGTTGTGGCTGACGCTGCTACAGCATTTTAAAGTGAAATGTCTAATGTGCAGAGAGTGAGTCACTGCTTCTGTAATGATACCATTTACTTTGTTACATACTGAGGCAATTAGGCTGCTACCCTAAAACCTACTTGATTTAGTTTAATGGTAATTTACTCAATTGGTGCTCAGCTTCGCACATGTTGATAAGTGTGCTAGCTTGATGCTAATCCTTCACAAGACGCTTTGGCTCTCTAGTGCAGAAGGTGCTCAACACTTAATGTGTTAATGACAGCGAAACAAATTTACCTTAAATGTCTGTCTTTATTTCTTCAGCAATATTTAGTCTCAAAACATTGTTAAATATTTCTGAACAGAAGATTAGCAACAACCTCTAAGCTACCATAATATCCTCATGGCGCCTGTTCTCAAAACAAATGCACATCTTTTACACCCTTGGTTGCTTTAAATATGAATTCTCCTGTAATGTAAGCACATATCGCCGCTGTATATGTGGAAGGAATTCTTTAGTGGCTGTATTTGAGAAAATGCCATTATAACAGATTACTGTGCCAACCAGAAGCAGGATTCCTTTTAGAGACAGAGTTTGGTGGTCCGGTGATGCTGCCGTCAGGATATTTGTGTCAGAAGTGGTAAAAGATGGAAAGCCTTCAGCTCTAACCTGTACACAGTAAGATCCCAGTGGCATTGCCTCCCTGGTCAGTACACACTAATGTGGACCAGCTTTTGTCGTAGCGGGTTTCTGTTGTTCTGCTCCAGCCGGCAGATGGACGCTGCCAGCTTCAGAGAAAGAGCCTCTCGGCGGATGAGTCACGGAGAGCACAACTGCGCTCTTTTTTGTCCTCTCGATTTCTATTTTTACACAGCAAATGAGAACGTTTCATCGAAGGAGATGTCGGTACCTTGCACTGAACCACCAGAGCCGTCAGCTCGGTCTTCTGGGCCGTCTGCCTGGCCGCCGCCTCGCTGCTGTCGTCCTCCTCGTCCGAACGGAGGCTCCTCTCGCTCTCCTCCAAGGACTCCCTCTCCTCCGTGGAGTCGTCCGCCGTGCTCTCGCTCCTCTCCTCGGCATCCGCCTGTCCGTCCTTTGGGTCGGCCAAGGGGGAGCGGACCCTGGCGCTGGCGTCCCGGGCCTCCCCTCGCAGCCTCGTGATGTTTCCCTCCAGCAGGCGGCGCTGGACAATACTGTGAGGTTGCTTTAAAGAGAGAACCAGATAAACCGTCAATGAAGAACGTTGCCAAACAACTGATGATAGCTGCTCATCGTGACCTTGTACTGTACTGTAACATCTTGAGATTTGAAGATATTATTAGAACATGGGCAAATATTTCAATTCCTCCTCATTAAATGATCCCTAAATAAGCATCCTGGAACATTGCTGAAACATCTTCTTTCAGATGAAAAGACATATTTATAGAATTAAATGGAGCTCGTCATGTAAGCGAAACATCAAGCAGGACACGTAGGCCGTGCGGGCAAGGAAGACATCAGCATTCTAAAGTGATGACTCAGCCCTTTTTTACCTGGGAAGGACCTCTTTTCTTTGCAGGAATTGAAATGTTTCATTATGCATGTTGTATCAGGTTAGAGTGACACATCCAGATTTAATGCCGTCCACGTAAAACATTCTAAAATAAAACAACACTCATGCAAGGATTCAGACGAGCTAATGCTAGATGAAATGGCCACAAGGGGGAGCTGTTCCAGATCCTAAGATTAGACACGAATAACACTGCTAAAAACGCCTGATAAAAATGAATCAATTCCACAATTTTCTGCAATGCAGACAATGTGGGGATTACGTAGATGATAGCATAAAGCGAGCAAACTCCATTAGTTGATTAAGGGAAAAAAAAGATGTCAAACAAATCATCAAAAACACAGGAGGTCTACATTTTCTTGTCTGGACGTGGTTTTAGCGAGCCTAGCACCATGTTACACCTGCACATTTAATGCTACGCACCAAATCACACAAACAGATTCAAATTGCTCAATTAGGCATCAGTGGGGGGTGGGACGGCTAGAAATACAATTTTTAATGCTCTTAATTATCGCTACACAAGAGTCATTATTGCAATTATTGCTATTTATATTTAATATTATTGTTGCTTTGGCTTTGATTTAACGATGATTCGAAGCAGCTCATGGCCACCGACTGGCCCTCTCCTCCTTTATATAAAACGTAAATTCTATTTCAGCTGCCTGCTCCTTTGTAATCACATTTGTGCTCACCAGAACAGAGTCTGGCTGCAGACTTTGAAAAGAGCAGGTCATCCAACCCCAGCAGAGTCCTTCATTAATAAAACACGAAGCCGTTGCTTCGGTTTCAACTTCGGCAGCTTGTTCAAAGTAATTAACACGGATCAGGGACGGGTGACGAAAGACCAGGCCGCCGTCTCACATTTACAGTTTCTCCCTGGAGCATTTTAGCATGTAGCTCGCTGCTAACACGAGTGCGGCCGTCTCTTTTGGTTCGCCGCTCAGTATTGAACAAGAGCCGTTCTGTTTTAAATTCACGTCAATTTGTCAATCTAGTGCCTCCGAACAAAAGCTTGTGATCCAACGGGGAGGAGGACATCCCCATCTGCCGTCCGCGTCTTGCACGCTTAGCATGACTCAGCCTTGGATTCGCCCCGGACATCTGTCGCCTCCATTGATCTGTCCCTCGTTTGTTCCTGACCACCTTTGTTTCGTTGCTGCTCTCGCCGAGCGTTCAGAGCGTGGGTGGTTTTGGACTCTCCTGCCCTGATGTTCTGACTGTAACTGGGGTCAGCTTGAGAACGATTGCACGGCATGGCAGCGGTAGCTTTGCTCATCATAGGGTCATTTTTCTCTTTCAGCGATGGATTCGTTTATTTGTGGCTCTCCGCTTCTGTGTTGTCCACGTCGGCCATGTTTCGTGTCCAAAACAACACTTCACAGTGGTAAACAAGCGCCCGTGTCACTGAGCTGGCATCAGCCCATTCGCTGCGCTCTGACGCTCCAGCTGAGGCCAATGACCTCATCGCCAGGTTACGAACGCGTCTCCAGGTCTCCTTTCCTTTCATCTCCTTTCATTGTTGTTGGAACTTGACTCCAGCCTCTTTTGTTTCATCCAAAAGGAAGATCTCTTCACTTCATAATTTGATTTCAGACGGAACATCAGAAATGACAGTGCTAGGTCAGCTCTTCCTCCTGGTTCCACATCGGACTTTGGCTCGCTCCTCATTCTTTCCTGTCCCCAGCTTATTTTCCCTCTTGCACCTTTGAATTAGTTTTCTGCCACCCTCTGTGCTACCTTTTTAACCAGCCGTAGCTGATAAAAGTTGGTCCTAATCCTGAAAGAGCTCTGCTAAAACAGGAGTTCTGAAGTTGGACTCCTCAGCATCTGAGCTAATCAGACTCAATCAGGAGCCGCTCCACTTCTAACTGGACTTAATTCTGCTTTATCAGACTCTCTCCACATCACTTCCTCTATCTCTTTAAGGTATTTTTAAAGGTTGACCTCTTCCTGACCTGCCGCCAAATTACAACGTTGGATGACAGCAATTATGCTCTTGCACAAATGGCAGAAACAGCTTGTTAGTGGTGATTGAATCAGTGGAAGATGAAGGGTTTTTTTGCTTGTGGTTTGGTGGTCGTCAGCTGGGTTTTTGGCTTACTCATTTATAAATATTACTCTTGAATAGCTGGAGAACTTCGGGGACACGGGACAGCACGAGAAGCAGCCTCACTATGATTTTCTCCCCCTTGTTCTGCTCCCAGCGAGCACTGATGGTTATAAATAAAGGTAGAACTCATCTGATAAAAATATCCTGGATATTATTGCTGCCATCTTGGTGACATCAGGCGGAAGATCTAGGTCCCCTCAAGCCTGGCTGATCGTTGCACACACAAATCTACATTTGAACATATTACAGCACAGCAGGAGCCACTTAAAGATAACTAAAATGAGGTTTCGGGAAAATGCTTTGGTGTTATTGTGACCTTAGAAAACCAAGTGGGGAGGGAGGGAGGGAGGGAGGGATGGATGGATGGATGGATGGATGGAGGATGGATGGATGGATGGACGGACGGACGGATGGATGGACGGACGGACGGACAGTGGTTGTGCTAATTGTGATAGCAGTACACAGTACATTCAAATTATTCAGATTCCCTATAGGACACCTAATCTATGGAGGCCTAAAATTGTGGTTTCAAGGACAAAGTGTGGGTCTTTATTTCAGGATGTTTGCTGTTTTTTGTCATAATGAGTAAAAAAGATAGGGGCCCAGGGCAGATCCCTGAGGTATACCTGCAGCTGTAGCAGCTGTATTAGCGGACTCGTTTTCTGTCAGGAGGAAAAGCTGTGGTGGAATTTGATGTTTCCAGGCATCATTTTTTTTAATCTGGGGTTTAGATTGCCGTCATCCAGGACATGCAGAGCAGCTATCAGGGCTCCTGAAAACACTATTACTGGTTTGGCTAATGTGATCAATGTGCACTCCTCAACGTTAATAAGTTTTTGGAGGCCACTTTTAATCTGTGTTTCCCTCTTTACACCTTCTCCCTTCTGCTTCATCCCTATGCTACTCTAGTTTCCATGAGTGAAATTGCAGACTAATTGCCTTGTGGACTAATTATCTGACTGCAAAAGGGTCATCGCACTCACTCATCACGTCACGTGACCTCGATAAAGCCCCCTCGTCCTAATGAGAGTCCCCAGTGGCTCACTTCCTGCCGCACAGATAGATGCTCAGAGCTGCTTTCCTCTTCCTCTTCTTTCCCCCTGTTTAATTACTACATCTAAATCATGATTTAAAGTCTTTTATCAAAGCTAAAACAAATTAGCATTTTGTTTTGCAAAAAAAAAAACGTTTTCACAGTGAAAGAGTTCAGATAAGGAAGGTTTTGAAAGAATTTAATCATCATTGGATGCAAAATGGAGGGCAAAGATGGGCAGAGCCTTAATGCAATATTGGATCCTCCCACCAGTGGGCGATATAGGTGGCTTTTTTTTGCTGATTTTCTCTTGTTTTCCTAATGAATTATTTTATTTCCCAGCACCTTGAAATTTTAGAATGTGAATAGAATGAAGCTAGATTCTACTCTCTACATTGGAGGCACTTTGCAGGCCAATTCAGTATTAATCCCATCAACAAAAAGATTGTCAGTATTGTAGAGTCTCTCCTCTGTTGTTGGGGTTGTTTTTTGTTGTCAGGTATTTTTAGCCTTCCTCTTATCCTGCGTAGCTCCGAGAAGGCTGTCAAAGGAGAGAACTACCCCCCATCCGTGGCTCCAGATGACGCAGAGGAGAGAGCTTCAAACTAGCCTCGTTCCAGCCCAGCTAATTGTCCCTCTGCTAATAATAAAGGCTGCGTGTGAGTTTATCTGTCGGGGTTTGTTTTGGACGGAGCCGACGCTGAAAGAGGCAAACTCCCCAGAGTTCAGTCACTGTGCCGCCGTCGCCACGTTTGCTTTTGCTTTGAAGCGCTACTTTGCCTTCTGGGTAAATTCAGAAACAATTGAGTTCATCAGAATCAATCTGGATGCAAGAGTGCAAGACTGTTTGATGAGAAGGAGTTCCTTCTTTGATAAAGAAGCTGTGCTAATGAGGACTACAGCACCCAGTCTTCTTCTGTGTGATTGTTGGGGTTTTTTAATTGAAAAGATCAAAACGAGACATTAAAAAAAAAAATCTTCCAAAGAAACTGAAGGTTTGTGCCACAGAAACAGACCTCAGGTGACACAAAAAGATGCTAAAGCATGAGCCTGTGTTGAAAATGGGTTTCTGAATCACCACTATTAAATGTGCACAGCCGACACTCGCCATGGTCGAGACTGTTTGGTCCTTTATGTAATCAGGCCCAGGTCTGTAGCTATTGATTTCCTGAAAACATCAGCGTCTTGACTGGACAGACAGACACACACACACGCGCGCACACACACACAGATTTCAGACTCACTGACCTGTAAGAGGAGGACTTGAGCAAACTGACAACTGAGCTGCAAGGAGAGCATGTCGAAATAAGTGTGTGTGTGTGTGTGTGTGTGTGTGTGTGTGTGTAATCTCAGTCATGCACCAGTTGGCTAATTCATCATCTAATAAAAGAGTTGTTCTGCATGTTGAGTAAATTTTGAATGCCCATCACATCTGCATCATAAATATAGCAGCAGATGGTTAGCGTAGCGCTGCTAGCCTAACCGGGCTAAAATATCAAAGTAAAATAACTCATTTTTACACACTCTTCTGGTGTTTTTCACCATCTAGAAATAAAATGATATAATGACAGAAACAGTGCCCATCTGGCCCTTAAAACAGATTAAATAACAATGATTTTCTTCATCTACGCATGGTGAAGCTGCTGCTACATCCGTCGTCTCCAGTGAGAAACTGAGATTACACAGTGGTTGCACAATAACTGAGCCTGAGCTGAGCTCAGGTGTCCAAGTCACTGGGTTCAGATGTTTCTGATGCGCAAACACCCATAATGCACTGAAGTAGAAATAATCTCAGCCTCTCTCATAGGTCTTGGCCAACATTGTGGTACATAAATCTGCCCCATGTGTGTCCTCTTTGACCCAGGTCTTCACAGCACATAACGCTTTCTTACTTTTTCATTTCTGCATTTTCAGAGGTGGATTTTGCCCTTTTCATGCTTAGTGCTCTCCTCACACCAAAATGCATCGCTCCATTGCTGGAGTGATGCTGCTGCTGCTGCTGCTGCTGCTGCTGCTGAGAGTGAAAGGACCCCAGGCTTAAGAGCAAAACAAATTCACGCTTACATAACAGACTCTGCTGCTGAATTACACACTGCACAGGACAGTCCAGCAGGCCAAAAGTAATAGGGAGAACGGCAACAGTTCACCACGTTTTAATTGATACAGAATTAAACGACAACTCGCTGTTATCGTTCATGCAGAGGGTGGGGCGAGTAGATGATATGTCACTCTCATATCTTCAACTGGGAACAAGCACTTGTAGCCCGTTAGCTTAGATTAGCATGAACCAAAATCAGCCCCAGATGGTTGCGAGGGTACTACACATTTCCTTCAAAGTGCCGTGTTTAGTTCCTTGTGGCCTACGTAGATGTCTGCAGAAACATGATACAGGCGTGACAAGAGGGCTGCTGGCGCTCTCCACCAGATCCAAAAGCTACCCTGACATCCAGACTCGCTGTTTAGAGATGCCAGCTGAATCCTACTGGGCTCCCTGTGGCCGCATCTGCGCAGCAAATAGTGTTTTGCATAACTGCTGTTGGCACAGCTTCATTCTGTTTTCAAGGGGAAGATAATTGGACTTATAATAAGGATTTGGGGCCTCTGCAAGGGCCGTTGAAAATTCTACATATGTATTAACTTTACACTGTGCTCTTTGAGTTTTGAAGCTTCTAATCTTCATGTAGATTAAGTAGTTTTGAGGTTGGTATGTATGATTTTGGAATCAGCTTTGTTGCCTTAGCGACGGTACAGACCTGCTGCTGTCTGCTATTTCAAATATGCTAACATGCACCTAGTGACACTACAGCTTTGCTAATTTGAAAAGGAGGATTTTTTCCTGCCATGAGTCCCTTGATTAACAAAAGCTAATACCTTTACATAAAGATAAATCATCCATCTAGCTCATTTTTTGGGGGAAAAAACAATTGATTCTTTCAGTCATATGTGTGCAAGTTTTTTCAGATTAGTAGCATCATGCTGCTCTTCCTCAAGGGATTGTGATAATAAAAAGTTTAAATTGTTTTAAACTCCAATAATGTTACAACAGCTTGTCAAACATCACCCTCTGCGTAGTTGCTCAAGACTGAGTTTAAATTGTCATTTCAATCAGAGAAAATAATTTTGAACACTAACAATAACAAACAAATGTTGCTATTGCTAGTGTTTTGGTTTTTACTTTGTTTATTATTGAGAAGCTAAATGATGACACTGATAAGTTCTGTAATGTTGCATGTTATCTCAATCATCTTAGCTGCTAGCAAGCTAATTACCTGTAAACGTTCCTTACGAGAGGCCATTATTGGAGGGAAATGTGTCTTTAAAAAATCCACTGCTCAAGATTATTTAAAAGCAGAATGTGTGAATTTTGTCCATTTTAATCCCATAAATACACAGGAAAAGATGATCACGTGACTCCGAGGAAGCTGAGGAATAGTTTTAACTCATCAGATCATGTATTAAGAGGTTTCGGAAGCCTCTGGGGTTTGAGGCTATCTGTCATCTGATATGTCAACCATGAAGCGTATCTAACAACCTGTCTGCACGAGAGTTCTGCAGTGGAGGATCCCTCCTCTGTGGGCTTCTCTCTGAATGTTTCATGAGCTTTTCCATGAGTTTAATATTCAAGACAGCTGCACATTAGTGCTAAAGCGGAAGCAGTGGTAACACTGTCAAATATATGCATGACACCGGAATTGTAGCACAGTAAGTGGTGTCATTCTTTCCCGGCATTAAATAATGTGATTACGGTGGCTGATGATGATGAGAAACAGCCTTAAATGACAGCCAAGCTCCAGAATAACCGCCTCAGCTCCACTCACCAGGTCTTTGGACGTGCCCAGTCTCTTCAGCCCATCCAGGGGCAGAAGGTCAGCGGAGTCCTTGTGTGTGAACTGGGTGGCTTGCTTCAGGCGCCTCTGCTGGTGCAGGATGGCTTTATCCCGGATGGCTAGCTCACTTTTCTTTGCCTCACTCATGGTTTTCCCTGGCACGGTGCGCGTACACTAGAGCTGAAACCTCCGAACGGCGGCAGACGCGGTCTGAAGGGTGTCTGTGTGCAGAGAGGAGAATCCCCCAAAGGGCTGCTGTTTTAAGGCAACAGAAGACGCCCGCCTGTGGAGTGCGGTGCTGCGCTCTGGGCTGGCTGCGGTCTTTGTCATGAATCTGTCTCAGCAGCAGTTATTTTCCAGCTCTGGATGCTCCTCTGGTGTAGACATGCATTTTCTTCACAATGTCAAGATCTCTTGTGTCTCTGGCTGAGGCTGGGGAGTAGGTGTGCCTCAGAGATGGTTTCCCCTCCCCTCAGCTCCGGCTGTCCTTGGTTATCTCTCTCTCTCTCTTTTCCTGGCTCTCTCTCCCCCCTCTCCTCTCTCTCTCTGAACCCTCCTCCTCCTAACACATTCTCAAAAACAGACCACATTTTCTCACTTGACTCTCGCCTAAAAACGTCTTCTTTGTCCTATTTCAGCCTTCTAAATATCATCAGCATTGTCTAGAATCGCCCCCCTACATCACACAGCCTAGCTTGCCGTGTACGCCGTTAGACACGTTTGGCCTCCGCGACCGCTGATCGTGGAAGTGTGAGAAATCAATGTGACCTGATGCCACAGACGGTCGATCCAGACCACTGCGGCCACAATTGATTTTATTTGCTTCCCAGGGGGAAGCCAGCATAAATTAAAGGCCCCAATTCGTAGCATCGGTTGGTCAATCAGTATCCACTGTAGGTTAAAAATATCCAAATGTTTGACCTCTGGTGTGACATTCTGAAATGAGTCAGTCTGTGTTTATTTCATAGATGACGCATTAGGCGTTACACTTATAAATGTGCGCTCTTCTATAGTGCATATTTAAATACTCACTTTTTATTTCAAGGAGTTCTTTTGAAGGTGATATGAAAATAAATGTCTGCCTGTTGAATGAGCATGTGCTGCCCCCTGCTGGACAGCGGTTTATTACATAATCACTGAAGGACAGGCACAAACAACATTAGCGGAAAGTGATGGATTAATATGTATGTGTACTGCTGCAGGTTTGTTTTGGAGCAGCACAAGTTGACCCGGAAAGATTTTAGGGTTTAGAGTAAATAATAAAACCAATCCAGATGTTATCTTGTGAATCTGAAGCTATAATGGATGTATAACACAAAAAATAGCAAGACAAACCCCTGATCACCTTTATTCACATCTTTCCACATTTCAGAGGAGTCAAATAACCACAATATGCACAATCAAACAGCAGATTTTGATAGTTGTTAGAAAGGGAAGCAAATGCATTTTGTGCTTTTGAAGTATTTAGCAACTTAACTGAGGTTGCAGAAGGCACGTGTGTATGAGTCCAGTTTCTGTGGACTCATGTCAGAGCTTCATTAAAAATGGCAGTGTAAAACCAAAGCCATTTTAAGATAATATTGACTGCTATATACAACTGCATCTGCATACAACTGCTTTTTAAGGTTTGTAGTGAGTTTCTATATATATATATATATATACCCTTATATATACCTTTTATTTGTGTAAACAGAGCTGCCACTTTGCGGTGGTGATGTTTTTGGAGCTAGAGGTCGGGAAGTGGAGTGCAGGCAGCGGAGGTGGGACTTGGGGCTTCAGCTTTACTGATGGCAAATATTTAAAAGTGATATAGGACACCGCCACCAGGGGGCGCCTAACAAAACTCGAGTTCTAAGTTTGAGTAGCTCTTGAAATCTGCAGAAATAGTTATTTATCTATGCCTTTTATTGGCCCCTACGGATGTAAGCGTTATGGAAGAAACATCCAGGCCCCTTAAAGCATCTTAAAGTTTAACATTTGACCTGTTAAACAAGTCAGAGTTAGAGCATCTGAAATGATCTGTCATGAGGGTACACAGTGCAAGGACATGGAGGATTTGTTTAAAGAGACGTTGAGGATCCCTTACGAACAACTTGTAAACAGTTTTTTCCCCCAGACAAACACAGTGTGTTGCACGTTCGGCTCACGGACTTTTCTTCTTATCCCAAACGGTTGTTTACATCCACTGCAACATGTGCAAAGTAGTGTCGTAGTGTTCTTTCACGAACTCGAAAGTCATTCTCACGGGCTCCGCCTGTGACGGTGCAGCTCACAGCACGTTCGGGAGGTAAAGCGAACACAGCAGCATGTTCTGGCCCAGAGCTGGGAAGCGTCTGAAGGCCTCCCAGGCATCTGAGAAGATGTTGTACTTGAGAAAGACCCGGTGCTCCAGGCTGGTGGGCAGGCTGACGTCGCGGCTCATGATGTAGATCCCATCGTTGTGCAGTGTGCACGTCAGGTTCAGGCCCGACTTGGATGTGTTCTCCTTCAGGTGGATCCACTCACTCGTAGTGACGTTGTAGGACTGCACCGTCAGCATATCCTCTGTCTGACTGGGTCGCCGCAACTGCCAGCCATCTTCTAACTCGTGGGTGTAGCCGCCCACCAAGAAGATGGTGTCCTCCACAGAAAGCATCTGCTGCTTGCGAATGTGCACGGGACACGGCCGAAACACCACCCACGCGTCCGAGGTGGGACAGTAGCGAAGGATATTCGTGTTTCTTTCTGTTAGACACGTACAGAAAAAGACAACAAAGGAAGAAACACAACCTGAGTTAAGACACCAACATGTGACATGTGTTCGTGTTGTCGGCAAAGCGCTCAGTCTCCAGGAAGGACCAGGGGCGTGGAAACAAAAGCCGGTACCACAAAGGCAGCACAAAATCCCTCTAGATGGTTGTGGATCAAACAGAGCCGGCCATGTGATGCTGGCACCCCAGCCAGGATTTAATGAGCTCTGGGGTTGTTGTCTGGATAACAATAAATGACAACATTATATTGTATATAGCTGGTGACCGACACTAATTCACTTCCTCCTATAGACAAATAGAACTGACAGTCAGTTCTATTTGTCTAACAGTTACTGACTGAATGTTTGGCTTGTTTATAAGAATTCATTGTGAAGTTGTTCATTGATTTGAAATGTGCCAAAGGCAACATTTAGATCGATAAAGGCCGTAAATCCGGTCAGACTAACCTCTTGCCGTGTATCCACCCATGACGTAGATCATCCCCTGACATTCACAGGCAGAGAATTCAGCCAGCGGGTCAGGCATGGATGACACGCAGGTCCACCAGTCCTGTTCTGGACTGTAACACTCCACCGTGCCCAGACACTGTCCTCCAACGGCGTAAAGCTTCCCTTCCACTGCCAGCAGCTTTAAGTTGGACCTGTTGGGGAAGGCATGATAAAAAATGAATCAGGATGGGTTGATGTTTGACATGGGCTGAGCGGGCCGGGTTCTACCTCTTTTGGTTAAGTGGAGCCACCTGGTTCCACTCGTTCCGACATGGGTTGTAACAGTGCACCGCAGAGATCTCCTGACTCGTCATCCTGTATCCGCCGACGATGAACAGATAGTTATCGAGGATGGCTGACCCGTACCCTCTGACATTGGTCATATCTGGGGGCAGGTTATTTGCCAGAGGCTTCCATCGCTGCTCCACCTCTCCGTACCTCAGCATGGACCAGGGCTCATCCTGATCCGGCACATCCAGTGACAGACAGCTGAAGTCTCCAATGGCTACAAGGGTGGCGGTGCCTTTCATCCGCATCTCCTTGACTTGGTTTCTGACCGCAGAGGGAAGGCTGATAAACTCTGGACGCTTCAGCATGGGGTGGTAGTAGCAGCTCATATATTTGAGGCAGGCATTATGCAGATCGTGAGTACCGTAAACTTCAGAGAGGCTGTACAGCTCCACACAGTTATCCAGGCGGATCTCGGATGTGAGCAGCTTAAGGATAGATGTAACCTGCAAGAAGGAAGCCGTCTCAATCAGATCCTCCAAAGTCTCGTTGACGATCTGAACCTTGGATGTGTTGATGAACTCCAGGACCAGTTCCAGGCCTGGAACGCTGAGTCCCTGCAGCTGCACAGAATCCTCAGTGGATTCCTTCATTCCGGAGCTGTACAACGCACGGAAGTAGTCGCTCTTCTCTATCAGTTTCTTTTTATTTACCTCATATATTTTGTCATCCATGACGATAGCGATAACCTGGTCGGATGACATGATAAAGCTAATTCGCCGTTTTCGTCCTTTAAGGCTGAGGTTTGTTGTGCTTGGCCTTTGAGCAGCCTCTTTTGCGAGTCACCGTTTACATTTCACCGTCTGGGGAGCTCTGTAACCGGTCTATATATGGCAATGCTCAGCCCATAGATCGCCACGGGGCCATATTCCTTAGCGGTTATTTCCTATCCAGTTATTCGCCCCAAAAAAATTCAACGGCAGCTAAATAAACGGGGAAAACGAATCTTTCTTTTAATTGTCATTCCCTGGAGGTCCGAGTGAAAAGCAATATGCTAAGATGTTTGAGGCAAATTAAACTTTTAAATAAGAAGCAGAAATTTCCGTTGTATTTTCTCTCTTGGGGCGCACTGCAGAACTGTCAAATTTAACTGTTTTGGTCTACGCAACTTCCGGCTCGACGCAATTTCTTCTTCTTCACCCCAGGAAATGGGACGCATGTATGGTGTAGTGCTGCCCTCCAGAGTCCAGAAGTGTTACTCCACTTGGTTTAACAAGTCGAGCGACACCATAATATAATATTCAAATGAAGCGTATTCTTATCTTTTAACCCTTCTATTGTAAGTACGGTACAGCGCCAGCATAAACCCTTGCTATATAATTTGGCTTATTTTTAGATACACCCATTTATTTGATAAGGCCTGGCATATTATTGTGTTGATGCGAGTATTTTTTTTAACTCCCATCGAAAATATTGACCATTGTGTAATGATCATGATCTTTGCCAATAATATACGAAAGAAAAGTGGCAGATGAAGGACATTTTGCACCACTTACTTAAACACTATCCACCATGTAGCACTAGTTTTGCTTTGAGAAGTCATGTTGTCATATAGGTTTCACCTTAAGTGACTTTGTGGCTTTTTAAAATCTCAAACCGTTGGTCTTGATTAAATCATTTAGACTCTAGCTGAGACGATTTACGTTAGTGAAATTACAAACATTAAACGTGGCTGGGGTTGGTGCTTTCACACTAAAAGCAGGTACTATCCATTGCTGATTAAACACAAATCTATACAGTGATGAACGACAATAAAGACTAAAAATATTTACTAATGTAGCTAATTTGTTGTATAACAACATGCCTAGAAAGAAAAATATGGATATTTTCCACATGAGTTTATCGTGAGATTTATTTTGAAGGCTTAAAACGGAAATTGAATCTGCCTTGTTGGTTTTATGAGCTTGACAGGTGCATCGGACAGACAAACCCGCGACACACACGCGCGCACACACACACAGACTTCGGCATCGTATATAATATTTGTAGGTCCAGACAGGGGAGAGACGGGTGTTTGTAATCCGAGGTGATGATGCGGGGGCGGGCGTGGGTCACCTGCGTCTCCCGCTGTCTGTTGCTGCTCATCACCGCTCCATCAGTGTCCGCTAAAGAGCTGCGGCCGTGCGATGAGGTGAGTGCGCTCTTTTGGAGTGCCTTTATCAGAATAAAGCGACTCACAATTGCCTGTCAAAATAAAAAATCATCCCAACCTGCTTTAGTGGTCGCAATATGACAACGAAAGCATCTTGAATCAACAAATATTTTGCATCAGCGGCGCCACCGCGCTCGGCCGACGTTGATCGGCTTAAAGTGCGCTTTATGTTGAATATAAACACGCTCATAAAGAGATGACGCTGTCGGCTGGCTCCCATCCCGTTTCTGGGCAGCCTCCTTTGCGTCGGTTGGAATCGAATTACCCGCTAAAGATGTGAGGGAACCGGACAGTCATTGTTGAGTACAGTTAACAGGATATCGGAACGTATTTCTAATGCTCAAGCATTAGCTTTGCTTTTTGTGCGTGTCATCATTTTTATTATTATTTTTAAAATTCGCCCCTTAGTTTCTTTAGTGTGGCCATGCTAAGAAAACAGGTTTGCTGACCTTCCAAACAAAGCAGCAAATGACCTCTCAAGCAGGTATATCTTGAGATATCTAAAAAATATCTTTAAAAGAATAAATGAATAATTACAATTGGTTTGACTATAGACACAGTCATATCGTGCTGAGTACCTTCATATATGTACATGTATTGCTTTTTGATGGATTGTTTACATTGTGATATCTTCCTCACTTGCTGGCGCCCTCTTCTGACTGACTGCAGTACATGCCATTACCTCCCTCTATCCCCTCAGTCAGTATACGTCAACACAGTAGCTGCTCCTTTTACCCTGTTACACAGCAGTTACTCTCACTGCCGGTTGCTGGGCTACATGCTAATGAAGTGGTGGAGCGCTTATGAGGCGATCCATGATTTGTTTATTTATGTCTGTGTTGGGAGGCTGGGGGGTGGCGCAGGCTCAATGGCCATTTCTGCTGTTACACAAAGGCACCAGCTTATCTGTTCTGCACACGTACAGATGCTCCTTATCTGCAGCACCTGATGAATTTTGCTGTAGACACGGAGTTATTTTCCGCAATTGTTCCCATCTTCTTTTGGCTGCTGCTTAAATGTCAGGACGTCGCAACGAATGCTCACTGGCCTATTATAGGTCAGCTATATGTGAGCAGCTTCAGTTTTCTCCCCATATTCTTATCAAGGAACAATAAATGCATTTTTTTCAAACCTCGAGCCCCATAAAGTTGTTAAATTAGAAGTGCAAATCGGATCTTTTTGTCCAAAGTGCGTTCTTGGCGCTTGATCCTTGAGCCCCACGTCCACCTCTGGGTGGCTGCAGATGTTTCTGCGGGGCCTCATCGTAACCTGCTTTGGACAGAATGTTCTTCACAATCAATGCAAACACCCATGTCATAACCAGACAAAAGCAGCTCTACAGTGGAACTGCTGTTCCTAATGGGCCAATACTGTTCCAGCAGCTGGTCGTCATGGCGACCAGGGTTAGCCGCCACCACGGCCTCACTGCTCCATCCTCCCCTCTTTGACCGACCTTTGCTTTTATACGAAACCAGTTTCATGTTTGCCGAGTAATTTGCCCTGCAGGTGTGTCGTGATACTTCTATCAGCTTCCATTTTGGCTTTATTAGCAGTTTAAGTATGTCCAGTTTGTTTGTTTTTTTGATTGGTAAACTTGTCTGAAAGCCCCAATTCTGCATATTCTCCTTATTTTTTTATATCTCTTGTGCAGACGGATTACTACTACCAGTACACAGAGTGTGACAGCACGGGGTCCCGATGGAGGGTCGCCATTCCTCTGAATCCAGGCTCCTGTTTAGACCTCCCGCCTCCCACCAGAGGAACAGAGTGCTGTAGGTACCATCTGCATGTGTGTGGGTGTGCGTTTCCACATCATGTGACTGCTCTTCTATTTTCCCGCAGCTTTCTCCTGTCCGGCTGGGATGTTTTTAGAGATGAACAGTCAGCGCTGCACGCCATGCGAGGCCGGGTCCTACTCGTTGGGCAGCAGCCTTCGTTTCGACCAATGGGACGTCATCCCTGCAGGTTTCATCAATCTGGCCAGCTTCCTGGACCCAGGCCCAAGTGGGGAGGATGTTCAGGCCTGCAACAGGTGACATCAACACACACAGCTCACCTCAGAATCATGGAAACTGGCAAACATCTGTGTTTACGCTGTCCTCTGTTTGCGTTGCAGCTCCTCATGGACGCCTCAGGGTGTGTATCTGGAGTCTAATCGGGACGAATGCACAGTGTCACTGGTTTACGCCGTCCATTTGGAAAAACAAGGCTCCGTCTCCTTCACCTACCAGTACCCCGACAACAACATCTTCTTTGAGTTTTACGTGAGGCTCGATCATAATGTTATGCCGTAACAGACTGGCTTCTGAACATGCTGGATTATTGTCTAAAGAGTTAATACAATGATGTGGATCCTATTTTAAGGTCCAGAATGAGCAGTGTCAGGAAATGGTCCAGACTGATGACCAAAAGTGGATTAAAGTGACCAGCAACGGCGGCTGGGACACACACACAGTGAGTACCTGCTCCTGCTGAGATGTCACGACTGTTAAACTAAAGCAGGCTTATTCAACCGGTGGTCTGCGGGCCAGTTCCGGCCCACCAGTCACCTCAGACTGGCACCCCAGTGGGTTCAAAATACCACAATTTATTCTATTCTTCCAGAGCACACCGTGCACTTGACTTGAGGCAATTATGGCTGTTACTAACTTTATCGGAGGATGTTCGGATCAGCGCCCACACCAGCGACTCCGGTTTCTCTCACATTCATACCATAATAATGAATGCTCCCGCCTCCTTGATGAATGAGCGACCGCGTCGTCTTTGCTGTTTGTCGATATGAACCATCTTTCTCTGTCCTCGCTCAGGGAGATGTAATCTCTTGCCTTGCCTAAAATCTTAGCTGCACCTGTGTCTCTGTTTCCTCATGGAAAGTTGCTCATCCCGGCGCTCATTTGAACGTTTCTATTTTCCTAGAGAGTATTTTGCAGTGGGAGTGTTTGGATTGCAGCGGTGGGATGTGTCAAATGTTCAGCTAGAAACGTGCCAAAATAAAAGCCTGAAGATCCTCCACTGTCCCTGTGTGCCTGTTTTATTCGGTTCCAGGTGAATCTCAAGTCTGGTACAAACATCCTGTACTGGAGGACCACTGGTATCCTGGTCGGAGGGAAGATGGTGAAACCAGTGTTGCTGAAGAACATTCAGATCGAAGGTAAACTCAGCCAAACCACAACCGCTCTGTCTGAGCAGTACGATACTTTACAGGTGAAATGTTCTCCTCCCTCTAGGGGTGGCCTACACTTCTGAGTGTTTCCCATGTAGGCCCGGCGGGTTCAGCCCGGCGCCCGGCTCTTCATCCTGCGAACCGTGTCCCAGCAACACCTTCTCCATTAAGGGGGCGTCCTCCTGCACGCTGTGCCCTGAGCACCATTACTCACGTATGTCGCCGCGTGACAGCTGCAACCTGTGAAAGTCCACATTGTTGCCTTCTGCAAAAGGGAAAGTGACAAAGAAGCAAGTTTTTTCTCCCTTTTTTCCACCCTGCCAGGTGAGGGATGGGCAGAGTGTAAGGTGAGACCACCATGCTCTGAGAAGGACTACTTCCAGATCCACACGGCATGCGACAGCGAAGGGAGGGTCAGTTCACTTCTCTTTCTTCTCTTTCACCGATCCACCTCCATCCATCACTTCTGTGGGGTTTCTTTTGCAGACGCAGGTGCTGTATCGTTGGGTGGAGCCTAAAATCTGCGTGGAGAACACCACAGGCGCTGTGGCGCTGCCTCCCATGGGCCAGAGAGAGCCGTGCCCTCCCTGCAACCCCGGCTACCACAACAGCAACGACTCCACCTGTTTTCCGTGTCCACCTGGAACCCACTCAGACGGCACCAACGGTAACCCTGGACCGTTCCCTTGGCAACCCCAAAGCATTTTTATCTGTCTTAGAAAAGTGCACGGACACAGACATGTTCTGGACAACAGCATCTGCTCACACACCTGCAAACACGGAGGAGGGAACATCATTGTTGTGCTTAAATATGGCTCTTTGTGTTTGCGTCCCAGAATGCACTGCGTGTCCTGCGGGTACAGAGCCAGTGCTGGGTTATGAGTATAAATGGTGGAACGTGCTGCCTTCTAATATGAAGACTTCCTGTTTCAATGTGGGCAATTCCAAATGTGACAATATGAACGGTGAGATGATTCGTACCCTGACGACTTTGCTTCAATAAGCGCCACTTAACGTCACCTATTCGACCCTGATGTTTCCCGTCCGTTGATTGTCAGGGTGGGAAGTCGCCGGTGACCACATCCGCAGCGGAGCTGGCAGCACAGACAACGACTACCTCATCCTCACCCTGCACGTGCCTGGATTTAAGTAGGTAACCTTGATAGAGACGGGGATTTTGAGAGGATGCGTCTCCCTCTGAGCCTCTGTTTCCATGGCAGGGTACCAGCTTCACTTTCAGGACTGAGCGGTAATGAGTTTGGCCAGATCGCCTTTGTGTTCGAGACCATCTGCTCCGCCGACTGTGAGCTGTACTTTATGATGGTGGGTGATTGTGTGTTTGAAGCGAGCAGCAGAGATCGTGTCAGTCGTAACAGCTGCATCCGGTCCTCACCTCACTGTCATTGCGATGCCCCCTACAGGATGTCAACAGTAAGAGCACTACAGTGGTGGAGTCTTGGGAAGGCAGCAAAAGCAAACAGTCGTTCTCGCACAGCGTCACCAGGAACGTGTCTGTCACGTATACGTGGGCCTTCCAGAGGACGAACCGTGCATCTGACGTAAGTAGTTGGGTTAATGCCACTTTATTTCAATGCAACTTAAAATATATAAAGAATGTACCTTCAGTCGTTGTGCTGTGCACTTTTGTAGACGCGCCTTTATTTTGACGACATGGTGAAGGTGTACTCCATCAGCGTGACCAACGCACTGGACGGCGTGGCGTCGTCATGTCGGGCCTGCGCCCTGGTGCCCCAGAACTCCCAGCAGGCCGGTTCTTCCTGCATTCCCTGCCCTGCTGGGTTTTTCATTAACAGAGAAACCAACCGATGCCAGGAGTGTCCTCCGAACACGCACCTGTCAGGTCGCCACATCTACGGCCAGGAGGCGTGTGTCGCCTGTGGGCCTGGAAGCGTTAGCAACAAGGTGCTGAGTCAGGGCTTCAGACTGTAGCAGCAGTTTGGTTATTATAGACCTGAAACAAACACAAGTTTGGAAATCAGCCATTAAATGTGTTGCATCATGTGTAGGACTGACACTTTTATCTCTTTTTCAGGACCACTCGCTTTGCTACAGCGACTGCTCTTTCACCTACACAGAGAACAATCGTTCCGTAACCTTTGACCTCAGCACCATGAGCGAGGTGGCCTCGCTGATCATCGGACCGAGCTTCACCTCAAAAGGCACCAAATACCTTCATATGTTCAACATCAGCCTGTGCGGCCATGAGGTGACGTTTGCCTTCAGGGGGAAAAATGACAGGAAGAGGAAGACATGTCGCCATAGCAACGCAGCTCATTGTCTTTTCTGGATTGCCACAGGGAAGGAGAGCTGCGATCTGCTCTGACAACGTCACTGACGTGTCCAACAAGGAGGAGCGGAGCGACGCTGCTCAGTTTGTGAACTCAGTTGAAAGCTACATCTGTCAATCCACCATCATTCCAGCGGATGGGCGGGGCTTCAGAATGTCCATTTCCTCTCAGTCCATCAGCCTTGCAGAAACCTTCATTGGTGAGACAACAGCGAAGTAGGCGACTCAAAGATGGTTTGCATTTCAAGATATCTCACTCTGTCGTGGTTTCCAGGGGCGACAGTCGAAACCGTCCTGGACGGCATCAACGCCAAACCACATCTGTTTCCTGACAATCCAAAAGCTGTTCCAGACATCAACTTCTACTACAGGTAGAGTAAAAAAGCGGCCAAATTTGAGTTCCCAGTGCAGAAAAACAACTCCTTTTTTCCCCTCAGGTCACGGCAGGTGACGGCGTCATGTGACCAGGGTCGCAGTTCAGTCATCACCATTCGCTGTAACCCAGAGAAGTCAGATCGAGGAGACGTGTCTGTGCCCAGGTGAGTGAGCGGCATCAGAACAGTCCTCAGATCAGCAGCCACCTCAGGAGATCTTTAAACGTTTTCTCTCTTTTTGGGGGGAAGCTCCTGCCTGGCAGGAACCTGTGACGGATGCACGTTTTACTTCTTGTGGGAGAGCGCCGCCGCCTGCCCACGCTGCAGCGAGGACGACTATCATGAAATAGAGGGAGCGTGCAAGGGTGGCATTCAGGTAGCATCTACACACGCGGGATTTTGAATTTCATAGCGGATTCAGACAAAACTGTATAAATATCTTGTTTCCTGTGTTGCAATAATTTTACTGATTTCAGGGCCTCGGGGTTGCTTGAGTTATAATTCCTTCACACACGACTTGGACCTTTCTCGCGACGTTTACTGACATGTTTGTGCTTCCGTGGCTCTTTCCAGGAGACTCTGTTTGTGTGGAACGAGCCAAAGGTGTGCACCAAAGGCGTGTCATTGCCCCCCAGGCGCTCCTCCCCCTGTGAGGCCATCGCGCTGTGGCTGATGATCGTGGTCGGCGCCGGGGCCTTCGCGGCCGTGCTGCTCATCTCCCTCACCTGCTACTTCTGGAAGAAGAACCAAAGGTTAGAGGAACCGGAGGAGCAAACCTCCTTGACTTGACTCAAAAGTCCAAACATCAAATAAGTTCACAAAAATATATCTTTTCTTCACTTTCCTCTCGCTTTGTCTTCAAGGCTGGAGTATAAGTACTCGCGTCTGGTGATGTCAGCCAATAAGGAGTGTGAGCTTCCAGCTGCAGACAGCTGTGCCCTGGCCGAAGGGGAGGAGCCTGAGGACGATGTGGTCTACGCCCAGAAGCCTTCGCTGCTGGGAAAACTCCGCGCCATCGCCACCAAGGTGTGTGTTTTTTGAGTGAAGGTGGTTGCAGGCACACATGTACTGTAGAATCCCGTGATCAACACCTGATCACTACGATGGTGTTGCGGTGTGACGCGTGCGTTTCAGAGCGAACCGGGGGAGAGCAGCGAGTCCGTGCTGCTCAACTCCTCCCAGTCCGATCGTTGGGTCCTGGGATGAAGCGTCACCGAGAGGAGATTCAATGATGGATAAAGGAGACGTCACTGACGGCGTCGCTGCCCTCCTCCTCTTCATCTCCTCACAGTGGTCGGAGTCACTAATGACCGCAGTGCATTCTGGGAAATGCCTGCAAACGCAAAATGTATGTCCCAACAGGAAACAAACTGCCGCTTTAAAGATGCCGAGGCTGATCCAGAGAGGGAAAGAAAAGCTTTTAATGTTTTTGTATGTTTTGTATTTTTATTTGAAATTTTCTGTTCAGAGTTCGGTACATTTATATTAATGTTTCAAAGCGCTGTTATTAAAGTTCTACTTAATGTTAGGATTTGTGTATAAGTATTGAACAGCCGGTAAGTAAGAATTATCGTGATAATTCATATAAAATTATATTTTATTGATATTGCTTTGTAACTGAATATTTTTAATTAGGAAAAACAACAAATAATGTTAATTGAACTTTAAGTATTTTAGATCATCACAATTATTATCTAACAAGACCAACATTTGGAACTGTCCAGTAAAAGGATACAAGCAAAACTGAAATAAACACTTATCTATCACCCGATTCTAAATAATAATTCGTATAAATTTTCCTTTTTCGAGTTTTGAGATGGGTTTTTTTCCCCTGTCGGGCCTCCATACAAGCGGAACTATTTCCTGCAATACCGCGGATGACCACTAGTTAGTCATAGGTATACACATATACACACGGTTGGTTATAGGTGTCGTTTGTAAAGGTCACCTCAGTCTGTTTGGATGAATCAGCGCGGTTCATCCATATAAAACAAAGATGAGATCTATTCTCATCGTTTTTTTCTGACACCAGGGTCTTTGCCCTGATAGTCACGCCTCCCCCCCCCCCCGCTCCGCCCTCCTGAACCAGACCCCCTCTTCCTCCTCCTCCTCTTCATCTCCTCCGGCCGTCGACTAAACTTCAAACGACAAATTAGCAGGAGCAAAAGTCCCCTTTTTGCCTTCCTTCCTCCCGGTGCTGCGCATCAGGAGCCGTGATGTGAAACTTTCTGCAGCAGGAATTCGACACGCTTCCCGGGGAGAGGAGCTCCAGAGGACCGACGGTAGGAAAATGTTCGTCCGCGGCTCATTTCCGAGAGCATGGACATGAAAACAATCAGGACCCGAGCAACGCAACGCTCACATTTGCCCCCTGCAGACAAACGCGACGGTTTTATCCGACGGCAGCGTTAAAAAACTTGGGATTTATCAGCGACCTCCAACCGCTTTTGACTATTTTTAACTTTAAAGTTGGTGGAAAAACCGCAAACTGAAGTTTGTGACGTCACGGACGACGAACTTTACATTTAGAAATAAAATCTTTGTGAAGTTACAAATGTATCTTTGATGAACGCTGGCATCTTTAAATCTTTAAATTCATCGGGTTTATTCTTCACCGCTTGAATCTTTTACCGGGACCTGAAGCTTTATGTAGGCCTTAACAATTACTTGGAAAAAAAACAATTAAGCACTTTTTATTAGGTTTCATTAACTTTTACACATAATTGTCCCGAAGAGATTTTTTTTTATTTCTTTTTTAAATCTGATACTTATCTTTAGTTTAGTCTATCTTTAGTTGGGCTGGAGCTTTGTGTTAATTTCCTTTTCATTCTTGTCGAGGAAAAAAAAAGATTGGATTGTTTCAGCGCTCATTAATCGGTATGTTGACGTAATCTTAACATGTTTATTGATTCGTATAAAAAAAAAGTATTGTGTGGTAATCTTTGTATCAAGTTTAATTTTTTTTCCTCCTTTCGTTTGAAATGGTTCAGAATATTTTTTGTCAATTTTTATTTGACGCCATATTTTTTGTCTTACAGGGTCTCCTCAAGTGTCTCCATTGTGCCATTTATCCTCTTCATCCAGTAAGTATGTGTGATTTATTTTTTTATTCCAAAGCAGACTCGGTGCCTTATCACAATTTTATCCGTCACGCTGTGGTTTTCAAGGCGCCTGTAGAATTGCGTGTGTCCACCAGATGGCGATGTCGACAGTTTAAGATCAGCGTTAAAAATTATGACGCAGAACTTTGATTAATTCCTACAGATTATAGTCACAGGGGGCAAATTCTAGTATCGCCTCTTAATATAATTCTGTACAAACATTTTTCTGTACAAACATATTTTATGTTGTTTTTTTTTTTAGATATTAGATATCACAACCACCGTGGTTTTCAATTTCCAGTCGGACCATTAGAGGTCGCTTTTTTTCGATGTATTTATTAGAAATCAAAACCTACTTTTATAATTATTACTAATTATGAAATTTTAGGTGAAGTAAAGATTTGAGCTATAATGCTGCCCATACTGTATTCTTTACTGCCCTCTGAAGGTATTACATACTTTAATACCAGACTTCTTTTGAAATATTTATTTTGTCCGATCTTGTTTCTTGCAGTCTTTGTTGATTCAGTCATGGCTCGTGGATGCATCTGCTGCATCAAATACATGCTCTTCCTCTTCAACCTGCTCTTCTGGGTACACACACACAAACACACTTTGTCTGATAATTGCCTCGTCAGTGAATTCAAATGCAATTCTTCCTGTGTTTCAGCTGGGCGGCTGCGGGTTGTTGGGCGTAGGCCTGTGGCTCTCCGTGTCTCAGGGCAGCTTCGCCACCCTCTCGCCCTCCTTCCCGTCGCTCTCTGCCGCCAATCTCATCATCACCCTTGGCAGCATTGTCATGGTGACAGGCTTTTTGGGTTGCCTGGGTGCCATTAAGGAGAATAAGTGCCTTCTGCTGAGCGTGAGTGCACTACATTTCCCATAATGCCTCAATCGCATTTATGGTAAAACTGTACTGTGTTTTTTCTTCTAGTTTTTCATTGTTCTGTTGATCATCCTGTTGGCTGAACTTATTCTCCTCATCCTCTTCTTTGTCTACACAGACAAGGTAAGAGATTTTTAAATTAAAATGTTTAAATCATTTTGTCAATCTGGACTTCTGGGTGACACTGCACACGTATCCCATAATCCATTTCTTCACGTGTGTGCAGGTGAGTGAAAATGCACGTCGGGACCTAAGGGAAGGGTTGGTGCTGTACGCCACAGACAATAACGCTGGCCTGAAGGATGCATGGAACACCATCCAGGGAGAGGTAAACAACCCAAGTTGGTAGAAACCTGATCATTATTCTTTACAAATATATATCATATTTCCTGCTTCCACCAGTGGCGCTGTTGCGGCGTGACGGACCACCGTGACTGGTACGCCGCGCTGCACGAGAACGTGGTTCCCGACCGCTGCTGTCAGCACTTTTTCCAGGGCTGCGGGCGCAACGCATCCAACACCTTCTGGACTCGGGTCAGTCAACAGAAGAGAGCAAAGAGAATCTGTTTAAAGCTACGTATGCTAGTTTATCAGCTATGACGGCAGCGCTTGATGTAGACGCCAGAAACATCTGCCATTTCCTGCGTCTGACTCGATTACAGGAAGTCCAAATAATTATCTAAGGAAAACTGATTTGTCTTTTTCTTCTTAGGGTTGTTATGAGAAAGTGGAGGGTTGGCTGGATGACAACAAACACCTCCTGGGGACCATCGCCATGTGCGTGCTGGTCATACAGGTAGGTACAGTTAGTTTCTACAGCATGCACTTGGCCAGTCACATGACTCAAGTTGGACGTCTGTGTTCCCAGCTTCTCGGTATGGCGTTCTCCATGACTCTTTACCAGCAGATCCACAGAACAGGAAAGAAGTATGAAGCCTGAAGATCGACATGGGGGGATCTTACCAAATATATTAGCTTTGTTTAGAATAGCCACGTGTTTATTTTAAAGGCCAACCAGTGTACACGCGTGTATTTATAACGGCATCGTCTGGTCAGTGTTAATCACGTTTCCTTTAATGACGACATGGCGGATTAGCTCCCGATGTCCTCCCAGCTGGTAGATCAAATGCTCCCATCTGCCAGGAACAGGTCAGACAAAACTTCAGAAATGCTGAACACCTGTTTAACAGGCTGCTTATGAATGATGAGGGACAATATTGTAGGTCAGCTACACCGTCTGTACACGTACGCTTTAGCTCTGTATTCTGTAGCTGGTACTGAATAAAATATTTTGTACACATTTGTGTGTGGGCTCACCGACTGTTGTTGAGGACGAGCAAGTCTCCATGCTTGCCGACCTCCAGCGAGCCGTGGGTGTCGGAGCGGCCGAGGGCGTAGGCGGCGTTGATGGTGGCGGCGGCCAGAGCCTCCGACATGGTCATCCTCATGTTGACGCAGGCCAGGTGCATGACGATGGGCTGAGAGGGGAACGTGGACGCATCAGGGAGTGGAACGGCGCTACCCATCATGCACCTGTCTTACCATGGAACAGCAGAAGGCATTGGGGTTGAAGTCACTGCCGAGGGCGACGATGACGCCGGCGTCCAGCATGGCCCTGGCTCGGGGCTGCGGCAGCCTGGACGGACAGAAAGACGGATACGTGTTAATCAAATACATTAAAAAGTGTCACTGGTAACGTACCGTAGGATATAAGCTGTAGTGGGCAGGAGGACGGCGGCAGTCCCGGCCGTTGCCATGGCAGCAATTCCCTCATCTGTGACCTCCTCCAGGTGACTGATGGCTAAAGCTCCAAGCTCAGCACCCAACTGAGAACACATGCGGAATGTCAAAACCTGAATCACTTTAACCAACTAGATAAATTATACAGCTCATTACGTGGACAGTTGCTCAGATAATGCTCAATGAAGTTGTGGACTTGTTGCAACCATTTAATCACTAAACAGATTTATCCTGTGCTCACCGATTGCTGCTTTCCATCACTATTTCTGTTTTAAGCCAGACTTTTTATTCCACCCCTCTGGTCAAGTATCATAGGACCCGACAAACGGATTGCTCTAAAAATTCACTGGGTGGTGAATCTTTTATCCATTATTGGTCATTTAAAATAGCTGTTAAAAGGGTCCTCAGACTCCTGCAGATAAATGTTTGCTAGTTGGTGTTGACAAATAGAAGTTTTGAGGATTAAGAGGGTACCTGAGCAGAGTTCATGGGATGGAGCTCATCTCCGTGGAAGTTAATGTTGAGACCCAGCTCCTTGCCCGCCTGCAGGATGGAGCGCGTGGCGTCCAGGTCGAACACCCCCTGCTCGCAGAAGACGTCGATGTTGTCAACCCTGAGGGTCCCGGCGGACATCAGCTCTTTCAGCCGCGGCAGCTGGACCTGCAGGATGTCCTCAGTGGCCTCTGCAACCGTCTTCCCTCTGGAAAAAAATAAAATAAAAAGCTTTAAAGGGCGTCTGCGAGGCAGAGATGTGGCGCGACTGAGGATCGTACTTGGGCACAGCGTGAGCTCCGCAGTAGGTTGAGGAGATATTGATGGGCAGGCTGCGCCTGGCCTTCTCGATCACCTCCAGCATCTTCACCTCGGTCTGCAGCTCCAGGCCGTAGCCGCTCTTACACTCTACCAGGGTCGTGCCTGCTCTGAGCATCCGGGCCAACCTGCTGGCGAGGGAGCCGAGCAGCTCCGAGGCCGCCGCGGCGCGAGTGTGCTCCACCGTGAAGTGAATCCCTCCACCGGCGCGGTGCACATCCATGTAGGTGGCACCTGCCAGCTATGCAACAAGTTTATTTTCTCTCATATTTTACTTTTAGGGGAAAAACAACACAACAGTTACCTTCATTGCAAATTCATGCACCCTGTCTCCAGCCCAGACCGGATGGGTGTGGGCATCAACCAACCCTGCAACAACAAAGAGCTGATGACAGATCTCAGATCCCCCCACCCCCCCAAAAAAATTAAGAAAATAGATACTGACCAGGCAGAACACACATCCCTTTAGCATCGATGACCTTATCAAAGGAGGCTCCTGAATACTGGAGACTGATGGCTTTAGACGGCCCCACAGCTTCAATCAGCCCATCTCTGGATGAAGAAATTAAGAACTTTAACACTCACAACATATTGATAACAGCAACAGCATTTATTTTTCATTATGTTTCTCTAGAATCCCCACAAATAAAGTATAGAAATGGTTACCGGAATCAGATGTAATGCCTGTATACAGCCAGCAGAGGGCGACATATTTGCAACATGGAGTAACAAACGACTCGTGGTTTTAATACAAACATGCAAATTCTAAACAGAAGTCCACATAAACAATCAATGTTTATAAACGTATAAACAATGGTATACGTTATCTTATATTGTATTATTAATACAGAGAATTTGAATTTAACTGATTTCAGCCATCTTTGGCTCCTACCTTCCAATAACAACGCTGGCGTTCTGGATCACGCTCAGGTTTTTCATCCCCTCTTTAGTCAGAAACTTCTCTCCATGGTTGCAGATCACAACCACCTGGTCGGCGTTTTCCACCAGCAGCCTGTGATTACTGGACATTCTCAAATGACGGCGCTCACGCTTTGCTCTCTGCGCTTTAAAGAGGTTTTAGTGAAGGGGGCAATTATTTGTACAAGAGTTCAAAGTGCACAAAGGGGGGGGGGGGGGGGGGGCGCAACAGAGATGTAGCCAAAATTTAACCAAAGATTGACTCAGAGGACCGTACGGCTGCAACAGTGCATAAAAGTTTCACTCATCACACATCTGTAAAGCCAGACACAGAAGTCTCCAGTCAGTCATGTGACACCAGGAAAAGTCAAAGAAAAAGAAACAAAATTTAAATAAAATCCACATATAGAAAATAAACTGAACACAACAGGCTTAAGAAATGTTTTTATTGTGTCTGTATCACAATGTTACAAAGGAAGATTGATCTTGCATACAAAAAGAAAAATTAAAATCATAAGAAAAAAAAACAAGCATCCATTCATTTCACATGGTGAAAACACAAACAAGTGAACTCAACTATAGCAAAAAAGAGCAACAGACTCTTCGTCACTCTCTCATCTCTCCATCTTCTTCCTCTTCTTCTACACCTCTGATGTACAAAACATTATTGCACCTGTGAGGACCAAAAACACCACAACAATGGAATTAACACAAGACGCTGCACACTACAGGGTCGATTCTACTTCTACCAATGCTTGGAAAAGATGTAATTATACTAACTGGTTCACGCAGTTAATCTATACAGTATCAATATTCTTGGCACCATTAATCTATAGTGCAACAATGACATGCTTTTATTTTAAACACCCTGCTTTATACCTATTTGAAGAGGGAATAAAGATACCGACCTGATCAGAACTTCACCGAGATGCCCTGCCAGTGCTCCGTCCACAAATTCCTCCGTGTTTGCCAGCTGTCATGGAAACACGTACGTACAGGTCAACAACTAACCCCCATGAGAGTATATGTAATGGGTGGATGCCCTAAAACTGGTTTCTCCATAATATAACCAATCACTTTAGTGACTCTGTTGGTTACAAGTGAATGAAAGAACCTTACTTATTTGCCAACACTAATTTTAGCAAATTTTAGTCTATCAGCAATTTAAAGGAGTCGATGAGAAGAGATGAGCCGAAACGCCGAGGACCTTCAGCCAGCGTGGACAGAGTAAACGCTTGTGGTGTAAAACAGTTTTAAAAAAACAAAAACAAAAAAACAATGTATGCACAGAGAGAAAGCTCTAATTCTCATCAAACCTGATTGTTTAATGTCTAAACATGAATACTTTGCATCCAATATGTTAAAAGGCCAAATGTTGAAAGTGTTTAGGAAATAACAAGGAGATGGCACAGTTGGATTTATGAATGATTCAACAGCACCAACTTGAAAAAGCACAAAACAGTAGTGTAAAGTAGAATTTATTAATTGTGTCACTTTACTTACCTGCATGTTCATGTAGCCGTCCACAGACACCAGGTAGCCCTTGTACTCCATTCCCCACTTTAGTTTCACCATCACTGGTTTGCCTGTCAGGCCATTCAGGAATGGTTTGGGGTTCAACGGTAAACTCTGTAGAGTAAAGAGTGGATAAATGTATTTATATGCATAAATGTATCAGTTTGATTAGATAAAAGCCGTGTATACTGGATGGTAATATTTGACCCATATGCCTGGAATATTTTAGTAGTAATTCGGACAAACTAATCTATCATTTTTCAAAAAGGTTTGCATATATAAACCCTTCCATGATTGATTTACACCTACAATCTGACAAAAAAAAGATTATATATACCTTTAACGCTAGGATCATCATTATCATTAAGAAAGATGAATTAAAGTTTTATTCATTCGGTAATGTGTTTTTTTTCGTACAAATCAGTTGACGATAAACTATGCGACATCACGATTTAAAACTACTACATCCTCTAGGAAAGTGCATTAACATACTTTAACAAAAATCTTGCAGCTATACTATACAAGTTAATACATTATTTGAGAATGTGTCGCATTCATTCATTCGCGTACACAATCGATGGAAAGCTATCGTAGCTAACGCTAACCACCAAAAGTACTTGAACATGTCGGTGTTAATTGATTAAACAAATATATAGACGGCGAAAAAATACGAAATAATTTCAATACAATACTCTCACCATCTCTGTTCTATATATCGGTGTCGATGAAGAGGTAAAAACGTATAACTTTTCGTCACTATAACGTTTGCACTTAGCAAACCAGAACACGCTTTAGCGCCAAACAGGAAGTCTCACGCTTCCACTTCCGGGGGAGTCTTCATAAAGTTGAGAACTCGGTGTACTGCCACCTTACGGTTGTAAAGTGACACTGCAGGTGTTATGAACACTTTCATTTTACAGTTTAAAGTGATAAAATCAGCTCAAATTCCTCACATCTGTTTCCTTTTAGGGTCAACTATGCATTCGTCTTTATTATTTCCATAAAATAATTAGTCATGGAGTGACATCACAATCAAACTGGGACTGTTTGTTCAACACCTGCCGTAGAGGTTAAACTTTACTACAGTGAAAATAGTGCCAAAGAATTACTCTGTAATTTTAAACTGAGACCTGTTCAGCCAAATTAGTGAAATGATTGTCATAAATGGGTTGTGCCGAGTTGTCTGGACAACTATTTTCCTGCAGGCACAAACAGTCTGAAGAATTCACTTAATTTGCCAAAGTGCTCAACTGTTACTAAAGAATTTGACAAGTTCAAACTTGATACGATGAATTAAACTATCGTCCGATTCTTTACAGTGGGGGCCACCTTCTGTCAGAAAATTCCTCAGAAATTGCACTACATGTCTTAAATACTCTCACATCATTTAGCCTACTTTTTTCCCTCCCCATCCTACTGAGCTGCCTCAGCATGTAATTAACTAATCCATCATTTATCCACTGTCAGTGATGGTGTGAGAAAACGGTTTACAGGTGTAAGTTTTTTCCAGTGCCACAAGCCAAAAGATAGACAACTATTTTGAAGTTTCTATATTAAAACTGTCTGCTATGGACACCAAGTAAAGAGAACAAACAAACAGTACAAAGCCATACAACATAATCTAAAAGAGGTGTCTTTAAGAAATTTCCACAAAAATGCAAAAACAAGACAGTAACAGCAGACACTAAAAATGGATCAGCAGAGACCGACAACAGAGAAAAGTAAAATGATGACAAAAATGAGTAAAATAAACATTGAAATAGCTGAACAGCCACAATAACCCCCCAAATAGGACAGACATTTCCAAACACACATAATGAGACCACAGACACTGATTACAAAGAAAAGCTAAATTACAATTAAGAGAGGAAAGACCTCCAAAGATACAAAAGCAACCACAGAGACACAAAGACGCACCAGTAAAAACATTCAAAACAACCACAGTCATAAATATTACTGTGGGGAGACACGGAAAAGCCCCAACAAAGGCCTCAGGATGGTTCAAAATAGTCACAATGAACATGTGAAATGAGTATAAAAGACGCAAAAACTCCCACAACGTGACAAAAAACTACTGTCAGTGTCCAGCTCTGAGGGGAATCTGGAGGATTCCAACATTTCTTGGACATCTGCTGATATCGGAGTGTTGTCTGTAGTTTAGCCAACACCAGCAAAACAAACTGGAGTGGATCAACTCCAATCTGGGTTTCAAAAACTCCCCCATCCTGACAACAAAGTTTGGCACCAATGCAACGCTGCAACAATTACTGGATTAGCATCTTAAAGGGTCATCATCAGGACACATTTGGTAAAGTGTGTAGGTTAGAAAAAGGATAAAAACGCCGGATGAGCGGGTTTGAAAGCGCACACATGCGAGGGAAAGAAAACATGTCGCAGCAATGATGATTAAACCAAGACAGGCGGAACAACGTGAACAGGTGAGATAGTTTGATTTGGCTCACTGCGAGTTGGACACGGGTCAGATGCGCTTAAAAGCAGGTCACGGTCCGATTACACCGCAGACAGAAAAATCCAACGCCATACTGTGTTCAGTGGAGCTTGAACTGGGCCGCAGTGGAAGAAGAAAGTTTTTCGATATCGCTGTTAAGCCCCCACTACCATCACTGGACACAAGGGGGCGCGTTCCAGCTAGTTCAGTTCAGAGCGCGCACCTGCTATAATATAAGACTTTTACAAAGTGTAAATGCTGGTGCTGTTCGTGTAAACGTGTTACACCTCCCTCACGGATCATTAAGCAGCCAGGTGCGGAAAGCCAAGGCCTGAAATTCCCTGGCTTTCATATTTCACTGTTTATGAATAAGCGCCGACCAGCTTGTCTACACGACGCTGAAGTTAGCTTCCGCCTCGTAGCTTCCTATTTGGCAGTTAAGGGAAAATCCATCAGGCTGAGAGACTTTTTCTGCCGATTATCCGCTGTTTTTTGACCCTCTTCTTCATGTTAACTGACACATTAACTCTGCCTGGCAGACACTTAGATTTGTAAAACTTGTATACTATTGGTGGAAATACAAAAAAGGAACATTTCATTTTTTTCCCGCATCTAACCCACTCTCAAATGTAATCCCAGAGAGGCTAAACTTTCATTAAAACACTGTTTCAGATTTGTGAAACCTGTATTTTATTTGTAAAAATGGGTGGAGAGAAAAAGGGGACGGGGTAAATTTCACTGATTTTCTTCCAACTGGGCCACGATGGACCAGATTAATTTATTTATTTGGCTCCCAGATTATTATTTCCCTGTCAGCAGCAAAAAGTCAGACCCAGTAGCGAGCACGGCGACAGTTTGACCATGTATAAAAGCTTGGCTTTGTGTTTGAGGGTTTCAACAGTGTGTTTCCTGGTTGCTAATGCTTCTCATAGCTTTGAAATCTAATTACAGGCACCCTGGTGTTGGCTGCACATGAGATCAAAGGCCTCCAGACATCATCATGCTTATTATAGAAATCCTTATGCTTTCATGACCAAGGCTGACACTGTGCTAAATATTTCAGAGAATAAAACATTTTATGGGGCAACCCTTTATTGATCCATATCTCTTTCATTATTGTATATTGTATTAGTAAGTTTTTATATTTAAGAATTGGTTAAAACGGTCTGTCTGGCACAAATGTTGCAATTTTGTTGATTTAACAACAGGTGGTCAACTCTATTTCATACACCAACTTCATCAACACTGTTATTGTACTGATGTCTGGTATTACCTGAACATGGACACGCCAATGGCTGGTTTTGCCTGGCAACAGGGGTTTGTCATTGCACCTTTGTTGTCTATTTGAAATTGTCACAGTGGGTTACTAGAAGTTACAAGTACTATTAAATGACTTGGTAAGTTTTTTTGGCATAAACGTATACACAGATAGATTGGTCCCTATTGCCACTGTAATTAATGTATTGGCTATAATTGCCTAACAGCTATTAGTTTGATTGTCCCGATAAAGATGCACACATAGGGAATTTGTAATCTTTGGATCGCATGTACGATCAGGTTTTTGTTTTTAAAGCTGTTTAGATGAAGGTATATCATATTTATACGCAGTCAAGCTGATCAGCAAGTCGGCTTTAGAAAAGTAGAATTTTCAGATTTCACAAATCTGAAAACGTTTAAATGAATCTTTGGGACAATCTGGCCCAGACTTGAAATTGTATTGGTTTTTGATCTGGACCTGGTCCAATGTAGGTTATAAGGGAAATGTTTTTTCCTTGTGTTTTCACAAATAGAATAAAAGTTTCACAAATCCAGTGGCTGTCAGACAGAGTTACTGTGTTCCCCAAACTGTTTAAAATGTCTTCAAATCAATAAGAGCTGCAAAAAAATGGACAATCGTTGGAGCAACAGTCACTCAGCATGATGGATCTGCCTCTGAACTGCCGACTAGGACGCGACGAATCGGAAGCTAACTTCAGCGCCGTCTGCTCAACCATGCGTGTGTGCATCCAACAGGTCTTATCATTCACGTGCTCTGGATACACAGGGGGTCCATAACTTTTTCACAGCATGAAGCCTTAGCTATATTTTTACCATTTCGGTCATTCGTGCTAAGTCAAATCTTTATTTAAGAAAAATCAAACAATAAATGGGCTCCCTCTTGCAGTAGCTGCATTAAACGCTTTATTACTTCCGTCCCTGGCGTCTCCCTGATCTACTGGACTGTTCCTTTAAGCCGGGGGAACATGCGGAGGAGAGGCGGAGCTGCCGCTGTCACTCCAGCGTCTCCTCCGGGTCCGTGCGCGCTGCCTCCCCAGAAATAAACGTGCATCGCAGAGCGGCCAGCGGGCTCACACAGAGGGGACATGAGACACGCTGCCGGTCCCGGAGCAGCACACGACCTGGGCTTCTTCTCTCAGCGGGACCGTCCGGGATCATGTCCGTTATTGATCACTTATTATCGCCTCGTGGGATCTCCGCTGAATGAAAGAGAAAGTCCGCACCGGATCTGAAGCTGCGCACTTGTCCTTGTTTTCTTACCCCCGTGGTGGATGAGATCTCTGCCCATTTGATGTCCGAATAGCTCCGGGGCTTTTACCCCCCACCTGTTTCTCGTCTTTTCGTGTGTTTTGGGATTATTCAAGGAGATATGTTGTATTTATTTGTAATTATCCTGGCTGTATTTTCACATGCAGGTTAGTGCTTTCATTAAAGTTTGCTCATGTCAAGAGTTACTTCCAGTTAATGCATCAATATTGGATGTAAATGAAAAAGAGATGGAGATATAGGTTTAAAAGAAGGATCCTAGTTGAATACACAGTAGCTTATCTCAACACTCTCCTAGCCTTTAGCTCACATCCTATTAAAAAGCCTGGCGGGTTCAGCCTGACCTCCTCTCTTACAGACAGTTATGTAATTCATCATGAACTCCACATTTTTCCTGTTAAGGTTCTTCAGGGCAGAAAGTTAATTCGGGTGGCCGAGGTTAGCGACGGTCTCAATATGAGATGCTAAATGACTTTTCCATGATGTTTAATGGAAGGAGGCTGCCAGAGATTCCCAGAGTTCACGGGGGCTGCAGGCTGCGGCCAGCAGGTGCACAATGCCTCTATTATCCTGTTTGCGTAACATTTCCGATCAACATACATCACTTGACTCGTGCACACGCACACCAAGTCACTCCTCTGAGTTCACCCCCTCGTACAACCTCTCAATCCAGCCCTCAAGTGAAGAGGTACCCTGAAGAACGGAGGAAGTATTCGATGAATTTGGGGTCAAGGAGCGGCGCAAAACACCATCTGACAAGTTCTCGGGTGGCTCGATAAGGCCGATTCGATTCCTCATCAGTCGGGTTGATTGTGCTTCCTCTTAATCAATCCCTTTCAGATCAGGACAGCAGGTTTCCCATCACTGGGGACATGTGTGAACCTGTTGCATTTTACCCAGAATACAGCCAACACTTCATTCATCCTCTCAAAGTTCCAGCCTGGAAACCACCGCTAGCTAGTCTGAACCAAATCAGCGCAATGATGAATCCTAGAAGTGCGTTTTGAGTAAACAGACCCTTTCAACTAAGGCTGCCACACCTTTCCAAACACACCTGACACCCGTGCTTTCACTTTGTCTTTGGTGTTTTCTCCTGAAAGCTGTTATGTCACTGCGGATCGTGTTCGCCGAGTACCTGTGTAAACTCCTTTTCTCCTCCCATCCTTCCAGCTCTCTCGGTGGAGGTGTTTCGTGCAGGCGTGGCCCCTCGCTGCGAGAGCCGAGCCTGCAACCCCCGCATGGGCAACCTGGCCCTGGGCCGGCAGGTGCTGACGCAAACCGTCTGTGGCCACAACGGGACCGAGCTCCACTGCTCGTACTCGGACCCCAACGCCAACCTGGCCTGCGGCGCCCCCAAATGTGCCAAGTGCAACGCCGGCCTGCCTCTGCTGTCCCACCTGCCCGGGGCCATGTCGGACTCATCCTTCCGTCACCCCAACACCTGGTGGCAGTCGGCCGAGGGGGTGGAGGCTGAGACGGTGCAGTTGGATCTGGAGGCGGAGTTTTACTTCACGCATCTCATCTTGGTGTTTCGCTCACCGAGACCCGCCGCCATGACCTTGGAGAGGTCCAGGGATTTTGGGAAGACGTGGAAGATGCTGCAGTACTACGCCGATAACTGCAGCGCTACCTACGGGTTTGAGGAGGGGAAAAAAGGCACAGGGCGCGATGGAGCCACGTGTACCTCTAAATATTCTGGGGCTTATCCCTGCAACCGTGGAGAGGTAAGGAGTTACCTAACATAGCTTGAAAGCATATTGTTGTTTTCCCTGTTAGCTACTTCACTTATGTTTAGAACTAAATACATCTGTCACTATCCTGCATGTAAACACACCCACACTGAAAATGAGGCTGTAGTTGCTCAATATTTGAAGGTATTTTGACCCAAGTCAGAATTTTGTGGAGGAGCTCAGGAACTATACTGCAGCCTATCACCAGAGGGCAATCACAGAGATTTGATTGTCAAAAGAAAAGTAAGGGCTCAAAAGATGCCCAGCAAGCATCATTTTGCAATGCCCCCTAGTGGGCAGACATGGAAGTGTCACAGCAGAATGGAGAAGTTGTAAACTTATGTGGAATATACAAAATATACATAAAGACCACGTGCAAGATGTGTTGTACATCACCTGCTTTATATTAAGTTGAATTTCTGCAATTTTCCTGAATCCAGACCTACCAAGATGGGTCTTAAAGCTGCTTAATGTAGGTGGAAATGAGGCTGCAAATGGGGATTTGGATCATTCATCTTGCGTAAAACAAAGAGGCATATCTTTCTTTTAAACGGACCCTCTCGGGCCGATGCACCGCCGACCATAAAGAAAACTACAATCCGTCTTCAGTAAGTCACGCAACATGCAGGGGTCATATGGTGTCGTTAGCACGCCGAGCAGAATGGAAGCAGAGCAGAGCCATGCGGGGAAGCTCTGTGTGTATGTGCATGAGTGAGCATTTAACAAGCATACTGTAGCACGAGAGGGCTTCCTGGAGCCCATTGATGTTTAATTGAAGCAGTGTGGTTGGGAGCTGCTCTGCAGATGTGCGTGGAGGCACATGCCAAGCGTGTGGCTTCTTTGGACTCCCCGCTGTGCTCTCAGATGCGTGTTTACGTCCCCTTTGGAAGTCGATCCGCTGCTGTGAATCCCTCCGAGCGCTTCGCCCAGGTGTTATGAGCTTTACTCCGCTTCTGTACTGTAAATCTTTTTTATGCCGCCCTGCCGGCGTAAAAACAATATGACTGTATTCAGTTAAAATGACTGCGGTATTTCAAGCTCCTGTGTGAAAGTAAAAACTGAACAGAGAGCCCCTTAAAATGAACTCCGACTGTTTTTTATGGTTTTTTGTGTGGTAAGAAGGAAAAAATATGACCTTCATTTGCTTTGGGTTTCCATCCTTGTCAGCCCCCTGCAATAAGACCATGAACTTCACCTTCTAACCCTGCAGCCAACGACGCAGAGGTCAAGGGGACCAGACCAGCTACTGGTCAATGTCTCATACTGCCTCTGTCCTCCCGTGTGTTTTCAGTGATTTTACCTCGCATCAAATCACAGTTCTGACAGCAAACTTCTTCAGGACGTTTGTGTTTGCAGCTGAGCTCCAGATCCATCCCACCAGCCAGTTTTGTGGACTGTGTTGATGTTAAGCACCTTCTAACATGTTCACCATGTTTGGCATCTTCTAACATGAATGCTGCTCCTCAGTTAGCTTCAGTGGAGCGAGTTCCATAACTGCTTAAGTCGTTCGTCAAATGGAAGAAAGATTACGAGTTTCGGCTTCTCACGTGAGGATTTGCTCCTTAAAATATGTGTACTTATGTCATGAAGCCTGGGAAAAGATTAGTTTTCAGCGCTCCAGAGTGAGACAAAAACATAAATACGTCAATGACATACACTGAATTGTTCAAAGCAAATAAGATGGATCACACGACTAAAGCCAGCCCCTGTGCACGTGTTGTTGTTAACGCATGTAATGATTCCAGGGTGGAAACCATTACTTGAAGTAGGTACTCCCAGCTTTCTGTCTCTGCTTTCTGCAGCAGATATGAAAGCGTGACACCGATTTCTCTGAAAGCCCTTTGTGTTCACCTGTAGTGTGTGTGTGTGTGTGCGCGCGCGCGTGTGCGTGCGTGTCTGAGAACTCAGAACTCCTTGTCTTATTTATGAGGTCAGCCAGGCGAAAAGAATGTGAGTGTTTGTTATAGGAACTGATCTCCTTAGGGAATAGAGCAAGGCAGACTGGCCTACACACACACACTCACACACACACACACACACACACACACACACTTTTGCCCATGCCCTTTTTAGATAAGCCCATACAGTAAGGGTCTCCGTCTGTCTGCTGGGAAGGAAGTTCCACGGCTCTGATGGAAGTTGGTACTGTTGGCCAGGCACCCTCCCCCCTGTCTTACTTCTCCCATCACTGCCTATTGTGCCTGTTTACCAGATTACAGTCCACGGTGCTTTGATGGAATTATGCCCGTTTAAGCCAGGCTTTCATTTCAGTCTGGGGTGGACTCCTGGCCCCTGCTGTACTCCAGCACTCAGAAATGAGGCTCATTTTTTAAGGAGTCTTCAGTTGATTTGAAGATTCGTGATCAAAACCTGATCAACAGATCCTTCACATACCGCATTTTAGGGATATTCCAAGCAATCGTTGAAACAGAGGAGCTTACACAGAAGGAAAACATAAATGTCCTCCACTCTGGCAGAGATAAAAGGAAATAACTGGTAATAATTGCAGGTTCGTGTCAGGTAAAGACAGATGCTAGAAGCTAGTGCATCAGAAATGTCTAGTGTGGATGGATACCTTCTCAGGGCCCAGATTAGCATAAAGAAAGGTGTCATCTGCATATGTGCAAAAATAATATTTAGTTTCTAAACTTTAGAGATGACTAAGAGACACCCCCCAACACACACACACGCACACACACACACATACACACACACACAGACACACACCCCTTTGGGGTTTCTGTTTGTGAGCATGCCAGTGTGGTTGTGTGAGTGCTGGTGTTGCTGTGGTGTCACGGGGCTGTCGCAGGGCTTTTGTGTGACTCTGAGTTATGTGAAGCTGCATCTCCATCGCCGTCTTTGTCTGGCCCAGCTTTCCATGCTCTCCCGTGGATCGGCGCCCCCCTCATCCTATTTGTCGAATTGTCTTAATTGTGGACCACAATGCCGTGACCCCGTGACCTTTACCAACAACAGGGAAATTAATAGTGCTCCTCCCATCCCGCTCGCAGCCAGTCATCCAGCCAATGAAGGAACAGCACGGGGGCTTTCCTTGCATCCAGATAACACACAATCGCTGCTCATCCCACGATATCGATGACAGCCAGGGGCAACAACACACACTTTGTGCAGAGACACACAACAAAAATTTCTTTCAGAGCAAAACATGGAGCAGACGCCAACTTTTTCACTCTTGCGGCAGTAGTAGCACTTGTTGCCACGGGCAGCGGTAGCCATGGTGATGACAGTCAATAAAGGGATCTTCAATTTGAACGATGACCATGGGTAAAGACTTGAGAGGGGGCCTCAAGACACCCAATACCCTCATGGTCACAGGAAGACATGGTCAGAGTCAGTAGGTTTGGAATATCATACTTTGTTACAGAGGTGTTACCAAAACCGGTTGTTCCACCCGTCTGATCCATTTTTTTTGACTCACATCCCATGAGTCATGACCTATAGTCCATACTGTAAAGACAAAAAACATTTTCACTCCAAAGCTCCTGTCTCAATATCCTTTTGAGCAACAAGGAATAGAAGGTTTACCCATCTGATCTCTCTCTCTCTGACTCAGGTGATCTACCGTAGCCTTCCGAAGTGGGAATCTCTGGATCCTTTCGGAGACGAGGGCCAGCAGCAGCTAAAAGTCACCAACATCCGTATTCGCCTGCTGAAGCACCAGCCGTGTCCGTGCCAGGCCAAAGACCTCAACGCTGCACGCGAGCATCTCCCCACCCAACATTTTGCCATTTACGACCTGATAGTGAAGGGTAGCTGCTCCTGTAACGGCCACGCTGAGCAGTGTGTCCCTGCTCTGGGTTACCAACCCATCAGAGATCGGACCAACCACGTGGTAAGAGAGCAGCGCTACAAATGTCAACGAAATGTAGAAATATTGGTTACAAGAGCTTATTGACAAGAGCAAAAAAACGCAGCAAAACCCCAAAACGGGAAGAAACGACCACGGCAAGACGTAGCAATTTGACTACCCAGAAGGAACGTTTCATTTTGCGTTAACTCGGCTTCCCTCTGCCCCCTGCTACCAGTTTGGCGCTAGCTAAAGTGATCACCAGTTGTTCCATGAGTGACATAGCGGATCGACCTGAAAAAGCTCCGGCATTAATGAGAAGGACGCGGGCATTCTGCCACCTGGGATAATCCCACTGTAGTCGCAACTTGTCTCAACTGTGATGCAAATTCCGCGTGAACATATGAAGCAACTCTCTTATTGGCAGTCTCAAACGCTCATTTAGGTGTGAGCGAGTAGACAAAAAAGTAGTTTCACCTCTGACTTTTATGTGCTGTGTCTTTTATGGCTTAAATGCCCTATTGAATAATCGCCCTCTGCGCTTGGCAGGAATGTGTATCATATAACCCACATGTGCATGTGTGAGCGCTAAAGCTTAGTCATACAAAACAGCAACCCGCTAATCTTTAAAATATGTAATACTGCTGAAAGATGTCATGACTTGCGAACTGTATGGAAGAGCCACACAAACCCAGTAAGTACAGGATCCTATTTGTTTCTGTACACTAAATACATGAAGCATAAGCCCGATGTTGAAAAACCTGCTCCAAAGCTCTCTTTGTCTTGTTTTGACATTTCTTTTCATCCCCCCCCATGGGCTTGTTTTTCACTTGTTCAAAGGAATGTAAGATTATACGGTTTGATATTTACAGACTTAAATGGCTTGTTCACTTCATGTTGGCAGTTATCGTAATAACAGACTAAAAGAGGGGTGGGGGGGAATCACCTTTCTTTCTACTGCGTCCCCTTGTTCTCCTGTCCGCTCTGATAAACAGCTGTCTCTGTGCTGATAACAGACCCTAGAGATGTGGATATTGATTCAGCCGAGGGTTAATGATGGTGCTGATGTGTGTGCGTGTGTTGATAAAGGTGTGATTCTTAGTCCTTTCCTGGAGATCAACACTAAGTGTTTCAGAGCCGGGCTCCTATCGCTGCCATCTCCACAAACACAAGCGGCGGCCCGCTTTGAAGCCGAGCGCCCGTTCCGCCGCAATCAGCGAGGCTCAACGGGAAAAGTGAGAGTTTCCTTTACAGCTTATATAATCAAAGGTAGATTAAAAAAAAGAAAACTTCTTGTTTTCTTTTCTAAAGTTGCAAAGCAAAGCTACAATTGCATTTCTGACAATATCCATATTTAAGTGTTTAGAAGCCTCAGACATTGTTTGTGCAAAAACGCTTCTGAGTTGTTTAAAAAAGCTGTTCTTTATGCTGACTGGTTGGTTGGTTGGTTGGCTGGTTGGTTGGTTGGTTGTTGGTTGGTTGGTTGGTTGGCTGGTTGGTTGGTTGGTTGGTTGGTTGGTTGGCTGGTTGGTTGGCTGGTTGGTTGGTTGTTGGTTGGTTGGTTGGTTGGTTGGTTGGTTGGTTGGTTGGTTGGTTAATGTTCTGTTGATACTGTATTTATGGAAGTATTTCAAAATAAGATTAACACTGGCAGGGTTTTAGCGGCGCTAACTAGCTTGTACTAGAAACAGTAATGCCAGGTTGGTTTACGTCTTTGTGTTAACCTTGTTAGCATCTGACTTTGCTTTTTGCAGTTTGCTACAGGCATGTTTTAGTAAACAAGACTAGATTTAGATCAGAGGTTTTAAATACTGATTCACATTAATCTCATTCGACAGTTTCTTAATAATAATAGAAGTTCTATTTTACTCATTTACCTTTGGGCCTTTCAGTCCCAGTGGGTTTTTTTTTGTTTTGTTTTTTTTAGCACTGGTCATTGAATCCACAGGTGAAATACATGGTACAAATATGACTATGGGGCAGTTTTTGGTATGTCAGGTGACTACATCTCATGTGTTTTCTTTACTTATATCAGCTTTTGTTTGTAATAGAGCTTTTGATAGCTGGTTTATTGGTCCCACTCTTCAAATCCTTAAATCTGACTGTTTTCATGCCAAGGAATTCCAAGTAGCTTTGCTGAGTATTTTCATCAGGATTTCCGTATTTTGAGGGCAGAAAATCCCCCAAAACAGTCTTTAGACCACGGGACTGTAAAACTGTCCTCAGCACGCTAGGATGATAACAATAAAGGATCGTTTCAAAGGCCAGGCACGTCGCATGAGAGCGAGAGGCAGCGCCACAGACCTCACCTGAACTGTGACCAAGATGTAAAGTTTTCACCGCAAACTCAAGTGTGCTCACAACATTACTGTAGGTCACTGGAAGGGTGTTTAGCAGTGAGCTATGCGGGAGCGTTCCGTAGACACACGGTGGCTATAAGTCACTTCTGCTGCCTATCAGCACTTTGTGTCCGTTTCAAACCAAAGCCACCGTTACTGACAAAACCCAAACAAACGGCTCGAGATGGGAGATGGGGGCAGTGATTGCTGAGCAGCCAGGGAAGAGATGGGCGTGTGCAGCGCAGCAGAGCTATTCCCATCTACTTCAGTGAGAGGTCAAAGGTCTCCTGTATTGTTTATATTCATCACTGTACAACATGCTCTGCATTGCACGCATGCAGAAAAAAAACGACTAGTGTTTGTTATACAGATTAGTTTTGCACAATAGATGACATGGTAGTCACATCAGGCCAAAGCAGCTCTACCGCCACCCGGTGGTAGGTTGAAGTAAGTCAGCAAGCACCACCTCCACTTCATTCTCTAATTCAAGTGTCGATTTTCTCTACTTTTGTTTGCTAACATCCATCCATTGAACACCACTGTCATATTTTAGCTACGTTTTTGAGGAGATTGGAAGTGATTTAACTATAGTCACTGTGTCGTGTCCACATGCAGTTTAAAGAAAAGGAGACCCTGCTAACCACCGTCCATCCTTCAGTCCACAAACTAAAAAAGTCAAGTAAATTCAGACCATATCAAACCAATCCGAACTGTCCTGTGCTGAACTGAACAGTGTGGCTCAGTAGAAAGCTTAAACAAATCTTTTTTTTATAAATATAAAAGACAAAATCTAAAGATGAATCCTTTGTGAAGTGTGTATTTAAGCTAACAGTATATAAACCCAGAGACATGAAATAGGGTCTTCTTTTACACTAAAACTAGGTCCAATGTTATCATTTCCATCGACAAACATTACCTCTTGTTTGTTTGGTCTGCTGAGGGTAAGGTGTGTGTGCTTCAGTATGCAATGTTTTGTCTGCTTTAAGCGTGTGTGTGTGTGTCTGTTGTAATCAGTGGTGAAAGTGATCCTGATATGTAGAGTCATTACTGCCCAGACACCGTGAGCGTAGACTAAAAGAGCACTTTGTTTGTTTGTTGTTTTGTGCTCCTGTGCAGCTCAGGCGATAACGTCTGTCTGTTAGCCACAAAGTTAGCACACATGTAAACACACATAATGACACCCAGGAGTAGCTACTGAAGCGTTAGCGGCAATTAGCTCAGTCGTCTAACTACTTACTTTGTTGCCTCATGTGTTTAGTTAAGTGGATACTTTTATACGCACATTTCTGAATGAAACCCGTGTGTTTTATAAACTTTTAGCATTTAGCCTTTGGTGGATTCCAGAAACACATCCAGCTGTCGTGTCCTCTGAAAGGCCGCATTCGTGGTTTGCGTGTGTGGAGCTCGCAGTGTGTACATGTGTTAATTGTCCCGTATCACATTATGGTAAACATATGAAAAGGTTTGAAATACCAGCTGTCTGGACGCCAGCCAGCTGCTGCTTCTGTTGTCTTCTCTCGTTTCCTTCCTCCGTCCATTACTTCTCTTCAGCGTGACTCGTTTCGCTCTTCCTCTTGCGATATGTGTCGGTTTTGATGTTATCGCCATTTAAACGTTATTGTCAAAACATTCTCATGAAAGCTGGAATTTAGAGGTGGGGGAACTCAAATTGTGAGACTGTAGTCAGGGCTAGATGCAGAAAACCTAGCTAAAATATTTGGGATTTTTAAATGGTTGCATCCTTTTCATCCTGTCTGTGCGGGAGCACATTCACACGGTGATGCCAAATACAAGCAGAGGTCACGACATCGAACGCTAACTGTTGGAAACAGATAATCATTCATGAAGAGCTTTTGACCACCAGGTTCAAACATCCTCTAACATCATATACGCTCTAATAACGCAGTAGTAATTCCAGTAAATGTACCCAGTTACGATCACCAGTTCTCTTCTCTTGTGTTGACGGGAATTAGCAACACGTCACACGCACCGTGGGAACCCGACGCAGCTCCCAGCGTGGGTTTTCTACGTTTGTGATACTGCTTGTGTGCGTTGGCGTCATAATGGTTGTATAATCTTATGTGTGTGTCCTACATTAGTCGCACGGTGTAACGCAAACAAATAAAGAGCTTCCTCAGATGCCTTGCTCCCCCCTTCCCTTCTTCAATCATTATCCAGCGTGCATGGCATTCCAGCTCACAGGAATGACAAGGAGATTGTTATTGTGCTCTCAGTGTTGCATACTTGCACCCTTCTCATAAACACACACAGAGCCTTTTTCAGAGGCCCTTTCTTTTCTCCAGCAATGAAGCCAAACAATCCATTTCCATTCACTAACGTCAGGCGAGGGAATACGAGAGAGAAAGAGTCTATCATTCTCTCCTTTTCCTTGTTACTAATGAGCTCTTTCTCCCCCTCTGTCCTTTCCTCCTCTCTCGTTCTTTCTCCCAGGTCCACGGAAAGTGTGTGTGCAGACACAACACTGCAGGTGATCACTGCGAGCGCTGCGCTCCTCTCTACAACGACCGGCCCTGGCAGCCCGCTGACGGGCTGACGGGGGCTCCGCACGAATGTCAAAGTGAGTCCAACAAACGCAGACACACCTTTTCCCGGCCGGGGAAAACAAACTTTGTTTCAACTTGAAAAAATCCCCCTCGGATCGTTTTAGGCGTTGCGAACGGTGCTTCAGTCAACTAAACACGTAGTTTTGGTAATTCAGTTGCTGTCATGTGTCCATTTTTGCAGGGTTACCAAGCAAGCTGCTACTAGTTCCATTACTGTGGAACTTTCACAAATGTGGTGATTTTTTGAGCTGTCGGAAGCTAAAGATCCTTGATATGGTCATTTCCTCCATCTCGCGCTAGAGTGCAAATGCAATGGACACGCCCTGAGCTGCCACTTCGATTGGACAGCGTGGCGCGAGTCGGGACAGCGCAGCGGAGGCGTGTGTGACTGTCTGCACAACACCGAAGGGCGGCAGTGTCAGAAGTGCAAGGTCAACTTCTACAGGGATCCCCGACGACCGCACGCGGCCCCCGACTCCTGCAAATGTAAGGCACCAAACACGTCGTGGAACAAAACCTAACACAGAAAGTCCCGTCATGATGTGACGTAAAGAAGTTCCAAAAGAATGTTGAGTCAGGTGCTCACCGTTCAATTATACAGAGTTGTAGTAAGAACAGAGGGATTTCACAAGTTAATTTATTTGTTTTTGTTTTTGGCAAACTAACACATGGACCCCCACAACCACGTACAACCACGTAGAACACCTTGTAAAACAAAATAAACCATTATTAATGACAACAATAACCTCATACAAACCACACTGGCAAACATTTGCTCAAGGAATGTCAAGGATTGCAATCACAAGCCAGGACGTGCACGATGAAGTTGATTTCTGATGGGCACTGGGCTCTGGGTGTGTGTGTGTGTGTAAGTTGTTAATCATCAGTGGTGACATTCCTTTGACTTGACTCAAAGAATGAATCAGAACCCCTGGTCCTTGGTCTTAGCTTGTGTGTGTGTGTGTGTGTGTGTGTGTGTGTGTGTGTGTGTGTGTGTGTGTGTGTGTGTGTGTGTGTGTCTGGCTTGATTGGCACGCTGTCCTCCAGCAGCAAGACAAGTCTTACGTAAACACGCGATAGTCATCCCCAAACATGGAGTGGTGGCTACATTCTCCCTCTGATTATCTGTCAGATTTGATCTGTGAGCTCAGTCCTCCAGGTATGCTCGACTCAGACGTGATTACTGGTGTGTGTGTGTGTGTTTGCAAGAGGGTGTATGTATGTGTATGTGCACTGAATTTATAAACGCTATCAAATTGCTATAGCCCATTTAAAAACATCCAGTGATGGCAAAACAGTGAATGTGTTAGCCTTTAGCTCATCACGCGTCTTCACTAAACTGAAAGGCTGAAGGTTCTGTTGAAGGTTCTGTTGAAGGTTCTGTGTTTCCTTTAATATTTAACCAAGTGTGACAGTGTCGTAATGTTTAAGTGGCTTGGTTTATATGCTAATTAACTAAAGTTAGCATAGGTATGCCTTCTTAAAAGCAACTATGTGTGTGTGTGTGTGTGTGTGTGTGTGTGTGGGTGGGGAGGGAGGGGGCCTTCATGATCCAACGACTGATTGATTAAAGATAAATGGAAGAAGAGCGAGGTTATGGCACCGGTTGTGAAACCCTACTTCAGCTGTTTGCTGACAATGTAGGAATTTCCCTCTTATGCGAAGAACATAGCTTTCATACCACCTTCCGAGCGGCCCGAAACCACTGTAGTCAGTCTCACACGCACACACACACTAGCAGTGTATATTTGGAGGTGTGTTTGCTCAGGAAGGTGTTTTGTCATGTCTCAGCATAGGTTTTTATTATCAGGCCCGCTGCGGCTGACAGATCCATTAAATACACACGTATTTACACAAGAGTCCCGGGGTGGCGTTCATAAATTCTTGCGCTACACGTGTTCGGGCTTAATAAAACCGAGGCGGCGCTGTAATCTGGCTTGATTATTAACGTGCGGAGGCTGCTCATTAATCCGCTCCGATTCACACTCGCGTACAAAGTTTCTCCAGTTAGAGTCGGTCGTCACGGCGTTGCATGGACAACGTCAGCAAACGTGTTATCTTTGTGATTGGATTGATGAAGTTTATCTTATCTCTGTTTTTATTGGTGACTCGAACGGTCCGTGGAGGTTTATTTGAATTAACCGCGTTACAAAGAATCATGAAAAACCCTCTTACATTCATGCACGTTTAGAGGTTTACGGCTACGTTAGCGACTAACCAGCCAAACCAGGAAGATTAGCTCGACAAAACGATGTGTTGCTGCTCCTCACACGCTCAACCCCAATGACAGCGAGTCCATTTTATGCCTCTTTCCCCAACTCCTCATATTCCACAGGATTATTTATTATTAGGTGATTGTTACTAATTAACTTTGATCAGATTGCCAGATTTCTCCACATTGCTTTTACCTCCTATAAACCCTAAAAACTGTTCTGGTATCGGTTGAATGGGAGCACATTGTTTACCACGAGTGGCCAAATGTGATTGGATGAGTGAGTTTTTCCATCTGGGACGGGTGGAAATAGAAAAATTCTCCAAATTGGCTGAGGTCCATCAGAAAAATCTGTACAATTTCCTCTGGATGGGGAAATGAAGCCAATACTTCAGCCTTCACGGGGCGGTTTTGGAATCATGTCTGTAAAATATTTGGCTGGAATCTAAACAAACAGGTTTATTCAAGATATGACACAATAAAAACCTTACAATTGCTTACATATTTGAGGAAGATGTTATGGTCTGGAGTCGCTGAGGAGTATTTTTTAAGCACGCATCGCTAAATCATTATGCGTGCATTAGGTCAATGTTTATTTTTGCTTTAAGGGTCGTTCTCCAGTCCGATGCTCTCCATAAACACTCACCAGATTCCTGGATGAATTTGTAACTCGAGTTCAGCTGAATTTGCAGTTTTGAATATAAATATAGGCTTAAAGGAAGGACCTGAACTGTAACGTTGTCTCTGTTGCTGCGCGGGTCCAGGATAAGTGATTGAAAGAGCCGAGGGTGGCGGGAGATGGGGGGGCGGGGGGGTGGAGGTACAGTAAGGACTGTAGTTGGAGTCATTTACTGCCTGTTGAGCTTCACGCTTCATTAAACAGCAGAGGAATGGCTCCAAAGAACGCACCCCCAGCTTTGTTCCCTTCTCCTCCACTTCTGCCTCTCCCTCGCCACGCCCCTCCTAACTCCGCCTGCCCCCCTCCCTGTCTGCCCAGAAATGGGGACAGATTTATGGGGGGAAGGCTCCCCCCACCCCGCCCTGAGGGGTCTGAGCATTAGCAAGACAGCAGACAGTGTTGATGGGTTTTTTTCCTCACGCCGCCAGTGGAAAGAAGTGGGTGTGTGGGTGTGCCGATATTGTTTTTTGGTTGTTTTAAGCGCAGACAATTAACAAAAACACACAATAGGGAAAAAATAGCCATAGTTAGCAACGGCTGCTAAGATAATCAAGGGAGGTGTTGTTCGTCCTTCGTCCTGACCCCTTCTGCCACCAGCAGAGTACGAAATCTCTACTGAAATCATTTGTTCTCTATCCAATACCACTGGGAACTAACACCCCATATACCTTTTGAACCCACAGCATGCAACTGTCACCCTTTGGGTTCCTTGCCCTTCCATTTTGACGGCTCAGTCTGCGACCCCTCCAATGGGAACTGCATCTGCAAACCCGGGGTGGGAGGAGCCCACTGCGACAGGTGCATGGTGGGATACTGGGGCTTCCACGACTACGGCTGCCGTCCATGTGACTGCGCGGGAGACTGTGACCCGTTTACAGGGGACTGTGTGTCTGGGTGAGTGTCGGGCAGGTTTCTCTCTCCTCGACCCGGAAAGTGAAAAAGCAACTGAATTTCTTTGGGTTTGTTTTATAGATCCGATCTGGACCTGTACAACTTAGAGGGAAACTCCAGCGAGCCCGTCAGGATCTTCAGAGTAGACGAACTCTTCTCTGCCCTGCACTACTCAGGTGTGTGCGTGCATGTGCATGCGCGTGTGCGAGTGTGTGTGTGTGTGTGTGTGTGTGTGTGTGGGTAGACAGTCTGTCCTTTCTTTTGGACCCCCCACTGCCAGCACTACCTTCAAACTGCAGCTTTCATGCTTTCATTGGTACATTCCTGACTGGACACACGTGCTGCTGTTGCATTCTTAGGACGCCGTGAACAGTATCTGAGACCACACACACACACCACACACACACACACACACACACCACACACACACACACACACACACAGCGCACTAGTTGTAATAAAATATTAATCTGCTTGCGTCTGTCTCCTGCAGAGAAGTGTGAGTGCAAAGAGCAAACTCTGATCAACAGTAAACTCTTCTGCACCATGAATTATGCATATGGTAAGATACACACACACACACACACACACACACACACACACACACACACACCAAAACAGTGGTCAGTGTTTTTTAATTTCCTCTTTCTTCTCAGTATTAAAGGTCAAAGTGCTGTCAGCCCACGACAAGGGCTCCCACGCCGAAGTGGAGGTCAAAGTTCAGAAGGTGCTCAGTCAAAACCCCAAGGTGAAGATACAACGTGGTCGGGCTACTCTTTACCCCGAGTCCTGGACCGCCCGGGGCTGCACCTGCCCCCTCCTCAACCCAGGTGAGAGACAGCCCAAGACGTTTTCAGAGCGGTTCGATTCCGGTTGAACCACTTTTGTTGTTTCCGGATAAAAACCTCAATTAAATGTTTCATAAATGTATATACTCAGGCAAGACACTCTACCCTGTCCAATCAGACCATCACTCCCACTCTGACCTGTCCATTCATCCCATTAATCCCACTATAACCAGTCCCACCATCTATCCCACTCTATCATAGAAACCACCCACGCAACTGCAACTCCTTTGGCTCTAGATCTCTAAATATCTTAAAACCCGTTAAAAGACCCGGCGGCAGCTTCAGCTTGTGCTTGTGTCCTTCACTCACCAGGGGTGGAGTACCTCGTGGCGGGCCACTCGGACCGAAAGCAGGGCCGCCTCCTGGTCAACATGAAGAGCTTCGTCAAGCCTTGGAAAGCCAGCTTAGGGCGCAAAGTCCTGACGCTCCTCAAGAAGGACTGCAACTGGTAGACGAGGAAGGCTGGAGGGCAGACGGACACGTGGACAGATGAGATTGTGTGAAAAACACTGGATTGTTCTTCCGCCGTGCTGTAGATGTATAATCGTGCTGGCCGAGGCAGGAGGCCGAAGCGACTATCTGCTGTTGTCCAATAAGAGCAACGAGTCCTGCCTTACCCAGAAGCACAGGGGGGCCCTGCTTCTTCAGCTATCCTGTAAAGGAATCTTTTTGGGGGACAGGAGATTGCGGAATGCTCAAAGAACGACGCTCGTGGACCCTTGACTGTCAATGAATCCCTTAAAAATTGATTTCTTCCTCTCTGCAGCACTTTAGCCCGAGATGGACTGAGGGAATACGGACAAATGGAGAGAGGAAAACTTAACACACGCTTAACCCCTCGCCATGGACCCAGGGAGGAGCACGTCCAGTGCTCATTGGCGGCGTGCGCGCCGCGCGGAGCGCCCAGAATGACCCAGATTAAGCCATACAAGCCACCACAGGTGGACAAACCTTAGCCGGTCCAGGTGCGCCTGTGTCGAAATCCGAGCGATGGGTTTTGCTACGAACGTGAATGTATTTTGCCTGTTCGGCAAACGCGTGCATGGGCATGTTTGAGCCAGAGAGGGAGCGCGCGCGGGTGCACGTATTTGTGTGCAGGCGCAGAGGTGTGCAACGAGCACCGTCCACATTCAGTCCAGCTCATTCTGCAGGTTTGTGTTCTGCAGCCGTTCCATCTACTGATTCGCCGTTTCTCGCAGCGCTAAATTCTTTTGTACAGTATTATTTGTACATATCTCTTTAAATATTATTGTTTCAGCTTCCTCCTCATGTTTAACTGTTTTGTATGTGGTAATATTAAAGGATGATTCCAATTTATTACACTACAGTCGTACATTTCATTTTTTTTCTCCTGAATTCTGTAATTTGCTGGAGTTAAACAGATTTTTGGGTGCAGCTAGGTCACAAATCTGGAGCAAAAGCTGAGCCAGAATGTCTTAACTGTAAGGGAGATAAGCAGAACTTCAAATCCAAAAATCAGACATAAATGTGCAGAAATAAGGGCCTCGCTTTGCGACGATCATGGTTTTGAGTATCAGCATCAATTGACCTGTCAAAATTTCCATTGTCCTGCTGCAGCCTAAAGAAAACCTGAAGGGCTGCTAGCATCATTAGCATTTGTAAAATGGCACACAGCTGATGTTTGCAGCATTTGCTTCACACCGCAACTGTTCCCAGGAAAACTGCAACAGTTGATACAGCAGCCCCGGCCTTGAAATACTTCACGTAAATTGGACATAAATATCCTTATCGCCCTGCGGTCTTTCTCACACGTCCACATCCACACCTCCTCTTCTGTCCTCTGTGTCCCCTCAGATTAGGTCATCCATCACTCTCGCTCCCAAAACACACTCCCCCTGCGTTCGCATCACACCACAGAATGTAGACCATAACAGAGAGGCCGGGGAGAGCGCACACACTGTTTGGGTTGTGTACGCCGCCGCCTCCTCTCGCACTCCCCGTGACGCCGTTGGCCGAGAGGTGCCGACACATTCCTGGCACGTCGGATTACGCTCAGCAGAGGGTGGGGTCGGGGGGGGTCACTCACCTGCCTGCTGGCCTCACCCCCTTGGCGAGAGGTGAGCGGGAGAGGGGGTGTTTTCGGTACCGCGGCCCGGACAGCTTATTGTACCCGCATTTCCTCATCCGGGGCCCATTCACAGATTCGTGGCAGAGGGGTTACAGCTCCTCCAAGTTTCTGCCAAGCTGTTTTCAAACAGCAGGGAAGGAGGTGAATGAGTACACAGAGGAAGAGGAATGTGACTGGGGGAAGTGCCAGTAACAAAGCACTGAACTTATGGACATACAGTCCACTTTGTATAATACATCCATTATTAAACAACATTGGAGGCATCGTTTTAAGTTTGCAGTGGTTAGCTATGTGAAGAATTTCTAATAAATAAGTGGTGGTCACATGGTGTTGCTCAGCATCCTCTGGAGCAACTGGGCAGAGCTGCATATCGCTAAATAGCTGGGCTGCAAACATGTGCGAGGATGTTTGGGCTACGCGGTGTCTGAAGTCAGATGGCTGCTATGCAAGCAACCGATTTTGTAAAAACATCAAACTGTCCGAAAGGCATGACGGCCAACGAGGGCTAATGGTGATTTAAGAGCCACGTGGAAGTGTGTTCTTGACAGGTGGATCACAGCACAACTGGCATTTCACAGTGAGACACTTGTGGAGTTATGGGACCTTCTGCCTCTTTTACACCTGGATCTGTCATGTTGTTCGCTGCGATGCAAAGATAAGGGTGGTAGGATGGGAAGCGGTGCCCATAACTGCAGCTAATTCAGTAATAATCACTATTTATTCTTATAAGTCCATTTTATGGTGGCATTTTCACTGAACCTTCACTGACTGCTTTGTGTTACTGCTCAGGTTTGGTTTAGAAGGAGGTGTTCGTGCAGCGATGAGTGGCCTTGATGGAGGCCCAAACTCCGCGTCATTCTGTATCCGTCTCTCTTTTTGGGGTCCTTCTTTCTTGCCCGCGCAGTCATTGTCCTTTGATTGACGGGCTATTCTCAGGCTGTGATGGAGATGTCCTGTGGGGCGTGGGGTGGGGTCGCATGCTGTGGGAAACTTGTTGATGAATGAGGGTTTGGCATACTCACACACATGCATAATTTGACCTGGTATACTTTATGTGTGTGCATCATTGTAGTAATGTCAAACGTGTGTATGTATGCGTGTCTGTATGAGCACAATACCCCACTTGTGTTGCTATAGAATGGAGTTATGGTCTTTGTCCTGTCAGCATTCTTTTGTTGCTACTGGCCTCGGAGTGCTAGCCGTTCCCGCAGGCTCGGGGACAATAACCTCCCCACCTTCTCCTCCCCTCTCTTTGGGAGCCACAATGCACCTCTTCAGGAAGACACTCCCAAAAGTGGCCTGAAATGGGTGTCACATGGCTGTATCAGCCCCCAGCGAGCCCAAAGAGGGCCAGAGTGGACAGGATAAGGTGTGTCATGTGCTCAGCATTATCCCATCAGCTGTGATTCAGTAACGGGGAAAATAGCACCCAGTTAGGCGCAGACGTGACATGTGAGCTAATACCTGCACACATTTTCATCAGCTTGCATGTCCTAATTTTTCAACCCATCCTGATCCAGAATCCACATCCAGAGTTGGATCACAACAACAAATTTGGGTAGGTCATGCTCAGGTCACGCAGGGGCCAAATTTGTATTCAGATCCATGCAAATATTTTGGAATTATACTAGAATCTAGAGTCTGGAAGGCTGATCCAGATAATATGTGGATCAGGAATCGCCCAAAAGAATGCCAAGCATTCGGAGATATATGGGAGTTAAACCGGAACGAGCACACAAACTGACACAGATCCAGAACGTGATCCTAATCTAGGAACCCAAACATCTAGATCGCAAAGCAGATTCTATTTCATTCAAATCCACGCCGAGTTTCGGGAACTCCCTTAAAACCATCAGATGCTGATCGGGATCCAGACTCCGGACCATAACTAAAAGTCAGGGAACCTGTCAGATTTTTGTCATATTCAGGTGCAACTTCTGTGACCGACAACCCAATCAATTTCGCTTGGGCTCTGTTGCCGACGGAAACGCAAAGATTTAGAAGAAAAACAAAAATGTAAAGCTCCGTCCCGAACGCGTGCCCTCAGACATGGATCGGGAATGTTTCCGTTCCCGCCGAGCATCAGAACAAGCCAGAACAGGGCGGTGGATGTTGACACGGCGCAGCGATACAGACACCAGCGCTGATTATTATACAGCAGACAACCAGCTGATGTCATCGCGTCGTTATGAAGCAGCCCACATATCAACACGACAACAGACGCAAGCGGCTCGGAAGGAGGCACGCATGACATGTCAGGGCCGCCTGTACGAAGCAGATTAAACCGCAGAAGCCGTCTGGCCTGCAGAGGCGACACGCGGAGCAGACAGGCCGCGCGGCCCAGAAATTACAGGAGCCGCGTTTTTGTTTACAGGCTGTGAAGCATTTCCGCCACCCTCACCAGCACCTGTGTTTTCACCCTCCGCAAAACCAACAGCGTATCCAGCTGCGTTCACACCACCATGAAAGAAGTGGCTTCCTTTCACTCCGATTATCAAACAACCTTCAGGGAAAAACAGGTCGCAGGGATGTTTTCTCCGGCTCCGTGACTTTCCATTCTTACGAGGACTAAACTGGAGTCAATATGACGTTTTAGATTCCCAATTTAAAGGAAAATCGGATGTATGCTTTTTTCTTGTTCCGCCGTGCGATGTGTGTCAAGTTTCTATAATTGGCTGGGAGGAAATCTTTTAACTTTTTTTCAACACCAGCCAGATCAGGTCATCAACTCTCGTGATCCTGTACAGTGGATCTGAAGATATCACCAGCAGCTACTTTAGCTAAGCATTAACACAACGTCAAAAAAGGAACCAAACACACCAAGCGGAGCGGCCAAAGTTCATATTTTACATTTTGTACAAGGCTGATACTCCATGACTCAGCGACTTGTTTTGTAAAATTTGAGGTAAAAGATGTATACTGTATATCAATTTTAGAGCCCAAACAGGGAGGTGTCTGCTATCGCTCTCATACATGTGCTGTATGGACAGGTACACCATGCTCCTCTGGGAATTCTGCCCTTAATCCATCCATCCATCCTTTCTATAACCTTCCTTCCCTTACAGGTTTCTGCTTTTCAGTAGTAATTTAATACAATGGTGTCATATGTATAACAAGCCTAAACTAAAACCTGACCAAATACACAAACATCCCACTGTAACCAACCATTTAACTTACTGCTTTACTATCAGTTACTAACAGCCACATTTAGTGTGACACTCTAAATGAATAGAAAATTAAGTGATTGGGGGGCAAGTGACTAGTGTTCACTTACAATGTTAAAATATTTGATTAAATTAATGCAGGTATACTGTAACTTTGGGTTTAGTGTCAGATTTATTATTTTGCACATGCTAACTTCGTCCACTAGGTGGCGCGTTACCTCACAGGGGCCTTCTGCATGGTGTGTTTGCAGCATTCTCTGTTTAATTTCCACCAGCTCCCAGGAAACATAGTTGTCTCTTTAAGTTCTAACAACCTTTCTCTCTTTACTGTTGAATGCTGGGATGTATATTGGCTTGTTTAAATTCTACAACAGTTTGGGAGGGAAAAGCGACTGTAAATGGCAGCGAACGCCGTAAAAGCCTGAATGCACAAACTGTATGGAAATGAAACCCTCTGGAAAAAAAAGTTAAAAGAGCTTTAAATACAGAAGCTTTTGAGTCAACAAAGGGCTCTCTGAAGTACTGTATCATTAAAATGTGAGCGTTCATGGGAGAGAGTGCGGAGTGAAAAAAAAAAAAAGACAGGGAGGGAGACTTAGCATGTGTGGACATGACGGCACCAAAGCCCAGGGACACGGAGGGAGAAAAACATTAGAGGTGATTCACAAGCATCGCATGGCACATCAACACATACCTCTTCCTTTAAGTCACTCACAACGCCCCTTAATCTCTCTCATACTCACACACACTCACACACAGAGTGCCGACACACACACCTACTGTATTAGCCCACTCTCTGTGTTCAAGGGGGGTTTAAACAGGCTTGTATGGATCACTTCCCCACTAATCAGAACATGAGAGGGATTCTTCGCATGCAGTCAGGGTGCGTGTGTTAAGATTAAAAGCCCTCCTTCGGGCAATGAAAATCACCTCCCTTTATTCTCACAGAGATGCCAGCCTGAGGGAAAATAGTTTTAATTCTTTTACAAGGATTCACAAGTAATATAATAACACCAATACAGTAATTATATATCCAAGCCTGCCATATTTAGTGTTGCTGAGGTATGTGAAATCGGCTTCACACACTGGGTTTTCTTCTGTTTCTCCCTTTTCTTCCCACACGGAGACTTTTGGCATCACTCGATCATTTCAAACAGAGATGATCTTTAGGGGTGTCGAGGAGAAAACGATAGGATCTACGAGGTGAGTTCAATAGCCCCCTATTAACCAGCATGCAGTGTGGGGGCAAATGGGGGAGGCTTTTAAGACAATATTGCCAAAAAGTAAACAAAGCAGTTCCAGCATGTGGGGGGAAAAAGCTGATTACTGAATTATTCTGTTGCGCTCACATGTAATTGGATTCATGGCATCACTGCCAAGACAAATATATACGTTCAGATGTTAGCGTTGTATTTTTATTTGTTTTATTTTTATCACGAAAAGCGAAATTGAGAGAGCCGGCGGCGTGAATGGGGCGACACCGCCCTCTAGTGGTACAACATTGCATCGTTTCAATTAGTTTCCACGTCTGTGGTTTTTAGTTTTTACCTGTTTCAGGATCTTTTGACAGTTTCTTTTTTTTTTACGCAACACTTTGACAACGCTTTGATGACACGTACATAAAAACAAAGACCTCAGACTCGAACAGGAACCATCATTTTTTACCAAATTACAATAAAATGTCCGACATTGTTTCATGAAATAAATGCCTATCTGAGCCTGAAACGTGGAAATAATAACGTCACGAAGATTTTGTGAGGGAAGAATTTACCTTCGCCTTGCTTCCGTCATCGTCATCGTCACCTTCATCATCATCAACAACAACAAACGTCACGGCTCGAGGAGGCGCTCGAGCCGACACCACGCGACGGCTGACAAGATGGCGAATGTTTCGCAAACAGAAGAGCTGCTGCCGTGAAGGAGACCCCGGTATGCTCTTTTTTCTTTCTCATTTGTCCACATTCTCAATAAACGCGCACCTGTCTGCGACACGAAGGTGCCCCTTTTCATTCAAGCCCAGCTGCGCGTCGGGTTGAATGCCGCGCCGGTTTCTGTGCGCTAACCCCGGCTCACGCGTGAATTTGTTGGGATTATTGGAGTTAGTCTGTCAGCCTAATGCTAACTAGCATGCTAGGCTAGTGTTAGCGGGGCACAGTGGATCACTAATCTCCTCAATAAATACATTAATTAAGATATACCCGCTACAAACTGAGTTTCGGTGGCTCGACTGATGTGATGCTATGCTTGGCTATTTTGACACGTATCTTATAAGGTTTGGTTATGGTTGAAAAGGCAATTGAGGATGATCAGTATTTCTAGTTAGCCGTATCAAGTGCTTGCTAACGGTGTCCTGGTAGCTAGCATTAGCAATAGTCTGTAGTCGTGAGTTTCTTTTGAGAATCTTTATTGTGCTTCTTGTTTCATATAGTGTGTTAAAAGATGAGGTGATTTCTGATTGTGTTGCCGCGTACGTACCTGGGGTTTAAGCATGGCGAACTTTTCCGGCGTCACAAGGACGAATTGGGCAAAGCGCGCTTAAGTATTGCAAAACTTTATAAAGCAAAATCGTGGCGTTTTTGTAGCTAAAAAGCCATAAAAATCTGCTGGACGTCCGGCTCTCAATATCTCAAATTACTGTTGAGATATTACAATTTTTATTGTCGTTAACTTGATTGATGAGTGACTGTATCGTGCCACGTTTTCCTCATTCTGTTTATTGCTTCTATTATACCGGTTTTTAAAAAAAAAAAAAAAAACACGTCCATAAAGATATATCTATACACGACACATTTGGTGCATATTCCTGTTTATCTCAGCCCTTATTGTGCTATGATCTAATGCCCACGACTATTGTGTTACTCATAAACAAACACCCCCACTACCACCAACACTGAGCTCGTTTAAATTAAAAAGGCTTTCTGCAAAGAGCCTTGAGATGTTCAGTGGGTTGAGGCTCATTACTGGATCTCAGGTTTTAATCAAAGCAGAAATCAATCAGCAACTCTCCCTTGTTTTATGCAGCTTTTGAAGCTGCACGACATTGCAAATGCTGTTGCTTGTCTACATCTTTCCGTGTGTGGTAGCATTTTAGAGAGAAGGTGTTTCATTCCTTTATTGTCACCCTGGTTTTTGTCTCACGGCCTCACATAATTTTCAAGTTGTGCTTGTTGTGCAAGTTTTTATTGGAAGTGTTTGCATCTCGGAATGCAGCAGCTGTATTTATCGGGCTGCCTGTTACTCGTGGCCTGTTATAGCACGCTTGATTCATTCCACATTCTTGTCTATCAAGGAAACGATCACATGTCATTATGATACAAAGGTTAATCATAAAGTTTGCCTACATAAAGAGATTGTCCTTTAAGGCGGTGTTTTTATAGATTTTCTTAATAATCCTGTTTGTTCTTCCCTCTCCAGAAACAGCCATGCCTTGGAAGGGTCCAGTTTGTCCACTCAGCATGGCCACCCTGGTGATATGAAGCAGTGTAGAGTGAACACCTGCGATCAGTTCTAGCCAGCTCGGCCGGCAGGCGTGTGGAATGGACAGGTGTAAGCATGTTGGGCGGCTGAGGCTGGCCTCAGACCACTCCATCCTCAACCCCCAAAAGTGGCACTGCGTGGACTGCAACACGTCCGAGTCGATCTGGGCCTGCTTGAGCTGCTCTCACGTGGCGTGTGGCCGCTACATTGAGGAGCACGCGCTGCAACATTTTCAACAGCAGCGCCACCCTTTGGCCATCGAGGTTAATGAATTGTACGTTTTTTGTTATTTGTGCGACGATTATGTCCTAAATGATAACGCCACTGGTGACTTGAAGCTCCTCCGTAGTACGCTTAGCGCCATCCAGAGCCAGAGATATGAGGTTACCACCCGCAGCGGGCGAACCCTTCGCTCTGCTAGCGCAGCGCCCGATGCTGTCATGCCATCCGGGGCCCGTGAGTCGCAGCTTAGAGACGAGGACAGGATGTTTACCGCACTTTGGCACCGGCGTAGGACGCTTATGGGACGGGTGTTTCGCTTCTGGTTTGGACTGACCGATTGTGGGAGGAGGAGGGAGGAGGAAGAGAGAAAGCGGGAGGAGGAGGAGGAATCGAAACGGGAGGCAAGGGAGAGGAGGAGGGCTCTGAAAAGGCAATTGCAGGAAGAGCTGGAAAACGCCCCTCTCAGGAAAAGTCGCCGGCTGCGTCGGAAAAACCAGAGAGGTGCAGATGCTGCGGTCGCCGCGCCGCCTCAGAGGGTTCACAAACGGCCCAAAACTGTGAAGCCATCAGTCACTCGCACGCCTCGCATCACCCTAACACCCAAAACAGTTGGACGAACGAAAAAACAGCCCATTCTTAAGTCCCAGAAAAGTTCTACAGTCAAAGCTAAGCCCAAAACACCCTCAGCGACCCCTCAACGTGCCCAAACACCTGGCCGTCGCAAGCAGCGTACAGAACAGGGGGGCTCACCCTTTAAGCGGCGTCCCACGGTTACTCCAGGCGTGACCGGGTTGAGAAATTTAGGCAACACCTGTTATATGAACTCCATTTTGCAAGTGTTGAGTCACCTGCACGTCTTCAGGGAGTGTTTCCTGCGCCTGGATCTCACCCAGGCACTAGAGCTACTGGCATCCGCCGTCCAGGGACAACTGGTGGGGAAGATCTCCCATTTGTCCCTCACTCAGAGGAAGGGGTTCCAGAGCAGCTCGGGGTCTGGGTCAGGGCTGAGTGGCGGCGCGTCCCGGGGCCGCAGCATGGAGCTGATCCAACCCAAAGAGCCGAGCTCGGAGCACATCTCCCTCTGCCACGAGCTGCACACCTTGTTCCAGGTCATGTGGTCCGGCAAGTGGGCGCTGGTTTCGCCTTTCGCCATGCTGCACTCGGTGTGGCAGTTGATCCCAGCCTTTAGGGGCTACGCTCAGCAGGACGCGCAGGAGTTCCTGTGCGAGCTGCTGGATAAGGTGCAGCACGAACTGGAGAGCGCTGGCAAGCACACCACCACCACCGGAGTCCCCCAGACCCAGAAACGTCTCATCAAGCAGGTGCTCAGCGTGGTCAACACCATCTTCCACGGTCAGCTTCTCAGCCAGGTAGGACACGTGTGCACACAGCGCCTGTTTTTAGAGGTTAATTACAGCGTGTGAGGAAAGGGATTTCTGGATTTGTGTGGGCAGGTGACGTGTCTGGCCTGCGGCCATCGCTCCAACACCGTGGAGCCCTTCTGGGATCTGTCCCTGGAATTCCCAGAGCGTTACCACAGCAACAGCAGGGAGTCGGCCGCTCAGACTTCGTGCCATTTAACAGAAATGCTGGCCAAGTTCACAGAGACTGAAGCACTGGAGGGGAACATCTACGCATGTGACCACTGCAACTGTGAGTTAAACGCCCCGCACGTGTATCCGACAGTGAGCACGGTTGCTATCTGAGGTTTGCAGCGTCAACAAAGAGCGTGGAAAGGTTGTGCAATCCTTCTGCGATAATTGTGGCGAGCTGCGTAAGAGGTTCCTGGTAAGGAACATCTGTGGTCACGAAGTGGCCGCTTTAAAAGGAAGCCATTTAGATTTTAATCAGGACTGGTGGAAATTAACTCGGTGCAGACGCTTTGTCGAGTCACCCTCACTTCTTGGTAACTGCAGAGTTGAAGCAGGAAACAAACAGTCCTCAGAACTTAAAGCGCCACTTTAGATGCACAATAACTCCTCCCTGTTGTCCACAGCTGCACGACGCAGGACCACCTCAAAATCGGTCCTCCTGACAGAAGCACAAAAACGGCTCATGGTTCACAAACTTCCTCAGGTGCTGCGGCTCCACCTCAAACGCTTCAGGTAGGACTTTACACAGCAGGTTTTAAGAACACTGAGGGCAATTCGGACAGCAAAGCTTACCAGCCGCCTCCCTCTGGTGGTCATTGCTCAGGTGGTCGGGGCGGAACCATCGGGAGAAGATCGGAGTTCACGTCAGCTTCGACCAGCTCCTCGACGTGGAGCCCTACTGCTACCAGGAGCCCTCACCCAAAGATCTGTCCTGCTCCAGTCCCAGCAGCCCCGTCTCGGCAGGCTCGCCGCACCACAAACACTTCCTCTACGACCTTTCCGCTGTGGTGATGCACCATGGGAAAGGCTTCGGTTCGGGCCACTACACCTCGTACTGCTACAACACAGAGGGCGGTGAGTAAAGGGGCCGTTGGCGTACTTGAAGAACCGTATCGTGTCTTTTTGTTGTTGTTTGTGGGTGCCTTGGGCCATTTTGACTGGCATCGCCGCGCTCTCCCTCAGGTTTCTGGGTTCACTGTAACGACTCCAAGCTGAACGTGTGCTCAGTGGAGGAGGTGTGTCGCGCCCAGGCCTACATCCTCTTCTACACCCAGCGAGTACCTCAGGATAAAGACCGGCCACTATAGGACCACCTCGAAGCCCCTGCTCCGAGATATCTGCACATCCCGCCTGTCACTCCTCTCTTTCAGTGGGCATTATATATCCTGGGAGGATGGCTCGCTTCCTCCTCCCTTGTCTATTTTTGTAAAAAAAAAAAGAAAAGTACGGACTCCTAACACTCGGTTCTGCTTTGAAAACTTTAATCTTGTACATGGTGTTTATATGTAGGTAGTTTTTAAGAAGAGACTAATGGTGATTGATCTGTGTATAGTTGTTTTATAAAGAGTATCTGATCTGACGGGACGCTCAGGCAGGGGTAATCTGTCATCTGCCAGCCCAAGGGCGGAGGCTTCTGGTCGATTGTAAATGCTGTTTTAAGATAACAAGTCACTTTAGATAGTTGTCACGGAAACTGGATGTAGGTGTGTCATTCACTCACGAACGCCCTCCCCGTGTTCGACAGGTTATTGTCTAGACACTTTCCTGCTGCATTCGCTGGTTCATCTTGATTTTTCCTTCCACCGTGAACTCATTCTGCGTCTGCCCGGAATCATCAAGCCAAAGCATCTGAAGTGTTTCAACATACGAGGGACAGTTTTTTCTAATTCTCCTCCCTTTACCACAAAGAAGGGGACCAAATTTCCTTTTTGTATTTCTTATCGACTGCCCTCTGTGCTTAGGAATGTAATCCTCTCCACACACGGAACCATACTTTTGTACTAGAGAAGTGCCCTTTTGTTCAAAAATCATATTTTTATACAGCGTTGGCAAATGCAAAACCAGCATTTGTTCTGAATGTATTTTTTTTTTTATACGATCCTATTCAGAGGTTTTAAAGGTGCCATTTTCCATTTTTTTACGACCCCTGACTGTTCAAACACCAGCAGCAGATCCAAAAGGAATCTCTGTCCTCCCACAGTATGTAAAGTATGTACTTTACTGGTACATACCATCATTATTTGCTGTGGATACAGAAGGTTGTATTTATCAGTTGATTGTTTAAAGTATTGTTCACCTCAACCATGTTTCCTGTATTTTTCAGACTTTATTGTTGGCATTTTGGTTACTTTTCCAGATGAGTGTGTGTGTGTGTATGCGCGCATGTGTAAAATTATGGACGTTATACTATGCAAATTTTTACCTCATTTTTTTTAGAGAATTACCTCAATAAATGAGATTATTTTTTCATTTTTCTACAAAACCTTGTCTTATTTTGTGCAGCCAATCACAGGAGAGCATGAACGAAGCTCCGCCCACAAGCTTGTGTTGAGTCGATCCCCCTGATTCACAGGGGTTCAAATCCTTTTGCTCTACAGTGAACATCAGTCGACCCACAAAGAGCAAAATCCTTTTAATTTCTCTTTCCTTACAAAAAAAATCGGGGAAGTTCAAAACAAAGCATTGTACAGTGGCGGCGACCATTCTAAAGATATCTGACCAATATCGAAGAAATGATGAGCGCCAGAGTGCAAAGTTCCCTCCCGTGGGAACAAGCCAAACATACAGCTGCAGATGCATACGAGGATACCACCCCCCAAAAGCTCTACGTTAGGAACCGTGCACGTATGCACTATCTGCACACGTCTTTAAGCTACTCGTAGCAGTTGTGCTTAAATTAAAGCGCTCGATTACTCAAAGGGACCAAAGAGTCTTTTAAATGTAATGAAGGTGAAAAGGCTTTTCCCACATTCACCATCTCTTTAAAAATGGATCCAGCAGAAGTTAAACCATTTTTTACGTGTAAAAGGAAGTCCGTGTGACACTCCCCACTTCTTTAACTGAATGATGGTAGCAAACAAGCCGGTCCTCGTTCCTGAAAAGCTGCAAGTGTTGCATTGTGGGTAGAGGAGCATCCCCCCATTGCCGCCCCTCTGGAGGAAGTGCTGCCAACAGGGTCTGCAGTTGTATGTTGTTACAGGGTGGGGTGTCAGTAGTCGTCTCCGCGGCTCACCACCTCCTTGCAGGTGGGCCTGAGCAGGATGGTGTGTTCGAACTGAGCCGTGTAGCAGCCCTTGCTGTCGCAAAGTGGGGGGTAGGGGTCCACGATGCCCAGGTCGCACAGGTTCTTCAAAGCCATCAGGTACTTGCTCTCACCCAGGCGGTCCAGCCAGCGTCGGCAGAACGCCAACGTGCCGAAATTCTCATTGATGACGTTCAGCAGGTGCTTAGCTCTGGGCAGCCTGGAAGAGAGATTTAAAAAATAAAATAAAAATGGAATAAACCCCAATGCAGGGAATGCAAATCTAACTGTACCATGCAACGCCGACTCACCTGATGGGGACGTGACCCACGTCAAAGTTCTTCATATAGTGGGAACATTCCATGTCGTCATGGACCACGCCTTTACCTGTGCTGCCAAAAGTCTCAATGGCGTAAACTTCTCCCTCCTGTAACGAGGAAACATACGTTGTGATAACAAAAACACGAGAGTTGAATTAAACGACTTGGGGAGGTGAGAAAAACTCGCCTCCATTCTCGTAGCTTCTCCTCCTTTAACGATAGGCACGGTCTTGCCTGCGTGTATTCTGTACTGGCCGATTGAGTGACCGTTCAGGTTTCTGATCGGCTTCACTGCAGAGAAACGACAGATGCAGAAATATTTTGGGAAACTAAATCTTTCAGCTTCCCCAAAAACCTCAAGTGAACACCTTCAGTGCTAACCTGCTTCCTGTGTGTGAGACAACTCTTTTAGCTTATTAGCGCGAGCGATCTGATACTAATGCTAGAATAAATAATCAGATGAGCTCACCTTGGTAGGTTTTGCCATCAAGCTCAACCTCATAGGACTCCATCACCTCCTGAATTGCCTCTCCAATGTCACACAGACGCACATCAATGCCAGCGTTCTGCAGCACAAATGGGAAATCAAACCCTTCAGCCACAACAGGACATCAGAGGGATGTGGTAGGGTGTTACGACCATACCTTGATTCCAGTGTTGGTGGCTTCTCTCACAGCCTCCAGCAGCTTGTCGTACTTTGGGTTAAATGTGACGGTGAAGGCACAGTCGATGATTCGTCCTGCAAACACACCCAGAACCACACATTCCCACCTGTCCAGAGCCAAGCCCCATCTAATTTGACGTTCTTTCGCAACATACCGTTGATGTGTGTTCCAAAGTCGATCTTGCAGACATCATCGTACTGTAGGACCGTGGTGTCCCCAGCATTAGGAGTGTAGTGGGCAGCACAGTGGTTGAGGGAGCAGCCAGTAGGGAAGGCCAGGCCGGCGTTCAGCCCATTCTCCTTTATCAGCTTACGAGAACAGTTTTCCAATCGCTCACTTGAAAGACGAATGACATTAACTACATTAATCAGAGAACGTTTGCTGAGCCTAATCAAACAATAACATCAAATATGCAGGATTATTAATGTTGTCAAGCCCCACCAGATGTCAATCATGGTCAGACCAGGTTTGATGAAGCTGCGGACGTGCTGCCGGACCTGTCTGTGGGCCTCAGCCGCCTGTCTGAAATCATTCCACATCTCCTCGTTGGCTCTGTCCAGCGCCCGTCTCTCCTCATTGGTCATTCGCCACACTGCACTGCGGCTTGAAGGACATTATTCTTATTAATATCAGGTTTTTTTTAATAGCGTGGAGAGCTTAAGATATATAAAAAAAAAAAAAACAGTTCTCGTGTATCAAGAGGGAATGTAAACATACGACAGCAGGAACTGAGTTCACATCTCATCTGGTCAGGGTTATCAAGATAATCTACATACAGCTACTTTTAGAGTTTGAACAGTAAAAGCAGTAAGAACAAAAAACACCTAGCGTGTGTACAGCAACAGAATAATTTGTTATTTCAACAGACTTAAGGAAGAGTACAGATGTGTTTTCCATCTTACCCGTCCTGTAAAACGGGGTATTCACACTCCTGTCCGATGGGGAAGGTTCCACTTGTGTAGAGCTCACAGATTGGCACAGATGGTGGATCAGTCTGAGATTTGGCTAAAAGCATGAAAAAAATCGTAAATTGCCAACAAAAACAACCATTTCACTCCAGCTGAGCGTGGATTTATGACTGTATGAGTCTTAACATCTTTTAACCTCCCAAAGTAAAACAAGCCATTGGGTTTGTATGCACTATAAGTGGTGTAAATGTTTCTAAGATCTTAACCAATTCGTAACCACCGAGCATCCTCTCTGAAGAGGAGGTGTATAATTAAATACAGGCCAAACAGTGACAGTCATACTTTACTGGTAAACTGTAGTCTGCATATAGTACATGCTAAAAAGACCTTTAAACTGCTTTTTAAACAGTATTTTAATTCAAATTTACCTCCACAATCCATCTCATTGTTAAAACAAATTGATAGCATTAGTGACTTCATAAAGGCATGCTGACAGAAATGTGGTGATTGGAGACAATATAATGACGCTTCATTATCAACTTACGTCCTTTCTTCTTTTTCTTCTTCTTCTTCTTTTTCCCTGATGCATTTTCCCCGTCATCACCATCTGTACCCATGAAAATGCAGCCCTTAAAATGTTGACTTTAACTTCAACCTTATTTCAGTGGTGGTGCCAGACTCTAACCTTCCTCGCCATCCTCCTCTTTATCTTCTATCACCTGCTTCTCAAGCTGTTTAGACACTTTGGGAACTTCATCAGCCTCTCCTTCGTTGCCTGCACCATCTAGATTAACAGTAACAGAAGAAGATTAAATTATGATCATGTACTCCAATGTAGCGATAGGGACTTTACCCCAACACGTGCAAAGAGAATTTAGGATTTGGAGTTTACATAACTGACACATTTTTGTGTTGTTATGCATCATCAACATAAGGAAAATGCTTGTTACATTTATCTCCACCTTCATAAATCATGAAAAATAACACATGAGAATTAATTGTGAAGTAGACTATGTTTACACATTGTGTTGTGTAAAAAAAAAAAAATTTAAAAAATATATATATCCATTTTCCATGCAATCGAATTTAAATTCTTATTTGAAGCATTGTTTCTTACATAATGGCAAAGAGGTAATTACGAAACAGGAAAACTTGGTTCGGGCTCAACAATTAATACAGCAGGAGCAATTATTGAGTATTTTCCTTTCAAAAGACACATTAAACTACTTTGAGTGTGCAATGTCTTGAACGTCACCGTCCTGGAACTGGATCAAGCCAAACCCCGGCGTTTTCCCCGAGGCCTGACACACGCAACAGCAACACAACTGTCCCCAACCCGCATGGCTACAGACCTGCATCAAGTCCGACATGCTCCCACAACCAACTTCCGCCATGACTTTCACAATTAAAGTCCGCTATTATGGGCTGACATACAGTAAGTTAAAGATCATCAGCTCAATAAAGGTAGGTGATGTGTTGGAACACATATGTCTATGGGTTCTACGTCTGTGTTACCCAGATTATCATGTTTCCTTAGGGTAATTATGTGGTTTCTATCGCGATCAGTATTAGGGAAATATTCACACTACTGAAGCTTTTGAAAATGTTATAAAACCGATTCAAGGTTGCATATTAGAATATGGTATTGCATTGAGCTAAAAATTCACATCTATATTATCACCTATGCAGATATACGAGAATATTTTCCACAGGCATCAGATTTTAACGTTTATTTATCGTTTATTTTGAAGGTAATTCCTCTCTTCGCCCAAGGAGCGTGTGCTAACTAGACACTGTTCTAACAAGTTAACATTAGCTCTACTAGCCTATTAGCACGGAACTGGCCGAGACAACTTCACCTGCCGTCGCAGTCTTGCTCTTCTTCTTCTTTTTCTTCTTCTTCTTCCCAGTCTCCTCAACGGGGTCAGTCTCTTCTCTGTCCTCAGCCTCCCCGTTCAGGACTGCTTTCTGCTCCGCTACTCGCTCAGCAACCACGTCCGCCATGATCGCAGCGCTGCTGGAAAAGGAAGCGCAAAGGATCTTGGGAGTGTTCCGTACGGTTGTGCTTTCACGGACCATCGTTATTTTGAATTTCTTGTCATCATAATGTTGATTATCGTGTTATTTTACTTGATTACATAGTGGATGTATTATCTTTAACACATAACTTAATAGCGGTGTTACGTTTTCACCACATATTTAACAGATATAACTTGAATTTTTTTTACGCAGAATTGAATTATTATTTGTCTGTGAAACAACAATACATCTTGAATATGCATTTATTTTCTATATGGTACTAAATCAATTTTATTTAGATTTTTCTTTTACATGCTTTTAAAAATTTGAACTATACTAAACTATTGCCCGCAAATGCACCAAAACCTTAAACGTGCCGAATCAGCGGAATCATAGGGGTTAAGCTTGAAAATACCATTGCACATGCTTAGTTGACAAAAGCATTGACGATACGCGTAGCACAGAATCAACACATGTAATTATACCATACGCTCTGCAAAATTATACCAAGAAATAAATAATAACGTAGAATCCTAGGAATTCGTATTGTCAAAACAACCTGGGCCGTAACATTATTGACCACTAGATGGCAGCGCTATAATAATTAACGTAAAAACAAGTAGAGTTGCGTGTGACTATTTTTAAGTAATTTTCTAAGCTAATTGAGGCGAATTTTGCTGTGTTCCGGGTCCACGCAGAAGACAAAGCCTCATCTTGATGTCAAAATAGGGGACTCAGATAGTTCATCTTCAGTCCAGTGGTGAACCTTGTGGAGCCTTCAAAGGAAAAAAACTGTTTAAAAGAACACACCAGCTGTCGTGTCACAGACAAATGCACAATCCCTCAAAACATATCAGATAACTCCCCAAACCTGTTTCTTGCATATACACTCTCCCTGAAACGTGAGTACCGAGGGGGGAAAAAAAGACTTCAAGGTACACCACTTGCACAACAGTATTTTATTTCACACCATAAAATGCAGGAGGTTTTGACCTCACCCTGACAGAGGGTGCAACGGGGTCAAGACGAGGCAGACATGGTGAAATAAAAGAACAGAGGGATGGAAATGCCAACTGGAAACTGACGATTCAATGAAACGCAGATTGCCCTCACATCAAAAAGTTGTTTTTTTTAAATCACCCCAACAGGTAAGAGATTTTAAACCTCACAGCATGGCAATTCACTCAACGCAACTCTTAATGATTAAACCTTTTTTTTTTTTTTTTAAATCGTTCTACCAAGTTGTGCTGGAAGCTGGGATTGTTTCCTAGACACAATCACTTTCCAAAACATGTTACTGTGAGTGTGTGGTTGCCAGTGAAAACCATTGTTTCCAGTCAGACAGTAAAGACTTGGATAAAAATAACATGATGGGAGTTTAAATAGCATCTTGTTTCCTCTCTTTGCACAGATAAAACCTTGCCTTTAGTCTGTCAGCTGGGTTCAACCTTCACATGTGCTCGGACAGGAAGTAAAGAGCTAAATTCACTGTTGGGGAGGTGACGGCACTTTTGAAGTACAACTTTGAAATCCCAAAAAGTAAAACACATACGGCTACATTACTCTGGAGTAGTGATGTCATGGTGCTGGATTTTCTTCATTACGATACCACATCTTTATATTTTTTGATGCATCTAGGGAAAATTTGCTGGATTTTTGTTTTTAGTTAACCCTGACAGTCACAAGAAAAACTTTGGACAGCAATACCCTCGTCCATGCAGTCAGCATTATAGTATGCTACATTTCTTCTTTTTTTTTCTAAATAGGCTTTCAATGTTAATGAGCTGCCTGTTCACAAAGATAATTTCACTTCACATTCTGTCTGAATGCGGAAAAGAAAGAATCTCAGCATGACACCACATCAAGTCAAACTGGAGTGATGATGACCAGATATCCCATCACTTCATATTTAAAAATGCAATGATCATTGGTTTCTGATTAAGTTGGTACGCAGCAGACGTGTACTAAACATGATGCAGCTGTCAACAGTAAACTGTCACTCTGGCCTTTGACCTCAACACTGCACAGGTTTGTTTTAATGGTTCTGGTACCTGAGTTTCAACAGCAAAAGAGCAGTGAGAATCGTGGATAAGGTAACATGGACGGAGATGAAACGGCTGCGTAAACACCAAAGATGGTTACAGTGTAATTAAAAGACAGACATATATAAAGTCTCTGCTTGGGTTTTAGTGACAGCAACGGGATTCCTTTTAGTCCATCTCAGGGGTCTTCCTGTCAGAATCCTCCTCCTCCTCCTCCTCCTCTTCGTCGTCTCCAAATGTCTGTTCCTCCATGTTGATGAGTGAGTGTGAGCGTGCTGCCACCTGAGCGGCCAGCACAGAGTTGAAGCTGAGGACTTCTGAGCCATGGATCTCTGTCAGACGGTCCATGACGGAAACGGCAGGGACTTTGGGGTCCAGGAAGCAATCTAAACCATTGTACCCCTCCCCCTCCTCCAAGACGCCATCATATTGGTGTAGCTCTGATGCTCCTCCTCCTCCACGTCTGCAGACCGACGCTCCTTCCAGCTCCCCATCCTTCGCGTCAGAGCCGCAGCTGAACTCTGTGGCCAGTTCTGCAGCGGGGCCGGGGCTGGGCGTCATCCTGCCATCCTTTGCTTCCTCTTCCTGTGCTTCCCTTCCTGCAGGGTGCCCTGAAGTTTGGCTTCCGTCTCCATCGCATTCGGCTGATCCCAGAGAGGGGCCCATGCCTATCGGATCTGACGCTAGATCACAAATCTCAGTGCGGCCTGACGGCGTCACAGCAGCTGCAACAACAGAAGAAACGCGTCCACGTTAGTTTTCTGTTCTTGTCATTCCAACTAAAGATGCTGTGGCAGGCTCAGATTTATGCTGCATAAATCAGGAGCTGATCGTTAAAAACGACCTTGACAAATGCAGAACGTCTTCTACATAAAGGATGAAGGCTATACATTTCCGATCTTCCAAGAAATCAACCATCGTTGCCCATGATGTCATTCCAAAGAACTATACCAATGCTATAACATACTTCTGCATAGCTCACAGGTATTGGGACCGTAGACATTACGCAGATCAGGAGAGATGTGATTTATTCCTCAAACCACATATATTTTTCCGGGTGTCCCTTTTTCCGACTTACTTTTAGCATTTTGGACAAGGTGATCTAAATTTACTTGCTATTTTTTTCAAGTAAACAAAGAGTCTAGTCATGTAGCATCATATGGACCCATCTGAGCTAAACAACATATGGAATATCGCATTTGATTTTCTTCCTCATTTGTAGCTCACTAACTGTTTGCTAATCGAACCCCATACCCCCGTAGGAAAGGTGTTTACGTTGCCGACAGAAGCATAACAAGGCCTTGAGAAGTCATACGTCACTGCAGACCTTGGTCATCGAAGAGCAGCTGCTTCCTCTTCATCCTCTCCCCCTCAGATGCACGGAAGCCAAGCACTGCTTTGAGTTCGAACAGGACGCGCCGGGACTCCTCCCTCTCCCGACGCTGCCGCTCCCGTTCTACCGGCGACAACATGTCAGGCCAAGATCCCCGACCCTCACCATCGGAGTCTGAGTCAGAGACGTAGGCTTCCCACTCCTTCAGAACAAAGAGAACGGTGAACAATTACAGGTGGAAGCCACACGAAGCATGATATAAGGTGGAATGTAACCTCACCAGCTCTTCTGGGACTGGGTCTTTGTCCAAGATCAATGGGTATGATGGAGGATCAGCAGGGATTTCAGCTACAGAAGGACCCCTCGGCTGTAAACCCTCAGTGTTGCCTGCAGAGATGACACACACTAACGTTAGCTGAACAAAATGACCTCACTGTCGGTTCTTAACCCAGGCGATTAGTTACTCCTTAAACTCAGTCACTGTTGAACAACTCTGTTTCTTGTCCCATTTTCTGAAGGAGGCACTTCCTCCATAATTGCTTCTAGTCTCGTGTCGTTGTAAAAAAGGAGGAAGCCGAGCTAAAAATAGGATTTGACCACATGTGGAAACCAAAATAGTATGAATGGATGTGCCATTATTCTGTTGTGTTTCTACACTGTGGGTTCGTATTTGTGTATGGTGCTCGTTGAATCCAAACAAATAACATATATTTTAGTCGTCTCGCTTCTTTACCCACCTGACGCGGCGTTTGCCCGTCTCAACATGTGTCCTACTTGGTTAATAGTGTCCTCCCAGCAGCCACTGCTGGCCTGCATGTGAGGCTGCAGCTGGTTCAGACGCTCATTAATCTCCTGGTAACCCTCATAGGTCAACTCTGTCGGCTCGTTGGACACCATCAGTTTCTCCAGGTCATCCTCCAGGATGATCATCCTGGAGTTTTAACAGCAAAGGCAGAGCAATGTTGATGGTAAATCTTACGCCAACGTGAGCAAATCATTTGTGTGCATCTCACTCGCTGAGCAGAGCCTTGAGGTGCAGCTGCAGACTTCTGATGGAGGTGTGAAGGGCGTTCAGCTCTCTGCATTTCTCTCTAGCTCTGCCCATTCTGTCAGAGCCTGTCCTCCTCAGGTGAGTCTCGAAGTGTCGGTGGAAGTCGTAACTACGTTGCACTTCATTCAGGCAACTATCCAGAGCGATTTGAAGGGGTTTGATCACTGTGAAGATGGACCGATGCAGCAGTGGGGCTGGAGTAGCAGAGGCCTCCCCTTCATCTAGCTCCTCAATTCTCCGGGGGGACAAGAGGAGAGCCAGTCGACGGAAACACTCAGAACTCTGTCCAACCCACAGCTGGAAAAGCATCTACAGAACAACATCACGTCTGTTAAATGTAGCAATTTTTTCAATTTACAAATATTAGTGCACTAATGATCCAAAACAGAAAGACTTAATATAGAACTCTACATCATCATAGCTGTTTCTATTCATATTTCCTTCTGTTGCTCTCCTTAGTGTCCACTCCAGTCTTTACCTTCAAAGCAGGTAGGCTGTAGTCATCTGTCAGCTCTTGAGCCTGTTCATCACTCAGGTGCTCAATACCCAGGCCCAGTCCAAGCTCCTTCAGAGGCACCGCAGACACGTAGTTGGTCACGTTATCGATCTCAGAGTTTAGGGGGAACGTTGGGAGGTGTTAAGGACAGTTAACACACTTCTATATAACATATGATTAAGTCATAAATTAATTCATTAGTGAGTCACAGAATTTAAAACTAAACGACCATCATCACCATCTCAAACATGTACTTATGTGATGAGTGATGACAGTGAAAAAGTTGCATCATTATCTAAATAATAATAATAACAGCTCAATGCGTGAACATGTCACATCTCCAGGAAAAGGATATGCCTTCAGCATGTGGCAGGTGGCTCTACGTGAGGCTCTGAAGGCTGAGCGCAGGGCCCGATACAGAGCCTTTCTCAGTCCCATCAGCTGCTGGCCCCGTGGCATGGCCCCCGGCCCCGCCCTGCTAAAGGAGTTGGCCGCACTCACCCTGTCGAGCAAACTTGACAAGTGAAATGTGATACAACTGTGGAGACGTCCCAAAGAGGCAGGGCGGCACACAGAACACTGACGACCACAGACGACATGGACAGACAGAGACAAGTCAGACACGAACGGCGGACAAATGTACTATAACACAAAACTGCAGAAAAATGTTTTCAGAAACTGATCCATCTACGCTGTCTGTGTGGCCAATAAGAAGCTGTGGCTGCATGATTAAGGATAAAGATGCAACTAAAGCTAAACACTGTTTCCCACTAGTTGCCTACAGACAAATATGGACACAAACAGTGACAGAGGACAAAGATTAACTAAAATGAGGATTATAAAGATGTGACATTATCCAGACAGGAAATCAAAAATTGTGCTATTATGTCATAATCTGAGGAGCAGAATCAAATAAACACCTTTTTTTTAGATTTAATGTAGTCTGGCAGAATTAAATAGTGATTGGCAAGTTTAAATAAATAAAGTCAATGTAAGGCAGTTAAGTTAACCAACACAGGACAAATGACTGAAATAAACAGGCTTCAATCAGGCAGTGATGTTATTAATCTAAGATTAAACTGACTGTGTGTTATATATGTGGTTGGGTGTAGCACTAGAACACTTACAGGGTGAAACCTTTGGAGATGACCTCGGTCTCCTGCACCAGGCGCAGAGCTTTGCGAGATAGCCCAGTCAGAGTCTTTCCATTGTGGACGAGCGTCTGGAGATGTGTGGCCTGGGTGTGGATGGCTCTCTGCATGGAACCAAGTCTCCAGAGCATGACCCCTCTCAGCCCCACCCAACCCAGCACTGCCAAGCAACATGGGACTGTAGCCAGGGACCACAGGCCCCCAGCTGTGGTATAGAGACCCAGCAGCACTGCTGCCAGGCCAATCAGCCCTGCTGTGTCCCTGAAAGCAAAGAACAGCATTTCAGCAATGGCCAGTGAAGACAGCAGGATCGTGTCCTAATTCCAAAGTTCAAGAACTAATCTTTTTCTGAGCCTGGATATACATTTCCTTTCTGTTTCATGTGATCAGTGGCGAGTTGAGGAAGCAAATCGTCAGCAAGCATTTGAATTTTATCTACTTTACTGTGGACACATACCATAAAGAGGGCCTGGCTATGAAGCTTGGTCTGGGTAGAGCATTTGCTCGACCTGGCGATCCAGAGGGCGAGGAGCTGAGGGTCAGCAGACTAGGGTCCAGCAGCTCGATTAACTCTACATCCTCCTGAAGCAACACATCCTGGTCTAGAATGCACCTTACAGAGTACTGACCAAATACACTGTCCTGATAAAAAAGTTTGGAGAATGGAGAGATGCCTATAATTAAAACAGAGTAAGGTAGCCGGTTTCACTGCCAGCGTTCCTTTACATTGTCTTTTTTACATACCAGCTGCTGGCCTAGTTTACGAGTTGCAGCCGCTTGGTGAATCGGACTCCATGTCCACAAAGTTTCAGCCAGCCTCCAGAAGCGACCTCCCTGCAGGTGACGCACAATAAAGCTATTTAGGCAACAGCTCAATCCAAGCGTTATGCAGTGGTTTAAAATATTTTACAGCGGATCAGCGAAGAGGAAGCCTTTTCTATGTTTCATAAAACATTCACTTGCAAGTCTTTGAGTCATTGCCATGACTTATTTTGTTTCCTGGCATTATTAAGACTGTCCCAGGAGAAAACCTCATTCAGGCTGCAACAATAAGTGCAAAATGTGTTTGGAAAAAATACTCAAAAGAGGGCAGACAATGCTTCAGTAGTTGCATCAAAGACTCACTAGAGTGTTTAGGTGTATTAAGGTGTATAAAAATGTCCAATTTTAATAAACAACACCCTTAAATTGTGGGAAACGTTGCAAGATTTTCAGGCAAACTCTCAAGATCCCAAACTGTAATAAAGGCTAATGGTGAATAGGATGTACTTTTTGCTAATCTGCTTAGTTTAGGATTTAGCTTTGCATGCCCTGACTTTAATAAAACATTGTGTTACACTTAGACACTAAAACATACCTTTATTAAGTTGATACTAAACCTGTTTGCTCCAGCTATCAGGACATGATTGATTTAGACTGAGCAGCAGACCATGGGTAAAGCACAAGTGTTAATAATCCAAAGGCTGCAGTAGTATTGATTGTTGATTAGAGAGTTTCAGCACAGGTCAGGGACAGATCATCTGCCCTTAAAGTAGGCCATAGCAGTGAACTGGGTTCTACGCAGCATCAGAGTTGTTAATCCAACCTGACACCACCACAAAGAGATGATCCAAACCATACATGCTTATTAGTTTTCCTATTCTTTATTCAGCAAAGACACTTTCAGTCTAATGGTGTGGATTAGCATTTAGGAAAATACCTTTCTATGAAGCTCAAGTAAAAACAATTAATGATTTAAAGACAAAACAGCCTGCAGTAAAACTTTGGTTTTATCTGAGCACCAGGAAGCTGGTCACCAGGGAAGAGCCAAAATCTTTCCTGTCTTATCCAAATCTCTCATCCCCCTTTCCTCCTTAGAAAAACAGCGTAAGAGAGAGGAAGCGTGACACGTACGGAGAGTTCCTGAAATGAAGCAAACAGCACTGCTTCCCGTCACAGGAGGAAGGAGGAGACAGAGGAGAGCCCAAGTCATCTGATCAAGAGCTTCTCGGGATAAATTAGTCTCTATGAATCACAAGTCCACTCAGACTACAGTCACTCACAGATTACTGCTAATAACACACAGGCTCTTTTGATTTTGAGGTATTAAAGCAGGCAGCTATGACATGGTTACAATGTGGTCAAATAAACATCAGCAACAGCAGGGGAGTCAAGAGGTTTACAAAGGAAGGAAACTTGTTACACACCAGAGATCAAGTAACATCAAATACCTGCACCAGTGTGGAGGACGCTTGTGTCATCATGTCTGACTGAAGCCGAGTACATAAACTGAAGCAAAAGTAATAGGCTGTGTGTCGCTGTGTCCTTGTGTGCGACTCTGTTTGCATTCAATAGCCAAATTAATTATGGACTGTCTGACTGCACATATCAGACTGAAAACACATGTGCACATCTACCCAGACTATTTTACAGTGACAGAGACACACACTCCTCCAGCTACTGAAAAAGGAAATTGTTTTGTAGGAATATATCTGCAGGCAAATGGAAATTCTTGAAATAACAGACAAAAGTACCTATTAATAAGTAATATTTACATGTTTGCATCTAATCAAATTATTTGCTACCTACTCAAAATGCCAAGTAAGGTAAAATTGCAGATCTAAAAATTAAATAAAGGACTTTTTCCTACCCAACATGTTAAAAAAATGTATGCTAATTTCTTTAATTTTGCTTTTCCAGGGCTTTACCTTTGGCAGTAGATGTACCACTTGATTTACAAAGTAATTGACCACTACAATGCCGCCTGTCAATGGTGGTGGTCAACGAAAGGGTGGCTGGCTTATGTAAAGCTCCAGCTACAAGTTACTTGCCAAGAAAACTTACAAGAGTCTTTGGTGGATTATTATCGGGATTGGTGAGGTCTCCCTCTGGATCGATATATTCTTCCTCCTGCGATGCTATTGGACATGTCTCGAAGTCAGTGTGCCCTAGATCATGCAGGTACTGGAAAAGAGGGGAGTTCTGCAAAAAAGGAGAGGCTTACAATAAATTCCGGTGGTTGGAAAGGATGAGAGAGAACGCTTAAGATGACACTCATTTATATTTGGCTCTCGTTGTTTCCCAATGTGAATCCACAGGTGTCTATACTCTGAAAAGGAAGGTTGAATTACCTTTTCCCTCAGGATTTATCAGCTCAAGTTTAAGCACCACCTTCACCCAGTTATCCATCCTTCAGGCAGTGTAATTTTTAAATATTCTTATATGGGAAACAACAAATTGACATGAGAAGACACACCCAAGTTATACCATAGATCTCTTTCCCTGCATGCAAATCACATTACACACCTGACCAGTCCACTCTACACTGATGCTGTCTGCTAACTGCATACATTTATTAGCCCCAACATCAAACAGTAAAGCATTATCTAAAAGATGCCAGACCCAGCTCGCCAGCAACTGGTAATGCTCCGTTGCATGGAAAACATTACACTAATCACCACTGTTGTGTCTTGATGTTTCTGCACAGCTGCACATGAGCATTCAATGCTTACATATGAAAACACAACAAACCGTGGACCCATCGCTCTTTAACAATTAAATGCGACTCACATGCATTGTCACACGAAGTAGCAGCTCATGTTGTCATCATCCAGATGCAGTAACGTGTGTGTGTCTGTGTGTGTGAGAGACGATTTTTTTCTTACTTCCCAGAACCGACGCATTGGGTCTGGCTATCCACACCCCATCTCTTAACAACCAGTCTGGCTATGACGAAACACCAACAATGCCGTGAACCCATGCCCAGCTCAGCCTCTCTCATGACCACCAAAGCTCCTTGGTAGACACACAGTTAGCAGTCGGCCAAATATGAGGATTGAGGATTTGTTTTGCGCTGTCAGCGAATGCCAGCAGAAAGAAACAGTTGTTTATTCGAGGCTAGCATTTCTAGCTCGTTATGTTGTTTGCCAAAGCTAGCTATAGTATGACAAAGCATCAGTTCCAGGTTTCTATAACAAGCCAGCCGGGGATACAGACCTCAAAAACCACATCTTCGTCAAACTCCTCAGTCATTGCTGTCCGCCATTTACAGTCAGCCCGTTTAGCGTTCTGAAGTTATACATGACAGTAGTCGAAACGGATACGGTCGGACTGCCACTGAGAAGTTAACAGTTAGCCGCTGGCTAAACTTTGTGCCAAACTTCATTACCCACAATCCCCAGTTCCATCCGCCGTGTCTGTGTTCGAGCTGCCTCACGCGGCTACCAAAGAAATTGTCTCCTTGGAAAACTAAGCAACGATACCGAATGCCAAGTAGCGGAAAGCCTCTCCCACAATACCGGAAATCTTTTCACAATAAAATCTAAAGCACAAAAACAAACAGAATTTTAATGGAACGTTGACAAAATCATGATCAACGTTTTATTATTTTCTCAGATATGTTTAAATAGAAACTGATTTTTCTGCCAAATGTTATGTTTGAATGTCTTGACAGGTGTTACTTCAAAACTAGGTTTATTTTTTCAAGTCTAAACGGAAAAAGATTGTTCTGCTATATTCCACTTGACATTGTTGAGAACAGCACCGTGGCTGAAAAACTTCGGGAAAATGGAAAAGTAACTAGCGTAAAGATTTTATCCGTGCATCCGCTGGAGAGACAAGGAACACCACTGATGGATCTATAAATGTCCTGCTAGAATAGAATCTAAAACTGGCAATGGTGTCGACGGAGGAAAATCCACATATTTTCTCGCAATTCCATTGAAAGCGAATTTACTCATGGAGAAAGAACCAAGTCGGGAGTCATGAGCACAGGTTTGTTTCGTGGGGGAGCTAACTTAATTTAGCCAAAATTCTGCTGTGCGAGCGACTTCTATTCCTCTAAAGTTGAAGTAATCAAACTTTCGAATTTACCTGCAGAAATTAAAATAAATAGCTAAGATTTAGCGTTGATACATCTGACAGAAACGCTCTCCGTTTTATTTTTTTTTACCCCAATCGCAATGAATTAAGAGCATTTCGTACTAGGTTTCGTAAAAACACCATTCAAGCTTCAGACTTTGCGATTTCTAACACATCACCATTGCTTAAAATCCAAAACATCCCACACTGTTTAGAATTACAAGCTCTGGTGCAAATGGGGGGTTAAATCCTTTGTCTTGAAACATCTGTCCTGCTGTCGAACCTGATATGGAGCCATCATGGTAACTTGTTTAAATTTTTCCATCTAGTTAAGTTGCAGAATTCGTCAACAGATTGGAAATTATACATACATTTGTTTTATCGGTTTTGCACGAAATATAACACAGCGATTATTTCCATAGTGCTGTGTAATAAAGCGAAAGCACTGGGGGATTGCATGCTTAATTTACAAACATTACTTTGCCGAATTGAAAAAAGAACTGTTAGCAATGGATGTAAATACTTAGTAATCGCCCACACCACCTTAATAGCAACGTTTTTACGACCAGTGACTATATTAAGTGCTTTTTGAACCAGGCTCCGTCCTCTCCTTTCCCCAAACATCCGCTCGCTGACTCCACTTATTTTCTGTCGGCCCAAAGAGCCAAGGTATAAAAAAATATTGATGTTATGGGCAGATTCAGCGTTTATATCGATTTATTTCTTTGTATAAATACATTCGGTGCAATACATTTCTGTTAAAAAAATATGGGAGCAAAATAAAGCAGAAAATAACTGAGCGATTAGAAGACAAAGTATTGCTAAAATGTTTGTTAATATCCACCATTTTCTTCATGGTTTCAGTTTTCATTCCCTAATTTATTTTGCATTTTAACATAAACCCTCCAGCACTCTTTGAGCCTCCAGGTGACCTGTTGACCCTGGATTATAGCAAAGCTTGCAGCTGTCATTTTCTAGGAGGGCTGGATGAATCATGTTTGATGCTGGTGTTGCAAGATTCATTATTTATAGGAAGTGTCAGTACCAGGATTTTCTGAAAAATCTTTTCTTTGCCTGCAGGTGTGAAGAAACCTCCACTAGCTCCCAAACCTAAGCTCCCAGCTACCGCCAAACCCTGTCCCCCACCCATCGCTCCCAAACCGGGTCTTCTCCTCCAGTCCTCGATAGTCTCCCAGCCATCCCCTTCCACTCTTAAAAGGACAAAACCGGCTGTTGCCCCCAAACCATGCATTCCCAAGTACAGCGCTTCATCCCCTCCCGTTTCGCCCCCACCGCCTAAGCCAAGTGATCCCATTATCCTTCCACATGAGCAGGAGGAGATTTTAGAAGAGAGCCTATCAATTCTCAACTCCAAAAATGGGTTTTTATCTGAGACTAACAAATGGGAATTGGATTACATTATCCCAACCTGCCCCAGTGGGGTCGAGGATTCTTCTCGGTGTCACCAGCATCTGAAAAATGGGAATACGACTGAAATTAAACCTGAATTGCACAAAGAGTTGCTGCAGAATGGGGTTTCTGCCGAAGTCATGGAGACAAGGCCTCAAGAGAAAGCAGAACATCAGGGGGAGAAGTGCGAAGGTAGCAGAGAGAGCAAAAAGCCCAGGGACAAACCTCAAAGGCACAGACACCTGGCAAAGAAGGAGGTTCAGGAGAACACACCAGACACTTTAAAACATACTGAACGCGCTACTGTTGAGCCTGATCTTTCAAATACAGACGTACAGACTGAGGCTTCCATCTCTCCTACAGGTTGTAAATCAGCCTGTGATGTTGTCTCCAGCATCTCTCCTCAGACTTCGGAACCCCTTCAGGTAGAAAAAGACAGTGAAGCCATCAGCGACGCATCAGCTCCCAGGTTAAACGCTGACCATCCAGTCCCTGCTGCCCCAAGTAAGCCTCTCCCGGTCCCCCAACCGCGCAAGCTTAAAAAGCCAACCCTGGTGAGGCAGGATGGCGTCGAGGGCAGCACCCACGATCAGGCAGTCAGAGAACAGATGCAAGAGGTTGAGGTGAAGCTTGTTGGGCTGGCGGTTTCTGAAGAGGCTGAAGACCTCAAAGGGGATGTATGTGAAGACACGGCAACACCAAAAGACTCACATGAAGGAGATGAGGACAGCGATGCACCCACCCCACCTCCCCGACAGACCTCCCTCTCTCCTCGCCTTCAAAGGTCGGCCCAGATTCCTTCCATCTATGACAAAAGCACATCCTACTCTACAGCCCCACTGTCACAAAATGAGACTGTGGGCTGCGGCAAAGATGAGGCAGAGCACCGTGTAGATGATGATGAAGAGGACGGGTACGGTGACTTTGAGCGTTACCCAGTCACTCACAGCCTCCCCAAACAGATCAAACTGGGCTGCCACCCTCCTCTTGACGGCACGAGGAAAGCCTTCTCTGCTGAGGATCAACAGTCGCCAAAGGCCCCTCCCAGGAAACCACAGAGATACAGTCTTCCAGCACCCCCTCCGCCCTCTATCTGCCCTCCTGCACCTCCACATGCCAACACCCCGATGAGGGAGCTACCTGCGCCACCTCAGGAGAAAACAGCCTGGCGCTTTACTTTCTTCAACCGGCAGACGCCTACCAGGAACAGCGTGCCCCCAAAGAGCAGAATTCCAGCTTTGGGGGGTAAGCAGAGGGCACAGTCCTTCTCAACAGCAGACCTGGTGTCCCGCACGGACTCTCAAAAGAGGAACCTGTCCTTCCGAAAGCTGCTGGAGCTCAGGGTGTCTGTCAAGATCCTGCCAAAGCTCCTGGCCAAAGGAGGCCAGTCTCTGGACTGTACCAGCACAGAGTCGAACCGAGGGGGGAAAAGCACGGAGCGGCCCAAGAGCTGCATCGGGGAGGGTGACATTCATGGGGAGGAAGATGTGGAGTATGAGAACGTTCCACTGTACGAGGAGATCCCAGAGTACATGAACCTCCCTTTTCACAATGCCAGACTGGGTTGGCCCCATGACCCGGAAGCAGCCGATTCAGACATCTATGAGGTGCAGGATCCTTACCACAAATACCAGGACCACGAGTACGAAAGGTAAAAACTGGTCACAGTCAGACAGCACTGATAAAATCAACATTCCACACTGTACTGTTTGTGAAGGGGGAAAAAACCTACTAAATTTAGGTTAATCTAATTCAGTCAGCTTTGATATAATTTGTGTAAAAAGCTTCTTGATCTCTGTAAATCATCAGTGCAATTAAGGGATTTTAGCAATCACAATTAACACGTGTCACACGAATGTCTTACATTTATAAACACAGTGGAAAGAGACAGTTCCCTAATTAACACCGGCTGGAATGCAACATTCCAGTCAATTATGTCCCCATGTAATCATATTTTCTCATTTTGTGCCTAAAAAGGTCCACCCTTACCTATTTCTATGATTTTATTTTCATAATTGTGTAAAGAATTTCAAACACAAGAGCTGCAAATCTTACGTTTTGCTGAATGATCTCAAACGGGCGGTTGAAGATGGTGTGTAGATGGAAATATTTAAACAGCAATTATCAGCTAAACTTCCAAGTTTTAACAAAATAGACTTTATGTGATGAACAATGGCTGCTTGTCTGCTCGCGCGTGGGAGGAAAGAGAACCCAGGGTTGCTACTGGGAGCTGTGGCCGATGTGCGTCTCATCTGGAGGTGACAGGTCGTGCAGGTAACATGGGTCGTTTGTGTTTACATGAGCGTGAACATCAGCCGTTGTGGCCCCAAATCTGAAAAGGAGCGTCGGTGTGCAGCAGGTCAGCCTGTTTTCCTGTGGGTTATTTTCAGTGGCCACCACAGGAAATGTCTGAGAATCTCAGAAACGCCACACAGCTCTCTAGAACAGGGAAAATAAACCTCCAGCAACCACCAGCCTCCTCCTCCACAGGCTGTCCACCCTCACTTTTAACCTTATCACTCCATTTTTCTCCTTCTATGTTGTGCAGAGGGATTTGTTTGCAAGCAACACAGGGAAATGTGCTTTTAACTGGCTATCATCTCAGTTCTAATAGTTATGTTCTGCCATTCCTGCATTACATGGATGCTTGTGCTTATTTCTGTCTTAGTTTATTTGCACTTTTTGCACAGAATAGCTGAAAAGATGAACATTTTTGCATTGCACAGCTCCGATAAGAAAAGACCACAACAGGGATGTTTCCACTGGTTAGAGTGGGTGCAGCACGTCCATGTGAAGTTCAAGTGTTCTTTAGCACCAGGAGCACAGTTCTGGCTGCTTTCACCAAGGATCAGGGAATGAATCAATCAAACAAACCCTTTGTCCTAAATCTGTTGATTAGGATGTTAGAGAGGAGAAAGAAGGAACGAGTGATTTTGGCCTGTTCCCCAGCCATCCGAGCAGCTTGTGAAAGGAGCCACAGGCTGTAAACAAATAGCGCTCCATATCTGACCCCATGTGTTGGAATGCTTCACTGGAGAGAAACCTCGACAGGGAAAGAAGCTGAGGAAGAGTGTCGTGATTTTGTTTTTTAATGCTGGTGGGCGAGAAAGGAGGAAGTGGCGACGGCCGAGTCTTGCTGATGAGAGCGAGTTTGTGCCAGGACGCAACATCTATGAGGTCTGTGAGCCCTCAGACAGCCCACAGAGAAAAGGAGATGACAGCGGCACCGGAGGGGGAAAGAATCACATCATTAAGTCTTCTTGCTGTGATCTTAATCCATATTTAAACTGAGCTTAAACGGACAGGACGGCGCAAACATTGGTGAGAAACACGTGTTGCTGCTTGTACAAAACTGGCAGACGATATCTTCAGAGAGCAAATCCAAGTGAGGCCAAGCACGTTACTCTCAGATAAACACTGAGAAGAAGAGGGTTCTGGTTCAAGCCCTGGGGAGGACAAAACTTCAGATGTGTTCTGATAGCAGGGGGAGGTGCCAGGACACCTTCAGAGCTTCTCATGAGCATGGTACCGAACCCACAAACGCTTATATTGGGCCCTGTGGGGATCTGGCAACTCATTCCAGGATGTATGCTTCGCCCACATGCAGCCAGGACGGGCGCCAGCACCCCCCCATGACCCCAAAACCAAATAAAGCGAAGAAGAGTAGGCAGTATTGATGCATTGAATATCAGTATTATTTTAAATACAAATCCATATAATGTGTAAACAACTGGATCATAAGCTATTAAATAACAGTGACATAGTGATGTGTTTTTTGGGTTTTTTTTGCAAATGTCTTCCATTAAAGCAAAAGATGGCTGACTTTTCAGTCAATATTCAGATCTTGATGTGAATGTAGAAGGCTTCTCAGTGTTAGTTCTGTGGCAACAAATAGGTTTTACAGTTACAGATGCTATCAGGGGGTGAACCTCACTTTCTTTGTCTTCCGGACATGTGAATTATTCCTGACTCAGGAGCGTCTAATGACTGGAAGATTAAGTGTGTTGCTCAAAAACCCCAGTCAAGATGGTGCTTCGTGTTTGTTTATGGGAGGGTTTGACTCTGAACAAACACTCTCTCTCCCACCTTCTCTCCCTTGCTACCTCACTCTGTCATTTACTACCTCACTGTCTTGTGCCTTTTTGTGTCCGTCATGGCGAGCAGCGGCTGGCTGGGGCAGGACATCTACTCTGAGGAGGAGGAGGAGGAGGAGGGGAGCCACAGCTCCGAAGAAGAGGACAACAGCTCCTCCTCCAGCAAGGAGCACCTGAGTGAGGCAGACCGACAGGTAATCATCTATTTATAGCTTCAGTTGACTTGACAAGACCGGTTTTAAGATCTCATGTTAATCCTTAAGCAAAAGGAAATGCAAATTATTGTCACTGATTAAACTTCACATATGCAGTTTTGATGCAGCCGTGCAGTATTTTTAGGTTCACATCAGTGCAGAATCCCTCTGAGTTCTCTGACATGCACCACAGCTTGATTGCTTCCCAAAATTCTGCTTTTAAGATTAAGATTAAGATGTACTTTATTCATCCCCGTGAGGAAATTGAATTGTAGTAGCAACCTATACAAAGTATAGAAACAGAATAAATAAATACAGACAAGATTAGAACGTTATAAGCATATATATATATAATATATACATAATATAATATATACATATTATAAGCATATATACATAAATATAGAATAAAATAGAAATACAATTGCAACATAAGCATTACACAATTATTGCTATTGGCTGGGTTAGGATGAGTTATACAGTTTGATGGCGGACGGCAGGAATGACTTCCTGTAGCGTTCCTTAGAGCAGCGAGGCTGCAGGAGTCTGTTGCTGAAGCTGCTCCTCAGTTTGTCCACTGTGTTATGGAGGGGGTGGGAGGGACTGTCCATGATTGTCCGCAGTTTCAACACCATCCTGTCCCTCTCTAACTCTGATATCTGGTATTAAAGGTGTACGCACACTTTGTTTCATATTTTGTACAAGAACTACTTGTACTTGTACACTAAAACTACTGCCTGTTATTTTAGCTCTAGCAGGATATGGGGAGTGTTGCCCTCTGTTTGATAAATTATGTTTTTATGGCTATACTGAATTTCTGTGTTGATTATGTTGTCATGGTGACCTTTTAGCCTTCCAAGCCTTTCTGTGCGTTCACCTGGTGATGTCCAGGTCAACGTTCCCGCCTTGACAAAGCACCATACACATATTTAAATTCATTTCTTCACCTGTTCCTCGTTTATGCCGCTATGACCAACAGGAAATGAAATGGATATCCACAAGGAAGCACGTGGCCGACAAGTAGACCAATCACAGCTGTAAGGTCTTTGAAGAGGTGTAGATTAGGCTACAGTGTAAGGGACCGATTTGGGTCCTCGATCATGGTGCTGCTATGACAGAAGGGTTGAAGCTTAACACACACAGTTGAAAGAAGGTTATTAGCTGTTAGTCTGGGTCATGGAAAGAAGGCACCTTAAAAAGATCTCTCCAGTGATGAAGATTGAATGTGTGGCTGTCAGAGTTCAGGTGTTTGTGTGGCGCTCGTCTCTTATCGTTTAGCCAGAGAAAATGGAGCTCGACGCCAACGTGTAAAGTCATCAGGTCGTTGTCGAGATTAGCCTCGTATCTCTGCCGCTGACCGGCATGTCACTGCAGCCCCTGGAGATCGCGCACGTGTTCGCTGGCAAGCATGTTTGTCGCCTTTTGCAGCTTTCAGAAGTGGCTGGAGTTTGGGGAGGGGCTGAGCTAACGCAGAATGGTTACAGGTTCAAGAATAGCTCCGTTTTTTTTTCTTTAGTCCTCTGTGACCCTGTCACGATACTGTCAGCACCTCACATACATGTAGGCACCGCTGTGACTAGGAGGACATTTCAGTCTGGGGATGGGGGGGGGGCAGCCACCGTCCTAATTAAGCCATTGAGAAGCCGCCCCATGACCACACACATCAACAGAAAGACAGGGGGTGAAGACATTTTTGGGGCTGCTGCTCTGTGGATGTTGTCGTGGGTGCTTTTACTGAGCGAGAGGGTTGATCATGGTGATCTGCAGCGAGCCTGTAAGTGATCAGGCAAAGTCCGGCAAAGCTCTCGCCGTTGGTTACAATGAATGTTTTCTGTTTTTTTCCTGCCTGCAGCAACAAGATGAGATGAGGAGGAAGAAGGTGATGCACATCGCCCAGGAGATCATGAGCTCTGAGAAAGTGTGAGTAATTGTCACCGCTGTCCCCAAGGAGCCCGAATCAGCTACATGACCCACATCCTCCTGTTTCTTTCCAACAGATTTGTGGATGTCCTGAAGCTTCTTCACATAGTAAGTGTCCTATTTACCCGACCATTCTGCCAACATGGTTAATCACTCAGGAAGTGTTTGTTTTGCATGGCGATCAAAGGATGGAGTCACATTCGTGATTTCTTGGCTGGTTCTGTGTCTGTGTCCTTTTGGAGTTGACTAATGTGCTAATTGTGCAGCTGACAGTTTTCAAAGTTGAATCAGTTTCAAAGCATTTTTTTTCCACCTACGGGAGCAGCAGAAGGTGAACGCCACAAGTTTTGGCAGAATCAAAAAGGGTTTTTTTAGTGGCGTCCTTCAGTAAAAAATAAATTAGTAACTCCGTTTTAGATCTTTTCTTGGTTTCTTACTGTCATAAAAATTAAGTTCAATCCGGATATTAATAACAGCCAGTAAAAATTTTGCATAGTTGCTGTTATTGAGAAAAAACTTTGCATGTTTGCCCCGATAATATTAAAACTTTACCCTGGTCCGTCCCAACTGCCTGTCTGGTTCCCAGCCTGCTGTTTCAACAGTCAACCAGTCACACACTTTGCTCTTGAATGAAAACAAGCCTAACAGGAACCATGTGACAGGCTGGCATCCGTTTGCCGTCATGACGTGGGCGAAATGGGGCCGGTCATGTGACTGCGCTCCACTCTCTTTAGCAAATTGCACTGAGGGAACTCCCAGGTGAGCGGGTTCAAAACTGAGAGCGTGGGGGGTCCACCTCAAATGCATCTTTAGGGAAACAACCTCGGAGTTGGTTTAGAGGATGGGTCTGTGGCTGATGGGGGTGGCTGTCCAAGAAAAGAGGTCAAATTGCATTCCTCTCTTTCGGACGGCCTGGCCGCTCCACAGCTGTTTCCTCAGGCCACAGAGATGACCTACACACACACACACACACACACACCATAGATAGTCCTGTGAGTGTGTGTGTGATAATGATTGTGAGCATAGTATACAAAGACGCAAGGAGGTATCCAGCAGATGTGATACAAAGTCCCTAAAGTCTTATCATCGTCACAACGCTCCTCTTATTATTTGGTCTTTAGTTTGTTGATCGGTTAGTGTGTGTATACATGTGTGTGTAAGGAAGAACACACTACACGAGGACATTATAATCCTGCATGGCCTCACTGTTTCCTTCCAGGTGGATGTGTGTGTTGGCACCATGGACAAAGTCAAGAGTGCTGTCTCAGCTATGTGTGTGTGTGTTTAGACGCAGAGTAGGCGTGGAGAAGGGTTTCATTTATGAGGTCATAACCAGCTGCGATTACACTGTCACATGTTTTCTCACCCTGTGCAAATGTGCATGTGCGTCTTTTTGTTTAGTTCTAACAACCTTCGTTACCTTCGTTCTCTTCGTTCAACCTCTCCACAGGACTTTCGGGATGCTGTTGCTAAGGCGACACGTCAGAATGGGAAGCCAGTGGTGGATGAGCGGATCCTCAACCAGATACTTTATTACCTACCACAACTGTATCAGCTCAACAAAGACCTGCTGAGGGAGCTGGAGGAGAGAGTGGCACAATGGTATACACACACAACCCTCATTCACTTCTGCTAATTAATGAGTATTTCCACAAATATTGCTTGTCCATCACCAAATAGTGGAACAAGCTAGTGTGTAGGTGTAAGACTACTCAGTTTGTCACTCACCTCTACACTAACCAACTGATGTCTCAGTTTTTAACCCAAATTCACTCTGAAATGTATTTTTGATGGTCTGGGCCCCACAGTTTTGACTCAGTTAGGATAAACAAATATAGCCATGCGAAGAAATAACTCTTATGTTTATTGATTCAAAAAGTGCACATCCTCATCTGACCTACTCAGAGTTCAGTCTCATTCCTCCTGAGGGGATGTTGCTACAAATTCAAAGGTTTATGATGTGAGCTGCAACTTGAGCCTCCTGCTGTAGATTTAGCCTGCTGGACAAACTGGGTCAAGTGGTTGAATGAGCATTTCCTGTTGCTCAGTTGTAAAGGCCTCTGTCCTGACCTCAGCACTAAAAAACTATTTAAACATAACACTCGGGGGTGTCTGTGGCCATATTTTTACCGACCCTGGAGGGAATTAGAGCAGAGATCTTGTTTGTAAACCTCTGTGGCGTAGTCAAAAGGCTAACGCCTTCAAATCTTGACTCGGGTCATCGGGAAACTCAGCCGATAGCGATTATACAAGTTTTGTTGGACGATTGACCAGGTCACGCCCCGGCCGCACTCAAAGCTACTCGTTAGAACCATTTCTGAGTCTGTTAAATGCTGACGTGGTCATCTCTGGGCTGTAAAGGGCTGCTTCCTGGTTTAACTGATTTACTGTAAATGCTGTCACTTTACAGTGCAATTAACCATTTTACTAGACAGCTCGAGGGATAACTCTTGCTATGTTATTCTCACAAATGAGTTACTTCCAGTTTATTTGTTGAAGTTTGCTGATTATTTTGTTTTTTTACCCCACTGATGTCAGATTTTTACCACATTAGCTTCTAAAAATGAACACATGAGCACTTTAAATGACTCCAAAAACTCTAAACTACCTGATTTGCTGTTAGCTTGAATAGTCAAAAGCAAACAATTTGTCAAATGACTGAACTATTTCAACTGTTTTTCAGAGCCTCAAAATGTTGTTTATGCTTGTTTTGATTCCAGGAGTGATCACCAAAGGCTGTCTGACATCTTTGTCCAGAAGGGGCCTTACTTAAAGATGTACTCCACATATATCCGTCAGTTTGACAACAACGTGGCTCTGTTAGACGAACAGTGCAGGAAAAACACGGCGTTGGCTGCAGTTGTCAGGGAGTTTGAGGTAAAGCACATCCCCCTTTTCCTTTTTTACTTCACTAACAACCGACACCTATGTGAACACTTATTTTCCCGGAGGTGGATTCATACATGACGCCTTGCTCGAAAGACATTTGGAGACATCCCAGTTCAGCTAATTGTAGCTTTCCAACTGTAACAGCCATCAAATCACAACCTTAACTGCCTTTTCCCCCTTTTTGGCTCAGATGAGTCCGAGATGCGCCAGCCTGGCTCTGAAACACTACCTTTTAAAACCGGTGCAGAGAATCCCTCAGTACCAGCTGCTGCTCACAGGTACAAACACACTTCAACTTCCCATCTCTGTTCCACAAGTAAAACGTTGGCTCAAAACGTAATTCCAGCCTTGACGTTATCAGTGTTGGGGTCTTTTCAAGGTACTGTATTACATTTAACACCTAGTTTTTATTTCTTTGTTTATAGTTTAAAGGACAGAGGGAAGTATGTATACTCGTATTGTCCTACAAATGTCTGCATATTTAACATGGCTGATGCGTTTTAGAAGCCTCAACAATAGCATTTGCAGTGTTCTCCTCTTTGAAATTGAAACTTGTTTCCAGATTATCTGAAGAACCTTCCAGAAGACTCAGAGGATTACAAAGACACACAAGGTATGACAATCCCCTTTTATGTTTCCTGTCTGTAAAGTGTACAGAAAGAATTGATCTGTTTTGATTGTAACAGACGCTATATAAATACAGATTGATTTGATTTGATTTGAGCTGTTTCCTTTTAAATCTTTTGTCCACATAGCTGCCCTCAGCATTGTGAAGGAGGTGGCCAACCATGCTAATGATATCATGAAGCAGGGGGTAACGTCCTATTTCATTTTTCAAAAGTTTTTTCTTTCTTAGTCCTAGATATTCTCCTCACCTTTTCTACATGATGTTGTGTTTCAGGATAACTTCCAGAAGCTGATGCACATTCAGTATAGCCTCAACGGCCATCATGAAATCGTTCAGCCAGGCAGGGTGAGTCTAAAGCTCACGTCTTGTGACTTACCTTTGTAACTGCGTGCTTCTCCATTGTCTAGCAATAATCAGCCCTGGAAAATCTATTTTAACTTTTTAACAATAAATGATTAACAGTATTCTTGTTGTTTTTGTTGTACATTCAGTACTGTGGGCAGCAGCTGCCCTCTAGTGGTAACATGATGGCTAGTGCAGATATATATGTTCTAACTACCGTACTCAACCACTCGTGTCCATGTAAACATACTGTATTTATCCCTTCACCTGCAACACCTTTCAGTGGTGATAGATTGATTGAGACCTAATGTAATACAGAATATAGCATTCCAAAATGTATTTTGCAAGGCAGTAGAGAAGATATGTAGCTCTTTTTTGTTCTCTTTATTTATTTTATTATTAAATTGTTTAAATATAGTCAGTTCTGACCCAAATTTCCCACTATGCAGGTGTTTCTGAAGCAAGGCATTCTGATGAAGCTGTCCAGGAAGGTTATGCAGCCGCGGATGTTCTTCCTGGTGAGTGAAATTGACACGTTTCTTTCTAATTTTCCCTCATTCCTCTTTTAATCTGAGTTTCTTTATCACTCCAGTTTAATGACGCACTCATGTACACAACACCGGTCCAGTCTGGCCAGTATAAATTCAACAGTGTGCTCTCTCTGGCTGGGATGAAGGTTAGTGTTTTTAAAAAATCCAAACCCTCATTTTTGGCTCCATAGATGCATCTTACATTTATGTAGATTTTATCCCCTCTCAATTAAGCTACTTCAGCTTCTGTAGTAAGAACATTGGTCATTAGTGGTTATTTTTTAGTTGCTAACCTGTTGTTTATTGGTTCCTGGTGTTTTACAGGTGAGTAAACCCAGCCAGGAGGCCTATCAGAATGAGCTAAACATCGAAAGTGTGGAGCGCTCCTTCATTCTGTCGGCCAGGTCAGCAGTCAAACTGTTCATATGTAGGCTTTAGCCGTTGTTTGTTGCCGTAGTTGATGATGTCACGTCTCGTCACTCCCAGCTCAGCTACAGAGAGGGATGAGTGGCTAGAGGCCATCGCCAAGGCCATAGATGACTACACAAAGAAAAAAACAACCTTCATATCCAGCAAAAGTCAGGAGGAGGTAAATCTAAAAATCTGTTATTGAATCATCTTGATTGCAGCTTTGTTAAGTTTTACCTGTTAACATAGGCGGAGACCATTGTCGATGACAGTGCCCCTTTGGGTGCGAAGGCTCCTATCTGGATCCCAGACCTGAGGGCCACCATGTGCATGATCTGTACCTGCGAGTTCACCCTCACCTGGAGGAGGCATCACTGCCGCGCCTGTGGCAAGGTCTCAACCCCTCTCACAACATCGGCTCAACCATCCCACCATTTATTAATGTTCTCTTCCCCTGACTGCTGTACTATGTCTTTGATAGGTGGTGTGTCAGGCCTGCTCTGCCAACAAGTACTACCTGGAGTACTTGAAGAACCAGCCAGCGCGTGTGTGTGATCACTGCTTTGCTAAGCTGCAGGAAAACAGTAAGTAAACATCATTATGACCTGTTGGGACCTGGGTTGAGAAGCAGAGGGTTCTTGGTTCAAGCCCCAGTGCAGACAAAACATGGAAGGTGTTCTGTTGGTAGGGCAAGGTGCCAGAACACCTTCAGAGCACTGCTGAGGTACCCTTGAGAAATGTACCAAACCCCAAATTGCTCATGTGATGAACTGGCAGCTCATCCAGGGGGGGACCCTGCCGTTGCCTGTTGTATACCCTGTGATCCCAAAAGGGATAAAGTGGTTAAGAAGATTAGATGAGACAAGAGCATTTCAACATGAATTTTGATTATTAAATCCAATCTTTCCTGTGCTCAAAACTTCATTTTTGCTTGTATTCAGTTGTACCAGGAGGCCTGTTGATCATAAATAAACACATAGATCTGCATTGTCTCAGACCGTTACATCTGTATATTTTACAACTGCTGAAATGACACTTTGAGGTCGTGTTTCCTTTAGGTAGTCGTTGTGCCTCTACATCAGTTTCTCCCATCAAATCTGGAGCATTTTCCTTCACAAGAAAACAGAAGAAAATTCCTGCTGCACTAAAAGAGGCAAGGAAAACAACCTTTTACATTCAGCTTTGCATTCACACGGGGAGGTAAATTACTTAAATTCATCCCATCTCGTGCTGCTTTTTTCAGGTTTCTGCCAACACAGAGAATTCCTCCATGAGCGGCTACTTGCAGAGGTCAAAAGGCAACAAGAAGCACTGGAAGAGGCTTTGGTTTGTCATCAAGAATAAAGTGCTCTACACATACGCTGCCAGCGAGGTACTCAGACCTTGTGATTTATGCAGAATATTTACTGAGCAGCCAGCTGGCATTTTGGTTGAGTTCCTGTTTTGCCCTTCAGGATGTCGCCGCTTTGGAGAGTCAACCTTTGCTGGGTTTTTTCTTGAGAGAGGAGAAGAACGGCCCGGCTCAGAAGCTGCAGTTCAAGTTGTATCACAAAAATACGCTGTTTTACATTTTTAAAGCTGATGACATCCCAACAGCACAAAGGTACCCGAATATTATAATTCTGACATCAAACTTCTATTCATCCAACCTGTTTCGCCGTGTCTGTAAATCTCATCTGTAAATATGAAATGAGATGTGACCAATTAATGCCGTTTTGTTTTAAAATGATTTTACTTTCAAATAGTAGATATTTTACAAAATTTGTGTTTTTTTGTCTATAGGTGGATTGAAGCCTTCCAAGAGGCAATGATTCTAGAACAGTAACTTAGCTTTGGAATCATGGACAACTTATGACCCCTAACTGACCTCAGGTCAGTGGTCACCAGCTCAGGAAGGACTCCGGATGGTCTGTTATTTTAAACATGACCCCACTTCAGAGTGCCTCAAACTGTGCGGGGCTGCAACCAGACTGCTTCTACCAAAGACCTGGATTCTCTTTTTTCTAAATATATTGTGTCACCCTCTGAGACTCAGCGGCATCTGTCTGGGGTGTCTCCTTATAGTCACAGCTGTGGGTCAAAGGTCAAGTCAAGAAGTGTGTGTGGAAGTGACACAGGAAGTTTCAGGGATATTTTTAGCTCTCGGGAGTCTGGGAGCCACATTTAACCACAAGGATGAAGGAATTCAACGCATCTCTCCACCATTTCAGCACATTGATGTTTTTAGGCCTATTGTTATTTTTTTACAAATTTATTCATGCTTCGTAAAAGTTTCTGAGTGCTATGATCTTAAATATGTGTCACCTATTTATCGTAAGTTAGGATTTCAATATGACAAATCAGGAATTTTGTGTTTTAAACATTTCCGTCATTGATTTGGAGTTTTATCTTCTTTTAAGTGAAACTCAAATCGCTTAAACCAAAAAAAAAAAAAAACAGCGTCCTGGAGAAAACTGGAAATGCCTTTTTTTCCCCACCCCATAATATGTTAGCTAGTCTATTCCATTACAAATTTTTAATGGGTAAAACTGTAATTGTTCAATGAGAAACACCATTGCCTTGTTGCAGCCAAGAGCTAATATTTATAAAGAGATGGAATGCTGGAAAAGTGTAGTCTTAGGCTTATTTTAGGAGTCAGGGTTTCTTAGGAAATATACTTTTCTTTTTAAAAAGTTTAAAGAATTCTGCCTATGCAAAGATCAAGTTAAATGAGCAAAGGCTTTGGGAGATGATCAAAAACATTTTTGATTTTTCAGAAAATGTGCCTTATAGCTCCACTGATGAGATACTGTATCATAACGTAGGTGCTCCATCAAGAAAGTCCACTAAATAGGGAAATTTAAGCATCTGGATTGAATGTTGATTCCCTTTTTTCCAGGGTACTCTGGGTTTTAGCTTTAACAACAGTAGCAGGCCTGGTTTGTTGTCTTCTGTTGCACTACCCCATCCGGAGGTGATTTCACAGTGAAAGAAACCCAAATCCTACTTCTGTACTAACAGAATTATGATCCCCTTGCTACTGTCTCATCACATGTTTCAACAACTTCAGAGTAAAGATGTATAAAAATGCAGCAGGCTGATTAAGTGCTAGCCAGGAGCTACCAAGCATGCATTTGTTCATTGTTATACGTTAATGATGAGCATTTGCTAACATGTACTCTATCAGAGTTAGAGTCTAGTATAAGCAATGATGAACTGTCAGGCAACAGTTTTTATTAAAATAAATATAATGTCTATCTGGTCTCTGTGGTAATTCCCTGTTTTTGTTAAAAGCTTTGAATGCGAGCCTCAATGTTGTAACTTAAATACAGATACTTGTTGGAAGCTATCGTTCAAATGTCAGGTTCATCTATCATCTAGGATCTCTTCGAGCTGACAGTTTTTTTGAGGGATAAAAAAAAATGTTAATGAGTGACTCATGATGCCAAAGCTTTGAATTTTACTGGGGCTTTGTGCTCCATTTACCCCAAATCTCCCCGAGCTGTGACTCCGTTCCATCCACCCTTGTGGGTCAGCAGGGTAATGTGTGGGCTACTGAGAGGCTGTCTTTTTTTAAAAAAAAAACAAAACAAAACAAGAGTTCCTGAGGTCTCATTGAGGTGTGCATTATCTGTCAGAATACATTAGGTTGCTTTAAGGAATTTCCTGTTTTACATTTTGCTTTTTGGCTAGGTATTGACACCATAGCACATAAAACTATATATTTTATAATTATTAGGGAAATCCTATTTTATGATTACATATAGACAATTTCAAAATACATTATTTGCATATAACATTTCTTTTCAAGAGTCCCTGTATCGTTGCCAGTAATAATGCAAATACCATTATAAAACCATTACTAAAAAAATGATGTTGACGGAACTACAGTTTTGGTATCTTTATGCGTAAGAGTCGGACCTCTTTTAATGATGAACGGTCCGTGTCAGTAATTCTTCCGTCTCAAAATGGCGGAGTACGCTAACCTCGTCCGTAGGGCTGTGGGACAGTTGAGAGGTCATGGCGGAGTCCGAGGTTTTTTCCTTCAGTTGTTCAGGTCAGTGAAAGTACCGGTAATATTAATCTACCATATTTTAACGTTGTCAGTTTTTATTGACATGTTGTAATAGTATTATTTGTTCAAAGCTGGGTTAGCATGCTCACGGCCAACGAAGGGTATCCAGCAAACGCTGAACAATGTCAAAACAACAAAACATCAGGTTGAAATTTGGGAAAGCTCCGTGCAACTGGACTTAAACGCCAAATTTCGTTCAAAATTTCAAAATGTTTTCAATACCACAGACTATCAATCATCTTGATTTAGGTATACGATACCTAATTAAAGCTGATTCCTGCTTTAATTAACAGAGTGAATGATGTGAAGACGGGAACATTGGTTGGCGTGGATAAATATGGAAACAAATACTATGAGGACGAAAGGAGCTTCTTTGGTGAGTCATGTGTGGTATTAAGTCAGGATAATATCTGTAGCACATTTCTGGACTTTTAACATTTCAATGTCACTGTTTTCTACTCGCAGACAAATACTTAAATGTTTTTGTGTCTTGGTCCTAAAGGAGCCCTTTGGTTCACTTTGTTGTCTGTCTGTGCTCAGGACGTCACCGCTGGGTGATCTACACAACAGAAATGAACGGGAAGAAAACCCTTTGGGAGGTGGATGGCAGTATGGTTCCGGCCGAATGGTAAAATCTGTGACATTACAAATTTTATATGCGAGTTGCAGAAGCAACATGGGCAGAAATTGTTGTCTTTTCTGGATAGAGTTTTACATACAAAACTGAAACACTTGAGAAATGAGCAATTTCATGGTAAAAACAATGAAAGCCTCATTTTAAAGTTTACATTAGAAAATAATGTTGCTCTTTTTTTTCTGTCCTCTGCTCAGGCATCGCTGGCTGCATTCTATCACGGACGACCCCCCTACCACACATCCTCCAGAGCCCAAGAAGTTCCTGGCGGAGGTGCACCAAATCAATGTGAGTGGCAGCACGCAGCAGTATGTTCCATACTCCACCACCCGCAAGAAGATTCACGAGTGGGTTCCACCCAGTGCTGGAGCTCAGTGAACTCTGTCGACACGTTTGTAAATTATAGTATCCTGATTCTGTATCCAGTTTGTCCTGAATAAATCTCTATACAGATATTTATGATGTGAGCGGAAGTCCTTTTTATGCACTACACAGACTTATTTGTCTCCTGTATCTTTCAATGATTTTAGTGGATGTATTTATTTATATGTAAGTAATTATTAGTATCCATAGTGTGTTGTACTGATTTAAATTAAATGTATGCAATGACAGTGTCCCTCTAAAGCAGAAGACGCTGAGCCAAGGATTTTGTTTCCGTGTGAGATTATAACCATGCTGTAATAATCGCTGCAGGATTAGTCTGAGCTGCAGCGTTTCACACTGATGTGCATGAACAGATTCTTCACAGCAGGTATAAAAGTTAACGCTCACTTGTAAGGAGATAGTGCACGTGGCAGTCTGGGAAAAATCAGGATTTCAAAAGGTTTGTGCTTGGAATTTTAAGTGAACAGAGGGTCTGAGATTCTTTAATTGCTTGAAATTTTTGGAGGATTGTTAGTTTGTCTATTATCTTGACAGTATTGAGTTTTAATCCAAGCAAGTTGTTTATGCTTCTTACTTCAGTGTTTATTGACAAGCTTAACAAGGGGCTGAGTTATTTACCCACATGATGTGAGTTACTAGTACAATAGCTGTACCTCAGCTGTCCATATAAATATCTCAAAATTATACCTCGGTTTACATTAAAAGTAAATTGTGGACATAAAGTTAACTTTTACACTTTGTGATCACTTGTCAGTGAAATATAGTTTCAACCTCTTTTATTTGGGTTTGAAAACAAATTGACAAGTCTCGGGATACATTATTAGCTGGGTAATATACAGTAAATGTATAACGTGTTGACATTTGAGTTGAGTACAGTACATTTTTTAGCCCTTATTTTTACATCGGCATTTTGATAACAATACCACACTATTATAAAACCATGAACATTTTGATGTTAATTAGGTGCTGGTATTACTACTTTAAGAGAGCCTAGTGTTCAAAGTTTGCTGTTTAATCTTGTTTTTAATGGTTCTCTGCATTAAGTATATTATTGTTGTTGTTTTTGTTGTTATTTTTATGGTTTTTGTTATTATTACACACATCCCAACCATTTATTGTTATTATGCTCCCCAAACATGCATAATTTCTCCAAAACATCCGAGCAACAATCCAACCAAAAACCATTCAAATCTAATTAGTGAGCCCTGGGAGAAAATGAAACCGGTTCCATCAGGCCACGGTGGTTGACACGCGAATGTATTTTCAGGCAGCTGGAGCTCTTGAATGAGAAGGCTCACTGTTTCATCACTTTTTCCCCGAGGGGATCATCTGGAGGAGGATGAGGAAGAGATTCAGCTGATTGTGAGTTTCGGCACATGCCACGTTTGTAAAAGATCTTAAAGGCCAAGAGAGGGCGATGTTTCCGCTTTTATCATGTGAGAGAAAAAGAAAAGGCTCAAGGTGGCAGGTTGGACAAGAGTCCTTTGTGATTTTAAAGTGAGGAACAGGAGCAGCATCTTATCCGATTCCTCCTCATTAATCAGGAAACGCGAGCAGGGAGCTGCTGGGATTGACAATAAGCAAGTGACACACGCCCTTTTCTCTGACCCAGATTTCCCTTTTTCTCTTCACTGAATCGCTCTTTTCATTTGTCCACACTTCACATCAGCTGATAGCGGCCGTCTGATTCCACCCTCTGCAAATGGAGCAGATAATCTGTCTCAGTCTCTGGAAATGCTGAGGCAGCAGTCTGCTGAAGTGGCAGCTGCTGGCGACGCCACCAGAAAGGGATGAGGACGGCCGCATTGATGTCGGGACACACTCCGCGTCTGGCTCCCAATCCTCTTCCATCTTTTCTCCTGCCAGCTGTCATTTCTTTTTTCTTCCTCCCCTTCCTTGATTCTCTATCTCTTCTCTTTAACATCACTGTCGTTAGCCCTCCTCCCACTCCTTTCCTCTTGGGTCACGGCTGGCTTCTTCCTCTGCTGGAATTTGTCTCCAAAAATAAGATGTGAGATCCTTAATGAGTGTTTCCACATTTCTTTGGGACCCAAAATGCATTAAGCTGTATTTAATGGGTCAGAATTGCTGCCTTGGGTCTTTTATTGTGTCTCCCATCAGCATTTAGTTGTAAAGTTCCAGTGTCTTGCTGCTTTTTCCCCACCAGTGTTTTTACAAGGGAAACTTTAAACCAAAATAAGTAAAACTAATAATAAAACAATCTTACTTTTATCTATTTCACCATGAATGAATCCATTGGAAAATTCTAATTGTTATCGCTTCATCTCCACGATGACATAAATGGTGAAACACTTCAACCAGCTGTAAATTACTTTCCTGAAAAAGACTGGGGCTCATTTCAGAATTTATAATGCGGTTTCTAACACCCACCACCTTTGTGTGGGCTTTTACACTGAAATCTTTAGTGTGGGATTTACCAGTGACAGCAGTTTCAGCTTGAATGACCATGTAAATAAGTGATTATGTAGCAAGATGAAGCGTCTTCCTATTGTGAAGGAGCTTTAACTGTGGAATGAACTTCATTTGGTCAAAAGTCAGAAACGATGAACTAACCAAAATGCAGACTGTGAAAACACATTTGCAGCCATATTATTCAGTGGGTGAGTGTGTGTTACGTGCAAACACACACACACACACACACACACTTACACACACACACACGCTGTTATCTGGCTCTCTAGAGTCTCCATCCTGTAAAGTGTGTTCCTCCCTCGGGGCTGGAGCTTCGCAGGAGGAAGCTGCACTAACTCAACCTCCCCATTCATTCCTCTAAGTCTCGTCCCTCCCTTCCTCCCCCGTCCAGCAGCGTCCCACCAGCCGTCCTCCTGCTCTCCCCTGATTGGCAGCCGAGCTATTTGTTACTGCAGTGAGGTGCTCCCTGGCCAGCAGAGGGTGTCTGATAGTGATCAAAAAAAAAAAAAAATTCTGGCTCAGGCTGCTTTGCGCCTTTTAAGGCAAGCAGTCTTGCTCAAAGGTGTGTGAGGACGGCAGGGAACACTGTAGCCGGGGAACACGTCTCAGATGAAGCAGTGCCGACGAGGTGAGCAGGGAGCCGCTGCTTACACAGGAAGCACAAGATTTCATAATAAGAGGGTTTGACACAGGACAACTACAGCAGAGAGACACTTCAAAGAGACACACAGATGTTTTCCTCTGAAGCCCCTGCGTGCACTTTGACCCCAGGCTGTGAGGAAGAGGAGAAATGAGGAAGAATTACAGCGCCACGCCACTCATCTATGTGACAGAGGTAGATGTTTGTTTTCCTTACTGAAGGTAAAACCTTAAACCGATCAGGGAAAGTTACACGAAGTTCACGGCAGGTTAGTGCGGCACTGTCGGCCTCTTTTCCCGGGGTCACGCTGATGGGAGCTGCGCGGTGGTGTGTGAATTCTCATCATGGCAGGTCCGGAGAAAAAGAAACGCAACAATTATGTTAGTCAGTTTGCTTTGTAGGATAAAAACAAGGAAGTTGGGTTTTTTCAAGCAGTTAAAGTTGAGTCAGGCAGGTTTCCTCACGTCTGACGGCACCATGTGACCGCCCTTTGCTACTGAACGACGTGAGGAATGTGTAAAGCAAGCTATAGATTAGCACTCAGGGTTTGCCTTTGCTCTCTTGCTTTCCTCCCTGATTTCTCTGAGAAGCATAACTCAGGTAATCGTCTCCGTTCTGGCCCAGCAGGTTACGTCTGTGCTCCTTCCAACACCCTCTGTCAGTCTCAAACGCAGCTTTCCCATCAAATGTGTGTGGTTGTTAAGAAGCCTTCCTGAAGCCGGTCTTGGCTGCACACACCGCTTTGGGCTGTGCTTATTTCTGCTGACTCTCTGCGCTTTATGCAGGAAGGCATGCACTGTAGAATAACGTTACGAAACACGTGCAGCCGGTCACAAACAGCCTTTATCAGTGTACAAACCAGGAAATACCAAGATTAAGAAGCAGCAGGCGTGGCCGAGCTCTACCTTATCGTTGTAACAGTCTTCATCCATCAAGGTCCACGTGCTGCAGGAAAGTTCTGCCCAATCTTTGATCCCATTTTTCAACCTCTGATAATGCTGTCAAGCAGCCGGTGCGCCGCATTGCAAAAGGCTTCGAAGGGAAGATGCTCTGTTTACCATGGCAACCGTCTCACTGGAGGATTAAAATCCCTGAATGGAATCTTTTTCTTTCATTCTCCCTTTATTTCCCCCTTGGCCTAGCTGTCTGTGTTTGTTCAATAACAGATCTCAGAGTGTAACAGACTGTAACATGATGTGCTTATGACACTATGTAGGTCACAAATTTACATTCCAACATGGACATTTTGTGCCATCTCACTCTTGCAAATGAAAGATGATGGTGTTTGTTTCTATTTTGGGATGAAATTCCGATGATTTAATTCAAGTTGTGCTCTGGAATTTATTATATCTAGCTCATAGATAAAGGCATAATGAGGTTTGGTTTTTTATAGCGTCCTGAAACTATTAATTGCATAATTACAATATTGTATTCGGTCTTGTTAAGCTATATAAATACACATATATGTTTAATAATACGTTAGACATGCCTTCAGCAGTCATTTTTAGGTTGGCTTTTAGTTCTGATTATAAATTAGTACAGGTGATAATTTACATGAATACCTTTAGATTCATTTTTCTTGGCTTGTGTTTTCTCCATCATTTCCACCATTTTTTCCCATGTAATTTCACATCAGCAGACAAGTGCTGCAGCTTCTTCTTCCCTCGTCTTGTTACCTAACGGGGTGAAAAGGTCATTTTTAAGTTTGAACCGATGTTTTACTCAGGCAGAATCATTAGCACAACCATTACAAAGAGCCCATTCCACCCAAAATGTGTGCAAGAGCTCATTTAATTAGCTGAATAAATGGGGTCTCCTCGAGGTGAAGATTGAGACGGTTAAGTGTCCGTTGAGCTGGTTTATGCTTGTGCTTCACTCTCTGTAATGAGCTTCTCAGCTCATTTGTTGCCATTTCTCATGGACAAGGCCGCGTGTTTAATTTAAAAAGGCAATATTCATCTACAGAATGAATGTTTTTAATTCAGCAGGACTCCTCTAGTATTTACTGGTTGTCTGATGTTGTTTTCTTGCCGGCTGACCGCAGCATGGACAGTGAGAGGTCGTTACATGTAAATGCAGAATATCATAAACTTTTTCAACTATTAATCCTCACGCCACTGTGGTGAGGTCACAGGACTGACATGGCCACAAAAGAATAACTCATTATATTTTACTCCCACTTTTTTCTAGTTGCTGTGCAAATTAAAGTGCTTTAATCATTATTCCGCACAAAAAATGGCTGAAGTATGAGTCCTGCTAATGGACAAGCTCACAATAGAGTCTGCTAATGTCCCATTGAGGTGTCAGAGTCATGTCACAGTCATGTGAAATACATATTTTAATTATTTGATAAATGAAAGGATATAATTGTTCTCTTTTTTTAATGAGCTAACAGCAATGTGAGCAAAATTTTTGCCAGAGCGCCTTCCAATTAGGGCAAAGACCTTTTAATAAAGCAGCCAGAGCTCAGAGACTGTTTGGTTTGTAAATGACTTGGTGATCAATTCCTTTTTGAATGAACTGACTGGTTAATGTGGACTGCAGAGTGCTGCACGTTAATCACTTGGGGCTAAGCAGAGCAAGACCTAAGGACGCACAGTCCTTCGTCACAGTCGTTAGACCTGGACTCTGTGTTTGGTGTCCACGTCTACGCTGATTATTATGACCTTCACTGATGGCACCCCCCCCCCCCCCCCCCCGCTGCCTCAAAATCAACACACACATTAGGTAACCATGTCTATGCTCTATATGGGCCATTAATTGCCATAGTAACCAGAGTTGATTTATTTCTTTATTTGTGTTTATGGCGGTACTAATGGAATCTGCAGCTATTTTTGTTGATCTGATTCATAAACTATCCCTCATACTTTACACTTAATGTGCTTAAATAGAAACTTTACTATAAAATTAATGTTTCCATGTGGTTAAATAATAATATGACACTGTGATGTGAATGTTTGTTCTTGCCTGTTCATGCATGTGTGTGTTTTTAGATTGTGTGCATGCTGAGCTGCATTTCCATATAACCTTGTCTGTGTTAGTAGCCTCTAGCTGTACCAAACATGTAGGAGGCTTGTGCTGTAAAAGAGCACTTTAGTCTTTTCTCTCATGTCATTATGTTTCTGTCAGGGAAGTCAGCCAGGAAGAACACACAAACAAGCAAATGCTCCTTCTGCTTTGAATTTGTTGCTTTTTGGGAGTCATTTTTATATAAAGCGAATTTTAAAAAAAAACAACTGCAGCATTGTTCAGTCAGACATTTTGCAGACGGTGCCCATTCTTTACTAAATATTAAATAAACAACAACACACATCTCTTATCTTACACAGCAGTGAAACAGGATACATATTTTTTGCATTTTTTCATTTCGGATGTTGTTTTATTTCTGTTTTGTCTGGGACACCAACATTGGTAATACCAACCTCACGTTAATAGCTTTTTCTGTGATTGTATATATTCCATTAAGATTTTTTAAAAACATGCTCGATGACGCACGAAATCCAGATGGGGGCAGGAAGTGGAGAAAAGTAATTTGGAATGACGGAAAGTGAGTATTTAAAAGCGTTGGTTGAGCAGGTAGCAGGTCTTATCTAAAAGTCGTAAAATATATTGGATATGATCAGTGGAAAAGTGAATTTTTCCTGCCTCTTGTTGAAACAGACCATAATTTGACAACCACTGGCTGTGGTAGCTAACATAGCTAGCACTGCTAATAACAAAGACACAGATAACCACTTAGCTTTGAAACACAAGCCGTAGAAGAAAGGCCACAGTTAGCTACACTATGTTTCCAGTAATATCTTTATCCACTGGTCCAGAGCTGGTAAACTAAGATCAGCAATCCTAGAATCAGAGAAAATCCTAATATGGAAATTCATTTTCCTGGATGTTTTTAGCTTTCCAGTTGAGTTGTACATGTCGTATTGAGTTAATCTATTGTATCTATGTTTAACATGAACAGACAGCCACATGGTTTAGCTTGGCATAGTGACAGGAAGATGACAAAGCAAGTGCTCCTCTCATCATAGTATAACAGTCTCTCACTATGTGGGAAAATCCTAAAACATAAACCTTTTTTGATTTGCCTGTATTGGAATAAATTTCTGATAGTCTCATGTCACTTATGTGGACGATGCTTTTCTGACACATTCTTGCTGGTGACATCACGGTCTGTTGACCCGCCAACCTTTATGTCTCCCTGTCCCTCTGCTTTAATGTCACGCCACAGTATCTTTCACTTCCTTTCGATGTTGATAGTTCACAGCAGCTGTCATTTACACCAGAGAAAAAGGGGGGAAACCAAAGAGAGATCTGAAACCACAAAAAGGAAAGACAAAAGAGGGCTTAAATGTCACCAGGCTGGTGAGGCAGAGGGGGCATTGACGTGGGCACATAGCAAAATAACACATGAAAGCGTGGCTGCCCACCCCTCCACCAGCTCACATGGAGAGGCTCTATAATAATCACATTCACAGCTGTGCACATTAAAACATGGTCGATTTCAACATTCAGCGTATGTGAATTACATCTATTATTATTCCGACAATGATTTAGATTTGATAATAGCTGAAGAAGACTGGATCTCCCATTCAAACGGAGGCTTTCAGCCTTATTTTAAAAGGTTCACACCAAAGAAAAAGGCATTTACCGCTTAAGAATTACAGCCATTACATTGGAGTACCTCCATTTTCTGTCCTGAAATTATGGCACATGCTTAAAACGAGTGCAATCACTGCTGTTAAAGTGTCGCACAAATGCAAATATAGCAATCAGTCGAATTTGCCAAGACTACCATAATAGTGACCAAAACAGCCAGTAGCTGCTGGGAAGTAAAAGCATGCATGAACAGAGCATCTACATTTAGAGCTGTAGGCACAAATAAACCGCCGCGCAACACAACAGCTACCCAGCAGCAAAGTCAGAAAATTGGAGAAAGTGGAGTGGAGAAAAAAACAACTTGAAAATGAGAGAGATAAATGAGTAATTAGCAGACTCATTTAACAGCATCTGTGGGAGGAAATGTGACCAGAATGGGTAACTTTTAAATGTAGAACCTGCCTCAGTTAAACCTATCTCAGTTAAATAGAGGGACCAAGGTTCCCATGAGCAATAAAGAAGAAATTAGCCTGCAATTGTTCATTTGTTTCATGTGGTGGTTAATGAGCAGCGTTGAGTGCAATTTAGCTAGAAAACACCAATTTGTGAGTTGAGATTTGCAGTCCTCCTCTGTCTCTGTACATCTTTTGCCTGATGGGAACATCAGTTGTCTTCAGCACATCTGTAAAAGGATCCCTGCTCGTCACATGACCAGCGTGTGGAGTGAAGCAGCGTCAGGTAGCGTGAACGCGTGGCCGTGCCCTGAACCTTGACAGTGGTGCATCTGCTGCCACCGTCCACTTCTTCCTATTCCCAGCATGTCAGATTAACTCCCCCACTGATTTAGTTCCCCGACTACACGCGGACAAAAGGCACAGCTGGAAAGCAGGGCAGCCGGGCCCCGTCTGAAGAAATTCTATTATAGCTGCTGAGAAGAGGAGGAGCAGGAGGCAGGATTAGAGCAGGAGGGACGCTTTAGTTTCTGCTGTTTGTGAGAGTTTGCTTTCAATAGATGAGACACGACAGTAACACAGGGATGCAAACTGCATTCCAGAGACTCTGGAAGGGGGGGGGGGGGGGGGGGGAATGCTGTTGCACCAGCACATTTGTCAAGGTTTACTCTTCAAGATTGCAATGCTTCAGTTGCTAATGCTTGGAATGGTGCAGAACATTCCAGAAAGAGTCACTTTTGAGTTTTTGATCGGCCTACTTATCCAAATTCCGCCTTGGTTCCAGACTGTTTTCTGTGCTCACCCTTCAGACTGAGTCCGCTCTGCTGTCTGCTGATTTATGTGCTCGCTCAGGCCGATTTGTCCCTCTTGCCAAAGAGTAAGTGGCAGCAGCCTCCATCACACACACCCCCCACCCCCCTACGTCGCTACATGTTTGTGTTTATGAGCGAGTGAGGATTATTGCTCATCAGCTATCAAGCCTAATGGGGCTTATCAGCATCAATATCACAGTGGAAAGAACATTTGCGTTGCAGCAGCACGCCGTTCTGACAAATCCATCCTCTTGGCAGTGAGTTCCAGGGGGGGTTACATAATTGTTTGACAGGGTTTTTCTCTTTTTTTTAGGGTGGCGGAGAGACAAAAACCCCGAGCTCTGTTTGAGCTTCAGTGATTCTGTGTCGTAAAGGTGCAGGAATACATGAGGGAACGGGAGGAAAGATTCCCGTGAAGAGTGAATGAGCTGTCGCAGAGAAAATTAGGATCCGGTGGAGGACAAGGAGACACCACGAGAGAGAATGGATCTAAAACCAAAACATAATTAATGTGAGCAGGAGGCCCAGAGTTTTCCTAGAATGAGTCCAGGTTTGATTAGACTGAGATGCTCAATGCTGTAAATGGGTTAAATGCAGGCGTTTGACTGTTTATTAGGTCAGACAGAGAGAAACAGATGTGCAAATGTCCACAATAAATCCCAACTGAAAAGAGCAATGTCTGAAATTATGATTGCCGTCAAGCCTCCCAGGAGCGGCGATATAGGGGGAACGATAAGGGAGTCATAAGGCAACGGTTGATTTATGGTTATACTTTCCTCCTAACGAGGTTATTTTCTGTGACGGAGTGCTTGCGTGAAGTATTTTCCAATTTCATCTCATCGCTGATCCGACTGGCTGCGTAGCGTCTGTACAGGCGCTCAGCGAGTTTGCATACCAGCACAATCTTGTAGAGGAAGCGAGAACATTTTACATTTACTTTACTACAGTTATCTGAGCACGCGGAGGGCTTTTAAAAGTTCCTCTTCCTGTCAGCAGCAAATCTGATGAGGACAGATGCTTTTCAAACAGCCCACAAGTTTCTTATCTGTTGCAGCGTCTTTCGGTTTAGTGTCTCCACCCTGCAGAAAATAACCTCAATATGAAAGAGCTGTGGGAGGGAACCAGAGTCCCAGAGACAACCTGCGCAGGCACATGGAGGGCACGAAGACTCCTCTGGCACCGGGGCGACCGCGCTAACCGCTGCGCCGCCAGGTCCGGCTGTCCCAGGATACGCACTACACATTAAGACTTGGAATTATGTAATTGGGAAATGGAAGGATAATGAGTGGTTTAGTCCTGTTTGTGGTGAATGTCCTGCCGGATGGAAGCACTCGGTGCTTAGGAGAAGAGGGGAACGGCGCTTGTGGGGGCCCTCTAGCTCTGTACAAGAGTGCATTAGGATTGATGCCAGCAATTTTGCAGAAATTCTCTAAACTTCTCAATTTACAATGCCTTTTTTAACAACGTCCCCAGCCTGAACATAAATCTAAAAATTGGACCCCATAGATTTGAAATATTCTCTTTAATGGAGTTGGTTTAATGTTTATGTAAGTGAGACAGATGTGTTCATGGATGCACGTCTCATTTAAGCATTCCAGCGTGCTACAAATCTTACAGGAGGAGTTCGGATCACCTCTCCTAAACATCACTGAGATCATCTGTGGTGTTCCAACCTCCCTCAAGTATTCCAGGCACATTGCCAGAACATCGTGATCCTCATCCTAAACAATCCCTCCCCAAATGCAACCAGTGTCAGTTGCGCGGAAGTGTCTGGTTTTGATGCAGGTCACGCCGATGTCACGGCTGAGATGGAGACAGGAAGTGCCGCAGGAAGTCCATAAAGAACACAAACAGCAGCAATGGGGAAAGGGAACAATAGCTGTGTGGTGAACAGCATGCATGCAAATGCCTCAAACCTTGACCCAGGACAGGTTTAACATGCCTCATATGGCAGTTACCTCTATTTAGACCTGTTTAGATAGTATAAATAATCTATAGTCTGTTGCTTCAAGGCCTCAAAAGTGGTACCAGCGCTTAGTTCTGCTCTTAATGGCTGGCGTTTTTTCCTATGATAAACACAATGAAAAAATCAATGCCAACGCTCAGCTGTACGCCTAATTAAATGTCACATTTAACTCACTGCCTCTTACCTTTCACACAGCCAAACACAGCTATATTGTATTGCGGATCGATGTGCGGAGGAAATGGACTGGAAGCGTATTAGCTTTTCTGGATTGATCATGGCAGGCTGATGTGTTGTTCCAGAGCTGCGCTGTGGGTTTTTTCTAAATGGGGGCAATGCAGGAAGAAGCTGCTCGAATTCCTCTGCTTGCACTCTCTGAAACGCCCTGCTTCAACCTGTCAGCATGCTCACAACGCTAAACATGTTGAGTCACCGGCGCTCTTATAACAGCGGTTTCAGGTTGGCAGGACTGACTGAGAAGAAACTGGTAGAGGTAGAGGAGGGGGACTTAAAAAGTGTGGATGAATACTTAATGTTAGTTTGGACAATAGACTATCAGCAGGCCCGAGGTCACATGACACGGTCGCTAACCACGCTAATTAGTTTCTTTATCGTTCAGACCTACTCTATCTTTAAATCATTCATGAATCATTCCCCAGGCCTCTGTGCTCTAATCATCTACCTTTTCACTTTATCTCTGGTTACTTCGAAATACAGAATCTAATTGAATTTGAAAATTAGAAAAGAAAGAGGGAGGAAACTAGTTGAAGTAATGGTGTTTTTAAATATTATTTCCTGACTGTGACAGCAACAGACAGCAGATTTACTTATTTACTCTTTTATTTCTTGTACTTTGCCCAATCCTCTTGATTTACACCAGGTTTTGCAATCCCCCCGTGACAACACAAGCATGGGTTAATGTGTTTGAGCTTGCTGTTGTGAGGTTTAAACCTGCTCAGATAGAAGTAACTCATCCTGTGTCTTAGTCAGGAATAGGTTTGACTGAACTACAGTGATGTCTCTAAAGATGACACTGACAAAGGAGGTCAAGCTTCAGATGTGGGAAATCCTGAGCAAATAGGTGAACAACATCTCTAAATTTAACTCACTTTATATCAACTAATCAATAAATAAATAAACTTTCAAAGTCATCACAATTAGCACCAGTCAACATAGTAGCTGACAAATACATCTTTGCACCCAGAAGGGGACCCGCCTCAATATTTGTAAAATAAATCTTATTCCTTAGTGATTGAAAATTGTTCTGTTTTTTAAATAGGTTAGGAATCTATAGAGGCTACACGTTAATTCAATGTTAAAGAGGTAATAATAATCAATATAAATACACGTTAAATCGCGAGAAGTGGCCTTGATTTGCTTCACAGCTCCGCCCTTTGTGCAACGGCGTGGGCGGGGCTTAGCGACACAATGTGTTCTGCAGGCTCGTCTTATGTGTAGAGTTGAGTTCGGTCAGTGTGGTGAACGACTCGGCACCTCTGTGGGTCATTTTTCCTGCCTCGGCTGCAGTGGACCGGGTCGGCGGTGGCGTGTGTTCCACCGCCCGCGTTCAGCTCTTCGGCTGAGGACAGCAGACCTACGGATCCGGTGTGATTCCCGAGATTATGTCCGGAACCCGCGGTGCTCCTGCGGACAAAACTTTAGCAGAAGTAGAGGGTCGCAAACAGCAACAGTATGGTAAATATGAGTTTCCCCTCTATCTGTAGGTTTAGAATAACTATTGTTCCTCCTTGATCGGCGCATTCCAGACAGTTTGCGGTTTTTGTCCACGTCAACTATCCACAGACGCACTGAGCAGCTTTCTCTTATATTCTCTCGACTTTCCCCCCATTAAGTTTGACATGCTTTAAGTTGCTCCTTTGTTCTTTATTGTAGACAGAGGTGCTTCACCTCTGCAACTCAGCTTATTCTGGCCAATTTGACCAACGCATTTACTGTTACATCCTCTTTGGAATCTTTGGTTTGCACGCCGACGGTGCGGTCCCGATGAAATGATCGTGTATATATAATATTATCTCTTCACGGCACGACTCTTCTCCATTTCGAGTTACATATCCGTGTTTGTTTGTCTGGATGAAATCGACAGATTCTGCGAATGGGCGCTGATGTTTAAGGTCAGGCCTGACTTTGACCTGAAATCATCATCGGAGACAATAAAACTGGTGAAACAGGTTTATCTACCCTCACTTATGTGTTGCCTATGGCAGGCGGTGATATTTGTGCTGAGAAGCATCTCACTGGACCGACTGATCTGATCTGAGCGATCGGGTGATGCGTTTACGTCCATGTTCTTGCAAAAAAACAAAAAACAAACAACAACACAAAAAACAGATGTGTTGCGTGCGTGACGTGCAGAAACTTGCACAGCCCGTAAATTTGGAGTTGAGGCGATCTGAAATGAAGAGGATGTGATGCTCTGGCATTTGTGTTGCTATGCAACCAAGAGAACTGGAGTGACCCGGGCATGAAAGGTCCTGTAAAAGTCCCAGAATGATCCGGTTTCCTCCTCAGAATGTCTGAAATCTGCACCTGCAGACTGTGGACATCACTTCGGATTGAATATTTCACCATCAGCCTTTGTGAATCTTGTGGCAGCGTGGAAGGACAACGCTTCAAACGCACGCGTGGGAGTTGAGCGGCGCCGAGCGCTGCTTCGGCTCATTGCCACATCGGCGGCGATTTCTGTGTTTTGATTCATCCTTCGAGTGAACCGAACTTCCTCTGCACCTCTTCTGATCAGCAGCTTGTGGGTTTCTGCAGGGTCCTCACACACAGCCTGTTTTCTGACACCAACACACACACAGACACACACACACACCAAAGTCCAGCGGAGGTTTGCTCCTCTGTGGAGGAATTGATTTGTTCAGGCAGGTAGAAGAACTGTGGCTGACACTCGTTTATTGGAATAAAAGGTTGTACAGATCTTAAAGGTCATCTTAGTCTGGTGTGTGTTTACATCAGCCTGGACTCTGTGTGTGTGTGTGTGTTCTGTAATTGTATTATTTTCAAAGGGGAATGCTCCATCCTGGACCTGTGTGTTCTGTTTATCTGGGAGAAAGCGGACAGGGCTGTGCTTCCTCCTTTAAGCCTCTGACAGCATTTCCTTTGAGCATCAGGGTGTTTTCTCCAAGATTTTCTTTTTAAAGCTCATGTTCTCACAACCGAGGAAGCACTTTCCCGCGTCCGAGATCCAAGCCGCCTCTCTCGGGAGGGCGCCAGCAGGAATCCGTCGGTGGCGGAAACGTGCGCGTCCCTTGTAGGCCACCTCAGGCCAGAGTTTCTGCGGCGAGGACAGCTTGGTGCCAACGCGTCGGGCGGAGGTGCAGATTGAAATGTATCAAAGGAAAGCTGATAATCTGGCTCCGATCGACCCCACCTCTGCCATTCACCCCCCCATTAATGTACTTTATCACCAATAATGTGCCAAATCTTTTTGTTCTGCGTCCGATGTGATCAAAGCAGGACATTTGATAGAAGCACGGCTGTGATTGCCGATGCTTTCAGATTCATTTATTAGAAGGCTGATCATAAAACAGGAAGAGAAACCAAAGAGGGGGGGCAGAAGGGGGGCTGCCGCTCTGCTCATCAGATCTGTGTGTGTCAGTATTTCCATACAGGAATAATCAGCTGGTCAATCCGTATTGACTCAATTCCAGCTGCTGATGGACATCGTTGCTGCTCCGTCCTGGCTTCATGTCAATGGGTTTGTTTAGCTGTGTTTGATTTATGGGATGCATTTGCTTTCTTAAATCCAATCTGTGTAGCACACACACACACACACACACTCTGCCCCGTAAACCACAGTGGCGATCCCTGCCTACTGTCGGCCCATTGATCGACACAAAGGCGACCGACGTTCTTCTCCCCTCCGCTCGCTTCGCTGGTTGTTATGGGCCGTTTGTGATCTAGTGAATCTGTTGTCGGGGCAACCTGTGGACTCTGTGTGGCGTTATGAGCTCATTAAAATGAGGGACGGTGTAGGTGTGAGTGCAGCCGTGGAAGCCAATCTGTGATATGGAAATGATTGAGGCATTTTTCATATGTTGGGGGGGGGGGGCGCGGGGTTTATCTCGCCGCCTCGTTCCCGGCCCGCGATTTTCGGATTAGGGATTGACCGGGCTTTGCTGGCGGTGAATATACACAACGCCAGTGCTATGTCGGGTGTGTAAATAACACGATGTGGATTAGCGAACGCGCCAAAGCTCTGGCCATCAAAGTGATCCCCCGAGAACACGCACGCAGCTTCCCCCCAATGTTGGTTAAAATCAATACAGCTGATTCGCTGCCAATTATACACCTCAGTTTGTTCATCCCGTGTGGCGAGAATATACGACCCAAAATGCCAAATTAGGGTGGTTTGATTTGATTTTGTTCATTTGTGTGGGCCACCGTGGTTTTAAAGCCATCTGTCTGGTGGCTTATGGTCGCATTCCGTTGTGGGTGTCCTCTGTTTCATAGCCATTTTATAGACCCACTAACTCACCCTGCCAAATACTCCCAGTCAGCCTGAGCAATTTTCTTAAATGTCATCCTAAAGGTCCCAGTTTGACCCCGGTCTTGTTTGATAATCCAACTGTGGGCCGCTGATCCACCTGTGGAGGTGATGTTTTTTCCTGCGTCTGCGTCCTCTCTGTGGATACGACCTCGAGGTGATGCATCTGAATGTATCTCCACTCTAAATCCTCCCCCATTGTCTTTCTGATGATTGCGCGAGAAAAAGAACAAAGGCTGCTGGGTAATAATCTTTGCCCTGGGAGGCTCTGATAAAAATCTTACATTACCCAGAGGAGACTAGAAAAGAAAGAAGAGATATTTCCTTTTTCAAGATTATTTTTCCCCGCCACATTTGTTCGGTTCTGCTTGGCTCAGATGGAAAAGCGTCATAAATAAGGACTGAAGGATATTTGATCGCTGTTGATTGTAAATGGATGACCATCAGCTCATTGATTTTTGGCTTGACATCTGCCCTCTTTCACACTCATGTTTAATTTATTGCTTCAGGTGTTCCAGAGGGGCCCATCGGTCTTTGTGTTGTTCCTTTCTGCAGTAATATAAAAATTTTGCTGAAAGGAACCACAGCTGATCTGATAGGGGAATGTTAATATTGGCTCTACCGTTCAAACAAAAATCCTTTGAAAAGTAAAATCACATTATTATAGCTGAAGCTTGAAACTTGTCAATTTGCGTCTTTATTCATTTCTCTTTTAGCACTAAGTGTGTCAATATGAAGAGGGTAAATATTGTCAGCGTACCAGCATCATGTTTGCATTGTGGTTTGTTGGTGTAGCTCAGAACACCAGCTCACAGCGGCTCGCGTGTTAGCTAGTTTCATTCAGTGTTAATTTGGTATTTAACCTGTGAAAATCAAGCAACAGGAAGACTTCTTTTGCCACGATAACACTTTTTAAAGAGGATACATCGCACACACGCTTATTGCACAGTTGTATCGGATGTGTTGAAAAGCTGTGAATTTCACGTGACGATTGAGCTGCCGGGTTTGTTGTGGTCTTATTTTCCACCACAGTCATTGCGTTTTACCCTCACGGAAGAGTCAAGCACTTGGATTTCCAGTACAAGTGCTTCAGCTGGGACAAGGCGGACTGACACAAATGGTTTTTGAATCAAATGAAGCAGCTTCTGGAGCACCATCGAACGTACTTGGATGCCCAGAATGACAATTTAGGCGAATTTAACAACGCGGAACACGTGACTGTCGCAAAAAATAGTGTTGGAACGGGTTGTGGTTGGCGGCGGGGGAGCGTTGCTAAGTGTTATTCTGCATTTATTTTGTGTTTTACACTTGACCTGCAGGAATTTGACCGTGCTGTGCGTAGTCTGGCTGCGTAGTGTGTGGGAGTGTAGTGACATGTGGGCGAGCTGCTGCCTGTTTTGACATGAAACCGTTGGCTCAGTGAGCTCAGACGCTCTGTTTACTTCCTACCCACCACACCTTAACTCTGACGTGTCCACAGGTGTGTGAACACGCGCGTGAGGACTGCATATTACAGTGCAAATAAAGGCTGAAATTTTCCTACTGATTTGTTTACAAGAATAGTCGTATGAGATTTGTTCTATTGTAATTCCATTAATAATGACATTAATGGCAAACAACCTCCAGATTTACATCAAGGATTATGTAAATATCATTAAATATTTAGATAGAAGCGCTTTTTGTTGTCAACATGTTTTTTAAAGTCACCTTTACCCCTGTTGCTCTTCTGTAGCGCTCCTCATTTGCATTCTGCCCCATCTCCTGTTTTGCTTTTTGCTGTTTACTCCCCAGTCCTTCTCTGTTGTTGTACCTGTGGACCCCCTCCCGTGGGGAAGCGCGCTCATCTGCCCACTCCTCTTCCCCACAGGAGGCTGCCCTCTGTGGTCACGCAGTCATGGCTCATCCCCTGCAGGCAGGCGGGGAGGCAGGACCACGTCATCCATATGTTTCATTTCACCTTAAACTGCTGTTTTCTTTTCTATCTCAGTGTGTAGCTGGAGGGAATAATGTTGACTTGTGCAAAACCGCGCTGACTGTTCAGATTGTTGAAGATTTTTTTGGCATTAAAATCAGCATTGGGGGTTTCCTCTGCATCCCTAAAGTCTGAAGAAAAGTGGGGTGGGGGCCTATTCAAGACTTGAGCGTGGAAATATGCTAACAAGGAGATTACGGTGCAATTCCAGTGATAAATGGTGCTCTTTGGAATGTGGTGTTAGGCTCATCTATTATTCATACAGCACGAACTGTATTTGTTTCTCTTCATTTCATCTGTGGGCACAAAACGTTCTGTTGATTTGACAGGTGAAATACTGTTGAATTCATCTCCATGTGTAGACGATGGTGTTCTACAGCACAACTGATGATGAGAGGTATTTGGGCCCTCTAGTATGTATATTTTTGCCTACTAGCATCTCTGGTGATGCCGCGTCCTGTTTGGGATAAAGCCTGCCTCTGAATCTCCCCAAATAAATCTTTTTGATATGGTTGCTTCCAGCCCAGTTATTTGATCCCCAGAGCTTAAACACACACCACTTTAATTCAACTTCTGCTAATCTTCTCTGATTTCGGCAACGCGAGCATGGAGTGTGGGAGGGGGCGCGGTGTCCCCCCAGTACACAAGTAATGCTCTTGGATCTTAATGCGATGTGACAACAGCAGATCATCTCCAGAGTCTTTTTCAGACTGGCGGTGTCAGAACTGTGATTTTGGAAAACACATTTGTTCAGGGGGCCAAAAATCCCCAAAAGTATGAACACGTTCACAGCTGCGATGCTAAAATTAGCATTTGTTTGGACAAAGGGGAATTTATAGGCTCTAATTTTGTGAAATCATTAACCCTGCTGGCCTGGCAATTGTTGGAATTTATCGACCTTATCTTAACAGTAATAATCATGACAACTTCAAGCTTCCTACAGGAGGATTTGTAGAAATTCTGCCTTTAAGCTTGTTCCTGTGGAATGACTTATTCTGCCACTGACAAGAATTGATGAGCTGAATTACTTTGTCATGGAGTTTTGGCGTCCTACCCGTCAGCACCTCAGGGCCCTTCCCAGTGCAATAAAAAAGACCGAAAGAAAGGTTCTCTTGGCAGGATTCTGTGTCCCCTGGGGAAGGTTTGCTACTTCACAGTACCGTCAATGAGGCTTTTATGATGAGCTTGATTGGTGGGCGTTAGAGTAGCACTTATGGCCCACTTTACACACATTGTGCACACCACGAGCACCCTCAATGAGACTATAGAGTGAAGAGGAATCTTCTTAGATTAAATATAGAAAGACAATGCAAACCGCCACCTAGGCAGCCGTGCTGACTGCTGCGTGCTTTTTAATACAACCATCCAGACCGTCATTCTGGGCTCCTGCGGCGTACATGTGACCACAAGCATGATAACCTGAAGCTACATCTTCAGTGATGACTGGCTGCGTGTGATTTTGCTCCCAGTGACATCACTACCAGTGTGTGAATAGAAGGAGCTTTTTAAGTTAAGCAGATTTCCCCAGGCTCAGGTTTGTGGCCAAGAGGTCCAGGAGTCAAACGCGTTTACTCTCCAACCATGTGAGATGAGGAAAAGAAGTCAGATGTCTCCTTCCTCATAGCCTGCATGCTAATACTTTCATTTCTCACCCGTATGCCCCTCCAAGGACTGAATTTAAAACACATGCTTAACTTTTCAGAGAAACACATGTGCCTTTCTCTCAGCCAGACTTATTTTCTTTCAAAGGGCAAGAGTTATGACAGTGCATATAGCGAGCTATATTTCCCAGCGGACAGATTCCCGGCCATGTTATTGTGTTTAGGCTGTGTCCAGCCATCTGTATGATCATTGAAATGGCTTCGGTACACTCCGTTCCAGGGTCACAGGGTGAGTAGTGGCCAGTGGGCCACTCTGGACGCGCGCGTCCTCTGAGACATATGGCGCCTCCGTGTGTTCAGATGTAAATCATCCCCCCGCCCACACCCACTTTTCCAGCTCAAGCTCAATACGTGCACAGACTGCCGAGTTATTTTGCCGCCCGCTACGCGTTGATGCACTCGGATGTCCTGCGGCCAGGTGATTTATGACCAGGCTGTTTGTGTGTGAGAGGCAGCAAAAATGTTGGTATGCACGGAAGCACAAATGCCTTGAATGAATTTAGGGTTGCACGTGCAAGTCCGATGTGTTTCGATGAGTTCAATGGGCAGTGAAAGGACTAAAATGATAAAAGTGCGGGTTTAGGAGTAGCGATGTAGACTTTATGGCTGTGCAAATCAGAGATTTGCTTCTGTTAGCAGCCAGATCAGATGATGGGATTTCTGTCACTCTTGTGCCCAGATTTTTGCAACTTACTTGAGAAGATCTTCAAGCATTTTCAGAGGTAACAGCCTTCAAATTGTTAAACTCACGTCGCCAGAGCACACAAATGTCTTGGGGATCTGAGAAACGCCTCGAAAGTAAGGAGAAAAGCCAACCAAATCTTCACTGTAGGTGTGAATATGAGCTCATTTCTGGCTGTAAAGATTGCTCCCATCTGGAGTTGCGACATATATGTTTTCATTTGAGACTGAGTGAACCCTGCCTGGTGCCGCTGGAACTTTCTTCCGCCGCTGCTGGAAGGTTTTGCTGACTTTACAAACCAAAACACAGAGGACAAAATTAAATTCATGTATTCTGCTTTTATGTGCAAGATCAAGAGAATAAAACCAAGAGAAGTCCACCTTCAGGGCATGTCAGCAGTTTAACCGGGTGTTTTTTAGAGCTCAGTCTGTCCGTGTACTCGTCGCTGCCTTGGAAACAAGAGACACAACACCAATATTTTAGCTCGCCTTACATAATCAGCTCATCTGCTATAGTCGATACAAATGGGATGCGGGGGTCGAAAGGCTGTTAGCATGATTTAGTCTCTTCTCTCTCCACTCCACAGGACAGCTCTTACAAGTGAGCTCAAGCATCCTTTGACCCTGTGCTCTACTTTTTCGTCTTTCCTGCCAGCTTTCCTCTGATGCATTCTGAGTATTTTATAGCCATACTGCACGATTATGCTGAGGGTGACTCCGAGATTGGACTCCGCAGTTGCTCTTTTCAAACTGTTTTAACTGGGAATTCAAAAATAGATGAGGAAAGTGAGGCAAATGGTGACAAAAACAACTTTTATTGAAGTGGCTATTGATTTAGCCCCAAATAAAAAGGCTTTTAGTGTCTGTTTGGATTAGGAGAGCCTGATTTGCTCTTTTGTTTTTGCCATGTTGCTGTTTTAATGGAACAGGCTGGTTTTGTTTCTTCTGTGAGAGAATTTCAGCTCTTTCATCGCGTCTCCATAGGCAGATCACAGCGGTTGCGATGCCAATATCCTCAGCATCCCCGTTCCTATTCGCCGTGGCGGTTCGGAGTCCAACCTGGACGTGGTGGATGGCGTCGGGCATGAAGGAGTGGGACTGGATTTTAACAAAGGAGCTCTGGGTATCGACAGTCTGCAGCAGAAGATCCTCAAGGTCAGAGCGTACTTGTAGAACAGCTTGAAACTGAATTCAGTTTTGAGCCTTGCTCCGGGACAGGGTCCTGACCCGGCCCGCCAGGCTCGGTCCTACAACCGGAGACTGATGATAAATGCATTTTAATCTAACCAGCTGTGATTTCTGATCCTGTTTCAGGTGACAGAGCAGATAAAGGTGGAGCAGACTGCCCGGGACCAGCATGTGGCAGAATACTTAAAGTTGGTTAATAATGCTGACAAGCAGCAGGCCATACGGATACGTCAGGTGTTTGAAAAGAAGAACCAGAAGTCGGCGCACAACATCGCCCGCCTACAGAGGAAGCTGGAGCAGTACCACCGGCGAATGAAGGAAAGCGAAGTTAATGGGAAACACAGCCAGAAGGACGGCTCCAGCAAGGAGTCTGGAACGCACAGCAAGGAGGGCAGCCTGCGGGACATCAGCACCACCGGGCGCCACCCGGCACTTGACAAAGTAAAGACAATCGGGCCCGGCGTGTCATTGTCTCCGCCGTTCTTCTTCAACAAGTCGCGGGAGTTCGCTAACCTGATCAGGAACAAATTTGGCAGCGCAGACAACATCGCTCATCTCAAGAGCTCTATGGAGACGGGGCAGGGGCTGCACGTGGATGGCGGGGCCAGGGGCCTGAGTGGGAGCGCTAACACGGTAGCCAAGACGACCAAATATCAAAGCGACGACGAGTGCTCTACGGCGACTTCGGCGTCTGCTGACTCCAACGGGAACCTAGCCAGTGGCTCCGGGGTCCTTGGGGAGGTCCTGGACATGGTGCGAGAGATCAGGGAGGCTCAGTCACAGATGGCGGACGACATGGAGGCGATGAATACTCAGTTCAAACGGGACTACAGCTACTTCACCCAGATGATGCAGGAGGAGCGATACAGGTGGGTCAAAGGTCAGACCACAGATGACATGCTTGCGCCACCGCCACCTGTTACATGTGTTTCTGTGTGTCAGGTATGAGCGTTTGGAGGACCAGTTGAATGACCTGACGGAGCTCCACCAGCACGAAACCAGTAATCTGAAGCAGGAACTGGCCAGTATTGAGGAGAAGGTGGCCTACCAGGCCTACGAGAGGGCCCGAGACATACAGGTAATCCCAGCTCGTTTAAATTTAAATGAATTTACCATTGATTTCTGCTAAATTCTAATCAGTTCTCAGGATCGGCAGCTGCTTCCTCAATAAAAGGCCAGACTCTCTGTAATTATCTTAATGTGGATCCTGAGAGATGTGACGCTGAAGAATTATCGCACAGAGCTTAAAATAAATTCAGACGTCACCCAAGAACAACTGTAATTCTGATGGGGCCGATGGCTTTAATGGATGTACACACAGATTGTGGGTCAGTTCCTGATGACTGACAATTCCTTAGTTATTTTTTGGTCCTGTCCTCTTCTGCAAAGGCTCATGGGAAGTGAGGTTGCCCATAGTGTAGCTATGCGTCTCACGCTCACCTTTTTTAGTTAATGTGTCATTTGGAACATTTAACTGGTAACATCAGCATTTTAATCCCAGTCTATGTGAGATTATGGATCAGGCTTTTCATGAACCTCATTTTTTCGTGCAGGAGGTTCTGGAGTCGTGTCAGACGCGTGTGTCTAAGCTGGAGCTGCAGCAGCAGCAGCAGCAGCAGACGGTCCAGCTGGAAAACACTGACGCCAAAGTGCTGCTGGGGAAGTGCATCAACATCATGCTCGCCATCGTCACCGTCATCCTGGTGTGCGTCTCCACGGTGGCCAAGTTCACAGCCCCGCTGCTGCGCAGCCGCCTCCACCTGGGGCTCACCTGCGTGGGCGTGTCTGTGTTAGCATTGCTGTGGAAGAACTGGGAACATTTACAGTGCGCTTTGGAAAGATCAGTTCTGCCGCACTGAACCGGCATCACGCGGGAGACCAGAACACGGGGGGTCGGGGACTGGAGGGGGGTTGAGATGTAGCCTTAAACCATCCTTCATCTGATGCACCTCTACTGTGAGTCTGTAACGGCCGTGACAGCACGCCGCCATCGCTGCATCGCTACAACCATGACAAAAAAAAAAATCAGGTGTGACATATTATTGGATGTTGGATCTCCCCCTCTGCGATCATCTGTTCATCAGAGGATTGTGGGTGCACTGGCGGCAGATTTTGAAGTCTAAATATAGAGAAGGGGCTTTTATTTTGGCATGGGAATGCACAGGTTATTAACTGCCCTTAAAGGGAACCACGTCTGTCATGGCGCCACCTGACACCTCTGAATAAACGCAGCATTTACAGTGTGGGGTCAGTGGATCCTTCTCCAGTCTGTACAGAATCCCTCCATGTACACCAGCCGGCTGTGAAACACAAAGACACGTGTGCCTGAAATTTTATTTGTATTATATTTATGTTTTTGTCAGAAAACTGAGCATCTCCCTTTGTGTGTTGTGTTGCGTTGTATTTCCTTGCTTCTCTGTTTGTGTGACTACTGTTTCTTCAAGAACATTGACACTACTCAAGTCTGCAAACATGAACATGAAACCAGGAGAATTTATCTTAGCATAAATGCTATAAACAAGGGTCAGCTTTTAGCCTGGCTCCACTGCCCAATAAAAATAATTTATTTGAACTGTATAAAAAAGCTGCTTCTCTATGTTGCTATAGCTAACTCCCACTGGCTTCATCTGTATCCTCCAGACATCACAGTTCTGCTAGTCTTTAGTTCTAACTTTAGAAAGTTTCCCTAAATTCCTCCTCTAAAGAAACCTGCTTCCTGTCTTGTTGTAATTTAAAGTATTTCATTGTGTTAAAAATGGACATTAATGCTGGATACATACCTGTTTTGCAGGTATTCCCCAAAGACTTCTGCCACTAGCATCCACCAGCTAACTGTGATGAAGTTCTCAATGTGAGCAATTCTGACTTTCTTTTAGGAAAGTTAACCTCTTTTGTTTAAGAAAGTGCATGTAGGCCTTTTTAATGATGTGATGTATTCAGGCGAGGTTGGAATTTGAAACCAACTTTATGGCTGGAAAACACTAAAATAATTAAATGTTGTACCAACCCTAACCACACAGTCCCAAGCAAAACTTGAATTACATGATGTTGTTAATAACACAACAGCAATTTGTTTAACCACGTAACTTGAAAGCAACACTTCGGATGACAGAGGGGAAACGGAACGGTGTAGCTATGAGCTCTGAAACTGGGATCACTGTGATGATGGGTATTAAAGTGAACTGACGCCTTGTCATTGGAGCACTTGTCTTCTGTCCTGTCTTCTGTCCTGTCTTCTTTGTGGCCCCAAAACAGCCAAATATGGAGCCATTTTTAATGTTTAGCAAAATCTGCTTCTCCTCTGTGCTCGTCTGCAGATCTCTCCTGTCAGAATTTGTACCTGTAAATGTATATTTTCATACTTCTATCTCACCTGCTAAAGATTGCAAACCATTTTCTTTTCAAATGAGAAATAAACCTCTTTTTCAAAGGTTTGTCTGTATTCCCAATATCTCATCCTTCATAAATATTTCATCATATGTTTGCTGTGATGGAAGGACAAAGATCAAACCAGAGTGGAAACATAAAAAATGTATAGTTCAAATGTCTGTGGTGCGTTTTTAATGAGAAGCAGGGCTGTAAATCCACCTCATGTTTTTAAATTATTATTTATCAAAAGCTTGGTTAATGCTTCGCCTTATATAACTCTCAGTGCCGAGATAAATGAGAAGAACTGAGCTTTTCCTCTAATTCCCATATGTTTTTTAATAAAGGTCAGCTGTTTTTTGATTAATTTTTTGTCCAGCTCAATTATAAATGAGTCTTTTATCTGACAGCAATGTTTAATAAATTAATCAGTGTGTAATTAACTTTTTGGACATCTGTAACAAATGGAAAGGCCATTTTGTCTTGTTTTGCTTTATGAATCTTTAACGATTCATGCTGGCCTGAAAATCATTATTCATGAGGCGTTTAGCTCAACTTTGGTTCCAGCTGCAGTTTTTTCACCAATGGATGGATGGTAGCCACCCAGCACTCCACTATGGTGCTCCAATAGTTAAAATAACTTCGGCACCCTCACCGATGGATGAGTGGTCCTGATTTCCTCCACACAGCAGCAGCGGAAGCTGAGCCTGACCCTGTTGAGTTTACGAAGTCCACCTTCATTGGTACTGCATCAGAGGACAGGGAACCCAGACCGATTTCACCCGATTAAGTTCCACACCTGGAAGAATGTAGTCCAGGCTACTGTCACTTGCCTACATGCGGTGGGGATCAAATGAAATGCAGGGCTCTGATCCTGGACTTTTAGAGGATCAAGGCCTCTACTACTCTGCGAGACCTCTGCTACCATCCTTTTGTTGTCTTTTTGTATGCAACATTATGCTTGGATAACAACCATAAGGTTATCTCTGTAACTAGCAATGCTTTAAATCTCCTGCCCAACAATGGGAATTGTAAATGAAACATTAAAATCCAATGATTTGTCATTCCAGTTTGACCAATACTAATCCCAGATTCTGTTAACCAGAATAACAGACCAGATTTGAATCTTACAGTAAGTGTCATAATATTTCCTCTTTTCTAAATCCTGTCCTTTACCATCCCTTTTTGGGAATTTTATTTTGGTACTATTATTAATAAGCAGTTTGTCATGAAGAACGCTTGTGTAGCCAGTATTTACGATTATGCGTCATCCACACCACACGATGGCGGCCGCGAGTATCCGGTTGTTTTGGCGCAAAGCGGAAGTTGTCGTCGCTGTCTAGCTCAATAAAAGTTTGCTCATGCAATACACAATGAGCGGCTGCTTTCAGGCGACTATTTGTTTTTGATGGATTTTTTTTCTCGATATAAGACGTACGTCGTTTTTTAAATTGTTATTTGAGGAAAATAATTGAGAACGGATCGTCATTTTATAAAAGGCCCGATCAAGAAGTCAGGCGGGAGGGTTTCCTGGGTACCTATGTAGCTGCCTAGTGTTTTATGTTGTTTTATAACGACGAAAGTTAGATTATTTAATGTGTTGTTGTTTTCTAAAAGTAAACAAACGTTTGGATTGACGCCCTCTTTAAATGGACGAGCATAAGGAGAACATTCATGCCAAAAACGTCAGTGTGAAGATGGCAAACATAAAAGAAGACAAGGTTGGTGTGAGCGGCAAGCTAGCTTCTTGTTGTTTGCGACATTTGTTCACAGGCAAGGACATAATAATCAATATTTCCATATCGGGATCTGAAATTGTACTGTTAATGGGAAAATATTAAGGTACATGTGTAATTTATCATATAAACAATATTATGTGATGTGTGCTGTCTATTACCGTTTTACCATGATTCCCCTGCACCACTTATTTCCAACTTAATCTTCTGTCTACAAATCAACTACATCTACAACTACTTTAATGGCTATTTTGCTGTCATTTTAGGAAAAGCCTTGCCTAAAGGTTTACTCTGCAGAAGACTCTGCCCCTCAGGTTTCCACATGTCAGCCCAACAGGGATTTTAGCCATCCCGTGTACAAAGAGATCGCTGTGACTAATGGACACATCAACCGCATGTCCCAAAACGAGCTGCAGAAGAAGTTGGCAGAGCTGCAGCTTGACACGAGGTAAATAATGCAAAAAGAATCTACACGCTTTGTGCATGGGACAAAACAATTCATAAACTGTCCTCTTTGCTTTAAAGAGGTGTAAAGAATGTCATGAAGAAGAGACTGAAGAGTCATTATAAGAGGCAGAAGTTGATGCAAACTGCAGCTGAAGGAGGCTTCACTGACACCTACTACGATTACATCTGCGTGGTGGACTTTGAAGCGACATGTGAGGTGGACAATCCTTCAGACTTCCACCACGAAATCATTGAATTCCCCATGGTTCTTATCAACACGCACACTCTAGAAATTGTAAGTGAAGTTTTTGAAGATTTGTGGCCTTCCTCCACCGCGCACTGCCGTTTCCAAATGTTTTTCCTCATTTATCCGGCAGGTGGACTCGTTTCAGGAATACGTAAAACCAGAGTTAAACCCACAGCTTTCAGACTTCTGCGTGAAGTTGACAGGAATCACACAGGTAGGTTAAGCCCTGGTTATTCAGATTGTTATCTTTAAAGTTGTCACAACAGTTGTTGTTGTGTTGAGCAGAAGATGGTCGATGAGGCAGATTCGTTTCCAGCTGTTCTTGAGCGAGTTGTAGCTTGGCTCCAGGAGAGGGAACTCGGAACAAAGTATAAATACGCCATTCTGACTGATGGGTACGTTCGAACCCGTTGATATACGTGCCTGTCTGCGTTGGTTTCGTAAAATCTAAGCGTTGTTTTGTTTTCAGATCCTGGGATATGAGCAAGTTCCTCAACATCCAGTGTCAGATCAGCCGGATCAGATATCCTCAGTTTGCAAAGAAGTGGATAAACATAAGGAAATCTTACAGAAACTTCTACAAGGTTCAGAGTTCAATAGTCTTTATGAGAGAAAACATTTTGGGGCTATTTTTTAACTTCTTTGATCCATCCTACTAACCTACATGTTAAATATTAATGTGGGGTGATTAGCAAAGAATCCTAAGATTTTTAGTTTTTATTGTTTAATATCTGCATGGCCTTTTTATAGGAAGTAAACATAGTTTTGTATATTGTATCATAGATCAATTTAATCTGACAGCATGATGGCTAGACAATAAAAATCAAAACCTCACACCCACTATTGCAAATTGTGCTGTTCAATTCAAATAGGCTGTCATTTAAGCATAAATTTTTTATTTTTAAATTCAAAACTGCATCAAATCACAAATTTGAAAACCTGTATATTGGATTTTATATAGCTGTTGAGCAACTAAGTGATAAAACAGTCACTTTAAGATTGAAATAAAAGAAGCACCTTTGACTCTTACTCACCTTTAGGTTACTTAATCGAGGATGAGGAAAAAGAAAATCTTCCTTCTTTTTGAAATCTGAGTTTCCATCTACATATTTGAGTGCCACAGCTACATAACTGATCGGCCAATAATGTTGCTGTAAACTATTAATTAAAGAGTGAAGTTCTTCCAAATAGCTGTATTTTCTTCTCCCCAGGTGTCCCGAACACAGACCAAGCTGAGCACCATGCTGGAGAAGTTGGGTCTGACGTACAGCGGTCGTCCTCACTGTGGCCTGGATGATTCGCGCAACATTGCCAGGATAGCTGTCCGGATGCTGCAGGACGGATGCCAGCTCCGCGTCAACGAACGCATGCACGCCGGCCAGCTCTTGTCTGTTCCCAGCTCGGCTCCTGTAGAAGGAGCTCCGGCGCCACACAGCCCCCGCAGCAGAGAGTAGACTCGCTGACCCTCGGACAGGAACTCTGCACCACGCACGTGTGGGAAAGGAAGCACTTTTACAGCTGCCGTTAAAGCTGGAGTTTTATTTTCATTCACGCTAGATTCGGACCTCCGTGGTTTCGAGCACGGCCATCATTTCTTGTTTTAGAACGAGTACTCTCTTGACACTGACCACCCCTTATTGAGCTGCTAATCAGCCTTTTGAATGCCTTTCAGTTGTATCATAATGTGTGATTTTTTTTTTTTTCTGTTAAGATGACAGAAAAACTTGAGAGACTGAGCTATTACACAATGACGATTACCACTTTTCATAAGACAAATTTACATAAAGGATAATAAAGGTGTTATTCTCTTCATGACCAAAAATTCTGTGTCTTTTAGCCTGAAGTGAATCATTGGAATTACTCTACTGCGATCTTCCAGGTGTTGTTGCCTCTTTAGTTTTTAGTGAATCCCTTATTAACTGCACAGATTGGGAAGCTAACATGCAACATTCTGAATCATCTGGCAGAAGAACTAGTTTTACATCTTTATTCACGTGATGGGGTGAGTTACATCATAATTATATTCAAATTACCTTAGGCTGATAACTAAAGAAACCTGAATGTTTCATTAACTAACATAAAAACTTTTAATATTCATCTTTTATCAAATATGGCTTATTGTCTGATAGTCATTTATTTTATACAAGTTCTTCTAAATTGTTGACTCTTAAATACAGATTGTAACATCTTTTATAGCTCAGTTGTATCTGAAAACCTACTGGAATGGTTAAAATGGGTCTTAGGTGCCAGTTTACATGTGTGCCAATCATAGAATCTGCCAATAATCATTCAATTTCACTTCAAAAGCATTTAGCACCATAAAGATCCCTGCCAGAGCGCCGCTGGGTCACAGACAAGTGCTGTACAGCGTCACTTTGTAGCCGATCTCCTCCAGGATCTGACGAGCCGCCTTCTCCAGCTCCACCAGCTCCTCCGCCTTCTTCTCCATGATTTGCTGATTCGACTCATAGGCCTTCTCCAATTCTGGAGAAACGGGAAGTGACAGCAAGTTGATTTACCGGGAATTTTTGAATCTTTGAAATCTTCAGACCAAAATGTCTGGACCGCCCCCTGGTGGTTCAGTGCAGTACGACACGGATGTGTAAAATAGAGTAAACCGGACACCTTCGAGTCTTTGCAGCTTCTCGCGGCTCTGGGCGAGCAGCTCTTTGGCCTCCTGCTGAAGTTTATCTGCTCTCCTCGTCCCCTGCAGCACCATATCCCCTTTGTCCTCCACTAGATCCTCCACCTCCTCCAACTTGTTCTTCAGCTCCACGTCAAACTCCTGCATATAATCAGGCGTAACACTATGTCTCCACAAATTCCTATCTGTAATACTGCTGTGGATGTGTGCGAGTTTTGGTGGGGACCTTCTGGGCCTCCTCTGCGTTCACTTTGGCTTGCTCGCTGATCACTTTGGCCGTCTCTTCCAGCCGGTTCACCTCCAGGCTGTTCTGTCTTAACAGGCCCACCTCCCTCTCCAGCAGGAGCAGACGTCCTGTGGTGTTACTGAGCTTCAACTCTGACGTGGCCGTCTCTGACTCCACCTGACGCACGCAGATGCAAACGTCAAACTTCAAATATCAGGACTGTTTGGAGTGAGTTTGAAAAATATACAGCAAAAAGTTGCAGTATCACGAGAACCCATAGGGGGCAGTGTTTGCCATAATGAAGTCTAGTTTTGTACATAAATAACAGCATAAATGAGCTTTTTAGATGTTTTCCAGACTCACAGAGACCAGCAGGTCCAGTGTGGTCTTGGTGTTATTCTGGGCCAATTGGATGGCGTCCATGGCAACGTTCTGAGCCCGTTCACTCTCGTTCAGCGCCGCCTGCGCCGCCTCTATTGTCTCCTTTAAGGTTGACGCCTGCTCACTGAGGAGATAGAAAATACAAAGTGTTTTAGAACACAAAAGACTTAATAATAGCTATAACTAACGAACACGCGTTACCTGGCAGCCATGGCCTCTTTCAGCAGCACCTCAGCAGCCGAGACGTCTTCGGCGCTCTGGCTGAGGATCGTGTCCACGCTGGTCAGAGCGTTGACCTTCTCCTTGATCTCCTTGGTTAGCTCGTTCAGCTTTTCCACTGATGTGGGCATCTCAAGGGCCAACACCTCGTTAGCGACGGCCTCAATCACTGAGACGTTCGCTCTTTCATCTGGATGGTCACAGTCAGAGCATCCCTCAGTCACTTTCACATCACATAGTTTTGAGGCACCATATTGTTTAATTTTACTCTGCTATCTCACTTGTCAGCAGGTCTCGGATCTCTTTGATGAGGTCTCGCAGTTGCTCGTTGCTCTGTTCCACTCTCTCTTTGCTGCGGTTGGATTTGATCAGCACCTCCATGGCGTTAGCTTTAGCCTCATTCGCACGTTTCTTGGCCTCCCACACCTTCACCACAAAGAAGGAAAGTTCAACATTCACCTCCTCCTTGATTTGACCTTGAGTTTTTTTGTTTACTCACCATCGAGGAAAGCTTGTCCACCTCCTGCATTGCTGCTAGGATGTCCTGGTCCAGGTCTTTGGCTGATTTTAGAGCAGTTTTCGACGCTGTCACAAAGCCTTTGCATCCCTCTCCTCCGCACCGAGGTCCTCCATCTTCACCGGTACAACCTAAACCACCACAATGGGAGCCAGAGCAGCTATCACCTTCAGCTGCGCCACCGCATGTCTACCGAGACAGAATATTTGCTCGATTTAGTTGAAGTTCGAGGGACGTCCATCGGCCGTGTTTAGGGGTTTTAGCACGCCGAGCCTTTCTCACCTGTTCGCTGAGAGCCGTCAAGTTGAACTGATCCAGCTCTTCTGACAGTTTGTCCAGCTTCTTCACGTTTCTTTGGTGCTTGCGATCGAACTCTTTGCTGCTGCTGCTCATTTTTTCCTCCGTGGCCTGGCGTGACGCGGCCGACTGATTCACGGTGCTTCCTGGATTACTGGTGGAAGCGTTAACGAGGCTCTCCGCCATCGTTGACTGCGCGTGTGCGGTTGAAATCGTGTCCAAGGCACCTGAAAATATGCACCTGAATAAACACGCTGATGACGTGTTTGTCTCCCCAACACAAGAACGCGGGTTCTCACCCTGAATGTTGGCGTTCTTGACGTTGTAAACCTGCTCTCTCAGGTCTTTGATGCTCAGTTCAAGCTGGATGATGCCCTCCGTCAGCGAGTCCAGGTTTACTTCGGTGGCGTTGGCGTCACCATGGAGGAGCAGCAAGGTCTCTTCTGTCGTGTTCAGCTCTCCGGTCAGGAAGGACATCATGCCTCTGAAGATGCAACAATAGTAACGGATTGATGAGCGCACGCACAGATGGCCGACACTGTTGCGGAGCTGTTGGGGTACGTACGTAATCTGATGCATCAGCTCTTTTATCTCCTCCAGCTTCGCCGAGGCAGGGTTGCTCTCCACGATGTCTCTGACAGCCTTGGCGTTTTTCTCGAGGCTGCTGATCAACTCCTTATAGGGAGCGGTCACGCCGCTGCTTTGGAGCTCGGCTATCTGCACCTCCAGGCGCCGCGTCTGATTGGTCAGCTCCCCGACAACCACATCCCAGACAGCGACGCACTGGTGGCAGGGTTCACAGGCGGGGAACTGGCCCTGGTAGCCCCTGGCACACTGGTCACAGCGTGGGCCAGACGCCGCCTCCACACACGTGCACTGGCCGGTGGCGCGATGGCACTGCTCGCTGGAGATTCCACGTGGGTCGCAATCGCAAGCTGGGAACATGAGAGAGACATTATGAAAGCCCGAGAACTTCTACACATTGTTCCTGCATTTTGAATTTTGAGCATTTTGATTTGTGGAGAGTCTAAACAGGAAATATGAGCTCAGCCTGGTAAATAAACGTGGCGTGACCTCGAAGGGCCAAATGCTCCCCCCAAAAAAACACAGCACAGTTTAGGAAGCCAAAGTGGCTTTTTGCTACAGTAAAGTGCGGAATGATGAAGAGTTCTTATCTTCATCGCCACACAGGCTTTACTCCCACAGCTTCCAGTTGTGCAGCCAGTTTTTCCCATGAATCATCAGAGATTAGAGGGCCCAGCTGGTCTGGCCGCTGTGAGGAATACATATGGAATAATTCCTCTGGGTGTTGGTACAAATAGGATTCCTGGGAGTTCTGGAGAACATCTGCTTCTCATGAGCCAGGAGGGCGAGGTCATTCCCTTCGCTTTTTTTCCTTTCCCTTCACCTTCCTTTTTCCCAAGCTACTGTGAGCTGCACATGAGTGCACACGGATCCACTCAGCAGATGTTTGACTGCAATCAAACCTTTCCCATTCGCAGTTGAAAGGAAAGCATTTCGATTAAATACGCTCAGGGGTGACCAGGACATTTTGAAACCCCTCAACGTGCGCTTCCAGCCTTATTTGGTGAACAGATCCACAGTTCTGTAAACACACCGAGGAGATGATTCAAAGGCCTCGCTGTGGCCTCAACTTGGCTGTTTTGTTTTTTTTACCAGTCAAACAGTTTCCACACTGGAATGCAGCTCCAGTCCCGGGCGAACGTTATTGAAGACAGAATAAAGACCAAAGTGACCACTACCTGCTCCGTATTCCTATGAAATATTATTGTGGAATCCTATTTCAGAATATTATTCATTTATTTACAATAGAAAGGGGTGATATTATTCCAAAAGTTTGGTAAAATACTAAATATTTAAAGGCCTGAGCTTCTGTTTTTATGACTTTTTTAAAAAAATGCACTGTTTAATATTTGTGTGAGTAAACACTGACTCATGAAAGCTTGCTTTTTACCATGACATTTGACCTTTGGATCTCCCCAGAACAGCTCCCTGCATTCCCGACATGTCCTGCCGCCGAAGCCGGGTTTGCACGAGCACTGTCCGGTGACCTACAGGAAGTGAGACAGGAAGAGGAGGAGTGAGACCAGCTTCTTCTCTGAAGCAGAATGATTCATGTTTTTCGGGACACAATAGATATTTCTAGCGTGGCGACACGACCCCCTCAAATATTTTATTCCAGGGTGTATTCCAAGACTTCCTTCCTGTGATGAACAGCCATGTTGCGCGGCTGAATGTGTTCCTCTTGTGTTCACCTGCTGATTTGTTTGGACCTGAAACAACTGGCTCACAGCTGGAGCCCATTTATTCAATAGCTACACACCCATGATGGGTTACAATGACAGATTGTAGCAGCTTTTTCCTCAGTGGAGTTCCTGCTGGAATAAACCCCGGCTAGTTCCCACATCGCGGAAGGAAATCTGGCAGTGGATCATTTGCTGAGAGACAAAATTCTGGGCCTGAGCTCTGTCATACGTCATGTGGCGCAAGAGCTAACTGGAGCAGCTGCTGGTTTTGGCTTTCACCATGTGCCAGACTCGCCTCGTTGCAGGAGGATCCAAAAGAGTGGACGGGGTCGCAGTTGCACTTCTGGCAGCCCGTCCCGCTGGTGATGTTCCAGGTGTCCGGAGCGCAGCGGTCGCAGTTCTGCCCGATCACATTTGATTTGCAGGGACACTGGCCGCTGTGCTGGTTGCATTCACATTCTTCGGGGGACGAACAGGCCCGGGGGAGCGTGCCAACGGAGTCACACATGCACTCTGCGAGAGGGGGAAGAGCAGCAACGTGCACCAGAGGGACACACACAAGGTCAATAAGACAAATGTTCATTTCTTTCATTTGGAACTAAGAAAACAACCCACTCATAACTGGGAAATACCCTGATAAACATACTTACTCCTACAGCTTTGAGCGACAGCGTTGCCGTAGTAACCCGCTTTGCAGTGCTGGCACGCATAGCCCTCGGTGTGGTACAGGCACCTGATACAGGCACCCGTCTGGGCATCACATGACTGGGGATCGTGCATGTCGATGTTGTCGTTGCACTGGCAGGGCACGCAGCGGCCCCCGGGCACCAGAGGGTTCCCGAAGTGACCCGGAGCGCACTGGTCGCACTTGGGGCCTGGAGGTACACAGGAAACAGGAAGTCACAGCAGGTGGGGGCAATTAGAGGTGAAGACATTTTGGGCTGTTAACGAGAACCCATTAACGAGTGTGTGTTTGTACCTCTGTAGCCGGGACTGCACACACACACCAGCCGCTGAGCCAAGACATAACAGCTGTCGGAGAAGTGACGTCCACTTTGCGGGCCGTCGGGACACATGCAGGGGCGGCAGTGATCACCTGACCCCAACTCTGGATCACCGTGGTAACCATCTAGACACCTGGAAGTCATACCCAAGGTGAGTTTAGAAGCTCGAAATGGCGAGCCGGGGGCGCTGGGTCACGCTCCGACTACCTCTCGCAGTGGTGTCCGGTGGTGAAATCTCTGCAGCTCTGACACTGTCCAGTCTGGGGGTGGCAGTAGTCGCTGTGGCCATTACAGTGACATGGTCGGCACTGGGGGAAGCCCCAGTGACCCGGCAGGCAGTGCGAACACTGGCGCCCCGTAGCCCCCGGAACGCACGTGCACTGGCCCGTCGTCTCGTGGCAGAAGGAGCTCACTGACCCCCGGGGGTCGCACTCGCACGCTGGGGATGCGACAGGAATCATTAGGCTTCCAGACCAATCTGCATCTGTTTACGCGCGACTCTTTACCTCTGCAGCCGGAGGGGCTGAACTGGTAAGTGGCCGGGGCGCAACTGTCGCAGTTCCTGCCCCTGATGTTGGGTCGGCACTGACACTGGCCGCCGCTGGTCTCACACAATGCACTTAGCGAGCCCTGAGGGTCACACTGGCATGCTGGGAAATTTTATTTAGAAGGATAGGGGAAGTGTTAGTCTGCTGATGTATCTACTTATGGCTAAAGTTAAAAGCAATCTGGATTAAATTTTCAAAAGCCCCGGAAAAGCCAGAATTGAAATATTTAACGCTCTCCTCTGCTCTTGTCTTACACACCCATGGCTCCTTTGTGAAGCAGAGCCGAGACGCTGAAGATGTAGCTGTTACAGATCTCCGTTATGGGGCTTTTGATGATGCTGTGGCTGCTTTCCAGACACCGGTAGCGCTGGAAGGTGTCCCACGCCCCCTCGCCCTCCACCCCGTGGAACATGTCCATCTCTCTTAGCCGGGGTATCAGCACCAACTGTAAAGAGGAGGAGGAGAGGCCATCAAAGATGAGTCAGGTGTCAACGGCGAAGGCTTTAAAGTCAACCTGGCCGAACCGAATCGATGAGCGTGTACGGGTTCTGGATGTATCTGACGGAGGAGTAGAGCGGTAGGCTGAGGCGGACCGTGTAGCTCAGACCTTCCTCGAAGCACACGGGATTCAACAGCAGCACGTGCCTGAAAAAATAGGCGACACAGCGGTGAGCGTGTGCGCCGAGCTAGCAAGAGCAGGCGCGCCACCCTCGTGTTTCACCTGGACCCCGGCGGCAGCGAGATGGACTGCTGGTCTCCGCTCTGGATGGAGTTCCTGCAGTGACCCGACTCGCCGGGACGCTGAACTTGGATGCTCACTTTCTCCCACTGGTCTGGCAACTGAAACGCATCCGTCAGGTTCAGATACCGGGAGACCCGAACCCTGCATGTAAACGTTCCTTTGTTACCTGAGGTTCGTAGCGAACAAGGATGTCGTAGTCCATCGACTCTGGGATGTTGTCGACGGTGAACTCCAAGTAAGTTCCCTCGGGCATGTTGACGAACCCCATACCGGTCCAGGTAGGCCTGCGATCCAGAGGATAAGGTCTGGGGACCAGCTTAACCCCCTAAGAGAGGGGACATAAACACAGATGGATGCAGAACATGGAAGCGAACAGGAAACTGAGGCGACGGTGCATCAGTGGCGCTCACAGGTCCGTGCTTGGCGTCCTCGGCCTCGTAGGTGTAGTGATCCAGAGCGATGAAGTAGAAACCGGACTCCACCTGGTCGCAGCGTCGTCCGAACATGTGCTCCCGGCATACGCACTGCCCCGACTGAGGGTCACAGCTGCGGAGGTGGACGTTTTTGTCTTAGATACGACACAATCAAAATTCTTCTCATTAAATGTGCCGCTCCAGCTCACTTATTGTTCAGAGCGCCGCCGTGGTCGCAGTCACATGGCCTGCACCCGTCCATGTCATTGGACAGGCCCCAGTGCTCCGCCTACAGGAAAAGAAGCAAGAGGGGACGTTTGTGTTTTTGTTGTCCAGATGAGGCGCCCGTTTGATTCTGGATCCTCACCACACACTGGTCGCAGGCGTATCCCTCAACGAGGCGCTTGCAGAAGCAGCTTCCTGTGTGTGAGTCACAGGGGTTCCCTCGAGGCAACGTGCCCAGTGGGTTACATGTACATGCTGCAAAAAACTCATTCAATCATTCTTCCCACAGTGGTTAAAACAGTGAAAGATATGGAAAAAGGGTCCTTACGCAGGCAGCCGTCCGGCCCGCGTCCCAATCCAAAGTAACCTTGTCTGCAGTTGTCGCAACGCTCTCCCTCCACGTTAGCTTTGCACCGACACTGGCCTGAAAGGAGCCCGGCCACCACGTCTGTCCGCGCGTCGCACAGTCCACCCTGCAGGGACCCGCTGGGGTCACAGTTGCACGCTAGGGATATTAAAAGGAAGGATAACTGCATTTAAAGGCAATAGTTTCACTAAAACTGAGTCCGCTAGCTAAAAATCGAAAATCTGTGCCAGTTTTGGAAAGGTTCCGATCATTAGTGCCCACTCACGCTCGCACACATTGGGGTCCCTCAGGTCTCGGTTGGGGTGCTGATAGTAGAAGGGGGCGCACTGCTCGCACTGTCGTCCAACCGTGTTGTGTTTACAGTCATCGCACACGCCTCCGCTCACGTTGCCAGTCGTCATGTACACAGCCATGTCAAAGTGGCACTCCGTGGTGTGTTGGTTACACTCACACTCTGAGAGAAAAGCATTTTAGTGTTGAGAATTACTAACGTCAACAACACAATTCAAGATATGAAATAATGGATTAAAGGTGGTCAGTAGCTTCTCATGTAGTCTTACATAAAAGAACATTTTATGAGCTAAAAGATTAGTCAGAAGTCAGATTAACACCTCCCTAAAAAGTAAGTGTGTTCTTACTTTTGCAGGTGTGTGTGCTTCGCCCCACTGCTGGTTTCCATGGCAGATCGTTGTAGAAGTCCTGGCAGCGTTCGCAGTTTACACCATCGGTATTGTGTTTACAGACACAATGTCCATGGACCTAGACAATCATGATAGTCTAGTTTTATTATTAATAGTGTGGGTAGTGGTATTTAAAACACATTAATGAGAAAAGAAATGAAAATTTCCCAAGTTGCCCGTCATAGAGTTGAAGTGGTTGGGGGCCATTTATAAATAAAATCAACCATAAACACTCAACATTTGTAGCATGAACTTTCTTTCATGTAGATGTGTGTGTGTGTGTGTGTGTGTGGTGTGTGTGTGTGTGTGTGTGTGTGTGTGTGTGTACCATGCCCTCTTTTCCAGGCGGAGGTTCGTGGATGGGCTGGCACTCGGAAGCGTGGCCATAGCAGAAGCAGTTGCCACGGACGACTATGTCGTAGAGGGAGTAGTAGTATTTCGCCGTCACCTCGTCACGGAAATCGAGTAGGTTGTCGCCCAGCGTGTTGAGCTTCGTGAAGTTTACCCGGAGGTTTGTGATCTTCAGCATGTCTGCAGACACACACACACACACACACACACACACACACACACACACACACACACACACACACACACACACACACACACACACACACACACACACACACACACACAAGTTCATTTTCCTGGCCTTCAAAGACATGGTGGATGTTTCCTCACAAACTTACGACATTCACTGCATACTTCACGTGTGTGTGTGTGTGTGTGTGTGTGTGTGTGTGTGTGTGTGTGTGAGAGAGAGTTTACTCTGTATTCTCAGGCTGTAAGGGTCTTCAATCTCGAACGCAGGGTCCAGCACCCGAAATATCACCTAAAAAAGAAAAGTGAGCTCATCACAACATCCAGATTCTGTAATATTGGACATTATACACGACTCAGCGTCGAGACAAAAGCCTGACCTCCCCCTCTGTGGACGGCTCGATGTCCGAGTAACGGGAGTCGCAGATGATGTCGTCGACTTTGGCCAGCGGCCCCGTGGACACGCCGGGGAAGGACGCCTCACAGTTGCTGGCGAAGTAGCGGTAAATCTGCCACGTGGCCCCGCGGTCCATGGAGCGCTCGATCAACATGGCAGCGGGCCGAAAAGTCTGTCAGGCGAGAACGAGGAGCTAAAATTTGATTCAACTTCATTTTAGAGGTGAATTCTACACAGGGTGGACAACCCCCCCCCCCCCCCCTTTCTTTCTGCTAATAAGCATCCGAAAATCAGTAATTACTTGGTGGGAAAATTACTTGTCTCCGAATGAGAAGGGACACAGGTGTATCTGAGGTTCTGACTGTCTGTTAAGGGTAGAATGAATAGCAGGAGTTGGGCAAATGATTTAATGGCTTCATCCTCCTCTCCATCCATCTTCTCCTACCACTGTTCTCCAGACACCAGAACCATTTTCCACATTCCTCATTCCTCTGTGCTGTGTTTTATCTCCATGCCATCCGTACGGGAGTATTTGTATGAAATATGCGCCTGATTTTATGTGTGTGCGTGTGTGAGGCTCCGCGCACCTTGAAGGTCATGATAAGATGTGTGAAATGAAACTCGGCTTCCAGGTCCAGCTGGATGGTCACGTTCTCCACACCTGCGGCATGAAACCATGAAATGAAACAATTAAATCTTCTCTGCAACTGTTCTGCAAAAAAAAACCATTTTATTAAAAACTGCAGACATTCGTTTAAATATTTACACATTTTCTCTGCGTTTCTGCTAGCATGTTCTCTCATGTGCTCTGGACTGTGCTGCACTTTAAGCATTGAAACAGCGAGCTAATGCAACAGGCGGCCGGCTCATCCCACAAGTTGGTAGAACAGGACAAACTTGGAGGGAATTCAAATCTTATTTTATAAATGTCTAAACCCACAAACAGCTATGACAAGACTATACTAGCAAGTTAGCATGCTAACTGTGAATCTAGAACTCTTTTAGATCAACAATGTAAGTTGAGTGTTTTCTTTTAGCTTTTAAATTTGGCACCCGTGCAAATATCTAGTGCAGCTATCAGCCCTGAAGACTGGAACTGGCTTCAAGAGCCAAACTGGAACTGGAGCAGCACCACGGGGGGAATTAGGAAGTCCCACAGAACGCCATTGTCTGTCTGCAGCTTCCTGCTGTTTCAGGGCCATCTGCGCTGCTGGCTGCTTCGCCCTCCATGACTCACGCCTCTGACAGTTTCCCACCGCTCAGAGGGAACGCCGCATCTGAAGTGTGTGTGCAGAATGTATGTTGGGGAGGAAAAGAGGGCGGGGCTTGTTTGCAGAAGGACGTGGAGGAAAATTGCTCAAATCTACGTTGTCTCATTACACACTTCCACTCCCAATGCTTTGAAGGCCTGAGCGTGTTCCAGTGGTGACACATCTGCCCCTGCGCACACCTGTTCTCATCTGCACACCTGTAGGCCACGCCCCCCCACCCTGCTGTGATTGGCTGCAGTGCCAGGCCCTGTGATCTCCTGTCTAGTCATTACTGGGCTCTCATTCCCATGAGAACGCAGCGGCGGGCCGGTCACACGACGCTCTCTGTCCCGACTCTGTCATTCTGCTCAAAAAAGATTAAAAAAAATAATAAAACCCGGTCATTGTGGTGGTTGGAATGTTCCCCCGACTCACCGTTCTCCGACTGCCACCAGGTTTTGAAGCGGTTGGGGCCGAATGTGGTGACCACATTTTCGATCGTGTGGCTGTTGGGGTTGCTGTCTTCCTCATACATGTCCCGGGAGTCGCACATAAAGCATTTTGTCTCCTCCTGAAACAGAGACAGGGACAGTTAAAAGGCACATTTTGCCTATTATAGACATAAATAAACAAAGCTAGCTGTAACATTATCAAATACATCTGTTAAATGATCTGTTTACACTGTTATGGAGGAGAATAAATCATAATAGGGTGATTTGGGTTCTTTTTGAGCTCCTCGTGCTCTTGTCCTCCACATCTGAGCTGCATTTCTTTATCTAAACTCGTCTCTCATGTGAGAGGAGAAGCTCCTTCGGGGCGTTCTTGTTAAAACCACGTGTCAGCTGTTGGGAAAAGGCGGAAACCGTCACGCCGCGCCGCTGAGGCCCCGGCGAACAAGCTAACAGAATCAGTTCAGTCCAAAACCATCACGTGAAGGATGGGGAGGTGCCGACAAGGTCTTCGACAAATGAAATTGTTTCGGCTGCAGGGATTTGACCTTTGACCCTCCTGACTAAATGATTAAATAACCAAAACATTCAATTATTGTGATGCAATGATGGTCATTAGGTCACAGAGAGCTCCTCCTCTACATGACGAGCCTGGACCGTACTTGTCAGCAGGGCTTTGTCTGCACAGCAGATGCTTTGGCACACACACGCACACACACATTCAATCTCTTGGTATTACGGTGTGAAAAAAAACAAAAACACAAGTTTCTCAATTTCATGGTGTCCCTGCCAAATATGCTGAAACTGACCGAGTCCTTCGCCTTAGTGGTCTCTTCACCCTCCCCTCTTCAACATCTGGGGCAGCTCACACTCATCCTCAGGAAGCTCACGAAAGCTCCCACAAGGACGGCATTCACGCCGCCTCCTCGCCAAATGTTGGGAGGCGGCAGGGGTCGTTAGAATATTTCCAAAAATCCCTATATCACCCCCCCCCTTCCAGAGAAGACATTGTGCAGGAAACAGCGCTTTTATTGTAAAGAGGAATGTCTGAACTCCCACGACAAGCAGCAGAACCATTTTTCAAGTTGGAATGTCAAATAACGGATTATTGTGTCTTTCCTTGATGTTAACAGGATCTATTTTACTGCCAGTCTCTGTCAAAATTATATCAAGATACACATAATTAGGAATGGGTGTAATATGGAGGATGAGACGGGAATCCTAAGAAGTAAATTACAGCCATAAAAGTGTCAAGTACACAGTCAGCAGTGCTAATAACAGTCTCTTATTATCAGCCCCAAATTCTCCTCAGAATTCAGACGTTTTGAAGAACAAACAAAGAGTTCTCTGTTGTAAAACTTTTAGTGGAAGTTTTCTTGATTGGATTTAACCATCAGCACAGAAAACGGAACCGCAGAGACCGTTAGACGCAATTTAAAGTCAAATTGTATTGTTTGAATTGTAATGTTTGGAGTTTAAAACGTTAGTTGGAGGAGATGAACACGCGCAGATGTGGCGGAACCCTTCTCTCACCTCCAGGTGCCCGACGATGCAGAAGTGTTCCGGGCGCCTCAGGCCGCAGGTGGAGGAGGCGACCAGCCGGTGCGCCCGGCCGATCAGCAGGTCACCTGTGGCGGGGTAGCAGCTGCCCTCCGTGCACACATTTGCCAGCTCCGGCAGCAGCGCCCGCACGGAGCAGCACAGGGCTGCAGAGAAGAGCACAGTCGGGATTCTGGACCGGAATGTCAAGTAAACACTCCAATCTTGTTTAATCAGAATAAAATTGCAAACTTTAGATGCGGATCTGTCATAATTTCCTGCCGCGACCCCTGTGTTCCCCCCATGCGCCACCATCGCGGAGAGCGCAGGGAGGGAACCATTCGCGTCTGGATTACATTAACAGTTCGGCAGATTCACGCACAAACACAACAGATAGAACTCACCCAAAGTTGTCAGAACGAGGATTACGGGCGACATGTCCGACCTTGGAACATCGGCGTCGCGTCTGCGCGTCGATGATGTTGATCCGGGTTGTGGGTGCGCGTTAAGGAGCGAGAACAGGAGGAGATTTTGGCAGAAGTGCGCAGTCTAGCGTGGGGACGATGTCAGTAGGGTTGGACTTTTGACTGATTCCCACAGAAGCTCTGGCCCCCTCAGCGTGAACGCGCATGCCGTGACTCCAACACACGGGTTTGCATGAAATCACGCCTTTTCGATTAGAAGTCACATATAAACTCTCTAATTTATTTTGTAACTGGGGTTAGAAATAGAAATAAAGTAGCAATGCGCACTGAAAATATTAACGTTTAACTTTTTCTTGGGTTTGTCCTATTTAACTGGGCAAATCCGTTTATCAAAAACAAAATGGAAGACGTGCCAGCTGAATCGGTTTGTAAGCGTCACATCGTGCATTCTGAATGTAAATCATTCCCAAATCCTTGCCAGTAAATATTAAATCTTTTCATATTTTCCTCAATATAAACAATTTCTAATGATTAATCGAGGTACATGCAGCAACACCGCCCCCTGTGTCCTAAACAAGAACTACAACAACATTGACTACTACAATACTAATAATACTAATTGTACTACTACTACTACTACTACTACTACTACTACTACTACTATAATAATAATAATAATAATATAATAATAATAATAGCTGATGAATATACTTTAAAAAAGAAGTCTTCCTACTAATATGCTTCCTGTCAGAGCTACCACACAGTTACCTTTCCAAAGAATGGCTCAGAAAAGTTTTCATTTGTTCTTTAAAACCCAGCTCAAGGTTTCTCTTATAGCTAATATTAATTGTGCAATGGCTGGTGGAAATGATGTCAGATAAATTAACCTCAGCATGCAGCCAGGAAAGAGAACAATCATGCAATCACTTATATGAAAGCCATTTCTTCTAACTGTGCAACCGAGTGCACAGAAAGGTGGAAGTGGAATGAGTCATTTAAATTTCAGCACAGCTGAAGCAGGAGGAAGAGAGACGAAGCACTTTTTATTTTATTTTAAAGAAAGCCGACAAAAGCTTCACGAAGGTTCATTTACCTCTTTCAAAACGACCTAAAATAACCTATATTCTATCATTCTTAATATGTAATGAATATTTATGTGGAGCTTGATCTGACAGTATGTGCACGTTTGGATGGCCTGCATGATCAGCAGCTAATTTTCTTTTAAAAAGTAATTTATTTTCATCCGATGATCACGTGATCACGCTTATGCTAAAAGGGAGCTAAAAGTTTATTGCTGAATTTTCTGTCCGGTTCTGTTGCTCATGGGGTGCTCTCATTGGATTTGAGGAGCTGCCTGGTGACGCAGCGCTATAGCCAACTAGTGGCTTAGTTACCTTCGGAAATACTCTTACAAGTACCCGTTTTAAAGAACCAGAAGGGTAGGATATGGTATCTCACCCAGATTTGAGCCGGTTGTGAGTTGTGGTCAGGTCGGGATGACACCCGTCGTCTAAAAGATGCTTCATTTAATGTAACGGGTCTGGTTGGACCCTCGAACCGGGGAGCCGAATGTTCGGTTCGGAGTTTTCTGCACCTTTGAATGAATTCTGACACCTCCCAATCGGCTCCTTTTCCTTTAGCTTTCAAACCGCGCCAATTAAAGTGATTCTCTCTCCCTTTGATCTGCTCCCTTCATGCAGTGCGCGCACGCACACACGCGCTCCCTCAACAGCAGAGGTGTGCGCACTTTTTCTCTCTCCTCCTTCTCTTCTTCTGTTTCTCTCCCTCTTTGCGTCACTACAATCCTCCCCCGTGTTCTGAGGAACAGCGGGCGTCACGTCGGGACGTTTTTTGCTTTGTTTATTTCGGATTTCCCCTGCTTTGTTTATTCTTGCTTTGTTCTTCTGTCTCCTTCCTCTGAGGTGCTGCAGAGTCAGACGAGAGATGGGATGTGGACATTCTTCGCCGGCTGCCAGCAGCAAAAACAGCAGCAGCGCTGCAGGTGAGACAGGCTGAGAGGACTTTTGTGCATGAAAATGATTGTTTTGTGAGACGTCTTTATACAATGCAATTTCTTTTTGATTTTTCAGTGAACCTGTGCTCTTAAAGTTGCCTTTTTTTTCATTTATCCATCAAAAATAGTCATGAAAATATCAGTTCTGTTGGGCATCTTTATGTGATGTTAAATTCAGAATTGCCTCATAATCTAGTTTAGATCTGTGGATCGTGCAGGATGTGTTGGAAGCCTGTTTGTGTTTCGGTCACGGTCGACTCCAAGAGGACCATCTTTCGTGGAAAGGGACATTTAGTGGTTTGGATTGCAAAGGGAAAGTTGGCTAACATTAGCCACCGTGGCTACTGGCCATAAAAAATCAACCACAGAGAGAACTGACTGTTTTTCCATCTTTAAAGTAACTTGAGCCCAGTTTAACACTGTCCCGGGATGATGGAAAAAATATTAGAAACATGATAGCAGATCCCGTGGCTTCGTTGTCGGAGATTTCTGTAAACACGCCAGCATGTGCTTTGATAACAGCCAATCAGAAGGCTCCGAGCAAATTTCCTGCTGTGAAGTTAATTGGTTTATTTATCTCTGTTTGTGACCTCAGGTCCAGCTGAAACCTCATCAAAGGTGTAAGTTATTTTAAATATATCACCGGTCCCACATCTTCTGGTTTTGCACTCATATCTCTGTGTGTGCTGCCTGCTTTGTCCTGTTAATGTCAAACAGCTGACTTCAATGAGGCTTGTGTGTGTGTGTGTGTTTGTGTGTGACAGATCAGAGGACTCGGGACCAGAAGATGACAAATGGAAGTGAGTAATTTAATTAAGATTTCTTTTTCAGCGTGCTCAGCCTGTTGCCTACATTTCCCATGTATCTCTGTTGATGTGAGCTGATCTCCTCCAACATCCACCTCTTCATATAGGAACTACGGAGGTGTGTATGTCGGCTTTCCAACAGACCTGAGCAACATTCCTCAAGTGCCGATCGGATCGCTTAGAGGTAACAACACACACGCACGATGCATGCACAGCAGATCACGGTGTCGCCATTCCTGTGATGTGTAATTAGAATTGTTGCTTCCAATCATTCCAAGCTAACTGACTTCACCTGGAAATTTGAGGAAACGTGGCTTTCTTTCAAGTGAAATTCCCAAATTAGTGTCCGATTACAACAGAACACACTCACAGACACACACACACAGAGCTTGAATTTCCTGTTGAATCTCCTAGGTCATTAGAGCATGAGAAAGAAGACAAAAAATACTGCTGATCATTGTGTGTGTGCTTGCAATTGAATGCTGTATACAACTAATCCATACGGTCATACACTGAAGCTGCAAGAGGACCATTTAAATCAGTATTTTCTCTGTGTTGGTAATTAATGAAACTGTGCTCCGCAGAGACTGACAGAGACTCGCTGTCCCTCAGGCGACCGCTGTGGGGGAAAGGGGGATTTTAATTGAATGAAGATCCAGGTCTGTGCATGTTTTTGCCTGTGAGTGAGTGAGACATCCTTTTCCCCTCTGCAATTTCATTAGCTACCTTACTGTGATAATTTCAACAATATTTCCATAAATGTCTTCAGACAAGCTGATTAAATTTATGAAATGAATCTTATTTGTCACATTTTACTACATCCAGGTTATCTTCACAGAAAATGTAACTCATTGTCTGATCTATTAGCCTTCCAATACACCAAACAAAAATAAGACCATAGATGAAGCCAGTGGTATTTGACAGGTACATTTAGTCTTTTACTACAGGCAGTAGAAAAGCAAACAGTCATAACAGAATAGTGTCAATAGGTGAAAATCCAGAAATAGAGACCAGCTCACTGGGCCTGAGCATTTATTCACCATACAGGCAAAAAGAGTCTTTCTGCAATTGTAATTATTTCCCTCCCTTTGCCACTAGGGGCGCTATTGGGTTAAGTGCCGCTGAAGGAGTGGAGCGTAAAGGATGCGTAAAGGACCCTCCATATGTCCTTTGGCTCCGCCTTGTGGATGTCAGGAGGTCAATGAGTCTCAATGGGATGGGCAGGACCTGGTGGAACCACTGGTCGGACTTTGACGAGCTCAGCTCTGTTTTGCTTTATGTTGCGACCATCTCCTGCTCTCACCAACTGATGGATCCCACGTCGCTCAGCCTGGGGGGGGGGGGGGGGTTCAGCTGCTTTAGAAAGTAGTGCTACAACGAACACCCCTAAACCTACAACAGCAGAGACATGATTGGGCTCCTTGTCCAGGGCCACTAAACTTCCAGATGAATGTCAGTCAGGACGTTTGTACAAATCCGGCGATACTCGGTGAACAATTCCTACAAAGAATCGTAGTTTGCATCAATGCAGCCAACATCTTTCTCCATTGCACCGTCCTATTAAAGAACTGAAAACACCCTAGATACACCGCTGAAATCAAATCGAGTCGCTTTTATTTATCCGTTTTTGCCCAGTTGACAGGCTAATAATCACCTCGGAAGGAATACCGGTGCCAAAAATCCTAGTTTGAAATGAACTCAACGCCAGTGGTCGAAGGTGTCACTGAAACGGGAACATCAAATGGAAAGCAAGGAAGGACTTCCACGACGAGATCAGGTGAGGCAACAGTAGGTCAGACGGACATTTTCAAAGTCAAAGCCAGGCAACATCTGGCGCCTCAAAGGCTGCAGGCCCTGATGCATGTTCATCAAATATGTCAGTGAAGATAAACAGACTGGCTAAACAGATGGCCAAACATTCCAGCAACACTGATTTAAGGTAGTGATTTTTATATTTAGAGTAACCGCTCCCAGAGCGCATCACCACCTTTTAGTTCTTCTTTCACTAAGGTGTTTCCACGTGAACGGTGACTTTGTCCTCACCGTGAACTCGTCTCACTGCGGAACATTTCGCCTGCAGCCGCCAGCTTCCTGTACAGCGGCAGCAGCTCGTCAGGTCGGGGCTTCTTGGACTCAGGTGTGGAGGGAATGTCGAAGTCTGATGATGCCTGAGACTCCGACTGGGCCTCCTGCTCAGTCTGGACGTTGTTGTCATTGTTCCTTGGGTTTCCGCATTCTGATCCAGAATTCTCGTGTTGTAGAACCAAGGTGTCGGCTAACTCGGACTCCTGGTTCTGGGAGGAATGGTTTGACAGAGAGGCGGACAGAGTCAGACTAAAGTTGTCCTCGTTGACGGCGGATTCCTCCTCTTCTCCATCACTAAACAGTTCAGGAGTTTGTGATCCGGTCGCCCTAGAGAGGGAGGGGCTCGGGACAGAACAGGACCGGCTGGTGAGGCTACTCTGGCTGTCAGGAAGCGTCTCGGTGGTAAAGAAATCCTCCCATTTCGGATCAGTTGAACGGTTTTCATCAAGTGTAGTTTTTTTGGATTCTTTACTCTTATCGTGTTCTTCTGTTAAGTCCCCCTTTGCCCCATTTTCCTCCTCTTCATCCTCCTCATCATCGTTGGACTCGGTGCAGTCCAAGTAGTTGCAGGTGAGAGGCTGCGGATCTGTGTCGGTCGGTGGTAATGGCGGTTTCTCAGGCACAGGGGGCGCTGTTTCCGCAGGATTTTGAACTTTATCTCCAACTAACAAACAGAAGAGCCAGATGAGCAACTTATAATAATAATAATAATATCAACAATAATAACAGCGTCAATAACGATAATAGGAATGTTAAAAGGTCATTTTACCTCTTTCAAGCTCTGGAATCAGACCCATCTTCTTCCGCACGGGAACGAGGTCCATTGTGTCGAACAGCTCGTTGTCGCTATCGGATTCTGAAACAGTTCAAACAAATGCTAAAGTTGTCTTTGTAGATTCTCAATCATCCAGGTCATAGTATCCAAGGTAGTTTTCTTTGTGAACTGGACTGTATTTCTTCTCTTTCAAAATGCTAAAGTTGTTCAGCAAAAAATACACTTATCTCCTTGTGATAACTTAATCATAAATGATGACATTTCTTATTCTGTTTTTCTCATAAGCACAATTTGAGGGATATAAGCGTAGCATGCTTTGGATTGCGCACAAATTCAATATAACCTCATTCATTAATTGGACACTGAGTCAGCGCCCTCTGCTGGTTGAAATCATAAATCATTAACGTCTTTTTTATCTGTCAAAAAGTATGAAATGTTTTAGGGGAGAATAACATTTCTAAATGGTGACATAATACTATAGATACACTTTGTGTGCAATTCCATATGGTGGCCTGTAAACAAGTACGTGCAGGACACCTGTTGTGGTAATGTGTGCGTTTGCCTCACCGTATGTAGGTTGCGTCGCCACGCTGCGCTTAAGGACTCCCAGGGGTTTGTATCTATACACTTCAGACTGTTTCCTGCACATTGGCTTCAACCTGTTCAAACACAAACACAGCAATAAATAAATCATGTTTATTTTATTTTAGAGGAGGAAGTGTTAGTTATCTAAATTTACTGTTAATTTTAAATGCTGTGGGGGTTTTTTATTTTATTTTTTTAAGGCTTCTCGGCAGCTGATTTGTTATTTACCTCATTATGCTGTTGATTATTGACATGAAGTGTTTTGTAGGAGGAGGAAAACTTTAATAGGACTCACATATTTGTGACCTCGGCCAGCGTCTGACCGATGGGGATAACACTGGGATGGATGTTGACTGGTTGGAGGTAGGAGAGGAAATCTTTAAGCTGGGATCAGAGGAAAAAAAGGAGGGATTCTGTGCAAATGTTTGTTACAACCTTGCTTGAAATTCATTGATTTCCATAAAAATATGCAGGTACCTCAGAGAAGGAGGAGTGGAAACTGAAGCAGGCTCTAAAGGAACTTGCTCCGGTTCTAGAAAGGAAAAAACAACATGCATCTGTGTCTCACAGACCGAACCTAATAAGATAACTTGTGGATTTTGTGCTAAAAACAGGAGCACATTCAGGCATTTGAATCTTACTCTTACTTTATTATCACATTGGTTTTCTTTGTTCTCTCTCCAAACCATATGGTGGATGGTTTGATGCTGATGATACGAAGAGGAGTCCCGTCAGCGGCGGTGCAGCCACACGGCAGCCGGCTGCTTGGGAAGAAATCCTCACTCTAAACACGTGCAAATCAGAGGGGATATCGGTTGAATTTATTCAACAAAAATACACACAGTTGTGAAGATACGAGACACAAACTCTGAACTGCGACATTAAATGCTAAATTTGGTTATTTGAAGAACAACAAATCCACCCTAGGGTGTCGACAGGCGTGAATCTGTGTCCTGCGATTGGTCGTCAAGTAGCTCAGGATATCAGGCATCTTCTTAAACATGGTCAGATTGTTAACATGGATCTGAATATAAACAAAAATAGGCAACTTGTTTAGGATTAGATGCATGTTACAAATCAAGTGTGTGGGTTTGTGCATGTGGTACCTCTGTGTTGAACCTCTTGCCCAGGTGGGTGAACAGGTATTCATATCCATATGCTGCTTTACAGTTAAGCCACACAACGTGATAAGAACTCTGGCTGATCCAGTTACCAACGAGCTCCATGATGCCATTCAGACAGGTCTCCTGCTCACACACATACAGATGAATTCTGGATTCCAGGTGCGTCATTCTCCGTGTTGGTTACTCACAAAAACCTACCCGAGTAGGGATGCGATAAAACCTGGGGTCATAGAAAGTTGAATCCAGGTAAATGCTCTGAATATCCTTCACTCTGCAAACGAAACACACAAACAAAAGCATCAGCCATATAAACCACAACAGCTGCTGTTCTTATCTTCACCGGAGCTCTCATGTACACACTTATGTATCTTCAGCAGATAGAAACTACAAAATCCTAAAGCTTCCTGTCAGCTCTACATAGTTTCTATTCCGTTACAGAGGTTCATAAGGTCCGACCTGCTGCCAGAGTGCAGATGTTCCATTCTGGAGATGTCTCCAGCGGAAATCCTGAAGTCTCCTGTGTACAACACAGTTCCCTGGGAACCTTCAAACAGGAACCTACGAGACACACTCACCAGTTAGACAAAAGAAATGTTATGTCACGCTAAAACATAATGGGGATCTGAGATGGAAACAAGGTGATGAACTTTAAAACAAAGCCATGAATTGCTGAGTGATGCTGAAATGGTGTAACTTGCATAACAGAGCCGGGACAATGTCCAGCAGAAAGTAGCGTAACCACCAAATCTTCTTTCTGTCAAAGACAAAATGTAACATCCTTAAAATTTGCCAAAAAAATAAGCAAATGCAAATGCGCTAATTACATCTGAGCCACAATTTCTGATGTATGTAAACTCAATGCAAAAAACATTACTTACCTCTCCAGTTGTCTCCTCAACCAGAGAAATCTGTGTTGGGCTCTCCAACTCTAACGGAACCTAAGACAGATCAGCATGAACAACCGAGGACTCATTCCATGCACTTTGACCACTTGTATAATTCTTTACAAATACTGCCTGCAGCAGCAGATGGGACTTACAGTGTATTCCTCCCAGAAGGCATACTTGGGGCTACTCAGCAGTAGTTCTTTGGTCACAAAAGAGCAGTACAGCCTGACAGTCCGACTGAAATCCAGAGGAACCGCAATATAACACCATAACTTTAACTGTATCAACCATCGCAGCGAATCAACTAATAAAAAATAACAGCTGAAGGAGGAGTGGGAAGTGAACACCTGAACTGCAGTTTTCTCTTCAGTGCTGGTCCTTTCAGTCCTTTCATGTGGTCTAAGAATCGACAGCAGAAAAAGAACAATGGTTGAAATATGACGACTGCTGGTAAATGAGCAAATCCGAAACATTAGCACGATGTGGGTGATTGTGCTAGCTATATTATTCAGGGCTTACCTTTGTGACAGTGGGAAAGGAAATATGCCCGGGCATGTAAGTTCTCCCGGTCAAATCGATCCAAAGAAATTGTGGGATATTCTTTCATTCGACCTGCAAATGAACTCATCTTTATAGTGGTGTTCGGAGTTGTCTTGACTCAATTAAACGTCACATTTAGAGGGGAGAAGATGATCATTTAGTGACACTGAAGATGTTTATTTGTCCCGCCCACCAATTTTAGGGGAACTTAGTTTCTTCTTCGTTGGTTTTTACAATGGTACATTTCCGTTTAAATCGCGCTATCGCCACCTGCCGTCTGAATGTAGATATATTTTAGAAACAAATCATGTTAGGAACATTAATTTGGTAAACTTGTGTAAAGTAAATTCTGATGGACAGATGAACAGAGATGGACATTTTTTCTCCTATTTTCTCATCTTACGTCACAAACAAGGCAAACTTTCTTTTGTGTACGTAAAATTTGTAGAAAAAAGCAGAAGATGCTCCAGGTGTATTGTGTAGTTTTCATTTATTTTTTCAGTGCATATTTGCATGTGAATATCTAATGTGCAATTATCAGTCTTTTAGATCACTTATTATGTTTTCCCCTGATTAAACATAAATCAAATTTGGACCTACTGAGGTTTAGCGTCAATGAATGGGTTTTAATAAAGTGCATTTTGCTAATAACATAATATTTTTGTCCGTGGGATATAATATATATAAGCGGTTTAATCCCTACACAATGCAGCATTCATGACTTGTTTAGATTGTAAATGAAAGTTAAAACTTAATCTCTGGAGTCCGTCACACTCTCCTCATGTGATGGCAACATGAGGGGTGAGATTACTCCTCCACTTCCCTGCTGCCTTCCCCCTGATAAGAGTGCATCGCTTTATCTGGCACTACGGGGAATTGAATATTTAGTTATTAGCTTGTGTGTGTTTTTTTCTCGTGGTGCTGCACAGACTGACAAAACAATCAGCTGCACCACAAACAGTCCTGCAACAGCAAAACAGGTGAGTAATTCAAAGTTATAGTGTTTTACATTATAGATAATGTGTTAAAATATTTGTGTGTCGGAATAGGTTTGAGGCTAAAACAAAGCCGGCAAATAAATAGTTAACCCCATTCAAATTTTAGATGAATTTTCCATCTAACTTTCTGGTTCTCGTTTCTCGTCTTCTTAACCGCTTTATCCCTAAACTTTCTGGTTTCGCAAGGAAAAATCCCCCGTAAACCAAATATAAACTTCAGTCAATGCGGTTTCACTCAACACACTAATAAATTAATGCAATTTGTACATCTTGAATGGAAACATTTTGCATTACCATTAATCAATCAGATACGTTCCTAGTCTAACATAAAAATAAAGTGTCCTAAATGTGTTTAAATCCCATTAGAAAGGTAGAAGGCGAGGATAATAATAATAATAATAATAATAATAATAATAATAATAATAATAATAATAATAATAATACTAAATTGGTGTTTTTGAAAGAACTTTGCTGGGGCGCGTGGGCGTCAGCGTACGTGCACGCTCAGCAGCTCTGCTGTCGGCTCACTTTTAATCGAACCTGCCTTTAACCTGCCGATGCCGACTACCGGGGCTCATTCCCGTCCAGTCAACCCCGACCCGGCGTTATCGCTTTTCTGAGGTTATGCTAGTGGAGTAAGCGGGGAGCTCATAAGGCAAGTGTAGTCAAATAAGGGGCTTTTAAAAAAATAACACCGATATTTTGAGTCCCGGAGCTGTCTGAGGAGTTAGCTTAGCTTCGTTAGCACGTCAACCTGCTGTGGAGCTGCCCTCATAAGGGGCAAATCTCCGGTTAGCTGACGGTGGAAACGCTAGTTTTGCTGGCGTCGTTTACAGGGTTCGTTTTCGGTCCGATCTAAGTGTCGATAGTAATATATGACGCGTATGTGTGGATTAATTCTACATTTGACGGTAGCATATGGTTGATGACGTTTAGCGTTGGCTAACAAGCTGTTTTGGTGAATTTAAAGGGATCTGTTCGGCTATGAGCAGCTGTTTATTTATTTACTTATTTATTTACCATGTATGGAGTTAAATCTTCAGGTTTTTAGAGGAATTTTACCTCAGGTCCCCCTTTGGATCGATGTTAATAGTTGACGTTTTCCCTCTCATAGCTTGCATGTAAACGGGCTGAGTGGGTGATTAAAGTCCTTTATTTTGTAGTAATAATCAATATTTTATACTAATCTACTCGCTGATATTCGTTCATGAGGCTTTTGTTTGTAAATCTTGATTGCAGACTGGCCGATATCAACCTTAACCCCAATATCTCTGACTTTTATTAAAAAATAAGATTTTAATTTCATTAATTCAGACAATAATCGTTGCTGAGTGCAGCTGCCGAGTAAATTAAAATTGCCACATCACATGGATTTGTCATTTGGAGGTTTTATTCAGGCGTTGACCCCCTCCCAAATATCTTTGTTCTTCTTTCAGTTCAGCTGTGGGGTCCTTTTAAAGAGTTCTGCTTTAATCACAAGGTTCACCAGGAATGTAGTTTCAGGGCACTTTGTATTCTGCTTAATAATGATGCCGTTGTTTTCACAACTGCGTGTTTTCTGCTGAGAAAGCTCGGTGAGGTTTTGATTCCCTTTCCTGCCGCCTTCTGACCCAGAAAAGAAGGCGGCAGCCACCGCTGCAAACCTCAGAAAGAAGAAAGAATGTTTCGGTTCATGTGAAGGTGTGCCATTAAACTGAATAAACACTGTCAAATGCCAGCTGAACGTAGGCGCTCAGGCTGGGTTTCCACCTGCTTCTTTCACCAAAGTTGCTTTTTTTTCTGAGATGAAACCGACGTTTAAGACAGCTGAAAAAAAGAGGAAGTGAAATGGAACAAAAGATGGTGTCACCAGTATCTGGGGCCTTTCTCAGAAAACAAGGATGCATTTCTCCTTATTAAATTCTAGATGTTTTTCCTCGTAATAATGAAGCTCTTCCTTATATAGTTTGATGAATATTCTCAGTCATCAAGGTTGGGAATCCCATAGTTACATGCTGTACAGTATAGATTTTTCTCCCTTATATACATCCCCAAGTTTGCAAATATGATTAAAATAGGTTCCTATAGAAAGAGACAGAATGTTAAACATGTAATAAGATTGTGGGGCTCAAACATGCTAATCTGAGTTTAAATATACTGTTTTGTGTTGATAGCATAGCTGGGTTTGGACATTTCCCTTGTTGTTTTTTTTTAAATGATATTTTTATAATGAAGACCAGGTGTTACCTTATATTCAGAATATTTGTATAAGCTTCCCCCTACGTTTTCTTATATCCTCTTTTCTGAACCACAGGCGCAGAACCTGAATCCACCAGCTGGCAGAAAGCGCCATCATAATGTCGCCGTTGGGCTGTTGAGGCTCCTTCAGAAGCTAGCTAGCATGCGGCTCGGGCTCGGCGTTTCCAGGAGGAGGAGCTGCTGAGAGCCCAGCAGTCGTGAGGCTGGCACACGTCTGCTGAATCCGGCCATGGACGACTTCACCACCAGGACGTACGGCACCAGCGGCCTGGACAACAGGCCTTTGTTTGGGGAGACCTCAGCACGGGTAGGAGGGGATTCTAATCCAGACCTTTTGGTTCTGCTCAAAGTCTAAGTTTGCTGAGTGAAACTAAACTGCTGGAATGAAATTATGTGTACAAAAGTTAATAGGACGTGCAACACTGAGGACTTTTGGCTGATTCTCCAACTGTCTCCCTGGCAGGATCGAATCATAAACCTGGTAGTGGGAGGATTTACCTCAGTGGTTGTTTTAGTAAGTACAGACTTCTTCTATGGTTTACACCTCTGGGTGCTTGATCTGGTGTCCAAAACATCCAGCTGAAATGATGCTGTCTGATGGGCTGTTTCTTCCCTCTAAAGGAGAAAAGCTCAACTTGGGCCCGTGTGACTAAAACCTCCTGACGCGCCGCTCTGAGCTGCGTTACCCTCAGTAATCATTAACCCAAACAGTCTTCACAAATAAACAGGTTGTTTGTCGGCCTTCCCCGTCATTTTTAAGGCAACACTTAAAACAAGGAATTGATAAATTCATAATAGAACACTAAAATAATTAGCTGGGGCACATTTTTCTTCACGTGCTTCTCGGCTTCATGGCTGAGGAATTAAAAGTTAGTTAAAAGGAGTTAAAAGTTCAGAGCATTACAGTCCAAGGATTTGTTTTAACTCAGAACGTGCAGGGTTTTTTTTTTTTTTTCCACAGTTCAGAGTCGACAGGGGGTATAAATCTGGGTGATATTGCCTTAATCTGACATTTTAGCCTGAAATGTGAAGAGAAAAATGTTGCATCACTAACCTTCCATAGCACCCTTAATAATGAATGAATCTCTGGATTCCTATCGGTGGATGTTTGCAGTTAATTCTCATTGATTATATTATTGTGCTTACATGACTCTATTCTTATGTTTCAGTTGTTTTTATAAACAAAGGTCATAAATAGATAAATTCATATGGTGAACGCCGGCGTGTGTTTTATGTTGCTTTTCCATCTGCAGGTGACTGTTATCAGCTCATTCGTGTTCCCTTCACTGCCTCCACAACCTCTGAATATCTTCTTTGCCGTGTGCATCCTCCTAGCCTGTGGCTCCACCATAGTGCTGGTAATGATCTTATACAGTACAAATCTTGCTTTCCTTTATCAGTGGCTGAAGATTTTGTGTAATTTAGAGGTTTGAATGACGCACGCTGCTCTTGTCAGATGCGCGTGCTTAAGTGTTGACAGGGAGGTAATAAACTTTAGCTCGCCCACACAAAGACACACACTCTTTATTTGTAGAGTTAAATCAACAGTGTTACAATGAATGCTATTATAAATGTCAAAGCAGCCAAACAATGACCTCTTTTTGCCTCTATTGAGATCTTAACACACATAATAAATTAAATTTTCTCCGAGTTACATCTGTGAACAGTACAAGTGACGGCCTGCATCTGCGTTTCTCAACCCCTGCAGATATTCTGGTACCGGCAGGGCGACTTGGAGCCTAAATTCAGGAATCTGATCTACTACATGCTGGTGTCGATCGTGCTGCTGTGTCTATGTGCCAACCTCTACTTCCACGACGTCAGGTAAGATGACATGGGAGGAAGAACAAGGGAAGAGGATGGCCTTGACGGACACGGACACTCGATGAAGGACAGACGAACTCGTTGAAATCACTTGAATGAAGATTCTCGGACCAAAACCGGTGACGCTTTTATGGTTCCGGTGGAATGACTGCCAGAGCTGTCGGTGCTGCACTCGCACTCACACACCCACAGCTGGTGTTGGAGTTGATTCTACAGCCACATTTTCCACCAGAAAACAGTGGTTTGATGTTGATCATGCAATGTTTGAAGGTTAAATCAGCTTCAGAGTCTTAATTTGTTTTCCCACCTTCATATTCAGGTCCTAATACTGCACAGTTTACACTAATTGTACAGTTTGCTGTTTTTAAAATGGGTTCTGGATTATTTTACACTGGGCTGTAAACGTAGGTCTGCAACCCAAAATTATGTCGCTATCATGCTAACACATGTGGTCCAACATCTATCCAGGTTGCAGCATAAAGTGATTATTGTAGCTGAGCTGATATTGACACAAATCAATAGAATCATTTTTGTGTTGTGGACATGTTTTAGTTCTTCAGGTTGTAAACCTGTCTCCATCACGGTCTTCCAGCTTTGAATATTTCATGACGTGACCTCTCACTGGGCAGGGTTTTCCACACCTTTCCAAACTGAATCTGGAGCTGCTGCACTTATCGACTCCACATGCAGGGTCTGTTTATACTGTGGTGGGTTTTTCCTTTAGGTCTTTTTCATGTTAATTGTGAGCGAGGCACAGGACTGTTGACCAGCTAACAGCAATAGCAAACGCAGCTTCTGGGTTCTGCTGCAGATATATGCAATTGTTTTTTCTTTTATCTGGCTGGATTTAATTTAAAATGACCAAATTGAGATGCTTTTTTTTCCTGTTTTAAAGTGTTTAAAAGCACTAATGAGTGAAGTACATTTGGGAGTTCATGGGTATAATCACTGAAGACTCTTGAGGTGTTCTTCCCACGCAATATATTAGGAAGTTGGTTTGTAGGTATTTTGTTTCTTTAGGGATGTGATTACACCTTGGCACTGGAATAATTTCTGTATGTAGTAGTTCACCAGCTCTGCATGTGAGCTAGTTAGCATGATTACAGAAGCTGGACTGTCTTGAAACTGTATGTAGCATAACAAGTGCATGTGGGATTGGATATAAACCTGCAGCTTGGAAACAATATCAGCAGGTTCACACATCACAGAAGCTAGAAATAAAACATATAGATAAGTAAGCTAACCTGTGGCAAAACTCCTGCTGACATGCATCGGAAAGTGGAATGTTCCTTCTTTAATCCGACCAAAAAGTCAGAAAATGAAACTTCAAAGGCCTCAACATAATCAAAGTTGTCCAGCATCTCATCTCCCTCCTTTCTGTAATCATGCTGGTGAACTACTTCATTAATGAACTAACCAGTGGTGTAAAACTCCAGCTGTTGCCCATCGCATGGTCCATAACACCCTCCATTTATGGACCCGGGGCTTCAGGAGGGGACACGGCCCCCTCCCTCAACCCCCTCAGGCACAGACGGGACTTGAACCAGATGCAGCGCCACTGGCGACTTACGGTCGCGTTCTTTCCCACCAGGCCGTCGGAGGTGAGGAGCCGACGTCCTCATGGTACTTTTGACATTCAAGTTGGACACTCGTTACTCTAAAAGTAGTAAAGGGGATTTGAACCGGCAACCTTCGGAAACGCAGCCGTATGTTGAGCTAAACACACTCAGATGACCTGAGAGACTCTGACACCAGTTTTCTTCACAAGACTTCGGCTCCAGAAGCTCTCAAAGATAATTCTAATTAAGCTCACTTCCGGTCATTACGTACCGAAGCGCAACGGGTTCGTTTTTCTCCCCGTGTCGCGAGACTTGTTAATTAATGCTCAAAGGTCTGTAGAAGACAATCAGACCTTTCATTCGCTTTAAGAAAACAAGCCAAGGTTTGTCTTTGTAGGACAGTTAACTGAATATTCTCATCCTTAGACAAATTTCTGCCAAAGTCAATTTCTGCCAGCAGGTTTTTGTCACGGGGAAAACAGAACTTCCTGCCACAAAAATCTGCGTTTATGCCAACCATTAACACAAAACGTCAGGTGCGTCGGCCAGGTGGCTGTGATGTCGCCTGAAAGGTTTTCAGGGCATTGAAGCAATTCCAGGCTTCACTCGCTGCCTTTTGAGACGTTTGATTAACAGCTGTAGGTTTGTTTACAGGCATAACAGAAATCAGCCCCGTTCTCCAGCAGATGCTAAACTCACCGTGACATGAGGATTGTGAAAGCCATGTATTTTTATTTTATGGAATAAAAGTGTACCCTGACTTCGCCCTTTGCTTCACTAGCGGTTATATACATGCGGAAAGGATGCCGTTACAGTAATCGACAATACACAAGACAAATGGATGTTAGATTATTTATTTGGTATTTTAAAGATATTTGACCTGTAGTTTTCAAAATATTCATAAAACTCTGCTTTTATTAAAAACATAAGCGCATGTAACATAATGAGCAAAATAAAAACATGCAACGTGACTAAATTAACTGAAACTCAAGATTAGATGCAGGCATAATGAACCTTGAACCAGGTCCGAACCTGAACGGAAACAGTGAGGTCGACGTCCTCCAGGGGGCAGCAGAGTCAGTCTTGCCAAGCAGCTCAGTAAAAGGCCACCTAGATAAACAGCCCTTTGTTCGGTTTAATGTCTTCAAAGCTAGACGGAGACCGTCGGTATCCAGAGGAAAGAGAGTTCAGGCTTCCACACTCTCATAGGTCGATTTGGCCGTCCTGTATGGAGCCAAGCTGACATGTGACTAAAACAAACTTAAGCAGAGGTAAGTAAGAGTTTTGTGGGAGATTTGAGGGGTCTTCAGACGTAGTCCCTGGACCTCTTGATGGCACAGCAGAGCATCATGCTAAAGATCATCCCAAAGATCTGTGGGGGGTGGGGGGGGCAGAGGAGACAGCATTCATCAATTCAAGAATAAAACAGTCCTGGAGCAGCATGACCTTCATGTCACATTCTGGATTTCAAACATACTGCATAAACTCAGCAGTCTTAAGGTTCTGAGTTTGAAACTGCTTAAGAGATCTGGAGATCTCACCATGATGATGCCAATGCCGATTCCAACTCCACCGATGATGTGCAGTTTGCTGTCGAACATCTCTTTAATGGCGGATGGACAGTTCTGAGGAGGGAAAAAAATAAAATAAATAAAGGTGAGCTCACAGGATATAAAATACTGACCTTAGTATGTTTTGAGCAGTTACCGTGGTGACAAGGACTTCCAGTCCCTCCTTCTTGGGGCAGATATCTTTAACGCCATCAAGAACGGTCCCTGTTGGGCCACAGCAGTTCAGCTGAGGTGAAGAGAAGCAAATTAAGTTATACTTGGGCTAATGCTAACATCAACTTGTTAAGACTGGCATCACAAACTCTGGTTTGGCCTCAGGCAGCATCTTAGACTTTTTCATACTAGATAACAGCTCATGTTTTAAGTCAATCCCCCAGGAAACAGTGTTCTGTCTGCAGAGTACTTTTAAAAACTTTAATCTGCTTTGAGTAACATTAGTTACAATTTATTTTGGCAGAAAGGGAAAAATAAGCCTGTGAAGTATATTAGTCTCCAACTCCCCATGTCCGACTAACATTAAGCACTCGTTTTAACAAGATTTTTAGAGTTGTAGCAAACAAATATTGATATTTGTGTCTTACTCCAAAGTGGATGAGACGAAGAGTTTCCTTTAGAGCGTCCTGTTTGGTGGTCTTGTAGTTATTGTACATCTCCTTGTAGAAGTCAGTCGTTTCATTTACCACCTGAGACACAAAAACAACCGTTAATGCTTGAAATCTGAATTTTAAATTAAAAAATAAAAATCTGTACCGTGTCCTTGTTGGAGAGACCCCAGATCCCAGCAGCCACCTCCACAGCGAAGATGAGGAGGAGGAAGAGGAAGAACTAATACAAACAAGAGGTATGCTTTCATTCCACAGCTGAAGATCCTTCTTGGCATTTGTGTAAATTATTAAATGTAGTTTTTGTATGAATATGCATTATAAACAATAGAGGGCGCTAAAGTGCTTCTGATCCAAAACCTAAGCGCTAAATGTGGGATCATACTCCCCTGAAGCCACTTCAGCATGTCTAGTAGTACTCACCAATCCCAGCATGCACGGCGACTCCTTGATGGCTCCGCAGCACCCGAGGAAGCCGACGACCATCATCAAAGCCCCCGCTGCGATCAGGATATACACGCCTACAACAGCAAAATAGAGACTTGAAGTAGAGTTTAGCTGGTGGAAATCTGGATTTTGTTCTGGTTGTCGTGAACAACGCATCCATTGTCAGTCATTGTGCAAAGTGAATTTGCCGTTGCCAGTGGCAACCTTCTGCTCACTCTTTGCTGCCAGACACACTAATCGAGTTAAGACATCCGAGCCGACATGCAGAACCTGATGCATCCGAAATCATCCTTATCTGATGCTTGAACGTGGAGGTTAGCATGTAGCATGGAAGCCATTAGTGTTTCAGGCAGCTTTTTTTTTTTTATCTTTTCTGGATGTAAACATTCATCAATCATGTCCCACCACAACTGGGAAACACCCAAACTGAGCGGCTGTGGTCTTTATAATGCAAAATCTTTAAAAGAAAATATAGATCTTGGTCCGGAATCACCACAGTCATGCGAGTAATCCTCCACTACCTCAAACCACCAAGCTGTTATCAAGATGTCTGGCATCTCTGACACCCTCTGTCACCCTTGCCGCCCACGGCCTTATCAGTTCAATGCAAGCAAAACTGGGGACGGGAACAAAAGGATCAAGTCCTGCAAGTTCCTCGGAGAACACGAAAGAGGAGGGAACAAAGAGGTCCCTGTCAGCGAGTCAAGAATGAACGCTATGTGCGGAGGGCTCTGCCAGGCCGGGGGAGAAGACTCACCGTGGCCTCAGCTGCCCTCAGAGCTGCTTGGTTTCCCTGATCAGTTCTAGCCTGAAGATTCACCAAAGTAGCTGCCAAATGGGTGCAACTAACAAGTGTACAAAAAGAGCTTACTGAAGTGTGTTTACACTGTAGTCTAGACATAGAAGTTGTATTATTTTGTCCCTTCCAGCTGTTCAATTGCTAATCAAGCACTCATCTTAGCTACATATTACACAACACACAAAAAAGCACAAAAACGCCCCACAGGCCTGTAAGTTGTATGTCGTCAATCAGAGCTTTTTTTTTTATTTACCCAGAAATGTTTGTCACTCCAGGATGTACGATTGCAAGACACCTTGAGGATGGCCTCACATAGAAACTTCCTGGCTGCAGTCAAGTCTAAATGTTACAACAGATGCTGCTCCTACGTGCAGGAAAACACTAATTCTGAGTCACTGTACAATTACACACACTCCAAAGTGATGATTGGGTGTCCTTCCCCTACATTTTATAGATGAGTTGCTCATTGCCGTCATGTTTCCAGTTGAAAAGTGTAGAGGACAGATTGTCATTCAATTTGTCAAGTAAATCTTTACTGTTTAGCCAGCTTCAAAATACAGTCCAGGACAGAAATATGCCCCGTCTTCAAAAAAAGCATTCATCTATATTATTTAAATACCGAAATCGCACTGAATCATTGAAACGGATACGCTCCAGTGTAAGCCCTTATCGCCACAGCTCAGCATGCATGGTAAAATCAATACAGGCCAACATACAAACAGTTATCATTGTGTGTGCAGTTGTGGGACAACAGTTCCTCACCAGTGAAGAAGACCGTCGGCGAGTCCGTTTGTTCAAACAGCCCCGCTGTCCTCGAGTCAAACCGCAGCCAAAGTCCCACCGCTAGGACTCCGGTACCTGCCAACTAAAGACAGGGAACATATGAAGAGAAAACACACCACTCAGACACTTTACAAGTCTTCATTGATGATAAACCACTGAAAATACACCCTAACTACTAACCCTAATCTTGGTAAAACCTGTAGAACGCGAGCACTTACGGTATTAATAAATAAAGCAACAGACTTATATGTTGACGATTGCCTCATCCAAACAACCGTCCCCTCGGCAACCGCAACAGCCCCGTCACTTCTACATAAATTTCCCAGTGATGTTTGGCAACAGGAAGCGGCGCCAATTGTCGTCGTTTCAGATTCAGCGGGCCGACGGTGAATCACTCCACCCTGAGTCATTCATAAACAGTGGCTTCCAGGGAGTCTAGCTCATTGGAAATAAATAGTCACGGCAGAAAAGGATTTTTAAAAAATGAAAATCTCAAGTTCCCTGCAGCACTTTGTATGTGCAATCAACAGTTTGCTTCTCATTCTACACCACAACATGAACACACCTCACAGTTTTTGCTAGTTTTTTTTTTTTTTAATTCGTTTCTGCTTTGTGCACACCCGTCAATTAAAGAAAAAAGGGCTGGAAAACAGGAAGTGCGAGTGCTCCCACTGAAGCGGGTGGACACTTAGGGGAGCTGGGGTGTTTGTGTGGTAAGTAGAAACAGCCCGTTGCCCCTGGAGACTTGCATTAGCGCTCATTAACTGCAGCAGTGCTCTGTGGTTGTTTTCCACTGATGGCACAACAAAGATGGATTATTCCTGAGGGGCTTTTACTCTAAAACAACATATTCTCTCAGGATAGCAGGTAAAAAGGAACCGAGGTTGCAGTCTTAGCTCAACCACAACAGGCAGGAGAGATTTAAGCCTGGACAAACAGCTCTGGAAAGCTGGTAATAATTAGGGACAACGCTGCCATTTTGACGGTTGGGATTTAAACAGTCTGGAACTTTTACACAGTGGAAAAAAAGGGGCGAACTATTTTAAACCAGCGTTCCATAAGAAACATTAGAAGCTCATAAACGTGGCCCCCCGATCTGCGTCATTCCTTGTTCGGGTCCCGGGGGGGCGTGGCTCCGGCGTGCCCGACAGGCTTTACGAGTCTAACCGAATCAGCCCGTTTAAAAATCGGTGGGGAAAACATCTGCCGCTACTGGAACTGGATTCTTTTCGACATGCTTGCTGAAAGGTTCCGACAGAAAGCCGTTTAAAGCTGCGGCTCCTTGTTCGCCAGTCAGCGAACGCATCACGGGACGAGGAGCAGCTGCTGCCAATCAGGAGAAGAAATATGTTGACTATATTTAGTCCGAATGGAGCAGGAACAGCCTCAAGTGGTCCCAGCTGAACTTAATTACATAAAACGCGTCGGAAATTAAAAAGGGAGCAAATTATTTGGGGAAACAACTGCATAAATTCACTTTCACGCGCCCAGAGACTGGCGCCAGATATTCAGTGTTGCTCTCAATGTCCAGGAAAGTTGCGGTTTAATTTCTTCCCAGACAACGTTTCAAATGTCCCGTGCGTGTGGAGACACGTGCTCGTACACAACAGGCGATGCCATCAAAACACTCCGCGTTTTATTTCTATTAAAACACTTTTAAAACATCCTCGCGTGTCAGGCACATGTAAAGTTGTTTCTTTACAAGATAAGTAGTTAGTCGATTCCCTTCAAGGAAGATTACGCACAAAAACCGAACTCGCGCGTAAACAGGCGTGGCACGTGAACGCAGCACTACGTACCCAGAAGAGAAAGTTGAAGATAAACATCAGGTACTTGATGCACTGCATTGCCCCCATGGCTCCGGAATTTCGACAATCTTCACGAGTAAAAGTCAAAACGACCGAAGAGTTCGGCTTTTAGAACGTCTCTGGCACCGAGAGGTGAATCTGGGAGGGTTTGTGTCTGGACCACACCCATAAATGTTGGACGAATGCCTTACCTGTGTGTGCCCGAGCGGGGGAGGTGCAAACGGAGGCCGGGGAGGGGCAGTCCGACACGGTCGCGTTTCCTGAATGACGTGATGTTCGCGTCCTATTTTTGTCAACGGTGGTGCGTTTTAGACGTGTGAGATCGTGGGCTTTTTTAAAACACTGTGTTTGAAATGCATTTAATTTCAAACCATTCTGCGGTGCACAATAATCGCTAATAATGCCTTACCGAGCATCTGGAGGGGATCCTGATGAAATATTTCCAGAAAAGTCAGTATTTCCCCGTGTCACAACATCATAATTAAAAACATGCTGCATGTTTGTGGTCTTCCAGGGGGAAACGCCATATATCAAATATTTCCACCCTGAAGGAGTTATTCAGATGCCTGAATTGATGAGTCAGCGTCACGGGAAATGTGTCGATGGCTGATAAACAGGGCAAAAGTGCAAAGATATAGAGAACTGTTCAGTTCGAAGTAAGTAAAATTAGAGAAAAAAAGGAACTGAAATACACAAAATATTTAGATGCGCCCCTGGTGGAAGATCGGGTTAGCCCAGGTTATTATAATACACTGAACTTTCATTTGGGAAGAATTTCTAGAAATTTTGAACATTTTTGTAATTTTTTAACCCTTTGCTCCTCGGGGTGGTGATGTTTGCATTGGCTTGACAACACATAGATGATGTAGATCCATAGATTGGTTTTACACTTTATTGGCACCTTATTGTAAAAATGCCATCGCCCAAATTACCGTCCTATTGTCCACGCCATGGGAAATATTTCGCTAGCTAGTCCTCCAATGGTTAGACGGCCACACCTATATTGTTATTACGTCCCTCAATGGAGGTTATTACAGGCAGCTCTTGTTGGTTTGAAACAATTTATGAAAGGATTTTGATGGAATTTTTAGGAAACTGACAATCGACCAAGGAGCAGATGGTTACATTTTTGGTGATGGACATTCAAAAGATCAAAACCAAAATATAAAACAACCTATGTTAATTACACCGGGTATGCTGCCTAGTTAAACTGTATATGTACTCCACTGGTGCTGGTTATTGAACAACCTTCATTAAAGACATGACAACTCACACGTCTGCGCTCTCGACTGCTTTTTCCCCTAGATAATATTGTGATTTCATTACTTTAGTTTTTGAGTCATCTTGGTGTCAACAAGAAAGGATGTTGATGTCACCCTTTTATTTATATCACATTACAGAATGGGGAAAATAGGATCAGAGTGCACATCAAATTGATAAATATGAACGCAATATCATATTTGCTCCAATATGGGTTGCTTTCAGATAAGCCGAGTTAATGTCCTTTTTCTTAGTTTGGAGACGAGACTTGCTGATTTCTGCAAAATTGCAGTTTAGTGCAAAAGGAGAAACAAAAAAGGTGTAAAACTTACCCAAAAGAAGAAATTGAAGACGAAGATGGCATACTTGACGCACACTTCCCAGCTGCTCAAAGCCGTCATCCTTGCGTTGTCTCAAAGGAGTTTATCTGCTGTCTGTCCCGGTTCAGTTCGATTCGGTTCGGATCGATCCGCCCTGTCAGCTGTCACACAGACGGGGGCGCGCTCAAACGATGCTGCAGTTCACGTGTCCGATCCGTGAGGAAACGCCCACAGATGATGACAACGACTAAACTGACTCTTTCACACAGGTTTATACTCATGTGAATCTTAATTTATACAACATTTCATAAATGTGTGTTAAAGTTCGAAATAACTAAGAAATAACGTAAAATAAACAGGAGGCCATTGAAATAAGATGAAAATAAAAGGAGTGAATGAAACACTGGGTGTTTATTTATCTATATATTCTAAGAAAGAAAAAAACACGATTGTCATTTGTGAGAATTCAAACTCAAAAAGCTCAAAGTGCAGCACAAACCCACATCTGTTTGCAGCCGCTGTGGATGCTGATGCTGACGAAGGAAGACAGAACCGCTCAGAACCACAGAAGCGTGGCTATTAAACTCAGCGATTAACAAAAAAACCCCGAAAGATTTGTAACATCGACTGGTGTCACTTGCACAAAAACTACGCGTTTGGTTGAAATATTGTTCATTGTTGACAAAAGGTTGTTTTGAAATGCTGTCAACATTATGATGCATTTTAATTTAAGAAAAAAAGATGGAAAGCCACAAACCCAGATGTGTTAGTGCTCGCCGAGTTGCATAAAAGACTGTGTGTTCCTGTAAAACAACACAGCCTTCATGTGCTCGGGTGTGTGTGTGTGTGAGAGAGAGACGGGGGGAGAGGGGGGAGTGTGTGTTTAGTGCCCAAAACAACTCAGCATTCATTTCTGGAGCTATTTACAAAGATTTTCTTCACTTTCTCTCTCGCTCTGTCCTCTCTTCTCTCTCTTTCTCTCTGAGCCAGTGAGGAAGATGAAGAAGAGTATTATCTCCAATTACCGTCGCCACAGACATTGTAGTAACATCAGGTATTAATTAACCAATGCCTATAAAAAGAATGAGATTTAAATTTGGTCATTATTTGTCATCTCCATCATTTGAAACGCAGAACGGAATTGTGGAGTTCCTGTTCTCTCCTGACATCTAGTGGTTATATGGGCGCATTGCAACAACGTCGGTTAAAAGAAATGTTTTATTTTTCTTGTAGAGCATTTACTTCACTCGGAGCCACAAATTATTCCGCAAACAGTTTTATTTAAATATGAACGATAACATAACATATAACATAATATGAACATAACAATTTACAGCAAGGAGAGCCATAGATCTGTCTTCCATATTGTTCATGAGACCTCTGGCTTACCTGACTTAGTATGTTTACATTTTGTGCTTTTATCTAAGTTGTTTCTTTAAAAAACTTAACACGAATGAGCCACTTGATGTACATTTTTGGGAAATATGATTTTTCAATCGATAATCTGGCTGCAGAAACAATGTGGAAGACACAGTAATTCACAAAATTTTAAAATCAGAATCAGTACGTGGATGTTTTATTGGATGTTTTATCCTCTATCTGGTCAGTTTTGCACAACGCTCTATAATAATGTTATATGTAATATTTAACAGCATATGAAATAGCACAAACTGAAATGTAAATGTATTTGTAATTAAATCTCTTTTATCACCCACATTTGTTGGATATGAATTTTCTTTAATCACTTACAAAAGGCCCTGTTGGGGTCCAGGGTTCCGGAAAATTGGACGAGCGCTTCCCTGCTGTCCATGAGGACTGTCAGTTTGGTTTGCTAAGTAAAGACTAGTTGTTGGACTTGTTAAACGTGATAACTTTATGTGCGTCCTTGCTCATTGTGTCCTGCAGAGGGTAATGTTGTTCACGTGCGTCATGGACGTGACGTCACCAACACTACCTATGTACCTGTTGCGGTATTGTTGTGAAACAGAGCGGCAGCTCACTGCATCTCCCTGTCTGATTAATTAAATATGCCTAGAGGAGGCAAAAGAGAATTCTGTTCTGACAGTGTGAATCTCCACCGCAAGGCACTTTGTCCTACAGGACTTTTTATCGCTGCGTCTTGCCTGCTTTCGGGTCCTGTATAAACCCAACCTTAACACTCAAATTCTGAGTTCCTGGCTCTTTTAGTTTATTTTAAACTTGCGTTGCGCTATAAAAATCCTGATCTGACGTCACCGCTCGCCCTCACGCTCTCGCTCTGGCGTAAATGAAGTGGCCATTAGCCAATCAGCAGCGCCCATCCTCGGCGCGCGGACCAATCAGAGGGCTGTGCGTGCGGCAGGACCGAGACAGCCGCGCTTTCCTTCACGCTCGCTGGGTATCAGCAGAATCACCTGTGTGGCTCTTCTCACCGATCCAGACGGATGGGAAACCATCAAGAACCCCCTGCCGCCGGGCGTCAAGGCGGAGGCTGACCTCTCTGGTACCGGCATGGCTCGGATCGGGCCCGGTTCGCCTCACTCCCGCGGTAACATCAAACTGGACTCGTTCCTGAGGAGAAACACGGACCAGGCGGTGTACGAGAGGATCCGATCTTACGAACCGTGCGTGGTGGTCTCGGAGACCATCAACAAGGCGTACATGCACGTGGTGCTGAGCGACGAGCTCGTCTTCCTGACCGAGTACGCGCCGCGGACACTGACCGCGGCGCTGAGTTTCAGGCGCGTGCGTGACATCAAACTGGTGAGATAAATTACAGTTAAATGGCTTCGATGTGCAATTCAGATGATTACATTTGAATTAATCTGATTCGTTTTCTTAATTCCGTTTAAATTTTTAATACGTTTTCTTATTCTTAAACAAGGTTAATCCGATTAAATTATAATGTCCGGGCTACACCTGTAATCTGGGAAAATTACATCACCGCGTGTGAAGACAATCAGGCTCCCGCTGTTTGTTTGATCCGCTTTATATGTTCGGATTACAGCTCAGATTGGCTAAATCTACTTAACACCTTTTGGGTTTTACCGCATCGTCGAACCGTTCCAGTGCACCTTTTTACAACATTTAAAATGCTCTCATGATTTGATCGAGCAGGTAAACTTTGCTTGGTAAAAAAAAATACCTCAGCGCCACCTGTTAAAAACAAAAAAAAACAAAAAAAACCCTGAAGTCTGTCCAGTTTAGCCAGGGTCGTAATTAGATGGGATTAACTGCATGTTACACATTTGACCTCTGACCTATGTGACATAACAAGATAACAGAGGAAATAAGTCTGTGTGCCGTCGACTTTTTTTCCCTAGATAATCGGTGTTATTTGGGATGATTCTATGTAGAGAAATCGAAGGCAGTATCATTAATAGATTACAGTTGAATCCACACATTAAAGGCAGCAAAAACCTGCGATTGTGATCGTTCCATAAGAAGATTTGTGATGAATTTGCCCTGCAGGTGAACGACCTCCCCGATTTCCTCCGAGGCAAACACCGAGAGCTCTGTCAGCACATACGGATCACTTACGTCACCGAGGAGCCTGTCAGGAGGAGGGCTCTTTGGTCGAGCAAAGGCCAGAGGTCACCCCTTCCTCCTGCCGAACCCCCCTCTCGCCGAACCAGCCACTGCCCACCGACCACACGCACCTTTGAAGGTAACCCCCGTTATGTCAGGTGACCGAAATCTCAGGTGTAATCAAACCCAGAGTGGGCGAGTGGCTCAGCTTACCTGTTTCCTCTGGCTGCAGTTTAACCACCCTGTCTTTTTTTTCCCCAACAGGAGATCGTACACAGAGGTGAGTATTACATACACACACTCACACACACACACACATGCGCGCGCACGCACTCACGCACGTATGCGTGTGCCGATCAAGTGACTCATGCCTTATTTAAAAAAAGAGAAACCTCAGTTTACCTGCTTGTTGTTAATGTTTTGCATTTTCCCCCCACAAAATTGTATTAAACCCTAACATTTATATTTTATCTAATTATGTGGCAAATGCTCTCTGCTTCCAGCGTCTGGATGTATGCTTTGTTTTCTTTGCACGTAGCTGTGGATTAAACATCTCTGGATTATGGGCCGGATGCTTATGGGTTGTGTTTTATACTGAATTCTCTTCCCGCTGTACATTTCCCGCGTATAAAGTGTGTGTGAGAGGAGCGGAAGCACACACAGATGATCTGTCACTGTTGCCGGGTAACATCAAACGCCGCTTGATGTGTGACGCAAATACTGGCTCAGGCTTATATCTGTCTCAAGTGCAGTTTACCCCCGGGGGTAAACAAACCCACCTGGATTAAGATGCATGTTTGGTTTGACCCAGCCATGAGAAAGGCGACAGTTACATTTTGGTCATTTATCAGATGCTTTTGTCCAACGCGACTCAGTGAGAGACACAATCAAACCACCCTGTGACCCAAAGACTGGCCCACGGTCCTAAAGTACCCAGCACAAGGGCAACAATCACCTCTCAGCGCACAGCTGTGGAGAGGGAGTGAAGAGGGATGTAAAGAGGAGAGGAGAGTGGGGGTGAGTAGAGGGGAGGAGAGAGACAAGTGCTGTTGGAAGAGCTTTGTCCTCAAGAGCTTTTTGAAGGAGGAGAGGGTGGCCCCTGCTCTGGCAGAGCTGGGAGGGCGATCCGCCAGATGATGCTCGTGTGGACGACGTTACCGTGAGCTCCAACACGCTTCAAGTGAGAGGGAGCAGCTCCAGCTAGGACTGTAGGTCGGCATGTGATGTTTAGTTAATGTGGAGCTCAATCAGTGGGGGTGAGAAGCACCACGTTTCACTTTCTGCGTAAAGAACGAGGCAAAAGTGTCAGCTGGGAGTTCAGCAGCAGCAGCAGGAGGAGGAGGGCTGAGCAGGGTTATAACAGGAAGGAGATGTTCAGAAGTGAGGAGATCAACGTGCAGCCTTCATCTCCTACTTGTGTTTACAGTTCATTTTCACCCTGATCCAGTTCAGAAGACTTTTCTTCTTCTTTGGTTCTTGTTTCTGTTCATTTTCTTTCACCCTTTCCATCTGCAGCCCAGTTTCATCTCTTTCCTCAGGCTCAGGCAGAGATCCTTCAGATCTTGTATCAATATCATCTCCCTTCTCTGGTGTTTTTCACACATTTTTCTACTTGTGGTCGGGGATTTACAATTTCTTGGTATTTCACTCGAGTGACTTTTAGGGAAAATTCTATTTTTGTTCCTTAAATAAACTTGTGAATGAGATAATATACAGGATATCCATATTTACTTTTACTGTCTGGTCTTCAGGAACTACAATGAAATAGAGATTCGGCTGTTGGCCTCTGCACACTCCAAGACTCTGAGCCTCATCAGGGTCCCGCAGCCTCCGTCCCTGCTTCCGCTACAACTGTCGTCACCCGCAGACTCGCACACCTCTCCTCTGTCACCCCCTAATCCAAGATCAAGCCTCCCCCAACGTGACCAGGTAGGGACTGGCAGACTGGCCGACTTAGGCCAGTTGAGCGTCTTTAAAGTTTTGCTTCAATGTTCCAGGTGCCAAGGAGGATCAGGTCGGTCCTGTCCCGCCTGCTGAAAAGAGACTATGTGTGTAGCGGAGAGGAGAGGGAGGCGGAGCTCCACCTTTACGCTGTTTCACGTGCATCTAGACTTTACCTCCACCTGCAAAGCTCATGGAACAGTTTTATTATTGTGAGTGAAGACAGGAAGAGACGGAGATTCATCTCCCTAATTTTCCCTTTAAATATATGCAAGCCTTTAGTAACAGCTCACAGATGTATAATTTCATGATTGTCAGAAGTATTCAGTATTTACTTTCAGTATTTTTCTTCTTTGGCAAAATATATAATGCCTACATTATCCACAATGCAGTAACATGTGGAAAGTTGAAATAGAAGCATATCTAAGGCCTCCATTGATAATAGGTACAAAACACACTTTAATTGAAGACTCAAAATTATCCCTCCTTACTCCTGGAATAGACTTTATTTTGAAGTCTTCATAAAATTGTGTGTGTGTGTTTCCAGAGGTCGACTCTACTTTTGGACCCGCTCTACAGAGGAAGGTGCAGAGCTCTGTCTGACTCATCTCCTGGAAAACAACTTCCTGTTGTGAGGTTGGAAAACTGCTAACGATGCAAACAGGATGGTAACAGACAAACTCTCTAATTCTGTGTGTGTGTGTGTGTGTGTGTAGCCGTGAGAGGACAGCTCACCTGTTGGCTCAGCTCAGCTGTGAGCTCCTGCAGGAGGGGGTCAGTGTGGAGCGGCTGTACCTGCTGCTGCAGGAGTTGAGAACAGCGGCTCACCGCAGCGCCGCTCTGTGTCGACTCTTCTGGAAGGTTAGCATTGATGTTTGCGTTGTCATAATTGATTCTCCATTACTTTTAATACTGATTCTGTCCATTACCCTGACATCTTTCTACAGTGGCTCAGAATGGACAAACTTATATAAGAACTTTAGTATTTGTGATTACAGCAATGTCATTATTTTTCAGTGCTGAGTTCTTTTTATTGACAACAGATCTCAGGACAGGAAATTCCTGTAGATGTGTCCTCATGCAGTAATTCTGTGTGTAAAAATGTAGAAATTACCTGCCACGCATGACACAAAGTCAGAGATTTGTTCTGCCTGGATGCACTTGGGTGAAGATGTCCTCACGTGTTCTATATTTTCCAGTCCAGGGATATTTTTGTCTTCCTGGTTCAAACTCTGGAGGAATCTCTGCATGGCTGTCAGAGCAAACACGGAGAGTACACAGCAGATCAGCTCCTGTAAGCTTCAGACTCGTGTGTGTGTGTGTGTGTGTCTGTCTGTAAGCTGCTTGTTATTTTACACAACGAGCTTTCTGGTCATTTAAGGACTAACTCGTTTTTATCCCTACGCTAAGAGGTTAAATTCTACACAAATGACATCAAGAGCGCTGGTCCAGAGCAAGACATCAGCAGTGTTTGACATGTTTCTAAAACAGAAGTAAAACATGTCAAAGAGGCATCCTACAGCTAAAGAAATTCCTCCACACTCACCAGTTTATTATCACTGTCCTGGCAGACTGTGTGAATAATGGAACGTTAAAGTCGTTTGAAAATCAATGACATAAAAAACAAGAAAACTATATTTTAATTTTGTACAAACCTTTTGTCAACATCACAAAATACATTGTTACATGTAACTTGTATTTTTGCATTAATATTTTAAACGTGAGTTAAAAAAAACAATTAGAATTGAATTCAAATATGATGTACAATCATTCATTTACTTGAAAGAACAAGGGATTATTAGCTTTGAAGCGATCTCTACTGACTTGTTGAAACTGTATTTACTCTGACGCCATCTGGGCCCCAGCCTGAGCACTCTGACCGTGCAGACACTCGCCATCATGTTCAGAGGGACGGAGGGTGAACCGGCCAGACTTGACCTGCTTTCTGCTGAAAAGTAACCACCTCCCCTGTCCTCTAGTTTAAATTTTGAATACTTTAACAGCTTTTTAAAGGTCTCTCTCCCCCGTGCAGGGGTGCTCTGGCCTCCAGGTTGCTGCTCGTTCTGATATGTGATCCAGAGATCCAAAACCAAGAACGTGACTGTGAGGTGAGCTACCTACTGTTCATTTCTGTTGTGTTTTTAACCCCGTTTTTAATCTTTTTCTTGCTTCAGGCATTGCTGCAGGAGTATCTGGATGCTTCCTGCTCGCTGCTGTTTGAGCTGCTGCTTTTAGGCCAAGAGGTCAGTTTCTGTTGAACCTCACATGTTGATTTATTCTACGCTCCTGCAGAATTCAGGTTTGTTTTTGCATTTCAGGCCAGCACATATTCCTTTGCTGACAACTTCCTGTCAGTAGGCTGGATCCTTCGAGTTGTGCAGCCTCATCCTCACCTGGTAACTGGAGGTTTCATAGTCAACTAATTATCAGTGTGTTTAAAATCAAGTCCTGATTTCCCCCCTCTCTGTAGTTGTCCTTCCTTGGTTACCAGGTAAAGCAGATGGTGCTGGTTCTGTCAGACCTGGAGGATTCCTCTCCGAGTCCTGCTGAGTCTGTTCTGCTGTACCAGCGCTGTCGCCTCCTGCTGGCTTGTCTGCAGTACAACAACCAGCTCTCCCAGCACCTCCGGTCAAAGTTCAGAGAGGAGTTCAGGTCTGTGTCGCTGCTCTTGTCTCATCAATCTTCAACAAGTCAGTTTTGCTTTGATGCACAGCCATGATTGTATGTGAAAAACAGACTCTCCTCCCCAGGTACTTTTTGAAGCCATCATGTGCAGAGGAGAAGCTGCCGCCTCACTACCCGATCAGCCAGCCGACAGTGCGGCTGATTGAGGAGCTGATCAGTCTGAACAGATGATGGAAAGATTGTAGAGAGGACTGACAGTGTGTGCCTTAGCTGAAGTAAAGAGTGGTTCTGTTTGTTGATCTGTGCTGTTGGATTTAACTGCCTATGTCCATAAACATTTCCTGTTAATAAATGTACGATAAATCTCCCTGGCATTTCAATTCATATTGTTGAAAAAAAAAAGATAATGCTGAGGAAATGTGATTAAGATCAGGCAGATATTTTGTTTTCATCTGAAAAGGTGAATCCTACAGTCCTTTGCTCTGGGTGATGGCCTGATAGTAGGGTGCAAACATGGTCCTCCACATCTGTTTGAGCAGCTGGAATAGTTTGAAAATCCACATGAATGAGGATGGAAGAGCTGTGGGGACAGAAGGAGACGGATAAAGATGTTGCTGCAATTCAGTGTGATGGAATCAACAAATGTCCAACCTGGATCCAGGCGCAGAAACAGCAAGTAGAGGAGCATCGCCGCGAAGAAGATGCTCTGGAATCTGAATGAGCCAGAATGAGTCAACAGCAATTTCCTGTAGAGGAACTTGAGCATGGCTTCAACTTTACAGAGGACACTTCCTGCAGAAGACAGCAGAGTCAGAGATGCAGTCTGCCTTTGTAGTTGTGATAAACGATCCGTGTTACCTCGTGCTGAGATGACATCTGCAGTGGAGTTTTGACTGGAATTTAGAGGCAGTTCTTGATTTTGCTGCTCTTTTTCCTCCAAAATCTCAAGTGCTGTTTGCCTTTGGTGTTCTGTAAACACGCTGGTTCCAATCTCCCCTAGGATCAGCTCCTCAGCTTCTTCTCTGTACTTCAGAGGAACGAGGACGTGCAGCAGGTACAGCTCGGCCACCGTCCTGAATCCTGACACGCTGCGGTTGGATGGACAGTGTAACCAAACTCTGGCTGTCTCCTGCATCACTGCTGGCTCTCCTACTTTAGAGTACAAGAGTATGCTGCCAAGATAAGAGGGAAACCTTTCAGCCTCCTAATATTATAAAGTAGTAATAATGCTCACAACACATAATCAGTTTTATGACATTTAACATGGAGGGGGAATTATGTAAACCACACTAATAATAATGTGGGCATTTATTTGCTTGTAATGAAATATCTTAAACTCTGCTCACCACAACTGCACTATTTGGGCTGGGATTTTCTCCTGGTCCTCATACTGCTGAAGGACCCATGGAAGGGCAGCACGCCACTGATTAAGCTCAGCTAATGCTTGAATCCCTACGGTGCAGAAACCTGCCTTATACTCCAAACATCTGCAAAGTCAAAAACACAGGAACAGTCACGTCACACGATCGAGCTGCAGGGAAGATCGAAATGATGAAATATATCATTCACCTGTTGTCCTCCAGCTCCATGCTGGCGAGACCCTCCAGTCCTTTGTTGCATGTGCCAAATGCTGCCTGGAAATCTGTGTGGACCATCATTTGCTCTGCAGCAGTCTCCAACAGGCTGAATGTCTTCATTAAGGATGAAGTTGGTGGCGGGCTGCACACATAGCCCCAACTGTGTGCATTACCCGCAGTGTCCGAACACTTGCTCATAGTTGTCGAATCTTAAACCAATACACGATGAAATGGTTTACGTTCTGAGAACTTGCACTACTTCTTATAACTTATTGTATACCTGGTCGGTAATAAATGGGGTTCAGACGTTTATTGCGCACTATCTGTAACTCCAACTCGTTTACTGTCTATAATCCATAATCTCTTTCCGGGTTCAATAGTTCTATCCAACCAGGCTCTACTATACTAAAATAGCCAATCACGTTGCTTTTTCTTGGAATTACGTAATCACTTCCCCCCTTCGTTTACACGTGCACAACTGTGGTGCGCATTTTTGTCCACGGGAGAAAAAATAAGCGGTGAAGCTACTTTTATGTAAGTGACCGGTTGTATTTTAGTTGTGGAATAACGCGACGAAGCTATGTTGAGCGAAGATGTGTGCCAAACGATTGAACCGTATCCGTAATAAAGTAGCAAAGTAATTAGCATTATAGCTAGCTACAGTATTAGCCGTAGCTTACACATGCAGTATCTGCTCACGTAACACAAATTACCACGATAAGGTGGCAATACAAGACGTTAGGTAAACTGTTCTCTTCGTTCTTTTGTTGTGACCGAGTTTAACTTCTTTAAAATTGCGACGACCAGGCAACTTCGTTAAAGGTCCGATCGAAATATGTGAGTCGACGTCACATTGAAGTTGGCGTCCAACAATCTAATCTGTAGTTTATGAACATTTACCTTCCATCCCCTGAAAGTAAACACTGTGTTGCTATATCACTACTGAGTATTTAAATAATCCTGCCAAGATGAAACGGTCTGTGCACTGTCGTTTAAAACTACAAAATTTACTGGATCCAATTTCTAAAATGTAAAAATGCTAGTCATTAACACATCACGAGCATCCGTTCTAATGTAAATAACCATATGCATTCTGATTTAAGCCATTTAATTAGCCCGGGGCACTTGCTTGCTTGCTCTCAGAATGGCAAAAAGCCTTCGAAGCAAATGGAGGAGAAAGATGCGGGCAGAGAAGAGGAAGAAGAACGCTCCCAAAGAGCTGGCCCGTCTGAAACAAGCCCTGAGTCTGGACAAGAAAGTGGACGATGTGATGGCCGAGGTGCAGGAGATTGCAACGGTGGTGCCAGCGGAGAAAATCAAGAAGCAGACCGATGTGGAGATGGCGGAAGCGGAGGGTGACGGTGAGGTCCTCGGCAGATAAATGGCTTTTTAAAGTCCCTCACAGTTAAAATGGCCCGCGTTTCTCAATCCTTGTTCCGTGTGTTACAGAAGGGAAGATGGACATGGACAGCAAGCGCAACAAGAAAACCATGTTGGATGAGAACGGTCAGTACCCTGTTTGGATGAATCAGCGACAGGCCAAAAAGCTGAAAGGCAAACGGACAACAAAGAAAGTTGGTCAGGGTAAGAAGAAGAAGGGCATCGCCTGGTGAGCCTGACGAAGCTGCTTTGGCTTCACCTGAAGGACTATTGATGCAGAAACGCCTGATCGCAATGGAGATTCTGCTACCAGTTCTGGATTACAGGATTCCTAGGTGATAAAATAATTCACCACAAGAAAAAACATTTGTTCTGATTGAACCTCCGCTTTGGATCAGTGTGAGCAAGACTTTAACACGTTGGCAGATAGCTTTTCTTGGTGGTTTTTAGCCGTAAAAATCCTCAAAATGGACTCAGATCTGCCACATAAGGTTTTAACGCAAACGTTTGTTGTTTAAGTCAGTTCAACGCCAATACGTCAACATCTCTGAATTTCCTTCCCATGTCGTAGCACAGAGACGTGTGCAAAACCATTTACCAACTGTTGTAAGTAAATGTTAAAGTTTAAAGCTGCCCATTTTTGCCTCGGATAATGAGTCTGAATTATTATGAAGGGCTGAATGGGATCCCAGTGACTTTACTGTACATTTATGTACTGCTGTGAGAAAATTAAAGTTGGTTTTGAGCATAATAAAAATGTATTTACTGCTTTCAGTTAATTTACTGACAAATATGAGGTGACAGCTTCCACTTGGGTCCAAATTTGTTCTAATTTAGCGTTTAAATTGCGTTGAATAAATTAATTGTTGCTTTGGTGTGTGAAAGAAAAAATATTTTCACACACCAATTAGTGACAGTAAACTTGACCTCTGATCCTTTACACACCAGTAGTGACTAAACACAAGGGAGCAATGGGGATTGGGTGCCTTGCTCAGGGGCACCCCAGCTCATGACCTGTGCCAAGATTGGAACCTCTAAAGTTCCTGTCCACTTATTCCCGCAGATAAAAACGGAATTCATCTCTCAATATATGACTTTAAAGAGTCGAACGGAATTTCATTGACCAGTAATCGACAATTTGAACTGATATGACGTAAACGGTATTCATGGCGTGTCCCACCGGCGGCCACTAGAGGGAGACAAAGGCAGGATCTGATGGCATTAAATGTCCTGGTGATGTAAAAAAAATCAATTTTAGGAATACCGAACAAGTCCAATCAGTTTAATAATAGTAATATAATTGTGTTTATGACCTCTAAGACAGATTTGGAGGTGTACACACTGCCTGCTACAGCAGTTTGACGTAGACTGCTGGGAAGAGCCCGACGTGCCCGTGACACTGTCCTTTCCACCAGCCCTCATCAATCATCTCGATGTGGGTGATGATATCATCAGGGTTGAAGGAGATCTCGTCGTCAGCCTCTGCGGGGCACAGAAGATGGAAAGGTTTGACCCAGAGAAACATGGGGGGAGTACCAGAGAATGAAACAGCCTTTCACCTCCCACGTAGTCGTAAATCGCCACGGCCGTCTGGCCACCCGACAGGTCCTCGTATTCAGCGTCATCTGTGAGAGAAACGTTAAGCTGATTATTTCGCTCGTCAAAGCCTGGAGATCTAACTGATGGCTAACTCTTTGGACCTGCTGGCACAGGAGGAGCCACTTCGCTCAGTTCTTCATACACTCCCTTGTCGTCCTCCTCCTCCTGCTCCTCCACCTCGTCCACCTCAGTTGACCTGTGAGGCAGCAGGGGAGCGTCCGTTTCCAGGAAGTCGCTCGATCGTGGAGGCAGAGCCGGTGGCTCCTCGTATAGCGCCTCCTCCTGGAAACATCAGAGTCTCTGACTCCAGATCTTTCAAAAATACTGAGATCTGAAGGATCTGACAGATATTAACATCAATAAAAGCACCATAAAAACAACTGTGGATTCATCTGAAAAGAGGAGGTTATGGAACGTCTGATGTCGGTAAATCCGAGCTTCACCTCTGGCTCTGGCCTTTCTTCTATTGTTGGTGTGTTCGCTCTCACGTCTGGTGGCGGATAATCAACCTCTGGTGGCGGATTATCAACCTCTGGGACCACATCTGGAACATCTGGGTTTTTGTCCTCTTGGCTGATCTGCTCCTGGGGGAAAATAAAGAGGCCGTTTATGCAGATGCAGCCACCAGGGGCTGGTTCTGAGGCTGGTTCTGACGCCATCGTGTGTTGTGAGCATGGACCTCCTGTCTGTGCCTGGCCACCTCTCGCTCTCTGCTCTCTCTGGCTCGCCTTCTGGCTTTCTCCTCCTCGGCCTTCCTCCTGTTCTCTTCGTCCGAGGCCTTGGCCATGCTCTCAAAACGTGCTTTCAGCTTTCCAGCGTCTGTGCTCGCTGCAAATGACGGATAAACTGTGAGTGCGGCATGATGGCGACCTCTGACCTTGCTGTGCGAGGAACATACAGGCCTCAAAGGGTTCTGTCTTCTCATAGGCAGAGGTCGGGGAGTCCATGTCTGAGAAACCAGCCGCGCTCTAGATGGGATTCACGGGATTATTAATCCAGATTGCTACTTTTGTGCGTGTCATGGTGGAAAACAGACGGCAGCGTTGCATGAATTTTTTTTAATCCAAACGCCCCCTAGCGGACAATTGTGCAATTATTGCTATTTAACATGTTGCTGACATTAAATCTGTTACACACCGTTTAGAAATGCTTTTGAATGCAGACAAATGCAATGGATCACGTGGTCAAATAGATGTCCAACTGACCTTATCCATGCGGTCGGTCTGTACGCCATAACGGCCTCCAAAGCCTGATGAGTAATCTGAACACACGCATCCTGTCAGCGTTGGAGTATAGGAGGGACGAACACATGCTGAGCGCTGCCTCACCTTTCTGGGACTGATGTTTCTCTGTCTTGCTCTTATAATCGTAGCCCAAGGCAGCTTTGTCCACTTTCTCCCTCTCCACACCGAACTTCCCTCCAAAACCCTTTGAGTAATCTGAGCGGGAGACCAGAACGAGTCCAGAAGGAAACATTCAAAGGTGACAGCAGCGACAGCGCCGACTCACCTTTCTGAGACTGGTGCTTCTCCGTCTGGCCTTTGTAGTCGTATCCCAGAGCAGCCTTGTCCACCTTCTCCTTTTCCACCCCGTATTTGCCACCAAACCCTTTCGCGTAGTCTGCGGCGTAACGTGAACATCAATCAGTCGCCGCCAAACGTGACCGTCGCTAAACTAATCCCACCTTTCTGAGACTGGTGCTTCTCTGTCTGGCCTTTGTAGTCGTAACCCAAAGCCGACTTGTCGACCTTTTCCTTCTCCACTCCGTACTTCCCGCCGAATCCCTTTGAATAATCTAAAGATGGACATCTTTTAATTCAACAGAAACGTAATTTTAAAAAATAAAAAAATCAGTTGAACGGCACGATAACCTCTCTGAGACGTGTGTTGCTCCACTTCCCCTTTGTACTCAAAGCCCATGGCGGACTGGAAGCACAGAGAAACTTCAGATTTCCTATTTTGCTAAAATAGCAACATGTGATTGTTTGCTCCCGTCTTGGAATTGTGTTCCCACCTTGTCTACGCGGTCTTCCTGTACACCAAATTTCCCTCCAAATCCCTTTGAGGCATCTTTCTGGGACGAGTGCTTCTCAACTTGTGCGACGTAGTTGGTCCCCACAGCTACCTAGATGGGAAAACCCCCCGAAACGCTCAGGAAATATGAGGACAATCCCATCGCCCACCTTTTGTGAAGACGTGATGATAAACCTTGTCCATTCGATCCTTCTCCACTCCGAACTTCCCGCCGTATCCGTACGAGGCTTTGGGAGTCTGGTCCTTCTGCTTCACCTGCTCGTGCTCCACAGCCACCTTCTTCCTGAGCTCTGCCACACTGTTGGTGCAAAACAACACACAGGTGCTCACAGTAAACAGGTTTACGGGTCACTCAACCTTGGTTGCCATGACGACATAAACCTGGATGCAGGAAATCTGCATTTACACTCATGTTTTGGAGTCGTAAAAGGCGTAATATCAGTGCGGCAGAGCTTTAAATCGGTCTGTCGGCATCAGCGTCTTGTGTTACCCATATTAGGGAAGATTTGACAGCTTGTTTCACTTCCTGTTCCTGTTGCTGCACACCTCATCGCAACAGCAGCTCACAGACGGGCGCTCCTGCGTCTCCTACCTGATGTGCTCCTTGCGTCCAGACCCCTCGATGGTCTTCGCTCCCCACCTCTGCTCCTGCTCCGACACGTCATTCTGAAACAGGCGTAAAAGGGTCGGCTGTGACTACCACCAGCATCCTGAGACGGAATCCAGGAAGTACCTCAAAGTCGGGGTCCGTCTCCCAGTCGTCCCCCTCCGCAGACACCTTCATGTCCACATTGTGTCCCACGGCCGACTTCCACATCTGGGAAAGTAACACAAAATGAACCAAGCAGAAAACACTGTAAAACTTGGATGTCTTAAACTGCACATACAACTATTCAGGACATTAAAATTCTTTTTTTAAATAAACTCATGCACATCTGATTGACCAAAAACAAAGCGATTTTCAGCATGAAGGTCAATTTCCTCATGAGGAAACTCCATATTATTAGGGGAAAGCATTTTAAGAAGCTTAAAATGATTCAAGAGCTATTTCTTAATTTAAATAGGATTCATTTACGTGTACATTATCTACAGGAAACGGCGGCCACACTTTAGTATGATTAAAATCGTGACACATTTAAGAGCAATTAGGGCTGTTTTTACGCTGTAATCTGCTGAACTGAAGGTTTTTGGCAAATTGTCTCTTTTTGCGAAGATAAAAACTAAAGGTTAACGCACATTTTCTGCGTTAGTGCTCCTTTACTTCCTTAATATATAATCAAATGTAAAATACGTTTAAATTACCACGTTAAAAACCAAGTTTTGTGGTCACTTACTTGGAAGAAAAATAATTGGCACTTACCTTTTGGCTGTCAGGGTCGTTAGTTTGTGTTTCTTGTGAGAAATTAGATCGAAAAATAAAGCTGCTGGAGGAAGTTTGTCTTGCAGCACGGGATCGCGCAGCTACCACACATGAACGCGCGATGATGTCAGCGAATACCGTAAATACTTTCAAATATCATGGGTGAAAAATGCCAAATATTGCATACTAGGAAACTATGTTTCGTGTCGATAATGGCAAGAAAGTCACATTATTGTTATAATAGTAATAGTCGGGATGTTGTATCTGAGTTGCACCGCTAGGTGGCAGCGTGGCGCCACTTTCAAATGGCGCTCACTTCATATCTAATGGCGAGCAAGAAATAAATTAACTACGGAATCTGGTTATTTTCTTAGTGTAATATTAAAATAACTGGTTCGTGTCTATTAGGGAAAAAAACAACAAAATTACTATTTTTTTATATTTATCCCAAAAATAAAAGGATCTCCATCTGAAATAATCCAGGAAGAGGACCAAATGAAGTCATTTTACATTGTAACTGAAACTACAAACTAAATATTTCATAATACTCAAAAGCAAACTAAAATGCTCAAGGTTATAAATCCTGATTAGTTAATAGGGGGGAGTTTTGGAGTAAAACTACAGGAAATTGAGGAAGAAAAAATATCCCAGCACTTTAATTTTAGGTTTTTATACAGCCCTTTTCAACAGTTATTTACATGTACAGTGTATTTGAGAGGATGCAAGAACTGGAAAAACACTAAAGGAAAGGAATAGAAGGTCAACACCGGTGAGTGATTAAATGAATTTGTTTAAAATGCCATTAAATAATAAATTACGCTACATTATCTTTGTAGGAGCAGATATTGATAACAGACACAGTATTTCTCCTCTGGAATGGTAGTACAGCGATTGCACATTAAGGTGAAAAAAGGTTCTGGACGGGGGATATTATTGGATATGTAAGAAGAAACTCCCTCATCCAGCTAACACACGTAAAAATATGCACGACAATTGATATAAAGCTCCTCTTTAAAGACAAATGGGAATGCATCACAGCAGAAATTGCACCGTGCTCCATTTTTGTGCAGAAAAAGAAAAGGACGGCGTTCAAACAGAAAGCTAAATCTTTCCAGATATGTGCTTATCTTTGTAGTGAGTTTCCAAGAGATTAAAAGCCTTCGCAAATCTTCCGCCTCAGCAACATTTCCTCACTGTATCCGCTAACTTGAACAGTCATTCTTTCCCCATTTGTTTGGTTTGGTTCCGTCCTTGCTCTTCAAAATAATGCAAATTTAAGAAAAATCTGACGTTTCGCAGCAAAGTCTTAATCTTGCTGCCAAAAATGAGCTCACTGATTGTCTGAATTTGCCTGAAGCGCAAAGCTGAACGACAATCCAGTCACACCAACTGAGATTTTCCCCCCTTCCTGTCCTTTGCTAATCAAACAAACACGAGGCCGCGGGCTAGCGTGAGCTGCTCCCAGATTCAGTCGCTGATGGATTCAGACTCTGCTGGCTGAGAAAACATTTAAAAACTAAAAATCAAGACATAATTCCAAACCGCTCCACCATAAAGTGACCCTTTTACAACCTCATCTAAAGGCACATGAAGAACGTCGCTGCCTAAAACGACCCCTTGACTGCTCATCAAACACCCAAATCTAACCAGAGCAACAGTTTAAACAGTAACAACAGGTCCCTGCATCCACCTACAGATCCTGGATCAAAGGTTAGATCTGGTAAAGTGCAAAGTTCATGTGTGGTTTTCGTCCATGGAGCCAGACGAAATCATTGGGTGGCTCGTGTTCGGGCTTCCTCCGACAGGTTCGGTTTCACAGGTACCCGCCCATGCACAGCAGCAGCAGCACGTGCACAGTGAGCAGGTAGAGGGAGAGCAGCAGCGGCGTGCGCTGGCGGGAGCAGAAGGTCACTCGCAGCATCCGCATCCACCCCGGGCTGCCGCGTCGGGACTGTGGGGGGGGGGAGGGAGAGAGAGAGAGAAGGGCGGCGAGGTTAGAGGCAACCCCCGTTATCGTGGTTGTTACGGCGACAAACGCGGCTCCCCGGCGCAGCCTTACTCGGGTGACGGCTCCGTCCGACGGCTCGATGAAAACGGCAGTTTCGGAGTGATCGTCCTCTTGTGCCGAGCGCCACTGAGCCTGGCTCTGACTGCTAACCCTAAGAACAAACGCACGTCAGCCGAACCAGCAACGCTCAAAACAAATCTGAAGCGGCTTTGATCTTTTATAGTCGGCACCGTTTGAGTCGGTCCTGCGTCGCCATTAGCTGCTCCTCTGCCACCGACGTTGCTGCATCTCCTCCTCCAGCCTGACACGGAAGAGAAAAGAGGGGAATTTTCAAACATTCCTTCTGTTGCTGGTTTTTAATTTCCCACGTGCGCGGAACCTTCTCTGCAGCTCTTTGATCTCAGCTTGGTGGGCGCGGCCCTCTAACTGGCTCCGCTGCTGCGGGGCTCCGGGAGCAGTGTCCGCCTCCTCGGCACCCTGAAGGAAGCCCAGAGCGGAGGGAACTCGGTCAGTGCTGCCTCATGTCAGGCGGATTGTGAGGGCTTCCACACCCACCTCTCTCTGGTAGTGCTCCTGCTGAGGCTTGGGCTGGTGGCTGCGGGCCTCCTCCAGCAGGGCGGCGAGCTGCCTCAGTTGCTGGTCCCTGTCTGAGAGCGTGGCGAGCGTCTGCTGCTTCAGCTGCTCCGCTTGAGCCATCCAGTCGATGCGTTCCAGCCTGACACACAGGAAAGCCTCAGTGTGGCGTCTCCCTCGCCCTGAAACAAACGGCGAGGGAAGCGGGCGCCTCACCTGAGCGCTTCGATCTCCTGCCGGCCCGTTTCCACCACGTTCTCCAGCTGCGTTATGACGGCCAGCATGTCTCCGTTCTTCGTTTTCTCCTCCAAGAGCTGCTGGTTGACCTTGATGAGCTCGCCGGCGCCCAGCCGGGCCAGCTCCGACTTCTGCCCGTTCAGTTCGGACAGCTGCGCCTGGATCTGTTCCAGCTGCAGACGCAGAAACGAGAGCGTGAGGACCGAGACCACGGCGCGCCCGAGGATCCCGCTGCTACTCACCAGCCTCTCCCTGTCGTTCTGCAGGGCCTGCAGAGCGTTCTTCAGCCCCCACACTTCTCCGGCGGCGCCCGCAGGGCCGCTCGGCGCCGCGTGGCCCCCTGCCTTGCTCAGCTCCCCCACCTTCAGGCTCAGCTCCTGGACCCTGTCCACGGCCTGATCCCTGCTGTCCTGGAGCGACGCCATGGCCTTGGTTAAGGCCTCGTTCTGCGTTCTGAGCTGCGCCGTCGCCTCTTTCTCCTCCATCAGCTTCTGCTCCACGGCCAGCAGGTCTCTGGCCAGCTCCGCCACCCTTTCCTGAGCGGTCTCTGACTCGGTCCGCATCACGCCGCCCTCCCACTGCAGGTGAGCCAGCTCTTTGCTCTTGCTCTCGTGCTCTTTCCTCTCCATCCGGACGGTCTCCTCCAGAGCTTCCACTTGGGCCCGAGCTGCCTGCAGCTGTTCCCTGAGCTTCTCCACTTCGGCGCCGGGAGCATAAACCACCTCTGCGGCCCGGCTGAGGCTCTCCCGCTCCACTCTGTCCGCCTCCACTTCCGCCTCCCTCGCATTGCTCACGACCGCCAACTGACGTTCCAACTGCTGGCGCTCCTTCTCCAAGGAGCTAATGCGCTCGCGCTGCGCCGCCAGCTGCTGCTTGTGCTGCGAGTCCTTCATGCTCAGCACTTGCTTGAGCTGGTCCCGGTAGCCGTGGAGCTCCGCGGACAGCTTGGCCTTTTCAGCGTAAAGGTCGTCCGTCTGGATCAACAGGGAACGCAACTGCTCTTTTAGACCGTTGTTCTCCCCTGCTGCCTCCTGGATGAGAGAATCCTTCTCCACCATCACCTGAAAGTGATAAATAAAGTCTCCATTTAGGATCATCTACCTCATGAACCTCTGGTGTTTGAGGGCTAAGCCTACCTGTAGGTGCTTCTCCTCCAGCTGCTTGTACGTGTTGAGGACTCGGTCTCTGTCATCCTGTAAGGAGCCCATGGCCTTCATGAAAGAGTCCAGTCTAGCTTTCCTGTTGTTGCTCTCTTCTTCTGACTTTCTCATTTTTTCTTCCAGGTCCCGCAGCTCCCTTCGTCTCTGCTCCAGCTCCTCCTCGGCTCCCTGCGCCCTGCTGACGGCCTCTTTCCTGGCCTCCTCTGCGGCCTCAGCGACCGCCTGCTCCTTCTCCCCCAGCATCTCCACTTCTCTCCGTTCCTTCTCGTGCAGCTCGGTCTGCAGACTCTCAGCGAAGGCTTTGGAGGAGCGCAGATCCGTTTCCAGCTGCTCGACGTTCAGACACAGCCTCCTCTCCTCTGCCTCCCTCTCTCTCAGTTCAGCCCTGGCCCGGTCCGCTTCGCCCTGCAGGCGGCCGACAGCTTCCTCCAGAGCTCTGATCCTCTGGAGGAGACTCTCAGCCTCCGTTTTAAGAGAATGGGCTGTGTTCTGCGCGGACAGCAGCTCAGCTGTCGTTTCCTTAAGTTTTCCCTTTTCCTCTTTTAGGGCAGCCTCGCTCTCAGCGACTCTGTTTCTCTCTTCCTCCAGAAAGTTCTGTAGCTCTCTCTCGGACTTCTCCAACCTGAAAGACAAAGAGTTGTTTTACCTTTAAGCATACAGAACATTCAAACCTAACGAAGGTCGTTACCTGTCCACCCAAAGCTGGAGTTCTTCCTTCCGTGCAGATTCCTTCTGGAGCTGCTCTGTCAGCTCTTTGGCTCGCGCCTCAGCCTCTCGAACTTCTGCCTCTTTTCCCTGCAGAGCATCGTTAAAGCGCGCCTCCCATTGTCGGGCCTCGTCCAGAACTCTGTCGCGGTCATCCTGCAGCGAGGACATGGAGCGCGAGAAGGCAGCTAACCGGGCCAGAGACTCTTCCAGACGGGCCTGACTCTCCTGAGCGCGGGCCTCCGCTCGCCGTGCGCTCTCCCTGGCCTCCTGAGTGGCTTCCTCTTCCTTCTCCCTTTCACTGTAGACATCCTCCAGCCTCAGCTCCATCTGCTTGAGTTCAGCTCCCAGCCTGAACCTGACAGAGTCAATGGTTTGTTCTGCCTCCGCCTTTAACGTGGCCTCTCTCTGCTGGGCACCCTCTTCCACGGTGGCTTTCTCAGCTAAAGCCTCCTTCATCGCTCTCTGGGCCTCAGCAAGCTGGGACCGGCAGCCAACGAGCTCTGCCTCAGTCCTTTTCAGCTCTTCTGCAGTTTTGGAAGTCTCCATTGTGGACTGTTCTAGCTTGTTGTGGAGCTCACTGTGACCAAGCTGGACGGCTTTCACCTCTCTACCCAGTTCGCTGATCCTCTCCTGGTACCGGATGCTGTCCTTCTGCAGCTGCCGGACCTCCAGCTGCTTCTCCCTCAGCAGCTCCTCCAGCTGCCGCGCTCGGCTCTGGCTGCCTTCTTTGACCCTTTGGGCGGAGCGGAGCTGCTGCTCCAGCTCCCTCTGCCTCCCCGACTCGGCTTCGGCCTCGGCTCGCTCTCTCTGGGCTTGCCTCATGTCCTCCTCTAACCTGGCAGCTCTGTCACTCTGGCACTGAGCCTGGGCGTCCAGCTCGGCCCGCTCCCTCTCCAGCCTCTCCACCTCCCTCTGCAGCTGGGCGAGGTGTTCCCGGTTGTCCGCTGCTTCCTGCTGGTACCCGGCGATGCTGCCGTTGAGCTGGGCCAGCTGGTTCATCAGACGCTCCTCCAGGTTATCCTTCTCAGTTTCCAGGTTTTGGAGGAGCTCCTTGAACTGGACTTCCCTCCTGGAACCTTCTTCAATCAGGCTCTTTTCTCTCTCTTCAGCTTCCTGGAGAGACTTCTCCAGAGACGCCGAGAGGGTCTCTTTCTCTTTGCTGTCCTGAAGATCTTTCTCCAGAGAGGAAAGCTGAGATTCAAGCTCCGCCTTCTGCTGCTGCCACAGCTCTCTTTCTGCCTCCATCCCTCTCATTTTCTCCACTAAAACACTTTCAGCCGTTTCTGCTTCTTTGATTTCCTCGCTAGGGTTCAAATATATTTCTTTTGCTCGTGTCTGCTCAGCTGCTTCCTCTATGGGAAAGGCCTTCTCTTTCTCCTCATTCTGGCTCTCCACAAGCTCCTTTCTGGTCATGAAGGAGTCTGACTGCTGTGCAGTGACAACCTCCTCAACAACAGCTGCAGAGCCAAGTACAGTTTTAGCTTCTTCTGCTTGAGCAAGTTTTCCCCTCAACTCTTCAATCTCCTGCTCTAAAGAGGTCCTTTCTGCAGTTCTGGCCTCCAGCTCAGCTTTCGTGGCCTCCAGCTCAGCTTTCGTGGCCTCCTGCTCAGCTTTCGTGGCCTCCAGCTCAGCTTTCGTGGCCTCCTGCTCAGCTTTCGTGGCCTCCTGCTCAGCTTTCGTGGCCTCCAGCTCAGCTTTAAGCTCCTCGGTCACATCCTTGAGAGCCTTCTCCTCTCGGCTTGTTCTGGGCTTCTCCTGCATCTCTCTCAGTCTCTCGTTCTCCTCCTCCAATTCCAGGATTTTCTGTTGTTTGGTTTTGGCAAACTTCCTCATTTTGTCCTTCACTACCTCCACCTCTTTCTGCGCCTCCTCGGCTTGTCTTTCGGCCTCTTGCCTGCCGGCCTCGTGTGTCCTCACCTTGGCGGTGAGCTCCTGTCTCTCCTGCCGGGCAGCTTCCAGGACCTTCCTCACCCTCTCCGCCTCGTCGCTCACGTTCTCGTACGACTTGAGCAGTGTCTCGTACTCGTCCTTCATCCCCCTGACTTTGTCCTCCCATTCTCTAGACACTCTGGCAGCCTCCTCTTTGGCGAGCTCCACCTCTCTCTTGAAGTCATCCTTCTCGTTCAGGATTCCCTCCATGACCAGTTTCAGGCTCTCGCAGGACGAACCGAGGCTTTGGTTTTCCAGTAAGGCTCGGTCGACCTCCTCAATCAGCTGAGCCTTCTCCTCTCTGAGTTTCTCCATCTCCCCTTCTGCTGCCTGCAGTTTCTCCTGCAGTTCAGCGACACGCGCCTCCGTTGAAGCGAGCTGTTCTTTCTGGGTTTTGTTGCCCTTTAGCGCCTCCTTGCGAGAGATCAGCGCAGCCTGGAGCTTGCGCTGAAGCTGCTGAATCTTTGCCTCGCTGTCTCTTTCCTCCTCTTGCTTCTGTGGAACCTCCACCTCCAACCTCTGGGTTTTTTCTTGCTCGGCCTGTAGTTCCTCCTGCAAAGACAGAATTAGCCGATCCTTCTGAGAGACCGCGTCCTGCGTTGACTGGATGAGAGAGTTCTGTTGGTGCAGCTGCTCACTCAACTCGTGGATTTCATGGTTCTTACTCTCCAGGAACTGCTTGAAGCTCTCCACTTCGGCCTGAAGGTTTGCCATGGAGACCTCAGCATCTGCAGATGCTGCTCTGGCAGCATCGTCCATCTCTGCTTTGAGGGTCTCGGCATAAAGCTGCGCCTGGTGATGCTTTTCTCTAAGCTCCCTCATTTCCTCCAAGAGTGAGTCGATTTGGTTTTCCTTCTCTTGGAGGGATTGGAGCTCCTTACCCACATGCATCAGTTCAGCTTCTTTCAAAGACAAGCAAGTTTGGGTTTCCTGCAGCTGCTTTTCCAGCTCTTCATTCGCCAATCTCACATCCTCAATCTCTCTCCTGAGCACCTTCAAAGATTCCTCTACTTCTGTGGCCTGAACATCCGACTGTTCTGCAGGACACTCCGATGGATCACTGGACTGCGGCTGAGCTGAATCCGTCTCAGGTTCAGCAAAGTCCACCCAGTCTTCCTGGACCCAATCACTGACTGTTTGGGTTTCCACTTTTTCAATCATTTGCTTGGGCTCTTGTTCTTGTTCTTCGCTTTTGCTGCTGGCTTTTTCCTCCAGGTCCCTCAGCTTAGTCAGAAGAGCCTCTCTTTCATCATTCTGCACCTCCAATCGTTCCATCAGTTCTTTGTATTCTTCTTTCTGCTGCTTCAGCTGCTCGCGGTGGTGCCTGTCTTTTTCTTTGGCCTTGCGGATGGTTTCCTTGCGAGATTCTTGCACCTCCTGCACCTTCTTCTGAAGAGACTCGCACTCGGTCTCCAGAGAACTCACCTGGGACTGCAGCAGAGTGGTCTCAGAAGATCTGTTGGCGTTTTCAGCCTCTTCACCGAGCTTTCCACTTAGAGCAAGGCTCTCAATGAGAGCTTGGTCCTGCTGGCTTATTTTCTCCTTCAGAGTCTCCACTTCCTCATCTTTGCACCTCAAAGCTTCCTCCAGCTCCATGAGTTTGGCTTCCATTTCTTGGATCTGGGATCCTTTAGGTTGCTCAACGTTTAGACTGTCCTCGGGGGTATCCTCTGGGGCCAATTTAGCTTCCTCCCTTTTCTTTGCTTCTGTCTCCAGATCAGCGACCTTCTTCATGAGCTCCTTGCGTTGCACCAGTGCAGCCTGTAACTTCTTCTTCATGTTGGTCAGCTGAAGTTCAAGCTCTCCTTTCTCCTGACGCAAACCTTCAAGCTCTTCCTCTTGCGGAGCACCCAAGTCTTCACCACTTCCTTTCTTATCCTTGACCTTCTCCAGGTCCTCTATCTGCTCCTTCAGTTTGCTGACCTCACAGTCTATCTGAAACTTCTCTTCTTCAGCTTGGAGGAGTTTAGAAGACATGCTTTCGTTCAGCATCGTCACCTCCTGCTCTTTTTGGCTGAGGAGGAACTGCAGCGTGCTGATTTCAGAGTCTTTCAGGGACAGAGCATCATTTTTGAGTTCTGAACTTTGAGAATATTCCAACATACTATTTTCCATATCCTGAACCTTCTTTTCAAGCACAGAGGAGACAAGTTCCCTGTCCTCCAGCTGAACACTCAACATCTTCACATGCATCTCCTTCTCAGAGAAGGCTTGGTTGACCATTTCCAAGTCAGCCTGCATGTTCTGGATCTTCTCCTCTTTGGCTTTGGCTGTAGTGTTTAGAATGTCTATTTGCTCTTCGAGAAGCTGCATTTCCACATTGTGCTTCTTCACAGCCGAGATGTTTTGGTGGGAGAGCTTTTCCAGCTGTTCTCGGGCCAACTTGAGCTCCTCTGCTAAACTGCTAGCCTGAATCTCTGAGTCCTCCTTTGCAACAGTGAGGGCTTCTGCATCTTCCTGCAGCATCTTTATTTTCTCAGCGGACTCTGCTGCAGCTTCTCTTAGCCTCTGAACCTCGACCAGAAGGTCACTGTACCTCTTCTGAAGTTCTTCTGCTAAGGCCTGAGCGAAAGCCTGGCCAGAGGAGACGTTGTCATCCGAGCTGGACGAATTCCGCTGAGTTACGTAAACTTGCACCGTCTCTCTGATGGCGACAGAGGAAGACTCGACCTGAACTGTGGACGATTCCACCTCCACGCTGCTCGCCTCCCACGAGCGCTGCAGCTGCAGCTGACCAAATTCCTGCAGCATCGGCGGCCACTCCTGACCTCCATCTTGATTCACAGCTTCCAGGAGGGTCCAACTGCTGTGAGCCACCTCAGAATCACTGCTGGTGATCATTTCATCTGAAGACGTCCCTTTGGATTCTTCTGGGGACTCCGACTGGTGAACAATGAGCTCGGGACTACTCCCATTATCAGCAGACAGGGACAGAACTGAGGTGTCCTCAGCCACCAGGGTTGTTTCCTCATCTTGCGTGTCGTCCATTAAATCAGGGGTGGCGTGAGAGGTGTCATGGAGGGGCGCACCTGCATCAGGACCCTGATCCGGCATCTGGTGGTCGTCTCCGCATGGAGCGACAGAACCGGGGTCTTCCTTAGCCTGGCTGATGGAGTCCCGCAAGGCAACCAGCTCACTGTCTTTTTCCAGCAGCTGCTGTTCCAGCTGCATTATGAGTGCTGTAAAAGTGAATAAATAAGAAAATATTCATAAAGGTATCAAATTTAAGGTAGCTGAGTCTGATAAACATGAGCATCATCACGAATTTTTATCTTACAAGTGGACTATAACTGATTTTAATGACAATAATAGATATGTAGGAATTAAATGATAGAATGAATGCACAAAATGTCTGGGTATTATAGGAGAGAAAATATATATAGCTTATTTTCTACCTTGTTTAGATTCAGATGAATCCAGTTCTGATGGTAGATGAACTTTCTCAGATATCTGAAAAAAAAAGATGAAAAGGATCCAAGGAAAGATGTAAGACGGATGTATTAAGTCCTCTGTTAAATAATGAGCATGGCTGCTGGTGTGGGTGAAGGTTGGGTAGGACAGACAGTCAGACAGACAGACAGAGCCTCAGCCTTGATCGGTCCAGACAGGATTAGACTCCCATCCCCACATGGTAATACTTCACTGTATTACATACGGTATGTCTGACCCACTGTCCCGCCTCAGACTGACTTATCATCTGGCCAGACACCCTCTGTGTCTCTGGACCAGCTCAGGACAAAGACCAGTCTAAAATCATAACTGGGTCATCTGTCTTTGTAGGCAGAGCTGTTTCAGAACTCTTCCTATAATTCATGTTGTATTGAGCCGAGTCTCCCGTGTTTGAACAGATGCAACTTTACGGACACACCGAGTCGTTTAAATAAAAACTGTACAGAGGAAAGTGTCGCAAAAGCGTACTCTAGATTTGTTGGTATAAGCTTGCAGACCTCAGGTTGCCTCAGTCGGGTGAGAATGAGGTCTGACTGCATTCTTCCAATGAGTAAAACCAGGTTTCAATTAGCATTAACTTTGTTTGTGGACAGGAAATATGCTTGACACGCTTGAGATATTCAGGAACAAGGTAACTCCAACATTTAGAACTATTTCACTCATTCATTCCCATGTTTACAGGTGGACAGGACTTCTTCGCACTGACCGACATGATGTGCTGCTCCAGCTCTTCAACCCTGGCTGCGGTTTCCTGCTGTTCCGTAATTTTGTTGTCGAGTTGCTCTGAAAAGTCAAAGTGTCTTATCAGTAAAGAACAGAGGCTGTTGTCAACATGCCGAGCTCCTGAGATGAAACATCATTACTGACCCTGTAGGTCTTCCACGGTGCGTGTGAGCTCATCGCAGCGTCTCTGACCCTCGCTGCGTTCATCTTTCAGCCCCGTGAGTTGTGTTGCCACCGACTGCACGGTGAACAGGAAGAGGGAGAGGTCAGCGGGGTCATCTGTTGGTGCCACATCCTCTGCAGCCAGAGACTGAAGACGCCTCCACACTTCCGCCAGGATCTCCTCATTCTCCTGGGCGGCTTCTCTCTGTGAAGCCAGCTCCTGCTCCAGTTTCTCCACCTCCAACTTCTCCCTCTCAGTGGCACCCTGACAGGCACGATCGAATGCATCTCTCAGTGACGCCAGCTCATTTTCAAGCCGAGCTATTTCCGCTCCGTCCCTCTCCGAAGCCTCCTGGCTCGCCAGCTTGGCACCTCTCATCTGAACCACTTCGCTCTCCAATCTGGCAACTTCCAGCTTCTCCTTCTCCAGAGCTTCCTGACTGACACGCTCTGCCTCTCTCAAGGAGGCCAGCTCGCTCTCCTGTGCCACCACCTCCGCGCTCTGCCTTTCCAAAGCCTCCATACTGGATCGGAGCGCAGCCATTTCTGCCTCGGCTCTGCTGGACTCTTTGACCCACTCCTGCTTCTCCTCCTCCCTCTGCTTGAGGGCCTCGGCCAGCTCCTGCTCCATCTGTCGGAACTGAGCCGTCAAGATCTGCGCAGAAAGAGAGTGAGACAGAGAGGAGGATGTGAGTAGGTGCATCCTGTATCACTCAGCCAAACGACGCATAATAATGACGTCCCAACAAGAAAAGGGCGTGCTTGTTTGATCAGTGTTCTTTTTGGTCGTGTAAAATCAGTAGTCTAAATTCTGAGACCGGGTAAAGTAGTCACAACATCCAAAACACGTGGGTATCGACCTGTTTCTGCTGGTCGGCACTGCTCACTTCCTGCTGCAACATTTCCACCACTTGAGAGCGAGAGTTCAAGGCCTCCTCCAGCTCCTCACAACGCCTCTGTGCTTCTTGCAGGGCCTTCAGCAGGGGACAAGTATCAACTATTGTGGCTTTTGTGTGGATCACTTATAAACGAACAAACCACAAGTTGTTTAAACTTAATCCTGATCATTCCTGAATCTCGTACCTGCTGAAGTCCAACATCAACCTGGGACTGTGACGTGGCCCGCAGCAGCTCTTCTTCGTGTTTCTGGACCTGCTCCTGAAAACGCACGTCCTTCTCACACACAACAGCCTGCAGCTTCTGTAGCTAAGACCCAGAACATACAACAACTTATCCACTTACAGCTGCTGTATAATTCACTGTATGACTCATGAATTAAACATGCATATGTTACTTGTTCTGCATGGGCAGCCTCCTTCTCTTGGAGGAGCTGTTCGGTGGTCTGGAGCCGCTCCTGCAGCTCTCTGCACTTCGCTTCCTCCTCACTTAACTTGTTCTTAAATTCTTGGAGTTCTTCTTCAGCTGCAGAACCAACTCCTGAGAAGGAGGTGTCGGGACTCTGCTGCAGATCCGAAGAAGAATGTTTGTGGTTGCGGAGTTGAAAGTCAATATTAAGGATAACAAGAGGATGATAATAGGTTGCACTCACTGTTGGGCCACTGCCTTTCAGATCAGTAATCTGTTTGTTGAGTGACGCCATCTTGGCTTTGGCCTGCAGTTTGAGTTTGGTGAAGCGAGCTTCAAAGTCCTCTTTCTCATGCTGTTGACAGGAGGCGGAATAAGAAACACTCCCAGGAGCGTTGACCCTGCTCAGTTCCGGATATTTACCTTGAACTGCGCATCTTTGTTTGTCAGTTCTGTGTCCTTCTGCGCGAGCTGGGTGTCTTTGTCCCGAATGAGCTCCTTCAGCTGGACAACCAGCTGTTCCAGGTGTGCCAGCCTCTCCATGACCTCCTCAGGTGCATCTGGCTCAGCTGGAGCTTCACCCTCATTAGCAGGGAGCTGAGGCACCAGCTCGCCCTGGTAAAATAAACAGACGAGGCAAACAGTCACACTCTGCGCAACTTAACTTTATCAATATTAATCCAGTGCCTTTGAACCCTGCATTCCTTTTACATACATCCTGCAAAGCATAACACATTTCTTATCTTTGTATGCGTTATGCGAATGAAAGGTTAAAAATAGGTGCATTATTCAAACTTCAGGAGTTCAAAAATAAACTTTCTTGAACAAAAGTGTGTTTTTAAAGCCGGGGCCGGTTGCTGTCTCACCTGTGCTTCTCCATCTGGGCCCTCCTCCCCAGAGAGCTCCTGGAGGACCGTGGCCAGACGGCTGAACATAAAGACGGCACTGTGAGGAAGCGCAGACCAGCTTTGAAGCTTCAGCTCACTCGCAGATGTAACGTCTACAAGAGACAGAAAATTATTCACACTCTGCAGATAAAACGCTGGAATTGAGGCAATGTTCCGCCTACAGCTGTGTACACTGTCTGCAGCAGCCTCCAGCCACATCCAACCATCTTAGAGCCTACATTTATTCTACTCATTGATACAGCAAATAATTCAACTTTTGTGTTATCTGTAATACACAAGCAACAGTTGTGTGTTCTGCCTGATGCCAAATGTCCTGTGAAGGGGTAAATATGCATTACTTACCCTAGTGGCTAATATTTGCATGTATGTCACGCAACAAACTGACAACACAGAATGATTATCAGGTTTTGACAACAATGTAAACGATTTGGAGGACAAATTCAACTTAACAGGAGCAGTTCGTGACTAATTTATGACAAACGTGAGTGTCTTTCTTTCACTGAGAACCAACCACAATCATCCATCAATGACGTGAGAACGTTTCCGCCTGGAAAGTAAACACGCCAACAAGCCTGCATAAATAGACCGAACGAGTGTGTTCGTGGTTCGGAGATCCGAATCTGAACCGAGTGGCGCCGGAAATGCCCGAACACACCGAACCGTCCACTGCGGCTGCGTCGCTCTTGTCGCGAACAGATTACAGCTCCTTATCGCCACAATAGCGAGCAAATAAGTCATCCTCGGTGAAGTGATGTCTTTGCAAAGATGGAAGGCACTTGTTCAGAAGCATTATAAGCATCGTGAGCGGAACACTGCTGAAACACCCAGTCTTTACCCCGACTGCAGTTTCTGGGATAGTTAGCCGATGCTACTTAGCAAGCTAACACCGATTACTCGTAAACACGAACAGCACCATTAAAACCCGCTTTTGTTGACTAGAACAGTGATGTGCGCTAGAGCGCAGGTACAGATCGCAGTGGGCTTGGTGTTGATTTAAAAGGAAGGACATTAGTCTCACCTGTAGGAGGCTTTTTTAGGTGAATGGGTCTGCTTTTTATTTGCTATATTTCCTCGGATGGATATGAGAACACAGCCACATCACCAAACACTCCCGGAAACAAAACTTACTTTGCTCTGATTGGTCAGTGACGAGTCGCGTCAGTAAGGGACCGTCTGCGTGTTCCCACACACCCACCTCAGTAAAAGAAGATCAATTTAACCTGTATTAAATTGCCGACCACCCAATTGTTGTCGGCGAACGTACAATAAATCACACCCGCCATTAAAGTTATAAAAATGTCTTTTAAAATCTATAAGGTTTTTATTTTTTAATTTTCGTGTTATGATTGAAAAACACATTGTGCTTACTTTCTGGGGAAGGTTTTGTATAAATAAACTTTACCTGTAAAAGCAGATTGCTTTTACGTTTTACCCACAATCCTGTGCGCATTGTGTAAGAGGTTAAGGTGTGTCACATTTTTCAACCAAAGGACAGATTACAGTAACATTCCAAAGGTTTTAAAAAGAAAGGTCACAATATTTGCATGGAAAATATCACCTTAGATGTGACAAAATGCATTCAATTAAATAAAAATGAATAGGGTCACATCAACAACCTTTCATTAGTAAACGTTTTTCGCTGATTTCAATGTGGGATCACGAGCAGCATAATTATTGAAGGCTGAGTCGTGTCACTTAATTTTCCTTTGACAGCCTTTTAAAGGCATGGCAGCAGTTTTTTCAAAGCTGCTGCTCGCCTGATACCTGAGTGTGTGCTGAGCCATGTGGAGCGCGGTTTTGACACATGACCGTCATGGATGTCCTGCCTCGCCACGTGAAGGGAGGAAAGCTGCTCCTGTGCTCGTCAGCGTAAATATGGATATGAATCATTCCCCTGACCTTTAAACTGGGAGATTAAGCGGATTATCTGGATATTCACCTGGAATTGTATCCCGATTAGACCCAAGGAGGGCACAGCTGAGCGCCCCAGCCCAGCCCCAAAAAGAGACGGCTACAAAAGGCCCCCACCTCCATTATCCCTTGTCCCATTGTTGTGTGACTGTGAAGAGGGATCCCGTCCGCTTCACAGTAGACCAATTGGGTTGGGAGACATTGGAGTGGTGTAAAAAAAATAAATAAATAAAATGGGCAACTCATCGGGAAGCACCGTGGACGACCTGCAGGCCGTGGAGATGCACCTCTGGTACAAGAAGTTCATGACCGAGTGCCCGTCAGGTCAGCTCACCCTGCACGAGTTCAAGCAGTTCTTCGGGCTGAAAGGTCTGGACCTCGAGGCCAACGCCTACATCGAGCAGATGTTCCGCACGTTCGACATGAACAAGGTAAGAGTCGATTTTGAGCTGCTGTTTGTTAGAGATTTACACTTACATCCTTTTTCACCTTTCTTTTTTCTTTAAAACAAATGGAAATTTGAATCCAGTTTTCAATTCAAGCCCAGTTGTTTTGTTTGTTTTTTAAAGTCTCATCTTTACTTTTTAACCAATATTTGAGGGGTTTTGAAAGTGCAACGTTTGAGCTTCTCCAGCAGAAAAGTGACATAAAAACAGCCGCTTAATCTCCAGACATTAAACTGAAGGGACGTTTTCCTGAGGCCACACTACACTGAAGCAGAACATTCCGACCGTCACAGGTTATCAGCGTCTCCAGGGTCGTCCCAGGACAGCTGTCTGCAAATCACCTATATTCCCTCTCCCCTCACAAAGGCCTCCCTGATGCACGATTGAAACTGGGAGATTATCTGAGACAATGCTTTGATGCAAAGACAGCTGCCTGTTCTCAGACTGGGCCTGGAGATAATCCTCAGTGTCTCAGTGTGCTGCACAATAACTCTGGCGTGTGTCTGGTTTAAGAGGACTTCCCGCTTCTGCAGGACGGCTACATAGACTTCATGGAGTACGTCGCCGCTCTCAGCCTGGTGATGCGAGGAAAGATGGAGCACAAACTGCGCTGGTACTTCAAACTCTACGACGTGGACGGAAACGGCTGCATCGATCGGCACGAGCTCCTCAACATCATAAAGGTGAGGCCGCAGCTCTTCTCCCAGCGTCCTCCCGGACGCGGCGGCGCGCGCTGACGCTACCGTGTCTCCCCACAGGCCATCCGAGCCATCAACGGCAACGAAAACCACGAGACGACGGCTGAGGATTTCACCAACAGCGTGTTTGACAGGATTGACATCAACGGAGATGGTGAGTGTGTTCTGGCAGGGGGAGGAGGTTTGAGGGAAATCGATGGTGGGTGGACGGTTTATAGATGTATCGGCTGCAGCGCTGCCTTCCATCAGGAAACACAGCAAGAATACAAACTCGCTAACAGGCCTTAAATCTCTCACAGGCTGCTAACGCAGCCCTTAAACAGTGATGCTGTTAGTGTCCTTAGAACACCAATATGCTGGTCTTTCCCGCCCGACAGGCGAGCTCTCTCTGGAGGAGTTTGTGGCCGGCGCCCGCAGTGACGATGTCTTCATGGAGGTGATGATAAAGAGCCTCGACCTCACCCACATTGTGGCCATGATCCACAACAGGAGACACAGTGTTTAGGACCAGCGGGGCTCGCCATCATTGACCATTGAACCCGACAGATTTAGCAGATCACCGCGGGTGAAAAACCTCATTTATGGACTGAGATTTCTATTAAGATCCACCTCTTGTGCGCTGGAGACCTCGTGTGTGTGTGTGTGCGCGCGCGACGCGTGTGCACTTTAAATTTGTCCGCTCTTGTCCTTGTTCAACGATGCTGAGCTCTCTCAAGGCCGGTCTGGCACATGGGATCATCTCTGGCACAATCCGGTGATGCCTTCAGGGACGAAGGGGCAAGAATGGAGCAGAATGACAAACGCGTGCGCGTCAGTGAGCGCACGTTGTTTTTTGGGTCGTTCCTCCGCATCAAATTACTCGACTCTGTTGACTCGCTCTCCCCCGTGGCCAAACAGGAGGGAGCTAGCACTCGGCAGCGCTCTCAACATCCACTTTAATTCGAGGCTGAAACACAGGAACCATCTAAATTAGATTAATCCCTGTTGTTGATCTTTTTTGTGTCTTGCCATTATTTTTATAAATACTTACACAAGTGGAAGCTAGAGGAAATGCTGGATTTCTGTTTTGTAACATTTCAATAATAAGAATAAAACTCAGCAGTTTAATAAGGCTGTTGTGCATTTCTTCTGCCGTGTGCATACAAATAAAGGATCGGCAAACTGGAAAAGTCTGTTAAACTGCACCCCTGAGACTGATTCCCAAATGGACTTTGCAGGATTAAAAGGTTGAGGAGCTCCAGCTTCCTGTTTAAAGGTTAAAGGAGGATGACTCAACCAGAGTCCATTTAAAAAAAAAAAAAAGGGATTTACTATATTTAGACTATTGCGCTCCATAAAAGCTGGTGAATGCTGGACATTTAAGTGTCTGTGGGCTATGAATTCAGCCAGTGTTACAAGGAAAACAAGCCCCCTCGGAGCGGAGAGATGAGTCACCTGCATGATGCCAAGATCACTCTAGTCAGAAACACTACGGCTATTTCTCAAAACAGGACACATTCCATATAGAAAGGTGATCAAACACCATTTCTGGCAAGGTGCCATTTATTTTACACAAACTATTCATCAATATTCACAGCTCCCGTCAACAGTAGGTGCGTCTGTCACCACTAGGGGGCAGTGGAGCGTGTCGCTGCTAATGTCAGTCCGCCTTACTGTCACGGCCTCTCCTCCTCTTCCTCATCCCCTCACAGGAAGTCGTACAAGTACTTGATAATATCGAAATTCACCGTCCTGAAAGACAAGAAGGACTGTCAGTGAAAAGTCTGGCGGTTGATCCCGGCGGCGTTTGCTCCACACACCTGGAGATGGCACAGATGAAGTCCATGGAAACGGAACATTTGTATTTCGGGGCATCGAGCTGGTCGTCATGGCTGACCTTAGTCAACAGCTGCAGGGTCACCAGAGAGGAGATCTAAATGGAGAGAGGACGGAGAGGTGTTCAACCATGGGAGCCCGAAGCACAAATGGGGTCGGGCCTGGTTTTATAATAAACACTCGTGACCATATGGGTCAAAAACTGGGCGAAGCTTCGGTCACGTCTGTTTCAACTTTAAACTGGGCCACTCGCACTAAAAAAAACCCAAAACATGTGAAACATTTCAACTGCTTGTTGTAGAGTGTATGTTCCATTTTCTTGTGTGGCAAATGAGGGAAGAAATTAAATAATTCAAATGGTTTTGTACAGAAACACAGCAGCTCTAAATATAACCCAGGAAGTGGTACAGTAGATAAGAGAAGGCTCTACATCCACAGGGAGACTACAGACACAGGTTAACCACTCAACCTCCTCGGCAGAGGTCATTTTTTACGATTATCGGACAGGACACCGAAGGCATCTCATGTCAAAAACAAAGTGTAGCGACCTGAGAGACTGAAGACATAAATATTCAACATCTGTCGTTGCACCGGACCTGAGAGAAGATGCTGGCAGAGGGGGCCACTCTGCTGTCCACCACGCTGTAGAAAATGGCGAGCAGGCGGTCCAGAGGGAAAGGCTTTGGCCCCAGGAGGTGGTTACTCGTCTGAACCAGCGACAGGTTGAATTAGAACTCATAATCTCAAACATCATCGCAGGTGTGGCTTTGCTTTACCTTTTCATTTTTCTTCAAGAAGTTAGTTTTCCTTATTTTACCGTGGTGCTGTGGGGACAAAAGCCGAGGTTGTTCACTCTGCATGAATCCCACGGCCACCATAACCCAGGGAGTGTCAATAATAACCACGAACTCTCCTCACACCTTTACGAAGAAGCGTTTGTCCGTGCGTGCAGGGTTGTAGGAGGCCAGATAAGCAGCGATCAACAGGAACTTGGAGTAATAAGGCAGTTCGATGTGAGTGTGAGCAGATAAACCTGAAAGGAAGAGAAACGCACCACTGGTGATCAGCTGCACAGCATCAGCGCTCCCAGTTAGCCATGGAACATCTGTCACGTATGTCACCGAGGGCAACGGGGACCGAGAGTGCGTCCGTACCTCTCAACGCTCCGCACTCCTTCTCCTCCATTTGCTGCATCTGCTCCCACTGGAGACTGATGGGGGGGGAGAATGATGAGAAAACAGCAGCTGGTCGGAAAACTGAGGTGAGACGGGTCAAACCTGGACACTTCGCGCAGGTAGACGGTCTGCATGGCTCTTTTCAGATGAGGCTCGATGTTCCTCCACAGTTTGTGCGTGTCCGTCTCTTTGGCTGCAGACCCGCCCGGGGGGAAGAAGCAGGAAGAGACAGTGGAACAATAGAAGACAGGATGAGACCCCGAGGCAGCGGCAGACAAGTAATTAAGGTCTAAATCATGAAACAACAGCCGTGAAAGTGGTGGTGAGGACACGTCGGTGCCGTTTAAAAACTTTCTCTTTGATTTCCCGAACTCGTTTGACAGATCCTCCCGCAAAAAAGGGGCACTTTTAAAATTTGATCAGCTGTCAGATGAACGAATGCACCTGTTTCATAATTTACCTCTTCCTTCCAACAGCGGCTCGCAGAACTTTGAGAAGTTGAGCGCCGCCTTGAAATGGAAGAAGGGGGAAAGAGGTCGTTAGTCACGCGGGGACGGTAACGAGGGGCCGAGTGATTTAAGCTTCTGACCAGGTGACGCAGCTCTCTGAGGTCACGACAGACGGAGTAAAAGACTCCCAGCAGGATGTTGATGTAGGAGGAGTAAAGCTCTGCTGAGTAGGAAGGATGTCTGTCCCGGGATAAGATCTGATGCAGCTCACCTACACGCAAAATAAACACAAACACGATTAAAAAAGTTGATTAAAAAAACTGTCTAAACTAGTCTAAATTCTCCGGAGCCACTTCTGTGGTGATCGAGTATGAATTTCTCTCCCTTCCGAAGGTGTCGGAACAAAATCACAGGTACAAAATCGCACATCTCGCGGCGCACCTGCAAAGAACGCGGCGCTAACATGCACGCGGCGAGCTGGGAATCAGTGTGGAGGCCCGCGGCTGGCGCCGCCATCCTACCTTTGCTGTAGTCGGGGAAATGGAGCAGAAGGGGCTCAAAACAGCCGGTGTTGGGCCGGAACTTGTCCCAGACGATCTCACTGAGGAGGATGACGGTGATGTTGTCCTCCACCTGCAGACGCCAGATGTGTGACAGTGTTGATGACGTCCTTAAACAAAGAGGCTGCTGCAGCGGTTTGATCGCAGGATTGGTTAATTAATCCTGGAGAGACTTAACAGGTACCTGCAATCGCCCTTTTTTTAAAAAAAAAATTGCCACTCATCTGAGTTAAATTTAAGTTAATCACCATCAAACTGGTGCCAAACAATCTCAACATAAGTGTTGTTTACAGCAATATATTCAGCCGACAACAGAAAAACTCAATAAATCACATAATTGGATGTAGGATGTAGCGAGAGGGGGCAGACCGACGGCAACGCCCATTTTACTCTGAAAAAATACACTCCGGACAGTAATCAGGGATCATAATAATGGAGATTACAGGCACAACAGTCCTCCACAAGCCCATTATTCTTCATGTGCCAGTCAAGCTGCACTCTAATTATCACTTCATAATCCCCATTAGACGGCGTTGAAGGGGCCCGATGCCGAGATGGCCGATTCTTCAACATCCCCCAAACACCAGCTTTCATTTAAATAAAACACACATCCTCTCAACGTCTCGCACTGTCTTGTGGCTTTAGTTTCAGTGCCGTGCCCGGCTGTCCCCCGAGATCCACACGCTCGGCTGAAGGTCGTTCATTACCAGAACGGCTCTTCTGCTTCCTCTTTATCATCCACGCAGAGCAAAAAGGAACAACAGAGCTCGATAACAAATGCAAAGGGGCTGCTGCACTGTCTCACCAGCTCCTGAAGGCGGAGGAAAGCAGGGAGGATGTTGGCATCGGCATCTCTCAGAAGTTCGGCTTTTTCCATCACCTGAAATACATTTTGGCTTCATTCTTGTGCAACAGCCACATTCAGCAGAAAAGCTTTGCAGTGGTTCACAATTGTGGAAACAATTTCCCGTGCTGGCTTTAAATTTGGACTCTCTTCAGGTTAACACATCTGTCCAGCACCCAATTACATAACTTATCACTGCTAATAATATCAACAGGATCACGTCGGCGTAGTAATCTTGACGTCGGGGCCTATATTTGACATGGCGCGCCAGGGCTGATCTCAGGTCGGTGCACTCACGATGTATCGCGTCTGCTTGGCAGGAGACTGGGAGCACTGCTGCCTGTAGACGCGCACAAAGTCGGACAGGGAGGGACTGCGGGGGAGCCGAGAGGCCGCGTCGTCACCAAAGAAGGACCGCAGCACGTGCTCAAAAAGCAACGCAGCGGACACGCATTCCACGCAGCTGACGGCGGCGTGAGGCAACTTAAGGGGAAAGAGAAAGGATGACGCACAATCGCTTTTTCTGAGGCTCCATTCTCTACGTATCAGGTCCAGCTCTCACCTCAAGTTCCCTCAGCAAAACCTGCATCACGTAACTCTTGCCTGACGCCTGATGGCCATAGATGAAGATGGAGGGGTAGCTGTACTGGTCAGGCTACAGGGGCAAAACACAGCACCAGTTACACTCACAAAAACAAACAAGCTCTCATCTCATGGCTGAAAATGAAGATCGGTATCAAGAATGGAGCTTAAATTTCCCTCGGGGAAGAGTGATAATACCCTAAAACAACATTGTAGAGTAGCAAGATTATTCTACGTAGTTGGCGGTCAACGCTTGCAACATCTCCTACATCAGCACACCCACCTCTCCCATCAGCGACAGCAGCATCCCCGCCTGGACCTCTCTGCTGGGCAGCTGCTCTGCTGCCTGCCGGAGCCTCTCTTCATCATAGCCTGGCTGCTGTAACACCGCCGTCATCCTCACACCGTCTACAACAACACACACATTCCGCTCTGAACACATCTGGACGTGCGGATAAAGGAACGACCGGTTAGCTTAGGATGCCACACTCTCACGAAAACTTACGTCGGCCTCAAAAACGAAATGAAACGCTGAGTAAGATTTTATAAAAATAGCTATTGGCTGGAAATAAAAGCGACGCGTATAGGAAGATCCATACTTTTGTAAACGTGTGTCCAAACGAAGCGAAAAGAATAAAAAGTAAACAAGGAAACAGTCAAACGAGATGTCTTAAAGCTTTCCCGCGCGCCTTCAGATTACGTCAAATGACGCTTATTAACAGCAGCCAATCAGAAGTCACGTATGGAATCAGAGGATTATGGGTAACGTAGTTTAAAACAGAAAGGTTTTTTGATACAGGAAAATCTGTGATTTTGGTGAAGTATACCTAATTTTTGTTAGTTTTCGACCGAATTTTGCCAGGCGATTTTTAGTAAAATGGACTTTAATTCAATCAGTCGGAATGATAGTTATTGTGTTTGTTTTTGTCTAATCCACAAGACAACAGAATCCAAAAGCCAATAATGACGACCGTAAGAGTTTAATTAAGGCTGAATATAGTCGCCGCGGCCCTATGCCAGATTTATTATGGTTTTATTACAATTCTATATTACAAACCTGCCCTTAAACAGTTCATTATTGCTGCTGCTGTGTTGGTAGTGTGAATAATCTTTCATTACAGTTTCCTGCATCCAGCTGCTGGCACATATTCCCTCACTCGAAATCATTGTAGAATGTCTGTTTAAGAATTCACGAGTGTGAAGCTGCCGGTATAATACGTCAGCCTCGGATTAAGGGCTGTGGGTTGGCCGATAATAAACAGGCCTATCCTCCCAGTCTGCTTCAATCGGATCTGAGCTGCGGTCAGTTCGGCGTCGAGGCGTCACGGGCGAACCGTTTGAGCCAGATCTGGATGACAGAACCGAAGCTTGAGCGCGGAATGTCCAAGTGAACAGAGTGCAGAAATGTGATTTCTCTGCATTCGGAAAAGAGGTTCTGAAGCGTTTGCTCCGACGCGCACGCTTCGTTTTGGTGATGAGAATCGGAGGAAAACAGCAGAAGAGCAGAAATTCCGACCGTGCCATGGATGCCGGAGCACAGGTTCTGTGACTCCGCAGCCACGAAGAATAAAACACAGACAAAAACCAAAGGGTGCGACCTGTCCGAAGTTCTGCAGCACGGAGCGGTGCCTTACTCGGATCAGATGCGCCAGATGTGAGTTCGAGGGCAGGATCATCGTTCCGGAGGACCGCGCAGAACCCCTTTAACCCGGAGGATGATCCCCGGGGCCCCCAGCACGACCATGCTCCCCGCCTCCGAGGCTGCCAAGATCTATCAGACCAACTACGTGCGCAACTCCCGCGCCATCGGCGTCCTCTGGGCCATCTTCACCATCCTCTTCGCAATCGTCAACGTGGTGTGCTTCATACAGCCCTACTGGATCGGGGACGGAGCGGACACTCCGCAGGCGGGCTACTTCGGTCTGTTCCACTACTGCATCGGGAACGGGCTGTCCCGGGACTTGACCTGTCAGGGCAGCTTCACCGAGTTCAGCGCCATCCCGTCCAGTGCGTTCAAGGCCGCCTCCTTCTTCATCGGCATGTCCATGGTGCTGGTCCTCACCTGCATCGGCTGCTTCGCCCTCTTCTTCTTCTGCAGCACCGGGACGGTGTACAAGATCTGCGGGTGGATGCAGCTGGCAGCAGGTAGGAGACTGTCGGCACCGGACCCACTTCGTTTTCCTGCCGTTACAATCCACAATTCACTTTTCCCCTTATATTCATTCACCGAGTGTAGATTGATGTACAGGCTCCGTGGTCAGTTTGTACTAAAACAAAAAAGAAAAAGAAAAGAAATCGTTAAAGAAAAATGACATCTACCTGCTTATTTGGTTCAATGTTTGACACATCAACAACCTTGTTACTAATCAGCCAATAAGAGCAATCATCGTATCACAAAGCCGCTCAGAAACAGGTAAGTCTGTTTAGGAGCAGAGTCGGAGTAAACCAAGTCAAATACTCCTTAAAAACGGGCAAATTGTGCCTATTTTATTTCTTTACTTATTTTTTGTCAGGTTTCCAGCCTGCTTGCTGGAGCGGTTGGAGAATTTCTGCCAAGTTGTTCATGTCCTTCCAGATTTAACAGTTGGAATATCAAGTGCAGCTCAGCTTTATTTATCAGCCCAGACTTTAGAAATGAGCTATATGACCTTTAACTGTGGGTTTACAGAATTTTCTCTTTACTATCAGAAAAATGTATTTTAACTTTAACTTTTACCTTTTTTAGTTTTGTCATACCGTTCTCTCCTCATTTATGTTATTAGCCTTATAAAGCAAACATCAAAGAAATGACACCATAACAGCAAATAGCAGGAAACAAAGAATCTTTCCCTTCATTTTATATGCCTACATTACCCAAAATGCTTTACACCTCCTTAGTGCATTCTTGTTGAGGATGTGGTGTCATCTGCAAACACATGTATGTTTCAATAAGCTAAAGCAGCTATAAGATGACCAAAACATCTCAGACTTTAAAAGATATGAAGATATTCACACACATAATATTGTTTTAATAACTTAAAAAAAGTCTCTAAAATATGTTTATGTGTATTTTAAGCTCATTGCGAGTGTTGGTTGTTGCCTACAGAAGCATTTTTAGTCATTCAGAATGTGTACACTCCTATAAATGACAACTATTATTGAGATATTAACTCTTTTGGACTCTTTCTCTTCTTTTTACCTGAGTAGAGACACTGGACAGCTGTTTCTTGGTATAGTAATTATTGTATATTGTATGTAATACAACAATTTTACATGTAAAAAGTTTACTTAAAATGAGTAAAAAAATGTTCAAATGGTAGCCTTTTGAACTGTGACCTGTTAGCAGCTCCTATTACCAGTTTGTCCCTAAATTGCTGGACTACATTACCCACGATGCACCAGGTTAGTCAGTCTGAAATTTCAAATTTTATTTTTTTTTAGCAATCATTGTTCCATGTAGGGGCACTTGTTAAAGTATAAATAAAAGGAGGCCTTGGCTACTCAAAGTGAATAAACGTTCAAACAACACTCAAAATAAATTCACCTAAAATCAAGAGTATAAATGTACAAATCCATGAAAGAGGCCCCTGTGGGAGGCAAGAACCTGCAGGCACTGACCCAAACCCCGCAGGCTCACTTCTTATGGTGATAAAAGCCACGGGGACACCTCTCTCTCCTTGCCAAACGAATTTTGAACCATCCATCTCGCCCGTGAGTTAACTGCCGTCTCGCTCTCTCTCCCCCTTAATCTCTGCCTCTCTCGCTCAAATCCCACCAAGATTGTGAAAACACCCACCGTGTCAGGTGTCATTCCCGGGGTTAACGGACGGCTGTGATGTGATTTAAAAGTCAGCTCGGCGCCGAGACGCGTCCCGAATGTCTGATGAGCACTTCCAGTCCAGACCAAGAGAATTCACAACCTCGAAAAAATCTACAGATTTGTGTTGAATTAAAAAATGTCATAAAGACGAGCAGGCAGAATCGACCTCCAGGTTGGGACCAGGTGGTTAAAGCGTGGCGTGACACCGTTTTTCCAGTGCACGTGATGAAGCCGTGCTCACAAACTTGTCGATGCGGGGACACTGATAACGCTATCATAAAGCATCCGTGATGCTGGGGCAGCTGAGGTTAGAACGACCCCGCTGCTGCTCATTGGCGCTCGATAACCTGGGCGCTCTCCAGAGCTCTGACGGCCATCTGGTCCCCCTCCATGTAAACACAAACACGCAGCAACTTTGCCACGGCACGAACAGATGCCCTTTTTCAGAGGCTGTAGAGCCACAAATCCATAGAATCAGCAGCGGGCGAAGCTGAAGAGCTTCCAAAGCTCGGCCCGGGTCCTGGTCCTCTGACCGGCCGCTCCATGTGCAGTAAGTGGCGCCTCTCATGGTGCTCTCTGCCTGCCAATAGCCTGACGTTCTGGGCCAGAAATAAAAGCTCCATTTGGTAGCTGGAGGTTTATTGATCCAAATGTTGCTCCTCAGGATGTCAGGGGACATCTGCAGGAGGGAACACAGGCCCTCTGTTTTCCTGATAACACGTTTGATAAAGCTAACCGACTGATATTATTACATATGAAAGCTCGCTGCGCCGGCGGTTATTCAATTTTACACCTCTTCAGATAGCAGAGCCGAGCTTGATGCTTATCGCCGTGTCTGGGGAAGGATATGCCGCATGTGAGGGGGAGGAGGATAAAGAATGCGAGGCGAAGATGCTAACAGGGTGTGTGTGCTATTTCTGTCCCCAGCACAACATGAATTTTTGTGTCCTCAAGTTTTATTAGGCAGCATAATCTACGCTGGAGTTTAGCCCAAATAACCGCGGCTATCCATGTTAGCGTGTGCGTTCGTGCACACTCAGTAAGAAAGCGCTGGTGTACTGTCCTGCCCCGTGACCTAGGAGGACTCCATTCGGAGCTACAACAAATTTGGCATCGTCCTACAGAAATCAGACGTTAATCAGATGAAAGAAAAAAGACGCACGGACGTGAGTCCGGGAGTGTGTTTTAGGGGGAGCAGCTAACACAACATCCTGTATTTTCGTGACTTTTTTACTTGTTCACTGAAAAAATGGACAAGTCTGAAAGGATTTACAGTGACGCAACATGAGACACACACACACACACACACACACACACACGCACACACACACACACACACACACACACACGCACACACACACACACACACACACACGGAAGCTATTAGCAGCAAAAATCCAAGCGATGCCAGCACCTGAGGGTTTTTAATGAAACACTCTTTCTGTTTGTTCCCTCTCTCCAAAAGTGCTCAGCTGGTTCCCTGCTGGCTCTCTGCCGTGCAGAAGAGAAAAGCAGCCTTCTTTTTTTTAAGCTAAGGCAGGAGGGAGGATGATTTTCAAACCAGTCGATGCAGACTGAAGGAAGAGCCAGCCGAGTCAGCTGAAAGGCTCGGATCTCCACTACAGCCTAATTCCGGGGCCGAGGATTAAGAAAAGGATCACCTCCTTTAACTAATGAGGATTTTAAAGGGACGGTCGAGCAACATGTGATCATTAGACGCTTCCAGTTACGTAACTGGTAACTCCTCATAAATCCCCATTGTGACTGGCCAGTCTAAAAATGGCTTTGAACTTCAAAGCCATTTTTAAAGATCTCAATGTTAGAGGCATATAGCTTTGGAATTCTAAACATATAAGGCAATAAATCATAAGACACTATCATGAAAATCACATTCATAAATGCTTAAAAAGTGAATTTTAATGACTCAGATGGATGATCAGCGATCCACTTCCTACAGCTGTCATCTCAAAGATAAATACGATGCAAAGATGTCACAGAGGGCGTTTTTTTATGGGGCAGAGGATCCGGTGGAGAGGAGAGATCCGACACATCCGAGACGCTGCGATCCGAGCCAGAATTAAGGTTGTAATATTCAGCTGTCAGCTGGCTCGCAAATCAGCTGCTACCGTGGGAGGAAGCTAACATTCATTTGCACTGACGATTTCCTGGGAAACATTAGCCGTTCCGTAGTCGCCATAGAAAAGGCTTCGCTTTGGAGGATTTCCAGGCCTCCGATGGTTTGACGTGAGCGCTAAACTGCAGCATTTTTCTCCCTTAGGTTGATGGATAACAACCATATTTTATCACATTGCCATACTAACATTTGTTACATTCTCTGCATGTTACATTATTGCTCTGTTAGCTGTTTTAGAAGCAGCATTAGAAGAAATAAACTGAGAAAATTTGCTCAAGCATAGCTGCTAACTGCTAATATCACCGTGATTCATTTCCCAAACTTTCTATTATTAAATCAGACCACATTGCTGCTTATATTAGCATTCAGCTGATATTTCAGCCCCTGCTAACCGAGAATAGCGTTTATGATGCTCGCAGCTTTGTCAGTTTGTATTCCAGGTGCAAGAAATGTGGTAGTTGAGTTCAGAAGTTAGTTTTTTGGTCACTTGTTAGGGTGAGCGGAAGTATACAAAGTGTCATAATCGGAGCAGAAGGATGTTTATGGACTCATTCGCATAAAATTGCTGTTAACGAGGGCAAATACGGAGAAACTGCTCTGATGCTATCAAGGTCACGTTCATCTGCTGCTGAAACCTGTTGATAATTGCAGTTGACGAGGAGTTGAAAATTAGCCGGGCTCTGACGGACCAGCAGGCCGGCGGTAAAGTGCGAGTGTGTCTGATTGGGGAATGGCGAAGGTAGTTAGAGCCTTAAGTGTGAGTGACAGTCTTGATTGCAGAGTGGTTAGGACCTGAAATGAACAGTGAAAGACAGATTATGTGAGACGGGGCAACGCAGAAGAGCCTCGCAGCCAGATTGAAGAGACATCGAGAGCCTTCAGATCGTAATTCCACAGAGCGGAAAGTCAGATTCATGTAGAGAGGGATGGCTATCCAACAAGCTCACTTTAGCATCACAAGGTGGCCTATGCTGATGATTTTGCATTCCATTTATTAGCTTTAAAAAAAGTCATTTAAAATGTCTTATGACTGTGGAAACTAATAATAAAGCCATGAAAATTAGCTTGCAATTAAATGTCTCAGCTTATTTTTGACATCTGGAAATGGAATGATTCAAAAGCAAAAGCCTCTCTCCTCCTGAACGTTAGCTAGTCGTATTTTATACATTTACACCATTTTATGCAGTTGTTGGAGCGTGGAGCATTGATGTAGCATCAGATAGCGAACAGGCAACATGACAACCGCCATCCCGGCTTAGAAGTCTAACAGTAGATGCGATGTAATATTTAGCGTCACCGTTGAGGCAACGGCCTGAAGGTTAACTACGAGGACAGGATGTGACCATGTTGGGAGCGCGATGGGCCGCCAGCCTCTCCTACAAAGAACACATCTCTGTGGTTGCCATAGAACTAGTCCCAATCATCGAGGCCAAAGCAAGCCTGGAGAGATGAGACGCTATCCTCCAAACGGATGAGCGTAAATGTAACCTTCCCCAGAACACAACGGTGTTACAGAAACTCTGACTGACCAACCCCCCCCCACTTCCCCCGGCTCTTCCCTGTAATCTCTGGGGACCTGTCGTGCTGAACCCACTAATAGCAAGGTCTTGGTCCCTCTCCGCTTCTCTGAGCCACGTTTCAGTGAATGCTAACAGTTTGCCCAACTTCCGACTTGCATTTGGCCCTTATTTCCAGTTCATCCACCTTGACAGTGATTGTCTGGGTTGAGGCGTTTCAGTCACCTCCTCTGGTCAGGTAAAAGGGCTGTTTGGAGTGTACCGTTCAGACGGACTCACCAGTCCTCCATGATGTCCTAGACACCAATAATAGTCATTAGCATCAAGCAACTGAGTCTCAAACATAAAGGACACCACCACACAAATAATAAAGCACCACACCAGGTAAAAGAGGACTAGTAAAGGAATGCTTCAGTCAGCTGAGCGGCACTAACGTATTGCATTGTCTATATTTTAGGGGCTCTATTTAACACCAAATTGTGCATTCATTGCACAGTTCTGGATAACTGAGGTGGTGCTTTGGCGCAAAGAGATTAAAGTGCGAAATTCTGCCGTTGTTATTAAAAACTCTACGACTTGAACATTTAATTACACCCACAATTTGCTCGCGCGGAGCATCGAGCTTCCTCAACAGCGACGCTTCTGTCTGCGAGGCTGCTGTGATTTTCTGCCGCGGTTGCCAGAAGTAGGCCCCATGAATCTTTCATGAGATCTGGGGCTTTCATGTTTTCGCTGAGGCCAGAGACAGAAACGAGACCGCTTTCAAGGTCCGCTGGCATTTTCCAGAGTCCCTGCCGCCTCGTAAATTGGTGGGACGATGACGGGAAGTGTCCATTCGGCAGCCGGGGGACTCGGAGAGGGACGTCGTTGACGCTGATGTGGAGATAACGAAGTCCTTCCTGGAGTCTCTGCAGGGCGTAGAGCTCCTAATCAGGTGCGAGTTACCGAGCAGCAGGAGCGCTAACAGCACGGGATTTGGACAGAAAATAGAGCACCAAAGAGACGTGATTGGCAGCTCTAGAGTCGACGACCCTTTGCGGTAATCTTCGCTGCTAGGTTAGCTTCGGCAGCACTTTGGTTCCCAATCTGCTGCCTTATCCCTTTCAATGCATCCCAGAGGGAGCGCCAGTAAAAAGCCTGCTCACCACGGAGCGAAGGATCAGTACAAATCCCCCGGCGGGGGAACGCGAGCGTCTCGAGGAGCAGGAGCTCGTCCCAGAGGAGAAAACAACACGTCTGTGTTTCCTGCTGCCTCCCGAGTCTGATGAAGAATGAGAAGAACTCATTATTCACAGAAGTGGAGATGATGAATACAGGAATTGTTCTGTCGCATCTGGGGGGAAATTTAACCATCTGTCAGTTAGGGGAGTTGTTTTTAATTCATCAGTCCCCTCAATTTTCATAAGTCCTGCAGAAACCAGGAATCTGGACCCAGTAAAATTCACAAAATCAGGCTCTCCGCAGCCTAAAACATCCGAGTTCCTGATTATCACGAGTCTAAAAGTCTAAAATCTATAGATTTTGCCATTTTTGGCAGGAAAAGTGGACGATCCTGCCTCTGATGGCCAATTAGACCCTGATATAACTTAATTACAAAAACAAATTCAATCATATCTTATCGTTGTCCACAGGTAAATGTCACATTGAATCCACACTTATTGGAACCACAAAGACAGAGAGAATACATTGAACCCCTCCCACCTATAATGTGTCGTGCTGCTAGTCGATGCATTCACTGTGGATGAACGTTTCTCCAGACTGGGCAGACATCCCATCCGGAGGGGGCGGGGATGCTGATCCCTGGGGCCAGGATGGAGGAGACAGACGGACCATTTAGGCGGCCATGCAAGGACACCGTGACCCATCTAAAAAAGCCTCGGACAGGCAGGAGGTCACGTGTAAATCAATGCCTTGCGATTTTGAGGAATTTGCGAGATGGTATGAAAATGCTTCTCTGGAGGTTTTTAACTGCAGGTTCATATCTACTGATATGAATGTGTGGATCGCAGACCTCCCAACAGCAAACTGCCCCTCCGTCCCTCCTGTTTTATGGTTGTCGTAAAAAGGCTTCAGGTAAAAGTGCAAACTACTTTCAAATTTGTAGTCAGGATGAAAGTGATGCTTTGATGTTGCACTGATTGTCTCCATAAGTCCGAATGATGCACAAGTGTCCTCAGGACAGGAACATGTTTGACAGCTTCAGCCTCGATAAGGACGGCATCCACAGTAGATTCCTCCGTGAGGAGGCTGGAGACGGCCTGTTGAAACCCGCCCATGAATCCGTCCGCTCCTGCTGGCTTTCCTCTCCTCTCAGACTGATGCGTTTGATTCCCTGTGGAGGTTCTCAGGACTACAGGGAGGAACCGGTTGAAGAACAGTCCTTGCCGGAGGTTCTCTAATCGCTGAGTGACGTGTTTTTCCCAGGTGTTTTTTCCATTCTGGGGTTTGTTGACAGTCTCCGTTCTCCAAAGGTTACGGATCAGGAGTGTGGACTCTAAATGTGTCTCGCACTGCTGATGTTCTCAGGCAGCTAGAGATAGAGTTCGCTATGGAAACGCTCTTGGGGCCGAATGTGCGGGAACGTCGACGCGCCTCGTGGGGTTTCAAGGTGCCTTAATGGATCTGCTGCCCCCTGGAGACCAGCCCTGCTTCAGGTCGAAACCTTAGCCAAGCTTTGGAGCAGCATGACAATTAGCTGGAAAAGAGAATTTTCTCACCACATCAAAGCAGGCCCAGGGAAGCGCTCGAGAAAGATCAAAGCAGCCTTAAACTGCCTCACGTTCCACCAGCGTCCATCCATCTGATGGGTGTCCTGCAGTCCAGCAGGGTTCCATATTTCCCTCTCACATCATTAGTCATCAGTTGTGCCGGATGTAAGACGGAGACTTTAAAGTAAGAAAAATAAAGAGGAGAACATGTTCTCCTCCACCATCAGCGCAGATCAGAGACCCATTAGAAGTCACTGAAATGGAGCGAAGCAATTCCCTCAGCCCGACTTCAAAGGCAGCCGCTTTTGGAGTGAAAACGGGGACAAGCGTTAAAGATTCAGAACCGCCGAAGTCATCAAGCACGCTGTCGCCACATCTGAGGGAGGCGGCGAGAGGACGGAGGGCGCTCAAGAAACAGCCGATCAAACGCCAAACCGCGGCTGGTGACTGTGACGGAAGGTTGGGCAAATCGGACCCACCCGTTCTGCTTGTCCCTCATGTTGAAAGTGTATTTTCCCTTTGACCCTAAACACAACATTTATGGTTTATCGGGATAGGACGCGGTGCAGATCGGCAGATTTGTTCCTCCGGTTCTCCGGCAGCTGCTGAGCAACATCTGTTCCGTTCTGTTCTCTAGAGCTTGGGGAAAAGAAAAATCTGATTTTATCGTGTGGGGATGCGGCGAGCGTGGCGGTGAGGCGCCTTGGCCTATTCCTCCGTAAACAAAGAAATCAGAGGGGGAACAGCAGGCAGCTCCTGTCCTCATCACACTCCTCAACACGGTTTGAGCTCAAATCAGCAGTGATTAAAGCTGGAAAACCTGGGAAAAATAGAGAGAGCGACGCGGAGCAACATCCAACGGGGCCACGAAGTCTCTGTTTGGATGCAACTTCTGAGGGTGCGTTTAGCAACGGGGGTCTCGCATTTCAAAGAAAGTACGGGAGGAAAACACGGCCTCCACCCAGGAGAGCTATAAGAACAACTTCTATGCACATTGTCTCTAAAAAAAGGATCGTTATCGCAGCGCAGCTTTGGAAAAGGACCACAGAGGCCGTCTTCATTTAATGCTAATTTGTTTTATCGCACGACTTTACATAGATGGATACTTTCTGAAGCTAAATTGGAACCATTAGCATGTCCAGCTAACCAAGTTTATTGCCTCGTAAGCATGTTAAAGCATATAAATAGCGTTGGATAAATTCATTTATCTCAGAGCTACAGGAGCTAATGTTACTAATGGCTAAATATGGTGAATTTGTTTTTAAAATTGACTCGCTAAACATGGCTCTCATTTTAGTTTCTGGATTTTAGCTTCGCTGCAGCAATTTTGCCGTTATTTGGAGATTCTATGATGGTTCACTGACTCAAAAGCAGCACTTTGACTCTGTTTGACCTGAACGACCTCTGTGTTACAGTCTTTTATGATGAAATTGTGTCTTGCCTTGAACCGATGGCAGCTCTTCCCTCTGAAACACGGTGACGCACTAACAATCTGAGTTCCTGGACTCACAGTTAACCCGGCACTCATGCCTGGGCTGCTCTCTCCACTCAGAGACCATTAGATAGTAAATTTGAGCCTCAATCAACTTTATTGTATTGCAGGAAGTAATGCACCCTCCAACTAGTTCATCAAGACTCCAGTGAGGACGGCAAAATCTCCCCTGGAAAGGTTAAAATCTCTCACAGTTCCATAGTGTCCGCGTCATTTTAACCCAGCGCGGCGCCTCTCAGGCTGTTGTATATGTGTCTTTTAATCTACAGCTACAGCTGCTTTGTTTCTCCTCGCTAGGTGTTGATTATCTCCGCTCTTTGCATCTTTATCGTCCGCAGCAGATGTTGGTTGCACGACGAATGCAAACGATCTTTTGTTTCAGCTGCTTGTGCCGGCGTGCATACGGAACACGCACAGCGACCCCGGCATCAGCATAGTAAAAAATAAATCAATAAATGAAATTATTGAATAAGGAAAGCATACATTTCCCTTGAGCCCATATGAAATTTAACCACTTGACTCATTTTTAAGACCTCGTAATCTCTGGTGTGTGATTTATTTTAAGCTCTGTTGACATTATTCATTTGATCCTCTTAATGTTGAGCCCCTGTCTGCTCTGCCACAGGTGACGGATTTACCGTTTACAGAAATAAACCTGTTTTAAGCGGACTATTTATTTGCTTATGAGGAATTTCTTCTGCACGCTGGTGCGTCCTGCAACATGCGGGATGAAAAAATCTGTGCGAGCGGCGGCGCATTAATCTGCTACACCAGCTAGCTGATAGCGTTCTCCTGATACCAGAGGTGTTAATGAGGCAGAGGAGGTGCGCATCAAGATATCTCTGTTGGGGCTTGATATTGATTTTTGTGTTCCAGGCATTTGCACAGATGTTAAAATATTACGGCTAGCCCAGGTCTCCATAGGTCCCCGTAATGATGCTGTGAAACCTGGACCGCAGATGTGCAGCGAAACCAACACGCAAACACACATACTCTCTCGTGGAGCAACACGGCTCATGACAGAAGGGTAGAAACAGAAGGCTTCCTGCACCCATGTCTGCCAGTTTCTGCACTAATTAACTCCTTGTAATAATATTTGCTGTGCTGCACCTCGACGCCGATGTGCAACGCGTTCGTGATGAGCGCGACTCCCGGAATGGCACAAACACCTGCACCCAAACACGGCAGCTGGGAGACGTGCCTCAGTGTCGCGTGTGATGATTGGACACGCGTCCAGATTAGTTCGCCTCCTCCTTTGGTTGTCGCCGGCAACCGGTGTGCGCGCGTGCGTGCGTGCGTGTGTGTGTGTGTGTGTGTGTGTGTGTGTGTTCACAATCACCACGTTCTCCACCAGCAAATTCTCTTGTCGTCTCAATAAAAAATGAATTTCCCTCCTGATTGTTCAGGCAAACAGGAATCAAAGGGAAAAGTGACGGAGGGTTCACTGCGCACGTGCTCCGTCCGGCTGCTGCAGCTGTGGCCACATCAAAGCCGGGCTCCTGAGGAATTCTGGGAGATTTTTGCAACCTCACAACTAAAGTCTCCCGAGAGGAACCTGAGAGAGAATCACAGCCCCCCATTAGGCGGGGCTGGGGGAGTGAGGGGCAGGGAGGCTCCTCCTGCCTGTGTGGGGAAGAGTTCTCAGGGCTCTTCATCACCCCCCCCCCCCCCCAGCAGCGTTGGAGGGCCGCCTCGCTGATTACACAGCAGCGTTTTGCCACTCGACCTAAATCGCTGGAAGCGGTGGACGTGAACGCTGCTCAGCTGCCCCCCCCCCTCGCCCCCCCCCGCCACGTGTGAGGCTTGTTTGAAGACTCCGAATGTCTGAGTTTCATAATGCTGTTTCATTATTTAGGGGCTGGGAACGCGTGGATGCTGGGATGAGGGGGATTTATTAAGCAGGAAACGAGGAGACTTAATGCATTAGAATGCGACTGAAAGCCATTTGTAGGACTGTTTGGAGCAACAATGCTGCTGTGCGCCAAAGAACGTTCGCCTTGTCCTTCTGAGGGTTGGGTAGAATCAGATTGGACTTTTTAAATAAAAAAAAACGAGTTTTTCTGAGAAAAATAGATTTAAAAGTAGATGCTTTATGCAAAGGCCTGCGATGACGGCGTGGAGATTGCGACAGACCTGCGTCTCTGCGCAGCGGAGCCGGAGCAGAGACGCAGGAGTCAGAGAGAAGAACCTCGGAGTCTCTTTGATCCCCTGCTCTTCATCTCAGAGTCGAGCTCTGTGGGAGATTTGAGACGGCTCGCAACTCATTCTATTAATATTACAGCTGAAGACCCTGCAGGAGCGCTCTGTTTACACGGGAGCGCGCAGCGCGCTGCACCAAAGCCGCTAATGCGCGTAAAGGAAATCAGCGCTAATGCACCGCGGAAGATGTGGTTAAATAAAGGAGAGATGCGGTCGCGGCTGTGAATTTGTTGCTGATTCCTGCGACCCTGGCCAGGATAGTAGGCATCCTGAACGTATTTAAACCTTTTCAGTAATTATAAATAATTACACTAATTATCTTTAGTGGCTGAACTTAATCAGATCTGAAGCACTTTCATCATAAAATGAGAATTAAAAGGAATTGAATGCTACAATCCACTTTAGGGTTGAATAGACTACATTTCCCAGAACGCATTGTGGCCATGAATTAAACGCAAAGTCTTGAAAGTACGATAAATTAATGAGTTGAAGAAAAGGGGAATTCCTAAAAAGACATAAAGTTAAGATGAAACTGCTGCTGGACTCTGAAGAACAGGGAGGCTGCAGGGAAATGTAGTTGCTATGACACGCTCTAAAATCAATAGTTATCATTATGGGTTGTTGGTGGCCGAGCTGTCTCTCAAACCAGACCCTTAGCCTTGTTTTGCTAAGTTTGTGAGGACCCTCTCAATCTGATCCTGAATGTTTCAACATGTTGTGATTCAACAGCCCTTTTCACACTTCCGCCGCGTCGCCGTGGAAACGCGTCAGTGACCAAAGGGTTCTGGCTGCGTGAGTGAGCGCGAACATGAGAACAGCAGACGTGGTTCCACACCATCGTCCTCTCGCCGTCTGTGGCTGCCGGCCAGGCAGCGCGCAGCTAATGAAGTCGGACATATTCTCCTCACACGTCTGAATCTTTTCGACACCGTCGTCACCTCCGTTCTGTCTCTGCTCTCCCCGAATTCCCTTTTTATGCGATTTATTTGTGCATTTCTGTGCCTCCTGGCGGCGGCGCTCACCTGTCTCACATTAGCTCCGCCCCTCTCCGGTAATGACGGGATTATAAAGGGATGCTATTTGGCACTATTATCCATTAGCACACTTGGAGCTAATGACCTGGTTTTATGCCCTATTTCATCTGTTAGCATAGCCTCTGAGAGCACGAGTCAAGCGACTGACCCACGGTTGTGTCCTCTCCGTCCAGGTACGTGTCTGATCCTGGGCTGCATGATCTACCCAGACGGCTGGGACAGCGACGAGGTGAAGCGGATGTGCGGCGAGCAGACAGACAAGTACACCTTGGGGGCGTGCTCGATGCGCTGGGCCTACATCCTGGCCATCATGGGCATCATGGACGCGCTCATCCTGTCCTTCCTGGCCTTCGTCCTGGGCAACCGTCAGGACAGTCTGATGTCCGAGGAGCTGCTGGGAGACAGTAAGAAGTGTTTACTTGTGCTTATAGATGACAAATGTTTCCCTTCAGGGGAAATTTATAGGGGAATTCCAAATCTCGGAGCGTCTCTTAGTGCACAAATTAGATTCTGCTCAGTTTTTATATACAGGAATGCTAAAAAACACATCAAAATCCCAATCATTGACTCTCCCTGAAAGCTTTTAGAGCAGGTAAAGGAGTAAAAGAGAGGAGAATAGAGCTAAAGGTGATGCAGTGAGAGGAAGATGAGCTTCAGAGAGGAAGAACACACCGGTATCAGGGGTTAATTGACGCCTGGGGGATGCTGGACAGAGTCATGAATCACTAATGGCTGTTTACACCAATAACTGCCAGAGTGTCCAGATGAATCATGTCCTTTCAGCCGGGATGAGACAAAACCCACTGTGACAAAGACAGAGAGACAGTGAGGAAGAGGAGGCAGATGTGAATGATGGGCACTGAAAATAAATAGAATGTGGGAGGAAGAAATTGACCGTCGTCCATCAGGTTAATCAGGATTTAATTATGCTGCCCCCCCCCCCCGCTGATGAAGTGTTGCTGAATCCTCTCTTTCCCCCACAGAGAGTGGAAATAACGCCATATAACGCCTGGAAAAGTCCAATTTAAGAGAAAAGTAAGTTGCAGTTTGCATCCTCACCGCTAGGTGGCTCTAAATCAACACACAAACAGCTTTCATGTGATTTTCCCATCATTTCTGCAGGCGGTGCTACCTTGATACGACGTTGCTTCGGGATCAACCTGGTGCGGATGCAGCTCCGGTGTGCGGGACCAGAACACAGGAGGACGGCGAGGAGGAGAAGGAACATTTAAAGTAGCCTCCTCGCTCATCTCAGATTCCTTAAAAACTCATTTTTGGTGTTTACACGTGTTGTCTCGGTGATCAGACTGAACGTCTGTGTGTGTGTGTGTGTGTGTGTGTGTGAGTGAGTGTGTGCAGGCTGCACGGCCTGATTCTGTGGTAACTCTGCTGCAGGACAGAAGCTGCAGGACGCTCAAACCGAATCAGATCAAAGCGAATTATCCACAATTTGACCGACACAAATCGGAACTGAACAGACTGGAGGTGACGGAGGCGTCGCATCGTTCTTAACAAACTCCCAAACGCTTCATTTAAACAGCACCAGAGAAGGGAAGATGGCGGATCTCTTGTAATAAAAAACATCTGTGACTGAATCAAAGACGCTAATGTGAAGTTTTGTGTAGATATTTTACGTCTCCGTTGAAATGTTCACTTTGAAGTGTCACCACTGCAGCATTAGCGTGTGCCATAACCGTGACCCGACATTATTGGTGAACTCAAAAGGGCTGCAGAAAAGATGAAGTGGACGTGATCTAGAGATGCTAAAGTTTCCGTGTGGTGTTTATTTTAGGCCTGTTATGTTCACTGTCGCTATGCTAAAAGAGCTAGCTCCCCAAATGGGAGGATTAAAATCTAAAACTGTTATCGTGACTATATGACTGTACAAAACAGATACACTTTTAAAACAAAATTTTAAAAAAATCTCAAGGGAAATTTGCTTATTTGCTTTCTGATAAAGAGTTCAAGTGAAAATAAATATGTTTATACTACATGTTAGCTTAAAGCTTCAAGTCCTGGGAATCACTAGCATATTGAAAACAGTTCAGAATACAGCTGTTATAAAAACATTGTTGGTTAATTTAAGCTTTTATACATTTCTAGTTGAATGTTGTGATAGCCATTTTAGGTAAACGTGACCTTTGGCTTTTGTGAGGGTTTCTACTACAGCGCTCTTAGCGTAGCATAGCTTCCAATTGTTAAAAAAGGATGCAGAAAACAATCGACCTGATTCCAGAATAAAATATATATTCAACCTGTGCTGAGATTTGAATTATGCTTCAAAGACTTGAATTTATTTTAAAATTACCATTGGAAAAAAGTCGTGTTTGCTCAAAACTCTCAGGCGGAAAGCTATTAAGCAAATTTCCCACACTTTTGCTATTCTTGGATACTTTTATATAATTATGTAGGGTAGTTTTAAATGTCACACAACATTACCCCTGTGAACGTGCCTCCTTTGATATTATCACTGTTGATCTGAAGGAGTTTATGTGTTTGTCTTTGAGAAATAAAGATGAAATCGTCGCATTTTGGAGGATTCAACAGAGTAATCGATTACGTACGTCTTTGGCTCCAAATTATGGTTTCTGTACTGACCCCTGGTGGCGGCCATTGTGGACTACAACCAGTAAGAACTGGAGGTTTTTTTTTGTTTTTTTTTACACAATAAAATAATCAATTAATGTTTAATTACAACACACAGTTACTTTATTTCAACGCACACGTGGAACATCACAGCGTTTGAAGGTTTTACCACGCTTGTGATAAGTTTTTGGAATATTGGTGCCCCCTAGTGGACGGAAATAGGTATTTCGCTGAAACGGCCTTTAGACATTCATGTTAACCATAAATCTGATTTTTACGCGTTTTTACTTAATGTATGGTTAAAGGAGGACTTATAGCTCCATCAATAGATCTTTGTCACGTGATCTAGTCTCAATCATTGCTGATAAAGTGATGAATGCAAGGAATTCAGGTTTATCTCAGTGACACGACACAGGTTGTATAAAACTGTCATAACAGTGATTTATTATAATGAACCATGAAAATAGCCACCAGTGCAGTGTCTGTGAGTCTCTCCCCTCCACGAAAACATACACTCACACACAAATAATAAAAAAAGTTAAAGAGAAACAGAGAGAAGGGGGGCTGAAATAAAAGTAACGCTACGGTCACAGAAACATTTAGCTTTGCCAAGAGGAGTATTCGTATATACAACCATATTTCCAAAAAAAAAAGAAAAAAAAGGGATGGGAGCAAATTTTACAAGCATAGAAAAGAAAAAAAAGCAAATATTTACAAACAGTTCCTGGTGAAAGCTGGAGAAACCACCTATACATTAAATTACACTTTCTACAAATAACCATTGATATTCAAAAATAAACCGCTAACGTCCCAGGACCACTCGGCCTACTTCAGGAGATTCAACCACTCCTGCCACCAAATCTCTCACACACACACACACACACACACACTCCTCATTCACTCACACTAACACACTCAGGTGTACACACGAGTGCAGCATCCGGGGGTGGGGGGGAGGCAGGTTCCTACAAATGGGTCTTTTCTTAATCTGCAGCGGTGAACAGACATTTATTGTTGAACAGAGGAATAAAAAAAATAATTGTCTTTTTTTTTCTCTATACAAAAGAAATGCTTTGCTATAATGAGCCTCTAGAATAAAACAAATAGGTTGTGTAGAGAACCGAAGACAGACGAGAAAGAAGTAGCAAAAAGGAGTAACTGACAGGGTGGGGGTCAAGGCAGAGGAAGAGGAGGAGGAGGAAGAGGAGGAGGAGTACAGGCTGGAATGTCCGTGGATAAACAAAGTGCAGGGGTGTTACATCAGGACACAGGAGAGCACTCCTCTCCTCTGGAGAGTGATATATAAAAGGAGGAGGGGGCAGAGACACAGGGGGGGCTGTGAGCACCTGGGGAGCAACGTCCATCTTCATTTAACAGTTTGTTTTGAAGATCGGTCACTGTTCTTTTCTCTAAAAATGTTTGTCCTTGTTTTGTGGTTTAAAGAATCTAACCCAACTGTTTTTCCACTGGCCGTGTGTTCAGGAACATAGAAAACATATCTACAGCTAATGTACACGCCCCCCCCCCCCCCGGACAGGTTCTCAGGGGCTGCTGGGAGAGTGCCGTCAGTGCCACCCTGTGCTCAGGTACCCTGAGCTGTGGAAGGGGGTCGAGGACGCAGGGGCCCCGCGGGTCCCAGAGGGCATCTGGGAGGAAGCGGCTTGAACCTGGCCCTGTTGAGTCTGTTGGGGGGGAGGAGGGGGAGGTGGAGGCAGTCCAGTCTGCTGAAGAGGTGGGGGGTAGGTGGATGGGGGCACTGACGGGTTGGCAGCGGCACCTGGGTGCAACAATGCAGGCTGAAAACCCCCTAAGTTCTGAAAGTGGTGGGGCTGAATTGGGGTGTTTGTCGAGGGGGCGGGGGGGGGAGGCGGAGGAGGCGGGGGTGGAGGGGTGAGGGACAACAGGGTGCTGCCACCAGGAGGGGGCTGCTGTTGGGGGTTCTGTCCTTGTGGCGGGGGAGGAGGTGGTGGGGCAGTGGTCAGCATGAGCTGGTGTTGCTGGATGGGAGGGGGCTGCATGTTGACATGCAGTAGAGTGGGGCCGGACATCGGGTGAGGGGGGGGGGGGGGGCGGGGGTGGGGGTGGCGGTGGGGCAGCGGAGCTCTGATAGTGTACGCTGTGGGGGAGAGTCTGCATCAGTGGCTGGGATCCGGGAGGGTAAGGGGGAGTGACCGTAGCTTTGAATCCAGGAAAAGGTCCCGAGGGTGAGGGGCTGGGGGTGGAGAAATAGGCTGCGGAGGCCGGAGGTGCGGGTGGGGGGGGGGGGGGGTGGCGGTGGGGCAGCGGAGCTCTGATAGTGTACGCTGTGGGGGAGAGTCTGCATCAGTGGCTGGGATCCGGGAGGGTAAGGGGGAGTGACCGTAGCTTTGAATCCAGGAAAAGGTCCCGAGGGTGAGGGGCTGGGGGTGGAGAAATAGGCTGCGGAGGCCGGAGGTGCGGGTGGGGGGGGAGGGGGCGGCGGAGCGCTCTGTGTGCTGTACTGGGGGAAAGGAGCAGGTCCAGGAGGCGGAGCCTGCTGCTGTGGTTGGTTCTGAGTCTGAGTAGAAAACAGCGCCCTCTGGCTGCGGTAGGGAGAACCCTGAGGCTGAGGCTTGGGCGAGTGGAGGTGGGTGGGCGCGGGGTAGTGGACAGGGGAGGAGGGTAAAGGTGTGGGATGCAGCTTTGTGGGGGTCAGGGGGGTCGCCTTAGGTCCGGCCGGCTTGCTGGTCGGATTCGCCGCCCGAGATTGACTGTCGCTCTCGTCATCCTTGGTTGGACGACTTGGAGGCTGAGACAGAGGACCAGGAGAGCAGGGCTGCGGCACAGAGAGACACCGTTACACACCTGAGCGAACGGGCGGGGCCCCAACGTCTGACAACTCAAGCTCACCGTCTGGGTCGGGGTCTTCTGGACATTTGGAGACGGGCAGTCTCTCAGGGCTGACGCGTCTCCGCCTTCTGTCTCCGTGTCTACAAGAAGGCAGGAAAATCAGGACTATCAATAAGGTTAGCTTAGCATACGCACAAGAGACAGTCAAAGAAAGAGCAGCAGAACGGTGGTCAACCTGCGTAAGGTGGAAACCATGACAACTAGCCAACAGGACCGTTCTCACTGGCATGATTTATGCTATGCTAACTCTTAACTATAGGGTTAGCTGGCACCACAATGCCTGTAATATCTCAATATTTCCCCTGAAAACCTCTCCTGTCAAGTGAAAGAAACATCTTTATTCTCACCTGTGTCTTTGTCTTTGCTCAGCAGCAAAGCTCTGTGGTAGCTGCGCTCGCGCGCCTGCTCTACTGACGTGGAAGACGTCCTGCACACAACAGGGAAAATCATCGTTTATGTCACGACAACAGCGTAAATGAATGTAAAAACTAAGCAGACAGCGGGTTTCTACCATTGTCCCTCCTCCTTCTCTCCTCTCTCTCCAGCTGCGTCCGTCTCCTCATTCAGCTGAGGCTCTTTTACAACGACGGTGCTGCACACAGCTGTGGGCGGGGGAGCTTCGCTGCTGCTCTCCAGGGCGACGGGGAAGGCGTCCACGGTCAAAGGTGGCACGGTGGAAACGGGGGAGCTGCACTCTGTCTTGGAGCCGCTGCGTCGAGCCTCGCGCTGCCGTTTCCTGTATTCCAATAAGGAAACCTGGAAACGGAAAAAGAAGAAGTCAGGAACAAAGGCGGTACCGTGACACACCAGCAGAGGGCAGCAGTCAGCCAGATGTGGGTACAGTATGAAGATGCCAAGGACTTGCTCTCCAATGACAGTCATTACCTTTTTCTTCTGTGGGGGATTGTGCGATGATCCTCCTCCATCGCCACTTCCTTCTACGTTCAGAGAGCGTGAGAAGGCGAGTAAACCTGCGTCCTCGGAGCTGGGATAAAACAGCTGCCCCTGGCCTTCGCTGAATGGGGCTGGGGTGTTAACCAGCGACCCCGCCCCTGCTGCAGACCCTGCTGCAGCCCCAGCAGCAGCCTCTGGCCTGAAGGGAGCTGCCAGAGGCTCCAGGGTGTGTGAGGGCGTGAGGTCCCTTAGGTTTGAATTGACTGGTGAAAAGTTCAGGCCAGCTGGTCCAGTCAAGCCTCGGTCTGGACTTTTTATCCAGCCAGGAAACGAGGAAGCACATGTTTCTGCGGACGAGGAGACCTCCAGACTGGCTTCCAGAACCCCTCCATCAGCTCTGTCCTCTCCACCATCCAAAGACTCGGCAGCTGGAGGCTGGGGGCTGTCAGGAACCAACACCTTGGCGTCTGTCTGGGATCCATCCAAACTGGTCACCCTGACACAGGGAGAGGGAACCAACGTAGGAGGACGATCGGCCTACGGAAGGAGGGATGGAGTCGTGTTAAAGTCGCCGCGCTTCAAAAATAACCATCATCTCTGATGACTTCACTCACCTCTTGAACGCTGGGCTTTCGACTGATCTCTGGCGAGTTTTCTACTGATGACTCGGTCTAAAGAACCAGAAGAGCGTCAGTCAGTGCGGCTGGTCAGCACACGTCAACGTGGTCATCTCAGTCTGCTTTACCTCTACAGGGGTATTAAGTATCCGTGTTGGGGTGCTGGGCTGGGCTTCCGTATGCATCTCCTCCACTCGAGGGCGTGGGGGCGTGGCCATGAAGACAGGGGTCGCCGGCATCTCGGACTGGTCTGCTCTGGTGGGTGTGGCACACGGCGAGCCGTAGGGGGTGGAGCTCTCAGACATACAGGCATCTAAAGGACTCAACCGTCGCTTTTTCAAAGGTGTGGGCAACTCTGGGGTGGAAGATGGTGGTATTAGCGCAGTCTCATAATTACCCAGCATGCATTTGTGAAACTGATGCTCACAACAGACTACCTGGTAGCGAGCAGGTGCCATTGTAGGGCAAAGGGCTGTCGGAGTCGCCGTTGATCGAGGGGCTGAGAGGACCCTCACAGGGCATGAGGAGGCTTGGTCGTCTCACTGGGCTGGTGGAGCCCTCCTCTTCCAGCGCCTGCTTTAACCACCGCTGAAATTAAAAAAAAGACTCAGTAAATGTGGATAAACTACCAGTTTAATACTACTGACCGGGAGGGATCGACATGGAGCCCCTTTCTGAAGCTCATACCTTCTTGCAGGACCCAGTGGTTGGCGGCGTCTCTGCCAGTTCTCTTGAACGCCGTCTCCCAGTGGGGACTCCGGGAGTGGTGGGGCTGCGGTTGGCCAGGAATGGTGACGAGAATCGGACATAGTGTTTGGGTGTGCTGTAGACCTGCGGCGAGCACGCCATGCCTGGCAGGGCGTTCAGCTGCGTGGCCAGAACCTCGGGGTCACTGCTTATTCTGAGCGGCCTCTCTGGGGCCGGCTCAGGGGTTCTCACGGCGCCTCGGTCCTGCTGCTTCTCTCCCACCCACTCACTCACAAAGTGCTGTTGGAACAACAAACGTTTATCAGCCCTCGTCTTAGAGCGGCAGTTGTGACGTTCTGAAAACAGAACGATAGGTTTACCTTTTTAGTTTTGAAGTTCTTGCCGCTCCCAGTACGGGTTCTGTCGGGTGCAGGTGAGCTGCTCTGGGGAGGGCTGCTTTCTGGGGGTTGGACAGAGACAGTTTCTGGCTCTGGGGCAGTGGGCGGTTCCCCTTCAGGGGCTTCGTTGGCGGGAGGCTCCGTCGGCTCGAGCGGAGAGCCAGGGGTCAGGTCGGAACAAGTGCTGATTGTTCGGGCTCGCCGGCGCTGTTGACCAATGTGTGTGCGGTTCCTGGAGAAACTTTTTCTGTTTCTTGAGGCTTTGACCTTGGCTGGTTTTAACCCTGGCTCTTCTTTGACCTCCAGTATTGGCTAGAAAGAACAGGTGTGTATTTAACACTCGTGTAGCAGAGCTTTAGCGTCCTGTACGAGTCTTAGAGAAGCCACCATCTCTCACCTGCATGACAGCTGGAGAGTCGGCTGCGTCTGGTATGGCTGGAGGCTCCTCCTTGATGTCACTGCGGGTGCCGACCTCCGACTTGATGCTGCCGATTCGTTCCAGCGCCTGCTCCCTGCGCTTTTCCCTCTTCTCCATTCGTGCAAAGGCTTGAAGGATGGCCTCCATCTTTCTCTCCTCTCGAGTCTGCAGACGGACAGAAGGTGCGTTCCGCAGAGGAAAGACAGGCAAGTCAGTCAGAGTATAACTCCAGGAGGTGGCAACACGCCATGTTGGGCAGGCAACGAGGAGCAGATGTAACCCCAAGCTTTCACAATTATACAGGACAAAAAAGGGCAGACCGGCCGAGAGAAACCAGGAAAGGATACGAGTGGTTGTACTGGTACGCAACAGGAGAAACAGCCAGAATTAAAGCTTCGCACACAAGGTGGGTTCAGCAGCTTTTCACTTGTTCCTGGGCTGTATTTTATGCTACAACTTATCCAAAAATCAGAGAACCATGGTAGTTCAGTAAATGTCTCCAACAATGGAAAATGTTCTCTGCATATATGCTGCTCTTTTGGGTTTAATTTTTTGTTTTTAAAAGTCATATCAACTAAGGGCCAGGTTAAAGGTCTGGCAAAAAAAGGTATTATAATTGAATGCTACACCCCAACAACAATGAGAAATTCACTAGAAATAAGGTTGAGTAAACAGGGTGAAAATAAGACTTGGAATCAGCGTAATAGATATAAATACCTACAAAAGACACTTTGTTTTATCCAACTTACTTAAGAAAACACAAGTCTTAACAGCTAGGTCACACTATAAGGAAACAGCCCTGTCCACACACTGCTGTCAACTCTCCTGAACCTTGTGGTGGCAGTTTTAAAACACTCACATACATCGACTTCATGTTTTGATCATTTTTTGGAGGGATTCTATACTCCAGCAGCAAAAGCTCCCTCTCTCCCGAATCACTATATAGAAAGAATCCTATTGGATCAACCCGAGTCAATACAGCCCTGGCAACAAGCTCCACGCTCTGTGGCCACTCCTCCAGCCGCATCAGTGCCCCCTTCGTCTTTGTAACCATCTCTGGTCGATTAGAGAGCTGAATGTTGGCCAAAGATGAGTCAGCACTTTGCACCTTGGGTCCGCCGTGTGAAATGAAGCTGACTGCAGGGTAATTTCCACAGTGAGAGTGTGCCAGTGTGTTTGATCCATCTCTCAGAGATAAGAAAAATGAGCAGCTGAAGCAGTAATTGCACATTTCAAACTCTGGAGGAGAACTAGCCTCCCGCTGTAACACTGTAACACGAGGCCGCGGCGCACGTTTCCGCGGACAGCAGAGTGTGTCGCCGTCATGTATGAAGGGCGTTTAATTGATTCAGATGCTGGAAAGAAAGTGAAACGAACGAGAGGAAAACAACATTACTGAAAAGTTGAAAAAGAAAAACAGAGCAACAGAGGCGGGATGACAAGCAGAAGATGAGTGATGAAGAGGAGGGTGGTTTAATGGAAAGGAGGTTGGGAAGAGCTGCTCCTATTCAAGCCGCAGCACCCGTAGTGCAAAAAAAAAGTTTAAGATGCAACGAGAGCAGCAGGGGAGAGTTTTATTTTGCTCTTTCGGCTAGGTGGCTGCATGACAAAAAAAGCTATAGCCCCTAGCTTGGCACACTTACCATCTTCCTCCTCCTCTCAGCAATCTGCTCCTCTGACTCCATCTCTACTTCATTGCTAACGGAGGTTTTGTCTTCTAGATCCTCATATAACTCAGGATCCTGTAAGAGGAGAGGAGCGGGGTATGGCGCTTTATCATGGCTTATCAATCAGTCTGGCTACAGACTAGAGGGACAACAGAGTGGAGGGCAAAGAAAGTGAGAAGGGGGAGGGAAAGGAGCAGGGGGGCTCATCTGAAACATACATGGTAGATAACTCACTGTTATATTGTGGTAATTCCATGCGCAATAGAATTATTGCTTCACACTCCTGACAATGTGGTTGTGAGAGTGTGGGAGTGTGTGTGCTCCTCCCAAGATGAACCATTTGTATTGCGTTTTTCCCTTTTCTAGCCGACACCTGCTCCCCATCAGTTATGCTGCTACAGCACAGCACCGTTTGAATGATGTGTACAAACCGTCAGGGTTCTGCATCTTTAATCAAGCAAAACTCTGATTCTTCATCAACTCCACCACCATCAGTGCTGCCACTGACAGAAACAACCAAACAAACATCCCCCCTGCATGGTTTACAGAGTTCATCTATTCTTCTGGCTTTGGTCTGACAGGGAACCTGCACAAAATCACCAAGACCCAGAACCTTCTTTCACGGCACAGACCGCGGCACCACCATGAAAAAGGGTTTTTAAAAACCCTGCAGGTGAGGCAGAAACACTCGTACGGCTTAATGAAGCAAATGCATTTAAAGTTTGCATCTTTTGGTTTCAATTGAAGAAAATGCAAGTAAACACAAGCAAAACATGGGTGTCGTGAGTAGAACCAAAATTACTGGAATAAATTGTAGGTTTTCTAAAGGGATGATGGGAGAATTAAAGAGCAACAGAAGTGACACTGAAAAAACATGCATGTAACATTTCACAAAGACCAAAAGGCAAACTGCATGCATGGATCCCGGGCATTCATGTTCTCAACGCAAGTTCAGAGGGTTCAACGAGTAACTGGGAGGGTGAAAGTGGTCTTGCCTGGTTGTTAGAGATGGACAAGCGGAGAGGAGAGAGCTTCCTCTGCTTGCCGTCACCCACGCTCTTCCCCTTGCCCTCTCCGTCGATGCCTGCGTTCTGGTTCTGGCCCTGGTCCTCCCGGACCATCTCCTTGTCCTTGCGGCTCCCCCTGCGCCTGCCTCCGGCCCCCAGGTTCTCTGTGGGCTCCAGGTTGTGCTTGAGCACTGGGCACTCGTGGTTCCCCTTCACGCAGGCACAGTCCACCTTGTATTTACTGAGATGAGCAGAAAATGTCATTACAATGCTAATAGCTACTGAAATGCCTCATTTCTGTGCTGCTACATTCGTTCTTGATAGCTCACCAGCTGCCGTAGTCGAAATCAAATCCGATGGTGATCTCTGTGCCCTTGGAGATAGGCCTCAAGGAGTAGATGTATAAATGAAGCATACCGTCCTCAATGACGTGCCGTACCTGAGGGGAAGCAATTAGTATTAAAACCAGGCAATATGGCTACATTAACCCTGATGGTTAAGAGTCATTATCATTCTTACTTCGGCGTTGGGGGTGCAGGAGCGTCGGATGAACCGTGCTTCGTTTCCAAAACTGCGGGCGTCTACACACATCTCCAGCCCATCAAATTTAGAGTAAAACAAGACAAAAGGGTACGGCCTGAAATGGAAGGAATGGGGGAAAAGGTTGGTGCACGGAGACACGTCTCAAATGGATGATTATTGGATTTCGGATCATGGCAAAGGCAAAAACAAAGCTATCTATGGAGAGCGGCATCCTGACCTCTTGAAGAAGTATCCATTGGCCTCAAACTGCTGCCGGAGCATGAACTTTCCCCTGTACTCAATGATCAGGGAGTCTGGGGCCAAGTCCCGCACCGCCTTGAGGATTTTCTTGTTCTTTTGGACTTGACTCTGGCAAAGACAGTCACACATGAAATAAATACTGCGCTTTCTGTGCTCAGAGCTATTAAACTGCTGCCACTGTTGTGGATGGGTGTGCTCAGGTGCCTGTTATTACCTCCACGGGGGGTTTGAAAGAGGCAGGGTGGGTGTTATAGGCTAGGCTCTTGCCATCACCTTGTTCTTTAACACGTAAGAGGACCTGGACATCCTCACTGTACTGATTGCTGCTGGCCTCCTCATACCGCTCCATCCAGGTCTTGATCTTGCTCTCCCACAGAGAAGGGTGCTCGATTGGCTCCTGCTCTGGAGCTGCACCCTAAGAAAGGCAAAAAGCCTGTAAACATGCTGCTGCTATCGATTATGGTGGGAAGAAAAGCCTGAATTCAGGAGTGTGTGGAGTACCTTAACTCTGGAAGACTTCCTGGATCCCTCTCTGAAAGCCTAGCACAGGTGGAAAAACATGTAAACTTCTGATTAAATATGCATGATGTGCTGCAGCTGATTTTACTGTAGTTACTCTATGAAATCTGACCTTCTTTGCTCGGGCTGCAGATGCTGGAGGCTCTTTATCGCCGCTCTTTTTGCGTTTTTTATCAGCTTGCTTATTGCCGAGTCTTCCAGTCGTCAGGATGGTGGTAGGCGTGTGTTGGAATGTGGAGTAGAGCTCTAGCGGAACCTCATCTCCACTCTCCGTAGCACTGGTGTCTCCATCTAAATCAATATGTACGAGCATTATAAGGAGGAAGTGCAACTCTAATAAGCTGAGGTTTCTACAAGAAACAAAGCACTCAAGAGTGCAGAACTCCACCAAGCAGCTCATTTCCCAACATATTGTGACTTACAAACAAAACTAATACTCCCATTAACTGGAATACCAGTTTGTCTGCCAATGGAAATTGTTGGTCTTGTACGCGAGGGTTAGTGAAAGGATTGCTCATTTAGGCGACAGATTACAGACCATGATATTGATTTGAGAATCAAGGAACTTGAGAGAGCTTAATGATCAAAGCCCCTCTCTCTTTGCCCACTATGATTTCCTGAAAATTGAATTGTTCATAAGTTTTTATTTTTCCAACTGGATGAAATGAAACACTGCCTTCACATCACCACCTTCGCAGAGGTGAAATTTCTTGCCAACTGTAAATAAATGCATGAGGCAGGTAATATTACAGAGCAGAGCCTTCATCCTTTTGTCCAGCAGGTGTCGCTGTGCCCCCTGCTCAGACCTGGTGAATTTTACAATGCTGCACCCTGACCCAACCTAGAAACTTGCTCTGCTCACAATAAACTACAAACAGGCCATAAAACAGAGCAACTGGCTCATTTGTAAACCTTTGTTGAAGATAAACTTTAAAAAAAACCAACATTTGTGGAAGCATGTGGATATAATTACCAGATAAACATTCCCGTTTCCTGGTTTGCAACAGGATGGCCCTCTCTCTGTCCAGATGCCTCGGCTGGCAGCGCTCACACAGGTAAGTCTCAGGAATGTTCTGCCTGTCGATGCCCATGCAGTCTATATGTTGCCAGGCGCTAAAAAAGAGGAGAGATGTTAATAACAACGTTTGGGGAGCGCTGAATGCGTCCTGGGCCGATCCTCATTGGCGAAACCAGAAAGTCACCTGCACTTATCACAGCAGATCATGTAGCCGTCATCGTGGGTGAACCCACAGATGCACCGGGTGATATCAGTGCCGTAGCTGCCATCCTCTGAAGTGCTGAGTGTGGTGCCACGGGATGCTTCATCCTGGCCTCCAGGAACAAACAGACTTCCCTCTCCTTGTCGGATCAACATGGAGGGAGGAGGGGAGGCTGGCGGCGTAGGTGGGGGCCGTGCGCCATAGTTATGGTCCTGAACAAAGGACGGAAGAAAAGTTTTGTGTTTATTAATGACGACTGACTAAACTAGAGCTTTATTTCCAGTAGAAGGAAACAGGAAGGCGTTCCATTTACATGTCAATGTTTTGAGCTGAAAGGTTAATATAAGTTAAGATGTCCGTACAATGATTAACAGGGAGGGAGGGGTCAATATATGCCCCGCTATTTTCTGAAAGGTTGAGGAAGTGGAGTACTCACAGCATAAGGCAGGCCAATGTAGCTGTGGGAATGGTGAGAACTGCTGCTGTAGATCTGGTGAGGGTAGCTGGACTTCTCCACCACCACAGGGCTGGCCTCCACCGATTCAGGTCTGCTGAGCAAACAATAACTAATAAATACATCGTTTAAAGAAACGCTAATATGGGGACACAAAGTAACCTGTCTTTAAACACACAAGACACAGACGATGAATGTGATACAAACTTGCAATAAAGAAGACAGAAAAGTTCAGAGCAAGTCCAATCACAGGGAGTTAACGTGAGTATTTCCTATATTTGTGCAGCTCTTTGCTAGTACACTATTTCAGCACACGTGCCTTTCACTTGGCACACTGTTCTTCCTCTTCAGCAGCTCCTGACCGAGCTGGCCAACTAAAACCGACACATTTTATTCAGTAAAAGATTCAAGATTCTGAATTTCATTACGCACTTTGGGGGGGTAAAGTCAGATAAACCCACATCTCCAGAACAGACAGTGAAAACTAACGTAACATCTCCTTACTGATACCAAACAATATGCAACCAGTGTCAAACCAGTATATCCACTCTCCCAACGATAACAATGCTGTGAACAAAGTCTGTTGCTGTCTAAGACCAACCCACCCTGGCTATTATAACACGAATCAAGCTTCGGTTGCTGAAGGGTTGGCTCTGAAGGGACGAGTAAAGCAAACGGGCAAAACTGACAAAGAAAGATAGGAAGAGGAAGAAGAGGAAGGGGAATTTAAGAGAGCAACTGAAAAAGCATCTGAGAGAAACGTGTAGCTTTACTGGGCAAACTGCCGTCCTCTTTAGTCCGTTCTTGTAAACGGCTTCAAGGTCAAAGTGACTACAAATTCACTCAAAACACTCACATCTAAAAACAATAAATCAAACTTCACCGCGTCTATTACCCAACCATAAAAACAAACTCCCAACTGAAGTGAACCAGTCATTTATGGGCACAAAGCCTGAACACGCCGCGCTGCATTGCTTTCATTCCAACTCCCGACCTGAAGCTTCCTCACACGTCAAACATGAATTTTCTCTTTTAGCCATTTCCATTCTTAATAAGATACCTTCAAAGTGCTGGTACAGTACCTGTGAGCTCTTCTCAGCTCCTAAGTGTTGCAGCATGCAGAGACAGAAATGTGTAACACTTCCTGTGTGCGCTGCCGCTCAAGTTCGCCGTCAAAGTGAAAACGTAAGTGCATGCAAGAGTTCGAGAGGTGGATACCAGGCGAAGGTGTGTGCAGTGGCTCTGTGCGGGTGTGCACAAGAGATTGAGTTTCACGTGGGTGAATTGGTCTGCGTGTGTGAAGACGGCCTGACGAAAAGATTTAAAAATCCCACTCATTCTTATTCGCTCTCCTGACTGGTTTCTATATACAACATGTGGATTTATAAGGAGATCGTACATTTACACATAAGTTTGGATAATAGTGATCTGGGCATAGACGAGTCAAGACATAACAACAGACAAAAGTCAGCAAGTAAACAAACAGGTCTGCTCAGAGAGAAGAAAGCCAGTGCATTTGAATGTATGTGAGCGGAGCGCAGCACTTGTATCATTCATGGGCTTTGCAGATGGGACACGTATGCATATGGATGCAGGAAAAGAGGGTTTTAATCTTTGAGGGTGCTGAATTTGAACAGTCGCAGAGTGGTTGAAACACCTGAGAGGGGGTGAAGCAGCAGAATGGACAGATCACCAGCAGGACGGAAAAGAGCAGCACCGCCAGAGGCAACGCCTTCGCTCCTAAAGAGCTCCCGCTTGCTGCCATGGCAACACTACGTGGCTGCGTGTGCGCGCACGCCAGGCTCTGTGTCACTATGGAGAGGCACGCCGCATCAGCCAACAGCTGGTCACGCTGCTGCATACTTCAGGGAGGGACGAGGAGAGGACGCGGTTCCGTTTGGATGGCGAGCAGCCGGCGTTACTGCTCCAGGACCGGCTAGCGAACATTCGATGCTTTAGAGAAACGAGCGCGTGCCTGGAGGGTCTGGACCTGTTCACCAGCAGGTAGAAGCCTGGTCCAAGCTTATCTGCGTTGAAACCCGCAGCAGGTGACATGTGCAGAGCAAGACGGGCAAAAACGAGGCGGAGGGGGGAGCAGCGGGACAGTTTAAGGAGCCACGTCTAAGTGAGAGCCACCTGTCACTCAGGCCAGTGACCATGGCAACAGGCTGTGCGCAGTGCACAGGGAAGGGAGGGGATGGAGGGGCAGAAACCATGGCAACACAAGCCGACGGGGAGGGCTGTCTTTCTTTAAAGGAACAGGAACCCCTCCTAACTTATGACGTGTGTTATCTTCATTCAGACAACAACCTCTTGCTTCGTTTTATTTGACCGGGAAAAAAAACAACAACGTGGCAATGCCCTTGAGAAGAGGAGGAGAAGCAGCCCTGTTGCCATGACTCTGTGCATCACAGCCGTCTGTGCGCACCTTCCACGTTCACACTGTAGAATACCATCAGGAATTGCATCCCGTTTACTCCTGTGCAGATATGAGGGGATGTCATAGGAGGAAGTGGCGCTAAATAAAGCATTCCTTTCTCCATGAGAGTAAGTTTGTACACATGGGTCATCCATATGGAATGAGGGGAAATAAAAAGAGCTGCCAGCAGCGCTGTACCAGGCATGTTCAGACAAATCAAGGGAGAAATATTTTGAATTTAAAAAAAAAAAAAGAAGCGTTGAGAGTGACGCTAAGCGAAACAAACATGAGAGCAGAGAGGAAACGGCGTTGGAAAAATCAGACTGCACGTCTTGCAAAGGCTTCTCCGAGTCAAATAAGGAAATGAATCAGAATGAATGAGGTGGCGTGTGGACGTGCGTTACTCACTCTGAGCCTGCAGCCATGTCCAGGTATGAGGTGTCTGCTGTGTCCACCCCCACTGGGACGACTATGCTCATGACGTTCTCTGCTGATCAGTTCTTGTCCTACTGAGTCCAGAGAATGGGAGTCCAAAACACTGAGGCATGCCAGCCACAGCAGTCATTGCAGACATCTAAGTGCATCCACAAGGCCTGTTCGCGCAGGAGGTCGGGGAAACGGAGACAAGAAGAGGGGAAAAGGCGTTAAAGCATGTGTGGATCCAATGGTGGCACTGAACAAAACATTTCACATGTGGCGAAGGATGACAGTGAAAACAGGGGATTTCCATGTGAGGAAACGCATGATTCATACTTTCAGAGAACAGCAATGTCATTTCCCTTCTGAGAATGTGATCGATCGAGGTTGGTAACGGATCAAACCTGGATTAGAACGCTGTAAAGGTGAATTTTGAGCTGCATCTAAATGTGACCTCTGCTCAGCGTCAGCTCGGATTGCTCCGGTTGCACTGTGAGGAAACTCCCACAAAGGGGAGCAAGAGAACACGGCAACTGGCCGCCATGAAAGGAGAAGGCAACTGCACACACGTGCACGCACACGCACACAGGGGCCATTTTTCCCCGTCGACCCAGGAGGACAGCTCTAATCTAAGCAACACCGCCCCTTCATCCTTATTCACAGAACATTTGTGATAACGCTAAGCTCCCTGTTCTGAAAAAGCAGCAGAAAGATGGCTTGATTGATAATTTATTACATTTGGTGTCAGGCAGCCAGGGTGGTGTTGCAGTAGTAGGAGGCTGGTGCACTGATAAATGATACAAAAGGCCGATGTGAATGGGGGAACATATGTGTCAGTGCGGCTGGCGCTGATGCACACAGCTCTGGTGATAAGCGGGATTAGCGGGGAGGCGCAGATGCCCAGACCAAATAGGCTGCAGGTCACACCTTTGCATGCTCAGGCAAACTGGAGCCAAACAAAAGCTCAGCTCGCAGCTCTGGGCTCGCCGACGGAGCCGGCTGGGTTCGCGGGTGTATTGTGTGTGTGGGAATCGCATGCTAGCTTGTAATAACATACAGTGGAGAGGACACCTGTCCAAGCATGTCTACGAGGAACTGGCCCGCCGCGGCTCCAGCTCGTCTCTCTCCAGGAAAACTGCGTTTGGTTATCAAGTTAGCTGTCAGGGCTGCTGGTTTAACCTTCCAATTGGTTTGAATTCACTACCCAGAGCAACTTGACTGGTGAGAACTTCAGCTGTCAGCCTGGGGCCTGAGCGGGAGGAAAGAGACCCGTAGGTCCTGCAGCCAGCCAGCGATTGATGGGAATTACCTTTAAAATGATTCTACGCCAGTCTCCGCTACATTGGCGTCTGACCAGGCTGAACACTTCACAAGGACACCTCAGTCTGCCAAACAGACGGTTCCTGCTCTGCTATCAGAGGCTCGGCATGTTCCAGCTACGGCCCTTCAAAGGAGCGTGTTTGCTCCCTCATCCTCCCGGCTTTGTCTCCGCTTTGCCCAGGGAATCCTGCTGTCACTCCTGAGGAATGCAGACACACACATACACAGGCTAGTGTCCGCACATATACCCACCCCCACCAAACACAGGCAGACAGATAACCCCTCGCCCTGGCTCCTAACATTCCTCTCCACAAGGAGGCTCTCGGAACACTCCTCTGCTCCAGCCAGACGTGCTCGGGATGGACAAGGGGAGTGGGAAAACGGGGGGGGGGGGGGGGCACACATTTTAGCACGGCAACATTCCTGACTAAATCTGAGATGTGCCGCGAGTCGCTCCTCCTACTTCCTCGAGAAAAGCTGTCCATCACGGAGGAGAAACGCAGCCAAAGAAAGGAAAAGAAAAAGGGAGAAAATTCCCCCTCCCTTTCCCGTCCGCAGTCACCCCGCCCAGCCGGATTTCTCTCCCTCCTCTGTACATTTCCTAAATAAACCTGGAGACTGTAACTTGGAGCGGAGGGGAAGGGGAGTGTCGCCGCTCCTAATTACAAGGAGGCAGGCAGAGACCATTTAAAGCCACTGTTGGCCGTTATTGACTGCTGTTATGGAAACACATGAGAAAGGGGTGGGGAAACTGGGGGGGGAAAACGCTGAAACGCTTCACCTTACATAGCGGAGCTCCCGGCGTCGCAGGGTTAGAAATCGCCCGCAGCGCCGCCGCCGTTTCAAAGGGCAGCGGGGTGGGGGAGGTGTACGTGGGGTCTGTCTGACGGCGACACAATGCAGCCAGAACCTGGGTGGACTCTGGGTGGCAGAGCGGAGCACATGGTGGGAGCCGGCCTCTCCTTTCTCCCCCCGCCCTCCCCGAGCGAGGGGACACAGTCACGTCATTGTGTGGGGAATGACTGTGCCTTAAAGATGGAGCCTCGCCGGAGTAAAAGGCAAACGTGTGCGCCGCTCGCTCCGTGCAGGCGGCAGCTTTCCTCTCTCCTCGGGGTTATCGCCGCCGATCCGAGCGTTTTCATTCTTTTCGCGGCCAAGTCTCACCAGATTATGTTTCTTGGATGAGTAGGAGGAGCGGTACGAAGCGAGATTCCGACCAAATCCCGCAGACCCCCCCCCTCTCCCGAGCTTATGTGACTTCACACCATCCTCGTAGCTTGCTGTATGACTCAGCTCGTAAACGGAGGGAGAAAACAAACTTTTATACAAACGCGAGGCACATATACAGGAAGCATGACCCAGATGGAATGTAGGCCTGGCCCACGGTGGGACACAGTCCTCTCTAAACCAGAGCACCCCCCCGTGCGTGGAGGATGCGGTCCGGCACCATCACACCCTTGCTTACGGGCCAGTGTGGTTTGGAATATAAAGATAAACAAACCTGTTGGGATTTGGTGAGAAGTGATGCAAGAAACGTAGAAATAAACTACGCACGTCCGCCGATGTCGGCGGGAGGACGGGAGGCGACGGTCGACGACAGCTAAAAGCCACTCAGGTCCCATTACAGCACTGTTTGAGGATCAATTTCACGGCTGAATCACAGTGTGGTTACATCACCAACATTGACGGCGCACACGCTCTTTACTTGGCTCATCCTACCATATGCTGCTATTACCCAGGAACGCTTTGGTAAATACGGGCTGGGACTCAGAGATGCGCCGCACAGCTTCAGCCAGGCAGCCCCAATAATCCTGGAGCCACCTGTCAGGGAGGGAACTTGTTTTAAGAGGGATCTGTTATGGCCCAGCTAGCAGAACAAAAACAGGTCACCTGAGCCCCGGCTTCTCCTCCCACCTGGGATACCTGGTCCCAGGGCTGAGCAGCTCCGTCTCCATGGGCACCATGCAAACCAAAACCACCGGGGACAAGAGGCAGGGCTGCTGTGGGGAAGAGGCTTGAACTTCCTCAACACTGCTGCTACTGTTTCACAGGTGGGGGGGGGGGTGATTGTCTGGAGACGGATAAGAGTGTAACACCCAGGGAATCCTCTCCAGGTTGGCCTGGAAGAGCCAAGGAGCTGATAAAAACCCAGGCCTGACAATCTATCAATACGCTAATGGATGCCAGGCCAATCTGCCACGTCTCTGCTGACCGATGAAAATGCAGGCTGCTGCTCGGCTTGTAGTCTGTTTAAACTGTGTCAGTGTCTCCGTGAAGGCGTGAGGGACAGGAAAGGTGTGTCACCTCCGACTCCCTCACGTCTGCTAAACTTCCCTGCCCATGCAGCCCCCGGGGGGGGAGTGGCAGCTCTCCTCACTTCGCCGTTTCTGTCAACACAGAAAGCAAACAAACATACATTCTGCACAAAGCAAGCAGGCACACATCCCATTAAAGTATTTAAGACCGGCGCTAATGAAAGGAGCCAGTATGGAGGAGCAAAAGACCTCGGCGTTAGAACCAGGAGGCCGAGGATACTGTGTGTTACGCATTAAGCATCGCCGCCCCGGGGATAATAAAGCGTCCGCAGAAGGAAAGACCCTTTGCCACTTATTAGGATGTGTAAATTGAACCCTATTGGGAGGCAGCTGAACTCCATTAAGTTGACATGGACACTCTTGGACAGCCCCTCTTTACACACTGGTGAACAGTGACAGCACAAACCTATGATAAAAGTGTGAGACAGCTATTCCTTTAACACCTCGTCCCTGCCTTAAAAACCCTTCCCTCCAGATAAAAACAGACGGTTATAATGCAGCTTTAATACGGCTATTCGTCAACTATTAGCAGGGAACACCTGGGCCATGCTAGGAGATGCTAGTGATTACAGAGCTAAATTTAAGTCAAATGTGCAGGGCAATAACAGTGTGCAGCTCATATTTAGACTTACGTTGTAGTACTTTTAGTTATAAATCGGTGTATTTACAGAATATCCAACGCGTTCCATGACAGCACAGCTAATGTGAGCCGTGACGCATGTTACATTTACTATGACGGAGGATTCGGGACCAACTCTCCAGTATTTAGTAGCATTAGTGTAGCATTGTGATGCTAAAGAGGGGATTTTTATAGGCATGAATCTTCAGGCGAACGCAAAGTAAAACGTGTAAGATCCTGTGTTGTGCAGTTGCTGGTGCCTGAGTGTGTCGGCGCTGCAGTCAGTCCTGCCGGTAGGGGTGTGGAGGATACAACGTTGCTATTATGTGACCACAACACCCTGCTGCTGTCGCCATTTTCAGAGCGCTTTTCTCGGGACGGCGAGACAATCGTGTGGCCGGGAGAGCCTCGCCACGGGAAGAAAATCCCCCAAGAAAGCATTCAATCGCCTCTTTCACACACTCTGCCTCAAGTATCACTCTGTCGGTACAGTCTCCGTGTTGCTGCTTTTAGTTTTTTTGTGAATTCATCGAAAGCTGGGGCGGCGAGCTAGTTAGCTAGCAACCGCGAACAGCTATGGCCTCTGGAAATGTAGCAGGCTAAATGCTATGGCTTCCTAAGGAGACGACCGACGGAAGAATCGAATTAATTCCTGTTTTTTTTTCCAAGTCAGACAAAAACTGGCAAAGTAAAGTAGTGAATATGTTGACGCAAAGTGGCCAAAATATAATCACGGGGTGCAACATTCAAAGCTAACTGGGGCTGCCGATATAATGCGTAGTGGATTTAGTTAGCAAGCAAGCTAGTGCCGACGCGAAAGGAATGGATTAATTCTTGGCTCGCCGCAGACAGGAAAGAGCGAAAGAACCACTTGAGGCAAAGTCGACTCCGCATACACATGGAAAAGTATCAGATCAGGTAAAACAATCAACTGCAAAAGCGTGGTTCAGAGTTGCCAGTCGAGGGCAACACATTGTATGACCGGGGCGAGATGCCCAAATAGAACGTCCCCTCCCCCACACCTGCGGTATTTGAACCCAATACACTCGATTCACGTCGAAAATGTTCTTTAAAATAACCATAACAGAGCAGGAGTCGCCAGATCCGTTCCGCAACAGAGGCTAATTTTAATCCCTCATAATCTTGTGACAGATTGTTGTTTATAAAAGAGACTACCCGATCATTACACAATATGGCTTTGGAAAAAAATGTAGGCAGATTTAATTCTCTATCCCAGTTTGGGTTGTTTGGGCAAACTAAACACCCTTAAATCACTACGAGGCTGCTAACGTGTCATTGTTCTCCAGCTTTGAACGGTGCCTTTGTGGGGAATTTGGCCGAACGGAAACGGCGACCTGGGCTCCCAGCGAGCAAGGTGAAAGCTACCGTTATACGTTAAACGTAGCAAATGCGAGGCGGTCTAATTGTGTGCGCGTTAGCCGTGTTGTGGACGGGGCATTCAAGCAACGGAAGAAGGGGCGCCCTGGTCGACAGCTACGTCTGCAACCCGAGTTAGACCGAGGGTGTTAAACGGCGTGAGAGTAATGCTGGGTTGCTCATTTCAAAGTCGCAGTTATTTACGCCTAAAAAGGGGCTAAAAGTATGCGCAATGCTGTCCGCGCAATACCGTCCGAGATGTCACTGTGCCAAACCAAACAAGAAGTGCCCCCCTCCCCGCTCTGGTCAAACGCACATACCATCGTGACATATTTTAAGGACAAACTTACTTATTGTAACGTTAATTGCTGCTCGAAGCTGGGTCGTATACAATAAATTACCAGGATCTTTTGAATGCCAAGCTCAACGTGCCTAGCGACCGTTGCGAACGAGTCAATTTTAGACTTTGTCCTTATTCCACTTTGAAAATGTTGCTGTTGTTCTTCAATATCATATTTACATCGTAACTTTGTGTGACGCCTTGTTTATTAACGGACGATCAACGCGAATTCAGTGCCCTGGTTGCTCTAAGTCAAGCTAATTGGTGCTAGTAGCATGCGCTAGCTAGGAAAAAGTCTACTGGCGTTACGCTTGCCAACGTTGCGATTACATTGGAAACTTAGACGTTTTCAAATTTTGAAAACCACAAATGTGGCCGATAAGAGACTTACCACAAGACACGCTGAAATAACGACCAGTTAGCTAGCAGGCTAGCCTCAGCTGATACTACAACTACGTTAGCCATCAGCATGATGTGCCTAGCCAGCTAGCTAAAGCCAACAACAACCTTCCAAGTCGGATTTGTTCTCCTCCTAAAACGACCAATAAATGCAGTCCACTTACCGTTTTATGTCCACGCTGGATAGTCAGTGCAGCAAATAATGGGACCTGGGTAGGAGCCCAGTTGCTATCCACACAGCTTCTACAACCAAAACAATACTTCTGTCCACACACTGCGGATCCCTGGTAAAGCTTTAAAACGTTTGTATTCAGAAGTGTCCTCTAAACGGGCTTTTCCGGGGAGAAATCCATTGTCTTACGTTAGCTGCAGTGACACGAATTTAACTAATAATTATTCAGAAACCGTTAGAACTAAGATATAGTGAACAGCGACTTTTAGAAATTGTATCCCCTCAAATCAGTCTCTTTTCCCTTTGCAAAAATGGCGGCTCTGCCAGGACTGCCGAGACTCCGCCTCCCCCACGAGCCCCCCTCCCTCCCGTCGTTAAGCCCGAGCTCCGCCCTCACACACTGCGGGGCTCCCCGCCCAAACACACAGGGACGCCGTGGCCGCGCCGGGCGCGCGCTCCCGGGCTGCAAATCTGTAGACTGCTATTTCTGTCATTCACAGTCTGGATTCATCTTGGGCCGCACAGAAGATGACGTGTGCGGCTGTATTACAGTAAATAGCAGCACACAAAGTAACATAGTGGTTGAATTTTGGGAACTTACTGCGGCAATGAAGCCCAGGAGTGTGTGTTAATGCGTTGTGTTCTCTTTTCTCTGTTGCTAGTGCTAGTCAGCTGTGTTTTTATCAGGAGGTTTTGTTTAAACTAATTGACGTTTCCCGTTTCCTCTGCTTCCCTTCAGAGCGAAAAAGGATGTGGTAACTCCACTGCAGTTTGGAGACGGGTACGTTGCCTCAAAATAAAAACATCAACACCTATTTGTGTTTTTGAAGTTTTTTGTTGTTGTTGTTGTTTTCATTTACTTGCCACTGTGAACAGGACAAGGTTTTCTTGAGTAGGCCAGTAGGCCCGGAATAGCACGAGCAGGGCTCACCTGAATTGAAATTTGACTAATTTGGATCCCAATCCTTGATTTTACTAGAGCCACCACTGAAAAAAGTACCTAAATCTGCTATCTGACACAGTAGGAGGCAACTAAGCTGTTATGTAACCCCTTACACAAGAGCAGTATTTTGTGTATTGAACTGGCATAAGGAAGGCAGAGCCTCTAGACCTTAACAATAATATGAAAGGACAAAAACAGCAGCATGCAAGAACACGTTAAATGAACAAATGGAACTGGCCGCAAATCCTGCAAATGTCTGTGTTTATAACGCACAAGAACATTGTTTCCACGGAACACAAGAAACAAAAGTGTAATCTGCACAATCACTAACAAATTAAAGCATAAAAAAAGAAACAAAATGCCCCCCCCCCCTTTTTTTTTTACAAGCCTCAACTAAATTTGTTAGAATTTACAACTGTTTTGATTTAAGGGCCATATAAGTGGAGAGGATGGGACACATGCTTGACAGCCATAAAGGCGTAAATCTCTGAATCGCCCTGACAGTTGCATGGCTTTGTGACATGGTTGCCGTCTCCCACAGAAATGTGTAGAAACCCCTTTGACATCATATGTTCAGGGAGGATGTTCTCATCCTTTCCATTTCTTGACCCTCCCCCACCCTAACCGCATCCCCCCGCGCATGCGCGCACGCCAGGCTCCGGGATCGCCGCAGCCGCCGGTGACCGCGTTCTCCCGTTGTTTGCAATAAACTTGACGGAGGACAGAGGCGAAAGCGGGCCCGATCCAGTCGTGTCCGCCCGGGCCGCTGACGGAAACATCCGCCGGGATGCAGAGACGCGTGCACACGTCTCCCGGGCTTGAGTTCCTTTGCCTCCCGGAGCGACCGCATTCGTTCTCGGGTCGCGGCGGTCGAACCGGTTTCATTGTAAAGATAATGGCGGCCAGGTCGGGGATCAATAATAGCGTTGAGAATCGGTGATTTTTGGGAGAACGCTCGGGTTTGTGATGACATCATGCAGTCGGTATGTGGGCGGGCTCTGAGCTGAGAGGGGAGAGGGGCGCAACCGGAGAGCAGCGCGTGCAGGCGCCATTAGCCTCCGCCGACGCGGGTCGAGGTTTTTCGACAGAAATGGCGACGGTGAGACGGTCTCCTCCGAAACGCGCCCCCTCGGTGGCGGGTCAAACACGGCGGCCCGCTTCGGACCGACAAACGGGACTTAATTCGCCCGACAAAAACGCCTCTAGCGTCGTCGGACGGGAACAAGATGGCGTCAAGGATTCTTCCACTGCCTTGCTCGGGGTCGTGCACTCGTGGGTGGCGGCGCCGTGCGCGCTCTCGCCGCAATTATTTCCTGTTTTCAGATCCCGAGAGAGAAGTTGACTGTTTAACGAGCCGCCCGCGTCCGTGCGCACGCGTCTGTGTCCGGGAGTCGCTCCGGACTACAGTCTGCAGCCGTGGTTTGATTCGTGGAAGAAGCAGAAAATTATCTTCCCCCACTGATGTTACACAATCACCCATGTTGCTTCCACCTTTGAATTAACACCCAAATTAACCAAAGACTTAAATTTATTCGAGAATCATGTGAGTGAAAGTTGGCATGATGGAATTGTTTGTCTTCGACCGCCATCTAGTGGTCAATGTGAACAACACACCTCTATTTACTTCCGTTTACTTATTTATTCACATTTTGCTGTTTTTAACTGCTCAATTGTTTAAATATTTTTAAATGATAAATAGTGGGGACATTCTGATTTGTGTGGACTGTGGGATGAAGCACAATTAAATGTTAGTTTTATTTGCGCCAGCAGTTGCATTTTATAGGACCATACATAAACAACCAGAATACTAATCTGCATAGGTCTCATACACCCTGATAGAGAAACCGGCGGCATTCTTTTTACTAAAACACATTAATGTTAATTTATGGTATTTACCAGGCTGATTTGTCAAGAAAACTGAATAGTGCCGTCATTTAGGGTCCATTGTCGTCTAGAAAACTGAGGAGGCGCTGTCATTTCAATACGGCTTCCTGTCAACCAATCACCACAAAGGAAACCCAGAGGTCGTCCAATCACAGCTCCCGTTATTGGGAGGTGGTTTATTGACAAGAGAAGGTGACTCCTTGGCTAGCAGGACAGAGGATCACAAAAATCTCAACGCAGATCCCCCAAAGAGGACTGTTGTTTCTGATATAAGCAACGATGTCTTCTTTTGGAAGGGTCCTGGGAGTCCTCCGGGCGGGATCTCGGCTCGCCATACGCGGTCCACAGAGAATACCGACCAGAAAGTGAGCAACGTCAACCCCGCTAGCATCTTGGCTAAGGCTCGCTATGCTAGAGCAGCGACATGCTAACAGCCTGTCAAACTCACAAATGAATCTCGGCTATTATCATTGTATGGGAATGCTTTAAATCTATGGCCTATTTAGATCTTATTTTCAATGTACCTTTGTTTCCCAGAGCTGGAGGCGGCCCGCATATTGAGCCTCAGTACAGACAGTACCCACAGCTAACGAAGAACCAGAAGTTCGAGTCTGAACTGCTCAGCGGTGCCATGTGGTTCTGGATCCTCTGGCACCTTTGGCACGATCCCGATGCAGTTCTTGTAAGTACATAATTCCCACCGAAGAGCAATATTTGTTGCATTTGGAAGCAACTGTCAGTTCCTAATTGTCCACGGAGTAAATGTGAAATTAGTGAAAGCTGGTGTGGCGATATACAACAAAACGGAGTGTTAAGCAACTGTTTTACGTGAGAAACCTGATTAGGTAGCGATCTATTTAGTGGTTTCAAGCTCCACAAGTGTCGGGTTGTCCACCCGTCTTTCTCATGCACCCAAAACATGGGAGTAAATTTGTATCACTCCTTCCATACAGGGCAGTGATGTCTCTTGATTGATCTTGTACTTGAATAAACCACCATGTCAGATGACTGAAAGGTTCATCTTTATGCAGGGTCACTTTCCCTGGCCTGACGCTTCCCAGTGGACAGATGAGGAGCTTGGAATCCCCCCAGATGATGAAGAATGAGGTATTTTCTGTCACATTGAAGGTACAATGCTGATCTGTTCAGTTTGGAATGATGACAACAAGCACATTTTTGCTTTGTAAATTGATTAATAGACCAGTGTCCTGTGACTATAAATCCTTTTTAAGATGATCCTCAGTATCTCTTTTTTTATCTTAAGTTATCCTCCACTTAAAACAAACTTTATGGTGGTGTGAATCAATGAAATGTTTGATTCCTGTTTGCAGATCCAGAAGGATGGAAGCTGTTGGACAAGTTTGGAACTGTTCATGTTGTACATAGACTAATAAAGTTACCTTTAACTTTAAAAAAAACAACCCTGTGTGATCACATATTGACCAGACAATCATCTTATTTCATCAGTTTTATTTACAAGCAATTTTTTTTTTTTTTTTTAAATTCAGAAAACCAAAATTGCAACGCATCAACAGTGTCACAGTTAGCCAGTGTTCGTAAGGTTAAAAACAAAAGCAGTTCCGGGGAAAATATCGCAGGAAATTACACCCAAAAGAAATGCCGAAGGAACTGCCCTTCAAAGCCAAAACGGAGGGAAGGATTCTGGACTGCCAATACCACAAAGGAAAAAACCCTGCCTGCGGGCCAGCTCGATTCAGTGATGGCATGCAAAGGTGAACGTGTAGTGTAGGAAAAGAGGGAAAAGTCTAAACACCAATACTGACGTTGAACACCATCGGGAAAAGCAGTGAGGGACACCAGCAAAATCCATGTAACAGAAGTCCCGAAAAGCTGAGGAGTTTGTCTTTTTTAAGTGGGAGGTGAATCTCAACCGCGCTGGTGGTTAAATCAAAGGTTCGTGTCCATGGCAACATTCCCTGAGAGTGAAGAACTGCACAGCCGAGCCACGGTTTTCCAAAGCTCGTCCTGTCGGAGTTCCTCAGACGGTCACTTCCTGTGAACGCTTACGCCACAGTGGCTCAATACTTCTTTTTTTGCTTATTTAAAAGTGGCACCGGTTTGGTTGGGGGGGGAGTTCAGGCGTCGTTATGGAAGTTGACCCAAACTAACCTAGTTTCTATTGGCATAAAGCCCGACCGCTGTGGCTACAGGGACGACGGGAACGCGATCTATCCCACCGGGAAATGAGAGGAAATCCGACAACAGAAGATGCTACTCGACAGACGAGGATCACGCACGCTAAAACATCCACATTTACAAATAAAAAAAATAATAAAAAAAAAAGCTGAGGCTTCCGGCTCCAAATATAATAAAATCATTCTCTTTCAATTAATAAATACATCATTCAAAATCCATAAAAATAACACATTAAAAAAAATCCAACAGTATGTATAACCAGAATAAATTAAGCAGGATTCATCTAAGTCTCATCTTCAGGCGTCTCCATCCTGAACCTCACGTCTTTTTCAGTTCGGGGGGGGGCACTGCGCCGCCTCCCCTCCTCCTCCACAGTTATTATTGCTGGTGTGAATGAGATTCAAAAACGGGGGGGGGACAAACACGCGTGAACTGAAAAATACAAACAAAAAGCACCATTGTGAAATTTCCCTCCTCTTCGTTAGCACCTGGCGTAATCCTCCGAAAGTGGAAAAAGGGCTCCGGAACGCCGTCTCGGCTCCTCCGGTTGGTTCCGAGTGTGCTTGTGAAGTCCGATACCCTGTCTGCTCCGCACAGTGAACGCGTGTCGGGGTTCGTCCGTTTGGGTTGTGGTGATTTGTTCGCTTGGGGGCGACTCCAGGCGGCCGGCTCCAGGAGAAACAGTTCTGTTTTCAAGCGGGGAACGGCGCCGCGGGCCGGTCTCCGCGGGCCCGTCTCCGGCCTACACGAAGACGCGGCTGTGTCTGCTGAGCTTCAGGATCTTCCCCAGCCTCTGCTTGGCTGTGGCCATGCCTTTTTTGGGCCGCTTGCCTGGAGGAGAAGGTCACGCGTTAATAACAGCGATCAAAACGGCGTGAAGGAACGAGCAGAAGCCAAACCTTTGGTGGCCTGATTGCTGACGGGCGGCGGGTTGGGGGCCTGCCTCTTGGAGGGGTGCAGGGGCGGGGACATGGAGGGCTCGCAGTACTGGAAGTCCATCTCTGGGTCCATCTCCCTCCGGCTGAGGGGACTGGGCAGCCCCTGATTGTCCCAGGCCTCCCTGCTGTTGCCCTGACTGTCCATGGGATTCTCGTCCCCCTGCAGGTGGCGCTGGTGCTGCGCCGCCTCCCTCTGCTCCAGCAGCGAGCGCTGGTCCGGGCCGGGCCACCAGGGGCCCTGGGACGAGGCCTCCCTCTCCGGCTCGGAGCACAGCAGGCCGGCCATGGACAACATCCCCTGAATGGCCTCCGCTGTGCTGGGCGAGGTAGGACGTTCTCTGCGGGGAGCAGCGGGACACCGTCACAACACCATTCCGCCATCGGCGAGATCGCTCGCCGCGCACGCGCACGTGTCATCACCGTTTGAGTGGTTTGTGTTTGTGCCTGAGTTTCTGGCCACCCTGATCCAGCTCGATGGTGTGCCCTGAGCCCTTCTGCTGAGCGGAGACCCTCTCCTCCTCCTCCTCCTCCTCCTCCTCCTGGGAACTGTCCGAATCTTCATCAGAGGAAGACGACGACGCTTTCTGCTAACAGGATGAAGCATGAAGAGGTCAATCCCCCGGGGGTTTGCACATGTGCAGCCGAGCGAGAGCCTCAGTCAGAGATATTTATCTCATTTACCTCCGAGGAAGAGTCGCTGTCCGACTCCATGTCTGACACGCTGGAGTGTCCTGAGACGTCGTCCCTGAGTTCAGTCTTCATCCTCTCCAGTCCATCTGAGGAAAACAGGAAGAGTCAACAACGGCCCCACCTGTGCGTTACCGTCCGACTGCCACCGACTCACGGAAGAGTTTGGACTTCCCGTCCGCGGCGTGCAGATGTGGACCGTCGTGCGTCCTCTCCAGCTTCACATCCAGGAAACTCTTTGGTGGGCCGACCTGTAAACCTTCTCCCTCCGTCTTTCCCGTGCTGCTTCCCAACCTCCGCATGTCTCTGCGCACACAACCACGCAACGGTCACTTCCTCTTTCCGGGTGGCGGCGAGAACGCAGAGGATCCGCGGGGGCCTCACCTGATGATCCGGCCGTTAACCAGCATCAGCTGCAGACGGTTGTCGTCCAGAGATTCAGCGGCGGCCGCCGACGCTGTGGACACTTTGTTGAGCTTCCCATGAACCTTTGCACAGAACGCGGGGTCCTACGGGGAACAGCCGGTGTTCGGGTTAACACTTACAACAGGTTAGAGACGTGTTCTTTGTCGGGCCGCTGCGCTCACCTCCTCCAGTGGGCCCACCTCCAGCCTCCTCAGCACCTCCCTGGTGTGTCGCTCCAAGATGTCCAGGTTTGACGGCAGCTTGGGAGCGTGCCGCTGCTGCTCCCTCAGCCGCCTGGCGGCGCGTCTCGCCCGCCTGGCCTGACACAGCCTCTCCAGTGGAGAGCGGGGGGCGGGGAAGCCGTTGGGGGCTCCTGCACAGACACTTCCCTGAGATTTTACTGGCTTGTTTCCATTGAGCGGTTCCTCCTGGGGTGGTGCACAGAACACTGTTAGCCCCGCCCTCTCCCCCTGGAAACGCTCACTTCCGAGGGCTCCCTGACTTACTTCCAGGTAGCGGATCTCCTTGGTGAGCTCTTTAATGAGATGGTTCGGCCTGATGTTGTCTGGCACCTCACTGGTTGGTTCAGACACCTGTAAAGGCAGCAAGGGACAGGTGAGGGACAGGGGAGGGACGGGGGAGGGACGGGGGAGGGACAGGTGAGGGACAGGGGAGGGACAGGTGAGGGACAGGAGAGGGACAGGGGAGGGACAGGGGAGGGACAGGAGAGGGACAGGAGAGGGACAGGTGAGGGACAGGGGAGGGACAGGGGAGGGACAGGGGAGGGACAGGAGAGGGACAGGAGAGGGACGGGTGAGGGACAGGAGAGAGACAGGGGAGGGACAGGGGAGGGACAGGGGAGGGACAGGGGAGGGACGGGTGAGGGACAGGGGAGGGACAGGGGAGGGACAGGGGAGGGACAGGAGAGGGACAGGTGAGGGACAGGGGAGGGACAGGTGAACTCACCTCTCGTTTCAACCAGGTCCTCAGTGCACTGATTAAAGCCTTGACACCCTCCACCAGGTAGGGTGGGGGAGGACAGTTGTCCTCTCGAAGCTCTGAAGGAGCGAAAAAAGAACTTTTTGGAGATGCCTTTTCAACATTCCACAGATTTATTTGCATATGCACTTTCATGTAACCTAAACTCTTCAATGAGTTGGGGTTCTTAAAGTCGCTTTATTGGACCAGCTTTGATTTTTCAGACAAAACTGCAGATTCTTTGTGTTTCGCTTGTTTGACTTTTACCTTTTAGCGTTTCCAAAAGGTTCTTGGCCACATACCAACAGATGGCCTCGAAGTAGGGAAACTTAAAGAGGTCTGGGGTTTTCAGCCGACGTTCCATTTCATAACACCTACGAACCACATGAACCGCTTGAATAACAGCAGAAACCGCTCCAACAAAGACAGAAATCCAGCTCTAAATGCAGCGTACCTGAGCTGCATGCCAATATTGAGGTTGTGGAGGAAGTTCCCTCCAAATGCCATGCAATCCTGAGAGGTGAGAACAGCATGGATCCAGCCTGCAGGGGGCGCAGTTGCACAGGGGTTAAACAGAACACAAGACTTCTGCCTAAATAAACGTGTCCGCCTGCAAACAGTCACGTGTGCGTGCACACACACACACGCGCACACACACGAGCTTCCTGTCCTCCCACAGCTGGACATTTAACAGCTAAAGCGCTGTAAAGTGATCGTCTGATGAACTGAAGGTAAAGTGAGACAGAGCAGAGTCTGGGGGGCTGGTGCGCGTCTGATAGGCAGGCCTGATAAAGCCCTGGGTGACTGACCCTCTGTGTTCTCTGACCCCTACTTAATTCCTGCCTCTCCACACCCTCGCTGCCTGACAAAGCCCCCTCTGGCCTCCTGAGAGGAGCGTCGCTGGAATCTCGATTGTTGGCCGCGCTTTGTCTCCGTCGTCCGAGCAAAGGAACTCAAAAGATTTGAGTTTCTATAGGAAGAGCGATGATTGAAGGGCTGAAGATGCGAGCGGGGAAAGAAACCCCGTCACGTTGGCTTCGACACACGGGATCAAAACACTGCTCAAAGTTGGACTTCAAAGTTTGCCTTACAAGCTACTTTCACCCTATACCACTATTTTCCATCCAGCTGCTTTATAGTCGTGACCATTAAGACCTGTTTGGGTTGGTTAGGGAGAAAATTCCTGTTATGTTATTTTCCTTTGGCAGCGACGGAGGAACTTGAAGAGGCCTGGACTTTCCTGGCAGGAATCATGGGAAGTGTGATGATTTCAGCTTTTTCGAGCGCACGTGAAAATGCTGGACTGGTGCAAAGAAAAAGTCCGGCTCGGGCCGGTCGCGGGTGCTATGGCGACGCGCGAGAGGCCGTTGGTGGCGGCACCCACCTGTGGGGATGAGCAGGGTGGTTCCCTGGGGGACGACACACTTGTAGCATTTCTCCACTTTGTCTCCAAAGAACACTTCGCTCTGATTGGGCGAGGAGCTCCATGCCTCGTATAGTGCAAGGTTGGTGGGAGTGGGCTTGATCAAGTAGAAGACCTTTTCACCCTGCAAGAGGAGAAGAACAGAGTCTACCAACGCCTTCAGACAGCGTGAGATTAAGGTTCTTATGTAAAGTAGAGCGCTGCTGCCCTCAGAGCTGCTTGATGAAGGAATGTGATGCGAGGGGAAGGGTGACCTTTATGTGTAGCCAATCAGATGCGACTGTATGCCCCAAATCCTCCCATATACACGAGAGAAACTAAAAATCCCACTTGAAAGGGCAACTATGTTTCAGTCTTACCCAGAGAACGTGGTACCAGACTGAGGTGCCACCAAAGTCTATGTGGAAATCGGTGTAGCTGTCCTTGACTCCCATCAGACAGTACTTCTGGACAAAAGGTTTAGGGAAGAAGGAGTCATCTGGCCAGTAGTTCTCCACCCAGGACATCTTCTGAGCCACATCAGGCACCTCCACCAGCTCAGACATCCTGGAGAAGCATTAACACGACAGTTTCAAAATAATCCGCATCCGATGAGCTACACGTTTCACTTCCTGCTCGGCCGTTAATCCGAGGTTACAGAAGGGCTTCCTTGGGCCACGGGACTGTAAAGGCAGCAGCATTGCTCACTTGGTGTCGGAGAACTCCAGGCTGATGAGGTTGAGGACCTTTGGTCGATGAGGAGCTGTGAAATACTTGATGAACTGGCTGAGCTTCATCTTGCTGTCGGCCTGCCGCGCCACATCAATCACATCAATGACTTTGTCGCCACCTACGTGAGAGATAAGTACGGTTCAGCTCAAATAAGATCAGATTGTGGAACTCGACAGTCCTGTGATAAATGTCTGCAACTTTTGAATTGCTGCTGCGTAGGAGTGGGGTTCAAAGGGGTCAGAGGCCCGCTGGCACCTCCGCTAGCTTTCAGACATCGAGCCTTGAGGGGAAACTGGCACGATTATGGCAGCCCGAGGAGGAACTGTTGAGGGGAGGTAAGCAAGACAATCCGTCAATCTGTCTGGGCCAGCAGTCCCCGAGGGGGCGGAGTGGGCGGAGGTGAGAGAGGGCCGCGGCGTTTACATGAGCGTGTGCGTGGGAGCGCGGACGCAGAGACAGATTCAAGTAAGATGTGAGAGAGAGCATGTGTGCGGTTCATGCGGTGCTTTTTAAGTGCAAAAGAGGGAGGAAAAAAAAAAGAAAAGAAGCCGAGTCAACACACACCCAACAGTTGGGACGTTACAAATCACACTCGGGTGACACGTGGGGCCGGAAGTCAGGCCAGGCTGCTGCCTGTGTAGCGGGACAGCTGGTTGTTGTATTCTCCCCACACCCCTCCCACACACCTTTTTTATTACCCCTCTGCATGTTCCGCCGCTCACACACCAACACAGACAGGCGCTCACATGCACACACACACCTCCGAGGGCCCAGCTGGCCAGCGTCTGATGACGGAGAACAGCTGGAGAGAAGGCAGGCGGATGCCTGCGAGCGCTGCAGACGCGGGGCTTTTAGAAGCAGAGAAATAGCTGGGGTTTTTTTTTTGCCGTTTTCTGGGAAAAGTCAACATCTTCATGTTGAAACTTGCTGAGCGAAGTTTGACACATGCTGCTGATATTTGCAGCCAGAATGCAACCGTCTAGAAACCTCTTCTCGGTTTGTTTCGGACAGAAGCCTCTCGTGCAGCCACTGGTCACCGACCACACACGGCTCAAACCAGCAGACACACACATCCATCCTCTCCTCCCATTGTCTTCTAGCTATAAGAAACACGAGCCCAAATCAGCCTCTGCTCCCAGCACCTGTGCCTTGCATTAAGGCTCAATAGGGCATGGGAGCGCCAGATCCACAGAGAGAGGGAGTCTGTAATCTGAACTTCACGATAAAACGGCGGTGCGTTTGGTAATGGGCTTGTAACAGGAGCTGGGAAGTGGCAGCCTGTTTCAATAAGGAAGTGCTGTGGTCACAGCGAGGGCAGTGAAAGCTTAGACCTCACCCGTTCCGCCGTTGCCCGATGCCTGATAAGTGGGTTAAAACCCCGTGAACCTGGTAACCTGCTGGTATTGACACCCAGATGGCACCTGCTTGGAGGGCTGGTTTCATCAGCTTCTCAGGAGAAGGTGTGTACGCTTGTAGTCTATGATGCAACTGAAACTGATGTGACTAAAATGCTGCCTTACAGTTGTAAACAAATACCAACTGACAGCGCAGAGCTGTGAAAGGGAGTGAAGAGTTAGATACGCCCGCTGGAACCGGTTTATACTTAAGAAATGAGCCTGTTTATCGTGAATCACCCTTACCGACGTAACGCTCCACATCCAGCACTGAGAAGGTGGGGGGTGGGAGTTTGAGTCCCAGGCCTTCCGTCTCTGTGACCTTGATAGGGTAGTTGAAGCTGTGCCGTTCCAAGAATCTGGGCGTCACCTGCTCGCCCTCCATCTTTCTCAGGATGTCCTCTCCGCTGAAACAAGGGGACAGCGAGTAAGTGAGTGGTCCCTCAGGTTTGGGTTAGCTTCGGTTAGCTTGCTCCCATCGTATCTACCTGGCAAAGGTTCTGCTCTGGAGCTCCTTGATAAACACTGGGGTGCCGGCCTGCACCGGCCTGGATCCATCATCCGGCTCGGTGTAGTCGTGTCTGTGCCAGTTGTTGCGCTTTTTCACTGCAGCAAACAGAGACAGAGTGAAGGGCTCGCCATGCCGTTCAATTAACCAGCTCATGTTGGCCTCTGGGCTCACAGGGCTGGACCCATCCCCCCATGGAAGAAAAGAAAAACTCAGATCGCAGACTGACCCTCTCCCCCCCGGAAAGGGAGGAGGGAACCCGAACGCGACGAGGGGTTAGATGTGGAAATCCATGTTGTCCCTGGCCCGGCGAGGACAAATACTCACTCAGGGAGGGTCCTTGTACGACATCACAGTTGGGACAGTGGTAAACGTCGATATCCACCGCATGATGCTCCTCCACCTGCACACAGCTGGGGACACAGGACGGAGGCCAGTCAGTCATTAAAACAGCAGAGAAAATAAAGGCCAGAGGTCACAAAATGACCTTTGCTCAGATCTGCCTTGGCGCTGGTTAACAACACATCATCGACAAACAAAGTCACGACGTCCGGTCGCCCCGGCCTCCGCGCAGTGCACACACGCCAAAGATGCCACACCGCCACAAATACTCAGGATTAGCTTTGGCCTGGCCAGACCGGCAAGTTGCAACCATTTACAAACAGCATTCGGGGTAATTTAAGATGTTTAAAGCCAGCAACAACTACCACTAAAACCAAACCGTTGACTCCACTTTACAGCCGACAGCAATGGGGGTATAAGGCATAAATGACGGGCCTTTACAGCACCTCTTACGCACAGCAGACGGCCTGTGAGGCGCTTTGATCTTCTCAGAACCTCCAGGAAACTCTAAAGGACATGACGCCGGGGGCCGTGAGCTCATCAGGAAGTGGTGAGCTCATGCCAAAGCTGGCGTTAATCACCCCGGTAGCACCCTGTCCCCCGGTCACTGCTTCCACGGGTCACCGTCGCCGAAACGAGAGTCTCACCGAGCTCTAAAAACCTATTTACGCGGGTTTTATTTGTAAAACACGCGAGTTGTGTGTTGCAGCGCTGGATGTGCCTGCTGAATCCAGCAAGGGGAGGAAGTGTGCTGCTTGTGCACGTGAGCGAGCGGAGGAGAAACAACAGCGTGATGCAGCGTTTGGCCGGAGCAGGAAGCCGAGCTCATGTGTCAAGAATCCGGGTCCAAACATGTGGCTGTTCGCTGGGTTCAATGGGGGAGAGCGTGAGTCACACAGTCCGTGCTGCCAAGTTCTGGGAGCCGTGCGGGGGCAGATTGAGCACGAGCTTGGGTGAGTGTCCTTATCTGACTCTGGGCTGTCTTTTATATAACAGCCCAGCAGGAAATCCAGGGCACTGTGCCGCACTGGCCCCGCTCTCTGAATACACCATTAATGATTAATACCTGACAAACGCACATGTTTGTCAACCTGCACAAAGGGACCGAGGGACGAAAACAGGCGAGGCTGCTGTAACGGGGGGGGGCAGTATATCACGGAGCTGTAGTCCGACCCCAGGGTGGCTCTGTGACGCTGCCGCTGCAGATTAACAAGCACAACATCCCGCCGCCATCAGCGGCCCCTCTCCCTTCACTTCCTCTAATCACGGGCCTCCTTCCTGTGACTGAGAGGGCTCATTCATTAGGCTCTTCACTGTGAGGGACTCATTGTCCTGCACCATCGGCACAGAAACACAAAAGCTGGAGGCGGGCACGGCCATTATTTTAAGCTCTAAATGACAGCTCTGCATGGGGTAGTGACACGCCTGCATTAAGGAACTGGCAGCGATCTAATAGATGAGGGAGGGGGGCAGATACTGGTGATGAGACCAGCCAAACACACACCTGGTCATCCATCTAACACAGAAGCCTACGGCTGTGCAGGTCCTGTTTGCTAATGCGCTCCACCGCTCAAACAAAGCCAAGATAAACGCTGTAGGACCTGGACATGGAGGAGCCAGCGAGTCCACACAGATGGACATATCAGTGCTTTGGTTTTACTGGTCGGAGCCCAAAAAGTGACCTCACACACTCTGCTTTGGCAAAACCATTTGCTTCATTAGAGAAGATTGCCCTGCGAGTTTGACTGGTTTAACTGGTCAAGCTACAGCCGCGTTGCCTTCACACACATCTCCACCACGAGTGTCTCCAGGCACCCGGTGTAGAACCTACCGTCACCCAAGCTGTTGCTGGGGTAACTCTCTGGAGAGTGAGTATGTATGTATGGCCTAACCTGACGTGAGACATGCCTTCAATGTCATAATTAAAGCTAACTTCCAATCAATGGGTGGTGTCTGAGCCCTAATCAGTGCCGACCACCCTCCAGACACAGTCCTGCTAATAAACAGGTTCTAAAAAGCCCTGAAACGTCTCTTCTGTCAACAACACGGGATGAGTGCACTGAACACCCCCCCCCCCGCACGCTCATGCTTCCAGCCACTTAGCATAAACACTAAACAACAGTGAAGAGGTTCTCCATCCCTCTTTGGTGCGCTCACACCCTCTATGACAGTGACAGATCATGCGTTGAACTTGGCCAGCCGGAGCGCCCATCCATCACTCCCCCAGCCCCCGATGAGCCCCCGATCCGTCATCACCGCGCTCACGCCCGTAATGGCCTAGCGCACCTGACACGCACTCAACCCCGGGATCCCACCTGACCCGCTGAGGGTTTCTACCAACAAAACCCCGAATTGACTGCGATTATCTCTTGGCGTTCGCGCGCAACAGCTCAGCTCGGACACTGGCGGCAACAATCGCCAAGAGGGCGGGTTCTAAACCTTTCCACGCCATCAGCACGCCGTCATCCGCCGCCAGAAAATATCCCTTTCCGTCTGGCCGGCCTCGTGGGAAAGGAGCAGGAAAAGTGGCCGTTTTGGGAGCTGCGCATTCTCGGCGTGAGCGTCTGATATTAGTCATCAACAGGGGGAAGCTCCAACATTTGTTCCTCTTCTTGTTGCCACATGACACCCAGACAGGCTTTCTTGGCTCTCACACACACGCCACAAATACTGGCCGCCAAGTTTTTGGCAGGCGGTTTAATGTGGTTACGCAACAGGCTCCGTCATTTCAACACAGGCATAAACAGATTATTGTGTTCATAAACAGTTGCCGTGGAGATGCACCCACACAGGTCGATTAGGAGACGGAAGCGTGCGCAAATTCTTTGTTAGCCTGTGGAATCACGTGACTAAAAGGGGCTGCTTCCCCGTGACGCCACGCTTTCCTGGACACTTCCATGCTTCGTTATTTTTATGCTGGGCTAAAAATTGACTTACAATAATAAAAAAAAAACTTGAATGCGATTTTAAAAACACCTGCTTATCACCGTTTCCTGTGGATCAGAGGTCAGTAAGTGCTAAATGATGCATTTATCGTCCCCAGCCAGCGGATAGCAGCGATTATGTAATGACTACAGTACCAAGTACAGTCTGTAACATTGTCTAGGACATTTGTACCCCCAACAAGCTTCACACCACAGTGACAAGCAGGGCAACAGTTATGGAGAACATCATGACTAAAACCCACCATGCAACCTTCGTGTTTTTAACTATAAACCCCACCTTTATCAACAGAGCATGAATGAAAATGAACTACAACGCTGGTCTGTAATCCAAAACGACACAAGGACGTTTAGAATGAAGCAAACGTGAAGGGTTTACGAGCCATGCTCCTGCAGATGCGCGGCAGTACCGCTGCTCGCCGCCAGGGGCCCCGACCATGTGGATCCTCCGCTTCAAAGGGGATTTAAATTTTCAGGCTGTCAATCAAGCCCAACCAAAACAAGCTCCCCATTCTCAGCCGCGCCTTTGCGACTAAACGATCCGCATTACTATGGGAGACTTCAGAAACACGACTCGAGTATCTGTACAAATATCTGTACAACAAAACGTGAAAAAGAAATGTGCGATCAGGTAAAACTTGTCCGATCGAGTCGGCTCGTTGTTGGTCGCCAATACCTCCAACGGTTCCTCAGTGAGGCCGATTTAAATGTACATCCCCTTTAAAGTACTTCGCTCTGTTAAAAGGAACAATAAAACTACCCGTAAAAGTGTCTAGAAGGGGTTGGGAAACATTCGTTCGTGTGTCACGATCGCGCCTCCAAGCTTCCGATCGCCCCGGCAGACTGACACTATTTGGCAATCCTGATCGATACGTATATGAGAGGCTAAAACTATTTGCTATTGATTATACTGGCGTCAATTGTGTTTAAATGCAGCGCCAATGAAGTCACAATACACGGTTTTACCGGACAGATCACAGGTCCTGAATAACAGGCATTTATGAGAATGAAGAACCAACTACCAATAGTTGTCGTCAATAGACGATTTTAAATCCCCGTCGCCCACCGCTAGCGTTAGCAAGCTACGTTGGCTAACACTGAACACCGCTCCGATATCCATCGCCTTTTTAAATAAACAACCGCTTTCTTTCGCTTCTAACGAACCCCGTCTCGAGAAAGCACCATAGCCGACCTACCTGCCGTGAAACCAATCTTTACAGATGTCGCACTCGATCATAAACCGGTTCACATCGTAAGGCTGCCGGCAGACACAGTACAGCGGGACCGCCGCCATCTTCCTACTGTCCCCAAACAACGCAGGAATGAAGCGGGGCGGGGATTTAACTGAGCTTCCGGAAATACCCGAAGGAGGCCGAGTGAACCCGAAAAGCCATTCGGGGGTAATCCCACCTCTGACGTCACATTCCAAAGTATTCATTTCTATTTGGTTGTGCGTGGGCTCGCCAACAATAGACGCAAAACCTTAACTTTTTTAAATGTCATACTATCTACAACGTTGTTTATTCGGTTTAATTTTATATAGTCATGCAATTACTTACCATACATTTACTTTAAACAAACGCGCTTGGACTTTGCCAGAAGTTTGTTAACCTGCACTATGAAATCAATCACAGGTCTTGCTTAATCAATCTAATATGCATCTAATATGCATCACGTGAACGGATGCAAACTAACAATGCAATTCTTGTCTTATGTAACGATAAAGCCACTCGCGGCAATTCGCAGTCCTACAATGTCTACAAGGAAAAATGCTTATTTACGTATGTTTACGCTGTCTGAAACCCGTGGGACAAGCTGCAATTCCCCTGAAATTTGCCGCATCAGCACTGACCGAATCAGTGCATTCTTAACAGTGCTGACAAAGAAACAGTAAACCTGTCATAATAATGTTTATACATTAGAGTTATAATTCCATTAAAAAACACACACACTATGTTCCCCCGGTATGTCTTCACAGGGCATGTCTGACATGCTCCACGTGCTTGTGCGCTGAATAGCAATGGGACCACCGACCCAGAGGAGCTCGGTCTCTAAACTGGCAGCACCCATCCCCCCAGACACCCATCTGTGCTCTTGTGCATAGGCAAGCAGACTTGGTGCGTGAAAGGACTGAAGCCACCACTGCACAGGAGACACATAAGAGTCATCCAGTGCGTGTGTGCATATCTGAGTCTCTCCCCGGGTGCATCTTTTCGCCTGCGAGATGCATACCTCATCAATGTCCTCAGGATGATAGTTGTCTGCATCACTGGGCTGTGATTATCATGGCCTTGCGTTTGTTTTTCTAGTCTGAGCAGGCCAACTTCATGTCTGGTCTGCAGGACCAGCACATGCCTCCCGGAGGTTAATTACCCTGTTGAAGTTGAGGTCAGTGGTCCGCAGTTGATTTATAACCTTAACAACTTAAATAACTGAAGAAACTGTGCAGCCATTTTAGGTCACCTGAAATCCAGCAATACAACAGAAAATACACGTTGTGTTTCGTAAAGGACCATTAATTCAAAACTATCATGATATAATGGCGCGGACCTCCGCATATATTCGGTCCCGAAGGTGTTTATTATTATATTACTCTGATATCTAAAGAGTGTTGCAATAACAGGAACAACGTTACTTAAGCTCTATTACTGATTAAAGAATAAAAACAATCAGATTCATGATTAAAAGTTAACTTTATCTAATAGGTACTGAGTTATTTAGTATTGAAGCGCCACCTGCTGGTCTAATTACGGCATCGGCACTCGTCCGGGCACGCGGGTTGCGTACACGCCGCCGTCACGACGTGACGTGAACGCGGAAGTAGCGCAACCCAAATCCCGGAGCGCTGAGCGTTAGCTTCATGGGAACGTCGGAATTTTCAAGAAAAAGGGACATAAATTAATGTCATGATTTCAAAATCATGACTTTCAAAAATATGTTATCACCACAATGGCTGGAATTTAAATAAATGGTAAGATTCATGAAAATATTCTTTAATTTTTAAAACCTGTAGAAACCATTTAATTATCTTTAATGTCGTTTTTACAAAATTAATTGCATAAAATATATAGTAATTCGAGGACTAATATTTAGTGTGGGTTTATTTTAATTTAGTTATCTAATTTATGATGACTGAGCCACTAACATTAATAATTTTTGCCAAAGTTATTTTAGAAAATATTAATCTTTATATAATGCAGCAGAAACAGCATTTGGAAACTGGTTTTGAATGCATCACGCGTCAGTACCTTAATGATTTTTGTAAATAACATCTACATTTTCCTGGTTTAATCATTCTTCCTGGTTGGTTCTAGTTTAAACCCATTACATGAAAAATAAATTGGTATACCTAAAGCTGCTGGACTCTCACAGACCTACAGATGAGGCGGCAGATGCGCAGGAGAGGCCTGAGCTCGCTGAAGGAGCTGGACGCCTTCCCTAAAGTGTCAGAGAGTTATGTGGAGACCTCAGCCACGGGAGGAACAGGTCTGTTTCCACTGTTGTCAACCTGTTCGGTAACAGAACCAGAACAGTCATCGCCCTCTCCTTCCTCTCCACAGTGTCCCTGATAGCCTTCAGCTCCATGGCACTTCTGGCTGTTTTAGAGTTCTTTGTTTATCGGGACACTTGGATGAAGTATGAGTATAAAGTCGATAAGGATTTTTCTAGGTGGGTTTCGCGGTGTCCAGAAGCATCACATAGTTATTACACAAACCAGTCCTGATATTCTGTCGTGTCGTTGACAGTAAAATGAGAATAAACATTGATATTACGGTCGCCATGAAATGCCAACGTGAGTGTTCAGAAACTATTCCACAACAAAAAGAACCGCCACATCCGACTCCAACAGGAAAATGACGTGTTCGTTTTCCCCATTTGCAGATGTAGGAGCTGATATTCTGGACTTGGCTGAGACCATGATCACTTCCAATGGCCTCCAGTACGAGCCTGTGAGTGAAGCCATCATAAACACACCGTCTGTCTTTGTTTCCCTTCTGTAATTTTCCTGCCCCCCCCCTCAAAAAAATGCTTTTGTTCCAGACCATCTTTGACCTGACTCCACAGCAGAGACTGTGGCAAAGGTGAGCTCGGGTGTTCCTCTTCTTCATTTTCTTTTATTATTTACTGAAGGTTAAAATGTAGGCTCTTGAAACCCAAACTGGAGTATTTCTGGCATGTGTGCGTTTTTCAGGTCGCTCCTTCTTGTACAGAGCAGAATAAAAGAAGAACATGCTCTCCAGGAGGTCCTTTACAAAACCCTCCTCAAAGGAGGTCCCACGGCTCTGCCGTTGTGGCATTAAATATATGCATGTGTGTGTGTGTGTGTGTGTGTGTGTGTGTGTGTGTGTGTAGAAAGGATGCTGCGATGGAGCCACATAATGCTTGCAGGATATATGGGCACATTTACGTCAACAAGGTGGCGGGAAACCTTCACATTACTGTGGGAAAGTAAGAAACAGACCGACCAGGGCAGCTAACTGATCACCACACTCTTGAAACAGCAAGTGCTAGCATAAATATTCGGTTTCAGGGAAGATAGGGCACTAACAGACGCCTCCAGCGGTCAGTCTGCTCAATCAGGAGACTCTAATCCTCATTTCCTCTTCTTTTTCAGGCCAATTCACCATCCTCAGGGTCACGCCCACATAGCGGCTTTTGTGAGCCACGAGAGTACGTAAACCTGAGCAGGTCTTATCAGCGCCAGCCTGATTGTTTTCCAATCAAATTGACCCTTTGCCGGTCCTGTTGCAGCATACAACTTTTCTCATCGGATAGACCACTTGTCGTTCGGGGAGGAGATAACAGGCATCATTAATCCTCTCGACGGTACAGAGAAAATTACTTCCAAACGTGAGTTTACTGACTTTAAAAGTAAAGTAAAAAAGAGGTGATGTTGGTTTTCTTGGAATTGTCTGAATCTCCGTCTGTAGCTAACACGTTTTCCTGCAGATACCCAGATGTACCAGTACTTCATCACCGTGGTTCCGACCAGATTAGTCACGCACAAGGTATCTGCTGACACGCACCAGTTTTCCGTGACCGAACGGGTGAGTGAATCCAGAAAACCCTTTATTCCCCTCGGATCCATCTATTGAGCCTCGGTCATCACTCTGTATTGATCCAGCAGTGCCTTTCTGCTGCACATATGCGATTTATGCTGGGTTCCGCTCAAGGTTTCTTCCTCTTGACGACGCGTGTCTTCCAGGAGCGGGTGATAAACCACGCCGCGGGCAGCCACGGTGTTTCGGGCATCTTTGTGAAGTATGACACCAGCTCTCTGACGGTGACGGTCACCGAACAGCACATGCCGCTGTGGCAGTTCCTGGTGCGACTGTGCGGAATAGTCGGGGGAATATTCTCCACGACAGGTGGGTCTGGGGAAAAGAAAAGGGAAAATGGAAACAGGAAAAACTGTTTATTTATTTATTTTTTTAATAAAGGAATGCTCCACGGGCTGGTCGGCTTCTGGTGTGATGTGATCCGCTGTCGCTTTCGACCCCGTCAGCCCAGAGAGGCGAGATAACTGTTTTTCTTAAATATTCTAGTCTATTGGAAACTTCTTTTAAAACCGTGTTGAACCTGTTGTAGGACATGCAGGTACGCGGTCCGATGAATGCCACCAATCACCACGGGCCCCCGGGGGCTGACCCCGGCCCTCAGGAGTAGTGCCGTCCTGCCTCCATCTCTGCTGCTGCTCACTGTGTGGTTTCATGTCAATATTACCTGTGAAACATTGAAATCAAGCTCATCTGGAGTACCTGTCGCCGGTGTTTATTATTTACTCCAAGAGCTCTGTTTGTTGACCTTTAACCTTCACATTCATTCCAGTTGTTATGCGTACAGCCTTACCAAAGCATCAGTTTGTTCCGTGGGTTCTGCCTGTTTTGAGCACTTTACTGTTCAAAATTCACATTTCCTTCCAGATTTTATGTGTAATTTGGACTGTTGACCTTTATGGTTCCTGGGCAAATTCTGCTCAAGTTGTGTGTTATTAATTTATTGAAAAATAATTGTAAAAGGGGAGGCCATCCAAAAAAAGTTGATTGTGCTTTTCTGTTTAACAAGATAGAATTTCAGAGTTCGTTCGTCCAACATTGTGAAGGAACTTTCCAGCATGAGTGGAAGGGACACACAGAGATCACCGTGGGAAAGCAATTGTTTATCCAAATATAGGTTAGTTATTTGTTATTTATTGTTACCTCTGCTAAGGAGGTTACGAAACACACCGCATTTGTCAGTGTAAAAAAATTCAAAATGTCATGAACATATTTAAACGAAACTTTCAGGAACTGGCAGATTATTAAATTTTGCTGATGTTCTGGATTCTTGAGGCACTTTAACCTTTGGCCTTCCAAAGATCATGGGCCAAAATCAAAGCAAGTTGCTTTGATTACAAAGCAACCTTCTACGTTATGTGACCTTGTAGGCTACGGCCTATATACCATATATATACTATACTGAGGGTGGAGGTCGGAGCTTTGTTTTGTAGTTATAAACCTGAGTGAATATTGTATGTAAATACACATCAGGCAACGTGATATGCATTTGTTGCATCATCTGTTACACTTGTGGAAATAAATATATTGGGATATTAAAACCTATTATCCAAAAATTTGAAGGAAGATCAGAAAAATCTGCCAAGGAGTGAATACAGACTCCATGTTTTCTAAAAAGGCCCCCAGAGGCAGCATGTACATGAACAAATAACATGAACAAATAAATTTCCATCACATCTTATGTCATTGTATTCATTTTTAATTTTTCATTTCAGTTTTACAGCACGATAAGCTAGAGAGAAGTGAAACAGTATCTGGGTAGAATGGGTAGAATTCATCCAGATGGACTAAAAAAGTTCTCGTTTGAAATGGCGCAGCACCCCCTGGTGCCAGATGAAAGGATCCTGGGTTCCAGAGTCCGAAAGGCAACAGTTGAGGAAGCAGCCTGATCCTGACAAAGGCAGCTCATCATGGGGTTAAAAGCTTTTCATCTCTTATAAAGCAAGAGATAAAAGGACATGATAAAATAAATAAAAGCCCATAATGGCACTGTTGAAATGAAAATTATCTAGTTTTTGTCCAAATGTTTGCTGGGTACTAATAACTGCAACAATGCCATCTCAAACATTGATTGATCTGTTTAACAAAATCAGGGACGATGAGAACGCCCACAAGATTGTTTCCCTGCTTCATCTGATGCTTCACATGGGTACCAAGCAATTAGAGAGTGGGGAACAAGCTCTGGATCCAGTCTGTGCCCTAACTCAAGAGCTCCTGGAGCAAAAGACCATTGTCAAGAACCTGAGTGAGTTGATCGACCAACAGGAGATCAACAAAACATCACAACTTGAGCAGAAATATATAGATATAAACAAGAAGCTTATGGACCTCCACAAAAAGAACCTTTTGATTACTGAAGTGAATAAGCGGATTTATATGAAGTGCAAAAGACTGGAGGGAAAACATGAGGAGCTCTGCCAATCCAACAAAAGTATAAAGCAAGACATGAAGGAGCAGAGATCTCTTATGCTGGATCTTCAGCAGAGGTTGGAGAGCTTAGAGGCCAAGAAGAACACGAAAGATGACTTACTGGACTCGGAGGATGTCAAGGAGAAGGATGTCAGGAGAGAAGATGGGAAGCCCTGTCCTCCAATCCCAAAGACAACGGAAGAGCCGAAGGAGCAGAAATCTTTAAAACCGGCTCTCCAGCAGAGGTTTGACAGGTCAGAGGGCAAGAAGTGCCAGGATGCTTTGTTGGACAAAAAGGAGGACACCTCAAAGCCGCGCAATGGCCAGAAGAAGCTCGTCAGCTCCTCAAAAGCAGGGAAAGAAAATGTGACTGAAGCAGAAAAAGAGAAGCAGCGCAAGATGATGGCAAAACCCCATGATGCGCCTGAGAACAAGTCAGAGAAGAAGGCGTGTTCAGCCACTGCACAGGAGCCTCCTAAACTGGGAAACAGAAATAAGAACTGCAATGACAAGGTGGCGGCCTGCAGCAGGACGAGCGCCAAAGCCAAACAGGTTTCCGAGGACAACAGTGTACGCAAACCTAGAAACCCCGCGTTGTTAAAAGTTCGGAGCGACAAGCTGACAAATGAAAAGAAAACAACGCCCGACAACAGGAAGCCTCGAGTTGATTTGGGCCCCAACCTCAAAGATACAAAACCAGTAAAGGTTCCATTACGTTTAGAGAAGAAAGAACCCAAATTACCTCCAATAGTGAACAAAGACAAGACCATGCCTTTTCACAAACCCTGTGCGAAGGAAAATGTGCTGCCTGGACGAGTTATTCCCAACAGATGTAGGACAACGGTCACGAATGCCGTTCAGGCCTTACGGGGGATGTCCCTGAAGAAACCTGTCCAACCTCAAGCCACAGCAAAGACCAGGACTCTCAAATGTCCCCCTTTGGAGAGAAAGCCTCTTTTCCAATACAGCACCATTCCCAAACTCACAGGAGCAAATGCATCAGCAGGAACGCCCAAAACAGAAACAGTGATCGTAACCAGCATTTCACCGCTGCCCCCAATCAAAAATATTCCCTTCAAGAGAGACGAGGATTTTTCATCGTGGAAGCACGACAGTTTCATTGATTCTTTTGGCAACGATTAACAAAACAAAGATTGTGCAAGACTCTGACCAGAGTCATTTTATCTTCAGTTGAAGGTGATCTTGCCAAGACATTTATCCCCTCTAGCTTTGATTTCTTCATCACCTTCAATCTTTGGATTTTCCTGAATTTTAACCCCATCATCTACATTTTTGTGTTTTTCTTTTACACTCTGACTGTAATAAAAGTTGTCTATGTAGTTTATATAACAGCAGTCAGATGTTACAACAACATAGTAAAGAGATGATAAAGATGGGAGGATGTAAATGATGGGTATCCAGTGGGCATATCTCTATGACTATGTCACTGAATAAATAATCTACATCAGTGGTTTTCAACTGGTGGGTCATGGACCCAAAAGTGGGTCGTGGACCCATTCGGTGTGGGTCACGGACAGCTGGTAAAAAACATAATAATGGACATTTATTTTAAAAGGCACACATCAGACACGTGCTAGTCTAGGTGCTAGCCATGGTAACTGCTATTTGATTGATGCTCGCTTTGTTTTTATTGCTTGGAGGTAAGATGACAAAATAAATTGTGAATTTTTGTTCATTGAGTGTAAAAAGCGACAGAAAGCCAAGAGTGGGTTGTGACTTAATGACCGTGGGAAAATGTGTGTTTTTTTTTTTTAAATTCCAGTTTACTCTCAGTTGAAAAACATGCAATGAGCCCATCTTTCTTAAGTTGCCCCCCTGATTTTTGTGCAGCTGCCTCAACAACATACTGACCCCTTCTCCCCCAGAACCGGAGGACAGCCCCAGCCAAGCTGTAAATACACAAGAGCACATGATCTGCATCAAACTGCAACAATTAGCGTTGCTGGGGCCTGGAAGAGTGCGGGCTTTGTGCCTTGAGTAAACTGGGGGGAAGGTGCCTGGGGTTTGAGCCAATGAGAGCGGGAAAAACATGCAGGCAGTAGAAGTGTGTGTGTGTGTGTGTGTGTGAGTGGGGGGGGCTGGGGGGGTTAGATATGTTCCAACACTGTTCCAGAAGTTGTTTGCTAACGGACCACTAGTATGTTTCGAAAGGGAGAAAAAAGGAGTTGCTAAAAACCACTAGAGAGTTGCGTCAACAACCTAAACAAGCTCACAAACTGGTGTAAGAGACAGGGTGGGGGCTCGAGGTCTGTAAAAGAGGACAAAATGGACACAAAGAACGACAACAATGGCAAGAATGAGGAAAAAGATGGGGAGAGAGTGCACCTTCGGAGGGAGATCGGGCTGCTGCCCGCGGTGTCCTTCATCATCGGGACGGTGGTGGGCAGTGGAATCTTCATCGCACCCAAGGGGGTCCTGATGAACAGCGGCAGCGTGGGGCTCTCTTTGCTAGTATGGGCACTTTGCGGGATCCTCTCCTTGTTTGGTAAGATGACGTAAAATATCCCCATATCTGACAATATGACAAAGGTTTAACCAAAATTCTTTAGTAAACAAGAAAGTTGGATGTTTACATTGACATTAAAATGAGTGAGATCTTCAGGACTCTGGTTTTTAAGGGGCCCTGTGCTATGCCGAATTGGGTACTACTTTCTCAAAATCGGGGGGCCACTACACGTACCTGATGGAGACGCTGGGACCCCTGCCTGCCTTTCTACGCCTCTGGGTTGAGTTCCTATTCATCAGGTTGGTCAGGCGTCACTCTTTGTTCTTTATTCCGACTCCAAGTTGAAGTCACGAGCAAAAGTGTGGGATTTCCAGGCCGGCCGTGGTGTCCTACGTGTCCTTGGCTTTCGGTCGCTACGTGGTGGAGCCTTTCTTTGCCCCGTGCCTTGCGCCCGTGGCACTCATCAAACTCGTGAGCATCCTCGGAGTGAGTGAGTGGCTTTTGAACCGTCCCCCCTGTACAACAGCGGTCCCTGCACGCCGCCCACGAGCGCCTGTTTGACTCTTTGCCTCTGGCTGTTGGCAGCGTTTGTGGTGGCCATCAACTGCTGGAGCGTGACCCTGGCGTCGCGCACTCAGGTGACGTTGACCTTTATTAAGATGTTCGCTCTGGTCCTCATCATCATCCCTGGTGTCATTGCCCTGGCCAAAGGTAGGTCCCTCAGATTCCAGCTCCTCCTCATCCATTTGTTAAACTGTCGCTTGTGTTTAGGGAAAACTGAAAATTTCCACAATGGTTTTGAAATGGACTTGCTGACCCTGGACCGGTTGCCACTGGCCTTCTATAATGGGTTATATGCCTATGGCGGCTGGTAAGGAAGTGTTTACTGCATGAAGAACCTTTCCACTGTTGTCCCCTGAGCTCCTTTCCGTCTTTAGGTTTTACCTGAACTTCGTCACTGAAGAGATCATAAAGCCACAGAGGTATCTGAACTTCGGTTCTGATTTTTATTTTATTTAATTGCTTTACATCCCTTTGTGATATTTCCCCATTACAGAACAATACCAGCGGCAATAATCTTCTCCATGGTGACGGTGACGGTGTTTTACGTCCTGGTCAACGTGGCCTACTACACCATGATGAGCCCTGCTGAGCTGCTGCAGTCCGAGGCCGTGGCCGTGGTCAGTGGCGCGCCACGCCGGACCTGAACCCTGGCTGCAGCTTCAGATTTCATTTATTCGTTTCACCTGCAGACGTTTGCCAACCGCGCCCTGCAGGGCTTGGCGTCCCTGGTTCCCTTCCTGGTGGCCCTGTCCTGCCTTGGAGCGCTCAACGGGGGCTTCTTCGTGTCACCCAGGTACGGGAGCTCTCCGGTGACGGAGCTTCCCACTGATTTATTGAGGGTAATTTGGGTGTTTGTGCTTTAGGATGCTGTTTGTGGGGGCCAGAGAGGGCCACTGGCCCATAATCTTTTCCATGATTCACATCCGCAGACAGACGCCTTTGCCTGCAGTGCTGCTGCTGGTAAAATGGAAGCACTAACCCACCAGTCAAACCACTACTAAACCAGTAAACCCAAATCTGAATGTAAACTACTGCAGTGTGACCACAGCTTCGTTTATTCCCCCAGTATCCTTCGGTGATGTTCATGATACTCACAGGGGAGATCTACGAGCTCATCAACTTCGTCTCCTTCGCTCGCTGGTTCTTCATCGCCTTGGCAACCTTGGGGATGCTTATCCACCGGTATCGCTTCCCCCTCCACCCACGACCTTTCAAGGTTGGAAGCGCCTTCGTTCCCTCACCGTAACCTAGATTCTAAATTCACCTGTGATTAATCCGAAGGTGCCGCTGGTCATCGCCGTCACCTTCACCGTGGTTTGCTTCTTCATCGTGTGTCTGTCCTTGTACTCGGACCCCTGGAACACGGGCCAGAGCTGCATCCTCACGCTGACCGGGGTCCCCGTCTACTATGCCACCGTCCATCGGTTCCGCTTGCCTCACAAGTGGAGACGCGTCTTCAGTAAGTCACAATCGAAATTAAACTAGAGCAGCTTTCCATCCGATTAAAACCTCACTCCGAATGTCTGATCTGGGGTTAAGCTTTGTCACCCGTGATCATTGTGACTCTTCATTATTCCCAGACTCCTGCAGCAAGCAGCTGCAGATCCTCTTGGAAGTGGCTCAGCAGGAAATCCAGACATTCTGAAGAATCCAGACCGTTTTCTCCTCTCCCTTCAAATCCACAAAGATGCTAGTGTACATCTTTTTTAAACGTACCTATTAATGGTTTACCGTTGTTGCCATGGCTTCCTCTGTTCTCTCTGGGGTCAAAAGGGAAGCAATAAAGTTGTTGAACACAGAAATAATCTATAAATGTGTCTTTTATTCAAACATAAATAAAATAGAGCACCCTGGTTCTTGATAATTAACCAATCAGGGCTTTAGAAAGTGCGGCTCAACTCGTTAACATGGCTGTATTAAAGTCCTTCATACTGCATCAGGAGCGACACCAGGGTTTATTGTACAGTCACAGAAACAGGAAAAGGCACGCACGTTTCAAATCTGGCCGCTAGAAATCTGCAAACACACACGGTAACAGTATCAGAAATGCTACCCTTGTGGCGCACAGAAAACAAATATGGCTGACAGGCTGAGGATGTGCTAAAAATATGGTGCAGAAGTTGTCAGCATCTACTGTACAAAGATCTATCACTGTTAGTGCTATCAGACATTTAACAACACAGGATCTCTAGCTAAAATCTAAGTCGGTTCCAGTCGAAACAAACCCCGCTGGCTCGAAGAGGCGATATAAAATCTTCCAATTTACATTTTCAAAAGCCAAGTTATATATTAAGATGTGCAAATCGACACGAATAACACAAAAGGTGGCACATGTGGCTGAAGCAACGCCGCGTGAAGGTCCCACACGTTTGAAGGGGGAGGTGATGAGCAAACGCACGTCAGCTGGAGGAAACCGTCCAGTTGGCGTTAACAGAGCTCCTGTGAGCGTTGAGCTGCGGCGGTAGTGTTCTAAAAACTCTCCCCGCGTTCCTTCAAACTCTTTGAAATGCGTACTGGCATCTCAGGCTACTTGAACTGGGGGATGAGCTCCGACCAGCTGATGTTGGCCATGCCCATGTCCTCGTCCTCCAGACCAGAGAAGCTGATGTCCACCAGTATCTTGCTCAAGCTGTCGTTCATTAAATCCAACATGAGGCCTTCTGTCAGAGACTGGTTGGGCGGTGGCGTCATCCCCGTCTGGAGCGGCTCTTTATAGTCGACCGCGCCATTTGCCTTTGTGGGCGCCAGTGTGAGCAGCTCTCTGGGGGAGTTGAACAGTGGCAACTCTTTGAAGGGGGTGCTGTTAAAGCTAAAGGTAGTGTAGTCGTGCTGAGGCGTAACGGCTGGTCCACCGGGTGTGCGGATGGGGCTAAAGTCCAGGATGTTTTGGCTCCCTTTCCCCACAGGGGTCACTTTCCAGGGTTCGGCTGAGTCGTTAGACGGGGGCCTGCTGGGCGTGGACGAGATCAGGTGGCTGCTGCTGTTTTTAATGGGCGTCTTGAAGGAGAACTCCTTGTCCGGACTGTGGTTCTCATGCAGCTCTGTATCCCGCAGGTCCTGGAAGGTGGAGGCATCCAAGACTACACCAGAGTCGAAGAGCGTGCTCTCAGGACAGAGGAGGACGGGCTCCTCTTGTCTGGAGTGAACCAGATGCTGTTTACGACGCGAGCTCCTGCCTTGTCCCTTCAGAAGGGTTTTGGGAGTCTGGGATTGAACTGGACTGCGCAGTGGCTCTTCCTTGACCTCCGCTTTGATGGCTTTGCTCTCCTGAGGATCCATCAGCAAAACAGAGGTGTCACCTTGTGCCACCTGTCAAAGACATTTAACCAACGCTTTAGATCTCATCTGCAGTTCGTTTAGGTAAACAAATTATTTTCTCAGTTAAACATAGAAGCTTGAATCTGCAACATATGGTTAAAATGTCTTTTTAACTCTGTTCAGTGTAACCTTCACCTTTGGAGCTATTCGCACCCTCTTAGCTCCCCGTGACGTTTTGTGCTGTGATGAAGAGGGGGTAAACTGGACTCCAGCGGCTGGGAGGAATACAGGGGGGGCAACTGGGAGCTGGACGGGAACCAAGTAGCAGTCAGCTCGGGGCAGAAGGGGCTTCATCCTTTTCTCTGATTGGAGGAAAGCGCGGTTTAGAGGAGCACAATAGCTGAAGCTGCTGTGAACTTCTATCGACTCCACACGGCAGGTCACTCACCAGAGCCACTCGGTGTTTTTCTCTGGTCATGATTCACCTTCTTTTGTTGCTGCGAAAATAAAAAGGACATCACTTTACAAAGTCTGACTGTTGTTATTGTGTCCCGTCACGATGACTAAATGCCAAAGTGCCCATTTAGTATTTGAATGTCGAGGAAGTCCTTTGTGCTCCATCCTACACATCACACACGAGAATGCCTGCAAGAAGTAAAAAGGTCCCAAAGCAAGCTACTAACTATTTGTCTTCGGTGTCCCTGCTGCTCATGTCACGTCCTCCTGTCAGAGAAATATTTTCTCCAGCTACAGCTGAGCTAATTGGTTCAATGAGCTTAATGACAAACCCCCCCCCGAGATCCTATTTTATTCTGCCTGAGCGCACAGGTGAGGACCGAGCCTCGTCCAAAGAAGACACATCTCACCTGCTGGGACATTAAAAGCATCTGCACTGGGACAGGAACCGTGGCTGCGTCAGCTTCATTCTGGAAAAAATGCACAACAGGACAGAGGAGGCCCATTAAAGCTTCAAAATCTATTTTAAAACACTCTTTCAATCAACGGATGCACAAAACTTGAAAGGACACGGAGGGAGCTGAGGGGGAATTGTTGCTCACCCTGCAAACCTGATCAAACGTGATGCAGCGATTGGCTTCAGGCCGGATAGTCCAGTAAGACATTTTGCCGTCTAAAGACGTCTCGCGGATAAACATGTCATGTAGCGAGAGGTTGTGACGAATGGAATTCTGCAACGATAAATGAGAACAACGTCGTCAGTTTCTAGTTTTGTTTCACTGGGACGCGAATGAGCCTTCAGAGGTACCTTCCATCCCGGTTTGGCCACCTGTCGAAAGTACGGGAAGCGGTCCTCGATCCACGTGTAAATCTCCTTGAGCGTCATCCTCCTGCTCCCGTGGCTGTTAATAGCAAACTGGATCAGTGCCATGTAGGAGTACGGCGGCCTCTCCGCCGGTGGCACTTTAACCTCGTCTGCACATTCGGCCTGTGTGGGTAAAGGAAGCTAGAAAGATTAGCGGCACCAGCGTTTAGAAATGTTGGCGAATTGACAAGAAGCTGCAGCCAACCTGGGAATGTAAATCCACGTTTTCCTTGTTGGAGGTCTGCTTGGCAGGTTTTGCTGGTGCGGCACAGGTGCTGCTTCCTCGAAGACACTGCAGCCCGGTGAGGCTGTCTTCCAAGGGGTGACACTCAAGGTCCTTGTTCACTAAGTACACGCAAAGAAAATAGTCAGTGGTGTAACTAGAGAGGGAATCGTTTGAAACACCAAGAAAACCTACGTGTTTTGAGGGCAGGGACAGGCTTATTAGACACGTGGTGTATCATTTCCATCGAATGACAAGCTGAAACCCTCGTAGAGCCTCTATTCTCGCCTGCAGGAGGTCCAGAGCCATGGCCATTCCCACTAAGTAGGATGAACTTGCTGGGGCCCTTGGAGCCAGACTCTTTGCCTTTAGCGCTGAGCACCTGGATTACATTCTGAACGTCTGCCGTTTTGGGAATGACGACCACCTTTGTATCTGTCATGAACGGGTGATCCAGTACACGGATGCCATCAGGGAAGCACCAGCTGTTGGAGGATCCCGAGGGCTGTTTGGAGGCTGCAGCAGGTTGGCTTTTGGATTCAGCTGCTGGAGGATCATTTTGCTGAAAGGGTAACTTCCTTCGTCTCAGGATCAGTGGTCTTCTTGGGCTCCGTCTCATGGTTGTCAGATCACTGGAAATGCTCCTTGGTGATGGCTGGTTTTCTAAAAAGTAATGACAGATCGAGACACCAACATCAAGTTAACCAGAAATAAAATACAGACTTTATTTCGCATCGACTACCACAAGACTCCAAGCTCCGTGAAATTTTACTCCGTGAGTTTTATGTAACGGTAACCGTTGGTGTCCCCCCCACGAATCTGACAGTTACCACAAGTGACCGAATCAAGCAACCAAAGGCCAGGAAGACTGAATTTAAAGAACAAAGTGGTTTCCAGAAACGCGGTTAACTAGACAGGATTTCCATTGTGGTGGAATCCCAAATGACGTGTCGCTCACCAGCGTCATCGCTTCGCGTTTAGATTATTATTCCATATTAACCCTCAGCGAAATCGCAGGTTTGTGAGCATGAGGAAACGAAGACACGCCATTCAAGAGGCGGTGGCAGTTTAGAAACATGTATGCTAATATTAGAGTTGACATGCTACAAACCACTCCATCATGTCGCAGCACTCAGTGACCGCGGATGCCATTTAATTTATGCTATGTATACGCCGTTTCGCATGCACGTCACTGATATCATTCCGCAAAAATGTTCAAACGTTAACGATCGCCAACAGGCTTAGATCTGTGGACATACGCTAACACAATTAGCATGCTGGCTCAGCTCCACTTGGTAGTTAGCGTAAGCTAACCATTGTTTTCTCATAGCACCTAAGCTAAAAGGAGACAAACCTTCATAACTGCAACGTTTCAGCCGGTTCCGCTTTTTTCGCCCCCTGTCGCTAGTCGAAACGGTAATCTTGTAATCTACGTTGAGCCTAACGAACGGCAAGAGCGCGTATTTTCTTCCATTTCATGCTATTTACAGCCTGTCCAGGCGATTCAGAGGCGTTTTTGAATTTTGGCGCTGCGCGTGCTGCCGTCCTCGCCGCGTCACGTGACCCGCGGATTGGCCAATGGCGGCAGGACGAACTGGTCACGTTGGTTGACGGTCAGAATGGAAAGACGAAAGACGACAACCAAAAGATTGTGTCGTGTCAAAATCAGGGCACATTCAGCTACGAATTAATTGTTTTAATTGTTTTAAGTGACTCACGCGAAGTACTTTAAGGTGCGTATGTATTTACCAACAACTTTGTTCTATCGTAAACTGCCCACTGTTGATTCAAATAAACTGCAAGGGGGAAGCGGTTTGACTTTGATAATAAATGTATTTGGGTGTAATGTATGTTGATCTAGCGTCCTGTCCCGTCCAACAGGTTCTCGACAATGATTTCTATTAATGCCCCGAAAAGTTAAGACGGAGAAACCTCCCCTGCAGTTCCTGGAACGGACTCTGTGTGGCGCCAGAGTACAGAATGCTCCTGAAGTCAGAGCAGCTATCAATCCCAAAGATTTCTTTACAGACAGGCAAGAGCAGGACACCACAGCCCTCAAGTCATGGGTGGGTTTACTCATCCGTCTAAATGTTGTCATTTTATCTACATATGTTGCATGATGTGTTTTTATATTTGTTTTCATGTTTTAGGTCAGCCCACAGTTTCAGACCTCATTTGCTGCGGCTGCTCCAGCGAGACGAGGGAGGAGAAGATGTCAGCCGGCCACAAACATTCTGGACAGTCGCAGTCACCTGGACAGGAGAAACAGCGTGTGCAAATTTCCATCGTTGACATTTAAGTCGAGGTTAGGCGACCAGCCTCGTCGACAACCGAGTGAACGGACGAGGAAAGCTGCTGCACAGAACTCGGACACACCAAAGAGACGTGTGACATCGGCCAGAAATGGTCACGCAGGGAGGTGTTCTGATGGTGCTGCCTCCTCCAGCAGGTGTTTGATCCAACCCGGGGCCCCTTCCGCTCCAGACAAACAAAGGGACAGCACTTCAACAACCCCAGCCTCTGCTGAGGTCAGCAGTTTTGGCCCACCACCTAATGTGGACACTCCAGATGTAACGCAAGAAGGGATCAGGTGTCCCTCCCCCAACCCTCTACACATGTTGCTGCATCGCTCGTGTTCGCCATGCAATCAGCCACCTGACGTTTTGGTAGCTGATACTCCGGAGAGAGATTATGGGCTGAAGGTGACGTGGAGGAGAAGGAAGGACCTGATGACAGTGATGAAAGCGAGGGGCTATCTCTCTGACTCAGACGTGCTAATTCACAGCTCATATAGCCATTTGGCAACATGAGGAGGCCACAATGACATTCAAACCTTTCTGTCAGCAGACTCCTCTTTTCTTAAATAGATTTAGCACTAAGCAGAAGTGATGCTGACAGGCAATTATGGCAGTTCAGTGACCTTTTTATGTTTTGTATGACTCAGTCATTTTAAGAGGATATGAAATGACTCGGTTATGGTTGTAAAAATAATCCAATCATAATCTGCCTAAACTGTAAAACCGGTTACAAATTGATTAAACAGCTTCAATTTTACGGTCTTTTTATTTATAAAAGAGCTACCTAGAGATAAAACAGTGTAATTTGTGAGATATACGGAATCATGGGGGACTACTGTAATAAAATCAAGTCTAATATTTTGGTAATTTAAAAACACGCGTTCTTCTTTTTCTTACCAGGAAGAACAGTATCTAATATCATGTGATAATACGACTAATTGGAATTACAAAAATAAACACGTCGCAAATTTTACTTCACATTTCTGTGGTCAATTCAGCTTTAGAATCGTTTTCAGAGATAAATTAGGCCATATGGTGATGACAGCCAATCAAATTCTCTTTTATAATCGCGCCGGCCAATAGAAATGCTTGTTGTTGGTGTGTGCGGTAACTAAGGACCGACCCACTGAATTTCTCTTCACCGCATCCACGAAAAGCGTAGCGGACCATAGCAACCGTGGATAAACATGAGTTTCTACAGTATAAGGTAAACTACTCCATCGAGCGCTTGCGTGTGAGTGTTTGTGCCTAATATGTGGTTAATCCGTAGAGAAGACCACCGGTGTTTTTTGTCTTTTGTACCCCGAAAAAACTCATCTGTCGCCCACGAGTTTTAATAGTGTTCCGCTGCTGACAGTAGGTGGGTCGAGGCAGCTAACGTTAGCTTCCAATGGTACTCTGCTCATTTACAGCTACCAGAAAGTCCGGGCTTTAAACCGTGAAACCGTGCCTTCTTACCCACCGGAGGAGTAATTAGTGTCGTGAGAATTAGATACATTTAGAACAGCCCAAAGGAGCCGAAACTGAGAAGAATCCGCGAATTGCCCAACATTCCGATCGAGCAAAAAAGGGAAAAAACACACCAAATACCGCTACAGTAAGGCTAACACGGGGGCAACTCTCTTTAAACTCCACCACGGAATGGTAGAAAAGTTGATAAGAGATGTGTGATGGGAGATTGATTGCAAACCAATGCGTGGTTAATGAATGCGTTATAACCATATGCTGCCTTATCTCTCCCGTGGATCGATGATGTCACTTCACCCCCTTTAAACGTGTATATTTAGGTGTAATTTAACACACAATGGTACCAGAACACAAGGATTCTGCCCCTTTGTTGTGATAACGCATCCAATCCACTGGTAAAATGAGGAATTTTTTGGGTGTGTGTGTGATTCTCATGCTTCTTTTTTTAGTTCTCTTTCACCATTATCTAAATCAGCAACTTCCTCCGCGATCTGTCACGGGGAGTTCATAAACAGGAGAACTCTCCTGAGGATGAGAAGCCAGCTGGACGTGAGGAGAAGGCCCCGCCGTGGTGACTGCCCCCTGCCTTCATGCAGGTGTTGGGTGAGAGGATGGTGTGTTCACCTGGTGGGAAAGTCCCAGCAGCGGCCGCCTTTTCCTGTTTGCACCGGTCTAATTATTTAATCTAGAGACAAGGACCAACAGCATCTACGCCGTTCGCGCAGGAACAAACCTGTTCCATGTTTTCCGTGCAATCATAAACGGTGCCGTCCTCTGTAACAAGCCTTGGTGGAGTAACACGAGCGGCGCTGCGTCATAGCAGACCAGCTCGGCAGCTGCGGTCCAAACGCTGCTCTCTGGGTTCAACTAATCAGGCCAGTCAGAGTTCACAGATGGCCGACCCGGCATTTGGAACGACTTACTTTCCTTCCTTGTCCTCACGCTGCTTTTGTATTCATTGTACACTGGTGTGTTCAGGTACTTCACGCTGAAAGGACCATATGTGATGCAGGCACAGGGCAAGTGTGTCCCCATATATCCCAGAGGAAGACAGCAGATTAGCCACTTCTGTATTCCAATTCCATCATTTGTTTTCAGTTTTAATGACTCCCTCTGGTGAATGATTCCCTGGCTTATCATCGCTGCGTCTCCCAGGAGCTGCATACACAATCTATACTCTTCATTTTCCCAGCGCTTTCTTTAGCTCGCCTTCGCAAACAGTCTTGGGGAGGGAGAAAAAGATGGTCTGCTGTGGTCTCCTAGCAACTAGATGAAGTCCTTCACACTGGAAGAAAATTAAGCCAAAATTTCTTCTCTCTTTTTTTCATATTTTGAAAATCTCACTTGATCCTTGATTGATTAAAAGGACAGTTTTTAAATGATCTCTGCTATTTGCAACTCACTAATTTGCATTTAGCAAATTGCAGACAGAAAAAAAACTGAAGTTTGTCAGTATTATTTCGGAGCCGTGGCTCACTGTGTCCTTGCCTGTTGCTCATGGTAACATCCCTAAAGCTCCCAGTCTGCCTCAGCCCTGGTAGCTGTCACTCCCTTGGGTAGGACATAGCTTCCTACCGGGGATTTCAGGCAGACTGAACCGCACAACCACCCCGAACTCCCCCACAGTGTGAATGAGGATTGTGCAGATGGGAGAGCCGGGGAGCAGCGTTCCTGCTGCTGCGTTCATGGACACGGTAAAAGCTGGCAGATCTCAGCCCGTCTACAGCCGCTGGTCCTACAGGTAGTCTTGAAAACAGCCTTCCTTATCTAAGACACGCTCATTGGCTTTTGCGGTCGAACGTTATTGACGTTTCAGGACTGGGACTTGCTAAATGACTCGCGTCATGACAGAGGTCATGTGGCCCTCGTTGACATTTCTACCAGCACCTTTACTCTTAGATTCTGATGGTCTCTGTTTGCTAAGGTTTCGAGATGACTTTAAAACAGTTACAAAAAAAGTTAAAGTGTCTTTGGCGTCCAAGACCAACCAGACACGCTCGCCTCATTCTCAAAAGCACGGTCCCCCCAAACAGGCCAGTGCATCGCCATGGCAACTAAACCTGGTTTGGGATGAGAGCAGAGGTCAGATTAATCCAGCAGTTAATGTGGTTCCCCCTCGCGGTCTCCGCTGGTGATGCAATAAGTGGACGGAACATATTTGTCACGACGAGATAAAACGTCTCCGTCTGATGGATCCTGAACGCGTGTGTTTGTTACACACTCCTGAACACCCTCCAGCACAGCTGGCCTGTCAGCCTGTGGATCTTTACTGTCTTCCATTACAAGAATCGGATTTTTAATCAATGCTGGTGGAGGCGCGTCTCCGTGGTTACCACAGATCTGACACACACGGGAGGGACAACAATGGTGCGCAACCTCTTGTTGTCACCCAAGCTGTGGACTAATGAAACATTGATCAGTCACAGCTGCGATGAGACACACTTGAAATGTGTGTGTGTGTGTGGCTGGGACTGTCCCCTCAGTCAGTAAAACTTGTGCGTGTTTTAAATCTGACTTTTAAACCCACTCTCTGCTCTTCCACATGCGCTGCCGACGCACCGCTTCCCCCTGAAGACCTCCCAGCTCCTCCAGCTTCTCCAGCTCATCAGGGAGGTAGGCAGCGGGACGCTCTGGTCAAAGTCACACACAACTTCAGACAGAAGAACACTGCTCAGAACAGCTTTCCATACTTAAGCGACTAAAACAATAATGTTCTGGACAGAACAATGTCCAGACATCCCACAGTAGCGTTACAAAGGTAGCTTCATTTCTTTCCCCTCTCGGCCCACGTGCACTCCCCGTCTGCAGCACCTGTTCTCAGGTGGCCCCCGGGGATCCTTGTCTTTGTCAAATGTCGGAGAGGAGGCGTATTTAGAGAGACTTATGGGCGAGAGCATGACACACGGGTGCAACGCGACTCATTTTCACTCCTGAGTCAGGAGCGCCGCTGCTGCAGGTGGTGCTGCTAATTGTGACATCCCGGGTTTATTAGCAGAGGAGGCTTCTTAAAGATTCTTAAAGTTGTCACCTCTTAATTGTCTCTCTGACAACAGGAACGGAAGAGCTTCTATTTAAGAGAGACAAATAATTCCATGTACTCCTTGAAAACAAAGAAGGCTTTAAACCAGGAGTCCTCAAATAATGCTGATAAATACTGAACCCCCCCACAGATATGTGAGGATCGGAACAAAACGTCTGACTGCAGCTCCAGCAGAACCGACCTGCTGTTGCCCCGCTCCCCTCTCAGTAGCTAAGCAACATGGGCTCCGTCCCTTCACAAAGGTGTTCTGTCCATAAGGGATTCTCTCAGCTGGAGCCTGGTCTCATTACTCTTTTCTGCCTCCTTAACAAACCTGCTTCGCTGGACACCAAATGATCAGCGCCGTGACAGCCTTTCACTCCAATGCAGCCTTTAAAAGCAGTTTTCATGATGAAATGCTGGCTGAGACCTTTGATCAGGATGTCTCTTTTACCTTTTAGAGCCATTGATGGAGGCAGCTCCAGTCTCATGCAGCAGAAGCTGGACAGGCAGGTGAGAGGCCACACCTGATCCCACTCCTGCAGGAACTGTTTTAGGTTCAGGCCTTGATGCCTTTAACGAGAAAAAACACTTCTTTCTCACATTTGAAGCAGAAAGAAAGAGTCCAGTGGGAAGGGAAGGGGGGGGGGGTTCTAAGCGTGTCTCCTGATCCCACTGGGTCTCAGTTATGCTCTTTCCTTACATAACACGAAGCGACTCGTGTTTATTGATGCTGACAGCAGCTTCTGGAAATACAAAAACATCAGATCCTTTGTCTGACTGTCAGAAAAGATCTGGAGCACCTTGGAACGAGAGAGCGTCCCTCCCTTCCTCCCTCCCTCCCTCCCTCTCTCTCTCTCTCTCTCTCTCTCTCTCTCTCTCAGGTGCTAACGTCAAACGCTGATTCAGTTAGCAACGGTGACACACACACACGCGCGCACACACACACACACCGTGGCTCGAGAGACGTCACATTTTCTCCCGTCAGAGGAGGGCAAAGCGCAGGGGAAGCTGGTGTTTTTGTCGAATTCAGTTTCAGGAGACAGAATGAGGTAGGAGGACACGCAGCGAGGGAACCGGTCTTAGTCTCATCTGATCACCAAACCTGCAAACTTCTGGGAACCCTCTCTCCTCAATGGAGCGGGTCAGTAACTCCTAATCCCTATTTTCCTCTCGTGTTCTTCTTCTATGCATCGGTTGTACGAAGTCTCTCTGAAAGGGGAGAGAATTCCTGCGTAGACGGTTCTATACCGCACGTCCCGTGTCTTCAGATCACATTTATATCTTCTCAGAGTCTGGTTGATACAGAAAAGCTGGAAGGAAGTTAAGTAGTGGTCTGTCTGCCCAGTCCAGGATGGATAAGCTTAAAATAACAGCTGGAAGGGAAGTCTAGAGGCTGCACGCTGGTCAGACTTTGATTGTTTGGAGCTGAGACAAAAATAAACATGATTCATTTATTGTTACGTTTTGATCATCGCCCTCCTGCAGAATGAGTCAGTCATCGGGCGTTTTTAGATGACCCACGAATCTCGTTCCACGTTGGGACCAGTTCAAATGATCTTTACCCGTCTGCGGTTTTGATGTTTTTGTTGGTGACGGGCAGCGACAGCTCCGAGACCTCTCAGCGTGGGGTGTCTCAATTAAAAGATGAGTTACGAAAGCCTTTTGGCAGGTCTGAGGCTCGGCCCGGGGTTCTTTCCACTTCACTGAACCAGCATCGTTGAACAGGACTGCTGATTGTGTGGATGACGCGCGTAATTAATGTGCTTGCGCAATCTGCTGGCTGCTTGGCCCGGGGACGCTGTGGCTCAGGACAGGTCAGCCTGAGCAGAGGGGTTCTCTTCCCTAGTTCCTGCATACAACACAGAACCATCTCGTTCTCCCAACCTTTACACCCTACCTTCCCCCCCGCAGAGGGCGCTGCTGGAGCAGAAGCAGCGGAGGAAGCGTCAGGAACCCCTCATGGTCCAGCCCAACACGGAGGCTCGGCCCAGACGCGCCAGGACACGGAGGGGGGAAGAACAGGCCCCTCTGGTGGAGTCCCAGCTCAACGTCACCAATGACGTCCTCATGGAGGGTGAGGAAGGGTCCGGGTTCGCTCATAACGATGTTGCCGTTTTCCTGACACCCTCCTCAAACCTTCCGCCTTGTCCTGCTTCAGGCATCGACGGCCCGGCAGCTTTCCTGGAAGCCTCCGAACTGGGAATGAAGATCCAGATTGCGTCAGCGAGCCAGCAGCAGCCTCCGTCTCAGCCGCCCTCCGCCGAGGTTCCCGAGAGGAACGGAGACGCCGTGACGCTGCCAGAGCCCAAGACGGATATACAGGAACTACTGCAGAAACAGGGTCGGCCCATCCGCTCGTTATCCTGCCGCGGCGAGAGAAAAATAACTTTTCATTCCCCACAAATGTATGTGCAGCTCCGAAATGCTAAAGTTTAGTTGTCAGCGGCTGAGGGACCAGTGATGTGTGAATGAGCTGCAGTCTGGCTGCATCGCTGCTCTGTGGAGTCGTTTCTCCAGCCGCACCACAGCCAACGAGACATTTGGGAAGTTAATGGAATTCAGGAATCTAGAGGAAAGTCGCTCAAATAGCAGCTACTGTGGGCTCCTCTCTGACCAGCGACACAGCAATTTCTAATTTGATGGTGGATTTTGTGACGGGGGGGTCACGTGACGCGTCAGAACGCACTCTGGGAAGGTTCTCAAGGCTTTTCCCTTCAAAGGAAGGTTGTTAGTTTCTTGTGTTGCTGAGATGTTTCATCAGAAATGTCTGAAATCTAAATGAAGCCGTGAAACTGAAGCCACTTTATCTTCAAAGAGACCAAATGTCTTTGATGCTCTTTGATCGGAGCTGACCTCTGGTGTTCCTAATGCCCGTGCCTCACAGGTCTGTCTGGCAGCATGAACTTTGACGAACCCAGCGAGGAGGAGGACGACACGGACGGGGAGCGGACGCCGTCTCTGTCCCCCAGCGGGGAGATGGTCAGACCCGCTTCTGCGTCCAGTGGCAAAGACACGCCCGTGAGTAGCCCGGCTCACCCGATCCCAGCTCCCAACATCCCTGCGCCGCTCACGCTTTCACCCCCCCCAGGAGGTGGCGCCAAGGGGGTCGCCCACCGCAGACGCCGTTTCAGTCGACGCCAGCAACCTAGAGGAGTTCGTCTTCCGTCCGGCTCCGCGGGGCGTCACCATTAAGTGTCGAGTCAGCCGGAACAAGAAGGGCATGGACCGCGGCCTCTACCCCACCTACTTCATGCACATGGAGCGGGAGGACGGCAAAAGGGTGAGTGGGGCTTCTCTCACTCAGCGGGTGCTGGGGTCGACTCCCAGTGACCCCACGCTGATGAAATGATTTATTTTCCCACCATTCCAGGTGTTTTTGCTGGCAGGAAGGAAGCGGAAGAAGAGTAAGACGTCCAACTACCTTATTTCAGTGGACGCCACCGACCTGTCACGGGAAGGAGAGAGCTTCATCGGAAAACTGAGGTACCGACCGGTCAGGACATCCCAGTTCTCCCACTGAGTCCTCGTTTATTTATCCTCTTTATTTACGCCACACAACGATTTTATAACCGTTGAAAGGTCACAGACACGCTCGTATCTGCGTCCACACACCCTGAAACGCCGTCAGCACCTGATCACCGGCGCGTTTTCCTCCCAGGTCCAACATCATGGGCACCAAATTCACCGTCTTCGACAACGGCAGCAATCCAAGCAAGAACCCCGGGGCGCTGTTGGAAGAGAGCAACAAGAGACAGGAACTGGCTGCCATCTGCTACGTGAGTGGGACACACACACACACACACACACACGCACACACACACACACACACACACACTCACTCTGCCTGCTGTTTGGCAGGAAACCAACGTGCTGGGCTTCAACGGACCCCGTAAGATGACTGTCGTCATCCCTGGCATGAACATGAATTTCGAAAGGGTCCCCGTCAGGCCTCAGAACGTGAGTGGGGGTCCGTGCGCCCGGTGCGCCGTGCGCAGACAGGGCTGGGTGTAGCTGAAGCGGCTGTTTTCTGCGTGACAGGAGCAGGAGAGCATCCTGAGCCGGTGGCACAGTCACTCCCTGGACAACCTGATCGAGCTGCACAACAAGGCGCCCGTGTGGAACGAGGACACGCAGTCCTATGTGCTCAACTTCCACGGCCGCGTCACCCAAGCCTCCGTCAAAAACTTCCAGATAGTGCACGACAACGACCGTGAGTACCCTCCCTGTCTCTGCCCCCCCCTCCCCGCTGGGCTGGGCCCCCTGTGGTGACAGATGTCTGTGTCTCCGCCCCGCAGCCGATTACATCGTCATGCAGTTTGGCAGAGTAGCGGAAGACATCTTCACTCTGGACTACAACTACCCCATGTGCGCCCTGCAGGCCTTCGCCATCGGCCTGTCCAGCTTCGACAGCAAACTGGCCTGCGAGTGACCTTTTGGGGTCGTGTTGTCATGACGACCGGGCCCCGCCCCTCTCCCCCCTGCCAGAGCTCTCTGATGCTATCAGGAGTCTTCAAGACGAGGGCAGAACGGGACAGGAAGTGTCCTGGTTTCTGTGGAGGGGGGGGGTTGTTTTGTAAAGAATCAAAAGGGAAAGTCACAAAACTGTCTGTGCTGAAACGTTTTATTTCAAAAGATGTCAAATATGAATGATAAAGTATCTCCTTGTTGCTTCTATTGTTTTCCCCCGATGCTTCAAGGACCTCCGCTCTGGCGCCACCTTCAGGCCAGACACGCGAAGAGCGGCTTCACATCCACCCTTTCCTTCTACGGTTGTTTACATGAAATTAATCTAACTTTAATATCTCTTTGTTATCGTCACTTTCCATAGTGGAGTAACTCAGACCAGGTCCATTTTATGATCTTGATTTGTGAATTGGTGTGCATCTGCGTCAGGTGAGCGTCTGAAGTGTTTGTCATCAGTCAAGTGTGTTTACAGGTTATTTTAGGATAACTGCACAACAAAAATACATTAAATGGTCATTATATGCCTTATTTTAATTACCCCCCTTAAGAGAGGTGTGACAGCCGGCATTTGTTAGCAAAACATCTGAAAACGTTCTGAACGGCTTTTAATGAGGAAACAATAAGGAAAAGAACACGGAATTTTGGTGGGATTTCGGGGGACTTTGACCTTTAATCGTACTATTTAAAGTATGCTGCACTACTGATGCTGGTGAACCGCTGTAACAATTTTACACCTTTCCACACCCTAATAAAGGAGGTCTGTAAAGTACTTCACAGCCCTGAACTGCCTTGTTTTAACTGCTGACTAAGCTCCTTCGCCTTTGTTCTTTATAGATGTAAAGCATAAATAATTCTGAGATCAGCTCCAGTCCCAGTTTAGGTTGTGGACCTGCTGGATGAAGAACAAGCTCTTCATGTGAACCTCCACCAGGCTCTAGTCGAGCATGGATGAGGAGCACCGTACTGGAGGGTTCCAGGAGCTGAAGTCCTCCAGAGGGTCCATGAAGTTGATCAGCACAGAACCAACAGGACCTGCTGAGCTGAGGAGACACTGTTGAAAACGACTCTGGTGGTCCTGATTTATGGGACTCATCAGTACTCACGCAGACTCTGGTGAGCAGAAACGGGCCTGTGGTGGATCCTCACCCTCATCCTTGTGGTCTCCTTACTTTGGGACCTGGAGGAGGCGTCCTGGAGGGGAGGCTGTGATGATGAGGACCGTTGTTGCAGGAGGGGGATTCAGGCTGGGGTGTGTTGGCATTGAAGGGACGTGAGAAGGGCGTGATGGAGGATCCAGACAGCCACACTGAGGTGGCAGCCCTGGAACCAGTCCTGAGAATGCTCATCTTCAAGCTCGAAGGGACATGCACCAACAGTGACGCCGTCAGGGCTGACGGATGATATCAAACTACTGGGATCTATACCCTCCCATACTGGGAGGCTGGTGTGAACTGGGATCTCAAGTATGAGCCAATCATAATGGCGCTGGGAAATTAAGATATTTAAGCATTAATTAAGAAGAAGAACATTAAATACTGCCCAAGGCCAATATTTACTCTCATCGTGGTAGCTGCTAGCTCCATTTGTGGTTATTGCAAGTCAAGGTTCAACTTTACATGAGCTTTAGCAGAACTATTAATCTAAATAACCTCATTTTCCTTTAATGGAAGTTAGCACGCACGACCATTTAGCGGCACTTAGCGCTAATTCTGATTAGCATAAGGAAATGGAAAAACGTGTTATGCAAATGATTAAAAAGGGTTTCCAGCGTGGAACGGTCATAGGATGCCACCTGTGCAACAAATCCAGCTGTGAAATTTCCTCGCTCCTAAATATTCCAAAGTCAACTGTCGGCTTTATTATTAGAAAATGGACGAGTTTGGGAACAACAGCAACTCAGCCAGGAAGAGGTCGGCCAGGTAAACTGACAGAGGGGTCAGCGGATGCTGAAGCACAGTCAGGTGCTACAGAGCTCCAAACATCATGTGACCTTCAGATGAGCCCACGTACAGTACGCAGAGAGCTTCATGGGATGGGTGTCCATGGGCGAGCAGCTGCATCTCAGCCATACATCACCAAGGCCAATGCAGAGCGTCGGGTGCAGTGGTGTAAAGCACGTCGCCACTGGACTCTAGAGCAGTGAGACGCCTTCTCTGGAGCGATGAATCACGCTTTTCCACCTTTTCCATCCATTTCGGACTGCGTTGTGCCGAGTGTGAAATCTGGTGGAGGAGGAATTATGGTGTGGGGTTGTTTTTCAGGGGTTGGGCTTGGCCCCTTAGTTCCAGTGAAAGGAACTTGGAATGCTCCAGGACACCAGGATTGGAGCGGCCCCTTCCTCTTCCAACATGACTGTGCACCAGTGCACAAAGCAAGGTCCATAAAGACATGATGACAGAGTCTGGTGTGGATGAACTGGACTGGCCTGCACAGAGTCCTGACCTGAACCCGACAGAACCCCTTTGGGATGAACTAGAGCGGAGACTGAGAGCCAGGCCTTCTCCACCAACATCAGTGTGACCTCACCAATGCACTTTTGGAAGAATGTTTGAAGATTCCTACAAACACACTCGGCAACCTTGTGGACGGCCTTCCCAGAAGAGCTGAAGCTGTAATAGCTGCCAAAGGTCATATTGAACCCTGTGGGTGAGGAATGGGATGGCACTTAAGTTCATATGTGAGTCAACGCAGGTGGCCAAATACTTTTGGAAATATAGTGTATATGCGAGACATAAATATGTCGGACTTTTGCGATGATATTATGACGCAGTTTGATTTCCTCGGTCCTCGAGCTGCTCGGAAACCGTTAATTTATGAACACACACGGCTGCGGCCGAAACGATTTTATTTGATAAACCCAGCATTGACAAAAACAAGAGTCTGTTCCAAACTAGATCAAACATGTGCCAACAAACAAGTCGATCAGGAGGTGCATTAAATCCCATGTTTGGGCGCATTTGTCTTCATATTGTGTCTTGAACCGACCACATTTCTGCAACACAAATATTCCCGTCTCGATTATCAATGCAGCGATATTTGGCCAGATATTGTTGCATCTCTAAAAAAAAAAGAAAAAAGGATCGATAAAAGCAGCAGAAATCAGAAGCAGCGACTTAGGCATCAAGATAAAAGTGCAAAGATCCCACCAAGCGCATCGCGCCGAGTCTCAACGAGGAGGGGAGGAAAAGTTTAATCACAGAAAGGTCGCCCGGTTCAAACGTGCGCGTTAAAAAACCTCGTTCGCCACGACGGAGACGTCCAGCGGCTGAATGGTCAGAGGACACCGCTGACAGCCCACCCAGAAGTAGGGGAAGACCCTCTCGGCGATGGCGTGTTTGAAGGTGTAAATGTGCGTGTTGTCCTGCAGGTCGTAGAAAGACACCCTGCTGCGGTCGCAGTCCAGCTGCACCCGGACCTTCTCTGGGTTCCTCCTCAGGTTCAGCCTGGTCAGAGGAGAGGTGCCGGCGAAGTACATTTTGTGGTAGAAGTAGATGCACAGGTAGCCGTTCTTGAGCACCGAGGACACCTTCTTCTTCCTGGTGACGGAGGCTTTGGCCACGCCCACCACCCAGGCGGTGTTATCTCCCACGCTGACGTCCCAGGCGTGCTTGCCGGTGGTGAAGCCCTCCCGGCCCAGGACGCCGGTGTCGGGGTCGTACCTCTCCGGGTTGTTGGGCAGCTTCTGCTTCTCCTTGCTGTCGGAGACGCTGGTGAGGTCGTCGGACAGGACGAGCCACGGAGCCGCCGTGTTGGGGTCAAGGGTCACCGGCGCTGAAAGACACGCGGACCGTGAGAAAGGGAGGCGGGAGCACGCGGGACCTGCGCGAGGGGGGGCGCTCTCACTGTATTTGACGAGTTTTTGCATCTTGTCCCAAACGTGGAAGCTCAGCGAGCCGATGTATTTGGCCACGTCGATCAGCGCCCCGGGATGCATGACCGGATCCTGGATGGGAACGGCGGCTCTGTGAGGGGCAGAAGCGGCCGGTTACACACGCTGCTATAAAAGTCACTCAGAACAATGTGAGATCAGAACTTTGAGGACCTCGCCAGCGTCTTCTTGCAATTCTGAGGGGGGGAAAAGCAAACTGTAAATAATTTAAGCTAAGACATGATGGTCAGCGCAGTAATCCGCATATTTGGGACGTACGTGAAGCACAGAGATGCCGTCTAAAGCTAGGTCCCCCTCTAAGGCCTGGATGCACTCAGACACAGACGTTATATCTCTGGTGATCTCCTGGATCTTCTCCGCCATGGCTCGACTCCTCTGCTCCTCCTCCCTCTTCAGAGCCTGCATGCGCGTCTCCTCTTCAGCGCGCAGGAAGCTGTGAAGCTTTTCAAACTCGGCGTGGGTCTGCGTCTCCACGAATCGGGCCTGGACCTGAAACCAAACGCCACTGAGCCAGTCCGTCTCCGACAGAGGGATTCCGAGGAGTGTGTGCCGCACCTGAATGTACGCGGCAGCGTTCTCGTAGTTCTTCTTCGTCTTTTCAAAGGCCTCCTTCTTGTCTTGAAGCGAGCTGAGGGCCGATGTCATCTTCCCCTGAGCCCACAAAGGAGACCGTGAAGAATGAAGAGAGCCAACACAGAGTTTAAAGGGAAATGTGAATTAAGAGAGGTGCGTTTCAGTCATTCGCAGTGTCTTTCTGTGAGAATGTGTACCCTGACGTCTGCCACCGCCTCGCTGACGGGGAAACACTCGTGCTGCTTGTGCTTCCTGGAGGTGTGACACACCACACAGATCGGCTCGTTGTCCTTCGTGCAGAAAAGCTTGAACTTCTCCCCGTGGATGGGACACATCTCCTCCGGATCACCGCACGGCTCCTCTGCCTTCTTCCCCACCATGTCGTCGTTCTCCTCCAGGTACGACTCGCAGAGGTTCTTCAGGGTGAGGCTCGGGACCGGGTCATCCAGGGACTGGCGCCGGCACAGCGGGCAGTCGCGGTTCGTCCGGATGCTCCAGTACTGCTGCAGGCAGGGCGAGCAGAAGCTGTGGCTGCACTTGAGGACCACCGGGTCTCTGAAGACTTCACAGCATATAGAACAGGACAGGTCGGCCTCCGGGAGCCTACCCGCCATCCTGAAGGCAGTTTCTGGAGAAAAAACCGCGATAATAGCCTCAAACACTGACACTAAATCCTCTTCCTCCACATGTGCACTATAATATCCTCCAAAAACATCGATCTAAGTAATTTAAAAGCCAAACCTAGCGACGTAAAACAAAAACGAAAGAAGAAAACATACCTGCAAACAACTGCTGGAACAAAACAAATAAGATCGCTTCCTGCTTCCGGTTACGAAACGTCATCAATACAGACTAACCGGGCTCGAGGAGCTGAGTCTAGTTCTTTTTTTATACGAAACTTTATTGACAACAACCTGCATAGTCTTGACGTCTTTACAATAACTATAACTATTAACTATAAATGTATCGCCAGGAACTAAGGGAGCATGTGGAGGGAACAGAAAGATAATTATTGTGTTCTAGCGGGACTACGACAGTAAACAGTCTATGAACATTATATAATGTAGAAGCAACAGTTATAATTTACCACCACTAGGTGGCGGGCTGTACTCATCTATAATCCCAGTCAAAGGCTTTGCCGCGGTTATATAATTTTTTAAACGTTTTATTTCAATTCAAACCGACACACAAATCAAACACAATTCGTGGTCGATTTGAATCTAATCAGTCCTGCTCTGCACCTTGATTGAACCTGACCCGGATAGCACCGCCTCTCCTGGCCGGTAAATTGGTTGTCAGCTGATGTGACCAGGCTAATAGTGATTCATTATTGCTCACACCCAGCCAGAGCTCCGGCCTGGGCTGGAGGTGAGGAGAGAAGGGATGGGAGGCCGTGCCAATCACCCAGAGTCTGAGCAGGGAAGATCAGGCTGAAACAAATGGTCCGCTTCTTTAAGGGAGAACCAGCAACGCCTTTGTGGAGTAGCGATGGCAGGAAAAGGTGCAAGTAAGTAATAATCACTGTGCCCCATTTTAAAAGAGGTTATAAAAGTCAATAGACAATTAGCCTTCTGTGCTGAGCACTAAAGTTTGGGAGTAAAAGTGAGCCAAAGCTAGTCAATAATCAGGAGTCGTGAATTAATTAGAGGAAAAGTTATTTTATGGATTGATGGTGCAGGAGGGAGGTTTCCCTGGTGACCCTCATGCTCATTTCAACACCTGTTCAATCTGTTGTGGGGGAAAAAAAGGACAAACTTTAATTTACTGAGGCGTTATGAGGCCTCTGGCGCCTGAATGTAAATGAATTAAAGACAGGTGGGGTTAGATTACCGGTAGCCTCTAGGGGGCAGTAGAGGCAACAAAATGAAAACGTTCGAGCAACAAAGTTGAATTTAATCAAATATTTGTTTTTAATATAAACTTTAAACTTCTTTCTTCACCAGCTGTTAATTGCTAAAGTTTCAGGCTTTAAACAAAACAGGCTTAATGATGATTCACACAAGGGTTGCCTTATTCTGTGCACAGCTAACTTTCCACTTAACATAGCAACAGAAATTAGATGTATATATAAAACAGAAAGTACCTTTTGTTACAATCCATAGAAACAGTAGACCAAACTGTAAGATAATCTTTCCTACGGACGAAAGGGTTGGAGAAGCCAAGCTAATCCTGTTCGTTTGGCTAGCTAGCCTCTTAACGTGTTTTACTAGCTTGCGTCAACTGTTGTGTCCTCATATCTCCCTTCCGTTTGTCTGTAGCTGTTATTTTCTGCAGGTCCTCGTCGCTGCGAATGAATTTCCAGCCATTTGCATCATATCTTTTACTCGCTATTGCGCGATATTGCCAGAATTGACTTCAGATTCCTCAGCTCTGGTGGAGCTCCTTATCAGCGTCCTGCCTCACACATAGGGAGACCTAAAATCCCTGCACAAGTTGGGTTTAAAAAAAAAAAACTTTTAAGCTGTGCTTGGGCCAAATTTGAAAGGGAACGGTGTCTGAATAAAATGAGAAGTGCCGGGGAGATTAGAATCGGACGGCCGCTGAGACCTTACAAGATTAATCGCCGCGTTTATGCAAAACTGTAATTGTGCCCCGAGACGGACACGGGCCACCGAGCTAAATTACACTTTTCCCTGTTCCGGGTACGAAGGTCGACACACTTCCCGGGTTGACGCTGCGCTAAGGGGAAAACGCTGAAGGGGACGGCGGCTTCGTTCAGTTTCCGTCTCTTCTTCTTCACCATTTAAGTGGATTAAATGCTCAACTTCGGCGGCGCTCGGGAGGCCGTTTCAGCGTTTCAGAGGCGTCTTTTTTATTTTATTTTCCAGGCCGTATCGATTTTGTTTGCACTGAGCGGCACCACGCGGAACCCGCGAGGCCTGTGCGCCGTCTAACCGGTCTTTTCCCCGCCTGCTATTTTGGAGAGCATTTGAAGGTGTGTAGGAGGGCGTTGTTTCAGATAACGCGGTTGCTCACGCACGCCGACACATGTGGGGCCGACCACGCCGACGGCTCCCATGGAAATAGTAGATCCCAGCAGCATCAAAGCGGCTCATCCAAGGAAGATCTGGATTCTGGTCTTTCGGTGGACCTGGCCCCATCTCCGCGGGGTCCTCGCAGCTCCCAGGGAGGTCGGGAGACCTTCAGAGCCCTCAGAGCTCCACACCCCAACAGATCCTTGGTCACCCATCCCCCCACCCTCAACTCCTCAAAACGGCGCGATGACGCGTTTTAATCCAAATGACAGGAAGCACGTGTGGAGACGGCGGATTAATGAACACTGACGCGCTTTTATAGTGTGAAATAAGACAAGAACATCCGCGTTAATCCGATCTCTTCATGTGGGTGCGAGGATGTTGCTGCAGTAGCCCTGGAAGGACAAACAAACTCCAACGTTGTTGTCGTCGTTAAACTGTGGCTGATGTGTAAACATGGCGGCGAGCGTCTGCGCGCCTCACACCACACCGATTTCCACCTGTAACTATTCTGCAAGATGACGTTAATACTTTTTTTCCCCAACCTTTGCGGCTGCAGGGAGGATTTGAATGTAATAAATCCCATCAGCAGAAAAGGGATTGGAGCTTTGGGTTGATTTAAAGGTGTCGAACTGTCCACAGCGGCGGTAATCCCATAATCCGTGCATCCAGAGGTCCTGACAACCGTGCGCACGGCTCCAGAGTGCAGGTGGAACTCATGTCTGGCGCCACCAGGTGGCGGTGTGCTCGGCTCAGCGGCTAACTGGGCCTCGAAATCAAGCTTTTAGCTTGACGTTATCATATAAGCTTCTGTCTTAGCTAACCCCAGGCTAACCCATTTAGCATCACCAGAGCTGCTGGTATTTTGTTTAGATATCTGTTATATATGTCGTCATATATCTGAGCTAACGTCCCACTCGCTCACGTTGGTGCTAGAAGACTAGAGGTAGCAGCGACACGGGCACGTTGCCGGGTCACCAGAGGGCTGCAAACACTGATAGCATCTTATGCTTAAAGATGTACGCTGAATGGGATTATGGCTGTTTGTCCCTTATTAGCCTGACATTTCAACACGATGGGGGGGGGCAGGTGTCCCCCAGCTGAATCAGAACATCCCCTCCGTGCAAATGTCAGACTACAAGCGCTAATGATTTTTATGTCTTTTGTCTTTTAGTGTGTAATTTAAGCAGAAGCAGATAAGTTGAGAGAGACGAGGTGCTGTTTTATCACTCGGACCAGAAGGAGAACTTCTGGGACGAGTCCCTGTGCTGGGAGATGAAGAGATTGGGAACGCCATTGAAGTCTTTGTTTCGCCCTAAACACCAGGTCGAGCTACGAGCGATATGGCAGGGCGCCGGTGGGAGGGGGCGGGCTGCGTTCAGGAGCAGGGCTGCGTTCAGGAGTGCTGAGCCGACTGATGCCAACGGGGGCCGTACGAGGTCAACGCAGCCTGGACTTCACCTGCTCCGACTGGGTTTATTTCCAACCTCATTAAGGGGGAAAGCGCAGAAGTGCTCTCGAAGCCGCCGCCTCCTCATCTGTATGCCTGGAGACGCGAAGGCAGACGTGGATGCGGCCGCTCCGTCTGCTCGCCTGAAATTGACCAGGATGGAAACACTTAGCGGCGCGGCCGCCTCCCCTGGACGGCTTCCCCGCATCTGGAAATGGAACTCACGAATGCAAATGGCTCCTTGCTTGGATCCCGACCCAATAACCATAAAGCCCGCGAGCCGTAGTAGTCGGGAAGGTTTATCGAACAAAACGGTTTTAGCGGAAATGGGAAACCGCGTAAAAGATGTAGCTGTTGGAGTTAAACACGCAAACCCGATCATCCAGTTACGTTAATGAGGCCATTTGTGGTTGGATGTTTGATGGCGAGGATGCGGCGTCGGGACGCCTTCGCGGTATGATCATCAGACCTGGCAACGCTAAACCGCCGCTTTCATCTACAAGTGCGTTCACGTTAGCTTTATGCTAATCAGGCGCGAGGCTCGGGGGCCGAGCCGTGGTAACTCCAGATTCCTGAGCCCGCTCAGCGACGCGGGAGTCACGTTTAATCAAGGTTTATTAAAATCTGCGGGACAAATTGACTTTGGCGAATCGTAGAGCTCAGAGGAGCTCCAGCAAATCCCCGCTTTGATGAGGAGATTGATAACACCTGTCTCCAATGATGCCACGCCAGGAACATGAGTCGGGTTACGGGCGGTCTCAGATGGACCTTTATTTACTCTGCCGCCTCTCGATCGCCTGCGACGGCTCCGCTAAGCCGACGCGTGTTTTCACGCTCTCGGGGAAGCAGACAAGCGGAGAAATGAGGCCGAGCGGAGCTCCGACAATCACAAACACTTTAGCCGCACAACAACCCCCTCAAAAATCCATCCTCTGTTCTGAGGATGCTGTGGGATGGGGGGGGGGGGGGGGGGTATGTTTGCCTCACAGCGAGAAGGCTCCTGCCTCAGATCCAGGTCATCCAGGTGAACCCTGCTCCTGGTCTCTAAGGTCGAAGGATCACACAAGAGGGATGAAGAGAACCTTCTGGACCAGGACCACACACCTGCTCTAGCGTTAGCTAACCACGTACGTCCACTGGGAGAGGAGAGCAGGTTGTAACGAGCCAGCCAACTTTGTCTATGTAAAACCATCTGTAGGGACACCTGAACTTTCAGACCCTCCCAGAACATCGGGGCAGCAGGGGTGGCTGACCTGTGTTGCCCCATCTGCAGGGGGCGGTTGAGGTTTGCCCTCCTCCTCGGTCTCTAATTGGATGAAAGCCACCGGTGCCTCAGCCACCGACCGGCCGGGGAACAAACCCAACGGCAACGCCGGCCCCTCGGGCCGGTCCCCTCTCTAACTCCTGGAGAGCAGCTTCTTCTTCTCACAGGTGGTTTTCAAACTCAAAGTTGAATAAAACATGGACGTAGTTTCTGCGCGAATCCATAATTCAGACCCCGACACAGCAAATAAACATTCATTGTTATTCCCCCCAGCTCGACTTCGCCCACCTTTACTGGCGTCACAGCCAGAAGAACCTGGTACCTGGAGCCACCGAAGCACGAGGAGCCGGGTTTTGTTGTGATAATTAGCTCATTTGACAGCAACTTTTGAGATACCGGTTGAAGCCCCGCAGATCAATTCAGCTCCATTTCTACCGCGTCTGTTATGATCCAGATGGTTTCTCGGTGCGTTGCCCTGAATCTGACCCCTCCCCTGATGAGCAGCAGCGGTTGGATCAACCTGCGTGTAACAGGAAGAAACCTTGAGCAGGACCGTCCTGTTTACGGTCAGGATACCGTAGTTCCTTGATAGCCATTAGCCGTTTTGTCATGTTTGTCGCACTGTTTGGCATCAACTTTCAACATTAGCAGAGCCCGTTTGTGAGCAGGCTACAGCTAGCCCGCTGATAGCGACCTAGCCTCAGTGGGTCCGTGCTTCGACTCCAGCTGAGTTTCTTCAGCGGCGTGTCGTCCACACCCGGGGACTGCTGGGGTGGGAGGACATAATTACGTCTCGATTAATTCCACAACAGCCCCTGTGTCCTCCGCCAGCGGAGTCCCTCAGTAGATGATGTTTTTGTCTGAACCACGACTGGAAGCGTTTACGCTCTTTCATTTCCCGTCATCGTTCCTGCCGCCAGATCCCACACTCGATTATCTGCAGCCTTTCGCCATCAAATGACTACATGAAGGATCACGTACGTTTTCTACTTCCAATCTAATCCTCTTTTTTAAGGGGGGTGGGGGCTGTAATCTCGCCTCTGCTGAGATTGAAAAAGCCATTAATGAGAAAACACAGAGGCCACAGTAGAAACACTGAATTAAGCCATTAGAGATTAATGAGGTTTTTTCTCTCTCTTGCAGATAACCGCCAGTCGTCTGGGCCAGAGCCGGGAAACGGATCAGGTGAGAGCAGCTTCACAGGCGGCGGCCGCTCCCAATCCATCCTCAACCATAAATGGTCCTCCGCGGGACCGCGACCTCTGACATTCGCGCAGGTAGCCTGATGGGAAATGCTCAGTTCTGGCGGCATGACTCAGGATGTTAGCTAAATTAAAGGGAAAAAAGTGTCTGATTTGGATGTCTCGAGGTCCTCGGGGATCGCCACGGAAACACATTATTGCCCAAAAGTATCGGCCAGATAAATCGTTTTTTTTTCTCCCATTTTCCATCGGATTCTCCCGATGATCCCTGCGACTTTACCATCGGGCTGCTGGTGCCGGACCTTTATGGCGACTAATTAGCATCAGTCGGGCTTAAATGGAGATTAAATGCAGCGTTAAAATCGCAACAACTAGCGTACCTGCAGCAGCCGCGCTAACCCCGGCCGCCTGCTAGCACGAGGAAGAAAACTTGTAAGCGGAGATGATCTTTGGGAGGTAAAGATGCTTTCATTCACCAAACGTGAAGGCGTATGAATATTAATTCCAGCAGGCGCTCATGCTTTATTAATGAGGGTGAGCTTCCTGTGAAATTAAACGTTGCTGCTCGGCAACTCCATCAGAATTTAAAAAGGTGATCTTTTTATGAAAGTTGGTGATGGAGACTCACTTCCTGGTGCTGGTGTTTGTCTGCAACCCCCCCCCCCCCCCCCTTTACTCTTACTCCTCATTAGCTTGATTTCTATCCATCGCTACGAGAAGTTAGCGAAATGATTCCACGGAAACAGACAAACTAAGCAGCACTAAATCCCACTTACGCGGTTTCCTGACATCAGCACTTTCGGAGCGTCCGTTCTTCCCCCGCAGACCCAATATTTCTTCTCTTTTTCAAGCGCTTTCATTCCATCCTCCTCGTGCGCGGTGATGAATGAAACGTTAGCATGCTAGGCTGCCCCGGGCTGTGTGCCATTATCTTACATCTAAATCCTTTGAGAGGCAGTTCTCAGGTAGCTCCCACAACCATCAATTCATTCTCCGTCTGCTCCCAGACACCTTCCACAAAGATGTGGGGAAAAAGAAGTTCCTCTGCGTTTCCCCGACGTCTCCGCGGACGTGCGCGCTGTCTTTTGTCAGGTATTGATGAGGTGGAGCGGGACGGCCTCTCCGGCTGGAAGGGGAGCTGATTTCATTGGGTTTCATCAGAGCCTCTCTGCAGACGCTCCTTTCAGACGGAGCTGCTGGGATTGAACGTCAACTTCGGGCCGACTTGGCCGGTGCTCGGCAGCATTAATCTGTCCCCGCTTAATAAAACAACAACGGGCTGAAAAACGATCTCTAAACTCACTTCCAGGGCTGCTGTTTTCTGTCCCTTCAGAGCAGCACCGATTCAGCTGGAGACACCAGAGGATGGTTTTGCATTTTAAAAAACTCTTTTTCTTTTGTCGAATGAGGGGAATGAAATGAGTGGAGGAGCCCCTTATGGGGGCACCAAAGTGAATCACACGCTCAGATGAGGGATGGGGGGGTGCAAATGGATGGGATGTATTATTAATGATCGGAATATGAGATGGCGGCCCTGAGATGGTTTCACTCTCAGCAGGGGGTGTGAGTCAGACTAATTACTGGAGGGGACCGAAGCCCAAGCCCCAGCAGTGCAACACGATGGCGGACGTGTTCGATGGCGGCGTTCCGCTCCACACCAACGTCCCCGTGAGGCGTCCCTGACAAACCAGTAACTCGGCCCAGCAGGTGGCGACCAAACCCAAAAGTCTCAGCGTCGGCGCGGATACTTTACGTTTTACGCTTGACACCACGTAAATCGCGGCTACATTCGCCCATTCGCCATTCGCAAATACAGATCAAAGGTCACTCTTTGGTGTCATCAAAGAGGCCTCAACCAGGACTCAGATTTCCCTTTGTTTCGAGGGTGAACCAACGCCCGTTGGATGTGTGTTGTTCCGCTATAACCTGTTTCCCCACAGCCCGAATAATCCTCTCTTGTTGCCATGTTTTAAAATTAGAGCCAGTTGTTTTTATTTAAACAACTGCGCACATCTGACCGCGAACGCAGTGATCTGTCCATCCAGGCTCGCCCACGCCATCGTTACGCCTCTTCTCTGCGTTCCTACACTCAGACTTCAGCCTCGCCTGAGGTTTGGTAGAAATCTGGCTGAATGACCCACCTGGTACCATAATGCAGGAGAATTCTCATTCATCCCGTTGGCTGCTATTCAGTTAGCTTAACCCAGTTGTGGGAAGTCATTCCATAATGAAATCAATGTAATTGATTGCTAATTAGCTTTTTTTTGTTGGGATTAATTATCAGCAGTTTACACCACCCCAACAGCTCAGAGCTATTAACTGTTAGCATTAGCATTTACAGATTGAATCCAGGTGTAGGTGGACTAATATGATGCTAAAAATGACGCTGTGTTCGGATAAATACAGTTGACTTAAGTGATAAAAACACACTTTACATCCGTTATAATAAAAAGCCAAAAACAAATCCAGCGGCTCAGTCGGTGCTTGTCAATATTTCATCGATCGCTGCGTCAGGCCCCCGTTTCCATGGATCAACACCATATTTTATGTAACCGTGTGGTCTGACCGGGCTGCTGTTGCTTCAAAGGCTCCCGGCACCGCGGCTCGGTTGCTGTTGCTGAAAATCCCAGTTTAGACGGACCCCCCCCCCTTCCTCCCGGGTCTCCCCCACTCTTAACGCCTGTCTCCCCCACTCTTAACGCCTGTCTCACACCCCCGCCGTCCGTCTGCCATCAACTCTCTGGTGCCTCGCTGAGTGCCTGGCAGGCCGTCCCTGGAGTGACCTTGCAGGGTAATGGGCTCCTGATCGCGAGTCAGGAAGACCCGGCGTTCAGCACCCACCCTATTACCCTCCCCTTACCCCACCACACACACACACACTCACACACACACACACTCACACACACTCACAGCTCTGATGCACAGCCCACAGAGGGAAATAGTGCTGGAGAGGCAGGGCAGAGGTGCAGATGAGAAGAGTCGGCAGAAACTTCCCTCAACTCTGAAACAACCGCCGGACCTCCAGTCTAAAGTAAGTGGATCCGACACTGTTGCTCTCGTGGGTTGATTACGAAGGATCAGAGCGGTTTGCTCCCCGAGATCTGATCGACAGCACGCTCAAATGCGAATGGCTGTTTAGTTCAGCAGCAGCGCGCCGGTGCCGACGCAGTCGTCAGTTTTCAGCCTGTGGTTGTTGGTGGAAGATAAACGTGCAGAAACTAAAGATGGTGCAGCCTAAAACTGCAGCCGCGGATGAGGGACGGGGCTCTCTGGACCAGGGATGGGTGCTAAACTGACAAGACTTAGTTCTGTTTGTATTTCTTTATTAGCGCTAGCTGACAGTTTCCCACCAGCCCAATTAAGGGCCCGCGCGTGCATGTTCGACCGAGCCATTTTTTAAAAAAAAACGGGATGTCGTAATTTGGGTCAGGCCTGACCGGAATGACAAACCGTGTTAAATCCGCGCTATGTGGTCCGGCAGAACCTTCTGCTTTGTTGCCATGGCTTTGGTTAGCAATGGCAGAGCGACCAAAGTCAGAGGAAACAGTGGTCCTCTCTTCCCCGGCATTCCCGCCGCACACAAAAGCCCCGAGTGGCTCATTCTTGTCGGAAAATGAGGTGTCCGGTTCATTTCTTTAAAATCAACACGTGGTGTGGTCCTCGCGAAAAAGCCGGAGGGGCAGATTAAACACGACGTGGGGATGAGCCTGAGAAACCGGCAGGAAGTCGGGAGACAATGTGGACCCAGCCTGGTGACATCAAACAGGGCCGAGCTAATAACCAGCGCTCCGTTGCTACAAAGATGGTATTCCTCCTCCAAGAACGGCCCCTCGGACACCTCTGAAGACATTTTTTACACATTCTGCCCTTTTCTCTTGAAAACACTTGCCCTGCAGATCCCACCACGTGATCCTGCCTATATGTCAGGACTATTGTGGCCTCCATCCGTATCGCAGTAAATGCTTTGAAGAGGCGGCGTTCTCATGGAGGAGCCGGAGCAATAAGGCATAGAATTGCCCCGTTAAGGCCCTGAGAAGTCCGCTCCAGGGGGGAGGGAAGCGCACTGAATGGAGCCAATTTTCCAGCTATAGGGCACAAGTAAGCAAGAGAGCGAGACGGAGAGAGGGGGGGTGGTGAGGACAGGCACAAAGATCCTCACATTGACTGGCTGGTTTATTCTGGCGGGGGTATGGGCTGACCCCTCACATGTGGGATGAACAGAATGAGCCTCGACGGGGTCCAGGGGGTCTCCGAAAGAAAAGAGAGGACAGGATAAAGAGAGACATAGAAGAAAGGAAGAGGGGAGGGATGCCAGGAGAGGGGCCTGTCCAGGAACCATCCGTCAGCGCGTCCAGGCGCCCTCCATCCTGACGAGGTTTGAAATGTAGAACTGAATCTCAGCACGGGACCTTCTTGTGTGTGTGTTGGGGGGGGGGGGGGGGGGGGGGCAAGGCTCCCCAGAAGGTCCACTTTACAAGGAACAATAAAAATATTGACCGGCTGGAGAAACAGCCGGAGGACTTTTCATTCTCTTTTCGCCGGCGTGCGTCATCAAAGCGCACCATCCCCATCAAAGCGCCCTGGAATCTTTATCTTTGATGCAGCTGTGGCGATAGAGAGGGGCTGAGGGGCGGGGGGGGCAGCACCTGAGGCGATGGGATTAAGGGCCATGTGTGCGAGACGTTCTCATGGAGACATCAAGCGAGCAGACACCTCATTAAAGACAAACAAAGCTGTCTGCTAAACCTGCTTCCTCAATGAGGAAACATTCCTCCCGTGTGGCGTCGCCCCATCATCTGGGTGAGAGCTGTTTTGTAGTTGAAGAAGTGCTCGTTTCTGCCCTTAAATCCTCAGATTCCCCCCCCCCCCAAATCTCTGTGTGGTCCGGCTCTCCCTGCCCTGCTGTTAGCTTGATCTGCCGTTTGATCCTGGGAGAGCTAATGATAACTCTGGCTCCGGGCTGTAATCAGCACGATCATTAGCGCCGCGTTCGGCCAACAACCCGCCCACTCCAGCGCAGATGCACACACAAACCTTCCCCCGGGCGCTGGTGACGAAGGAAGACGGGACAAAGGTCACGGGCCAGAAAAACAAGAGGTGGACCTGCTGAGAAGCAAACACGCGGCCCAGAACTCGTCTTTCACTGTGGCTGATCCCTCTGGCGACGCGTTCATGTGTCCAGAGACCTGAAAATGTTCTTCTGATCGGAATTAATGAAGTGTGGAGTTCCCCCGACTAGGGGCAAGGGGCAAGTTCGAGTCTTCCGCATCGACTTTCTCCCAATTTTAGAAAGCAAATGTGTCGCCCGTTAAATGAAGTGTTCATGAATTTAAGAAAAGGACAGATGCGATGTGAGGAACCTTTGCGATGTGAGGAACCTTTGCGATGTGAGGAACCTTCCGAAGGCTGACTTTTACCTGTCCGTGCTTCAGAGGTTGTGTGGAATATCCAGGAAAGGGAAGGCTGATCTAGGCTAGCTGCCGTTCCGTGGCCGTCACATTAGAGACACGAGGCCCAGCGCGTGCTCCTCCACCTCCTCGCTTGTGTGTGTCGGGGGAGCCAGTCGGGTTTGAATCCCTCTAATAAAGGAACTCGTCTCCGTGCCGTCGTCAGAGGAAATTAGAACACCGACCTGAAGACCCGGACTAGCGGTGCCAGATCAAGTGAGTGCTGTCTGTAGAAATATTCTAATTAGCTCCGCTGGTCCCAACCTCCATTTTTAAAAGGATGTTGTTATTGACTAGGATAAAGGGCCCCCAAATATGCCTTGCTAAATGGCTCCCAGGTAAACCCAAGAGTGCCATTAAATAACGGATGCACGAGCGAAGCTCCGGCTAAATGCTGTAATCTGTCGTCTAGGTCGATGCAATCCCGTCGCCGCCCTCTGGCCTCATCTCAACAGCCAGAGAATCCGACCCGGCCACCGCAGTTATTAGCGATATTACACTCATTTGTACGGAGGACGGAGGTGCAAGGAGGAGGCGTGGCCGCGGGCGGGGGGGCCACGGGGGCCACGGGGGATCTGTTGTGATGGGGCCACCGGTGCCGAATGAAAGTTAAATTGATCGTGAGACGCGCTGTGGAACGCTCTCTCCCACTTAGTGTCTACATTCCAATCCCAGTGTTAATTGTATTGCTAATGGTGATGTTTCTCCGAGGGGGGCGCTGATGGGAAGAGCCTCCGTAGCATGTCACGAAATTCAGCCGTATTTTAAGCCCATTGATCCAATGATCCAATTTCTTTGGAATTGCTTTGTGGGAATGAGTGTTGAGATTATGTCCTTGGGATGAAAGATGTCTGCCGTTTCGCGTTATTAGACCAAAGAGTGGAGACCGAGCTCCTTAATAGGCCCAGATCATCAATATTTCACACTAGAAATGATTTCAAACACTTACTAAGCCGTCTGGTGCCCAAAAAGGGGGCGTCAGATCTGTGATGGAATCTGGTCGGGAAGTCCCCCTTTTGTGTTTTTAAGGCACCGTTTTGTGCGGGAAGGATCATTTAGAAACATATCAGATTGATGTGATGCGGATTAGCCGGGCCCACGCGGTGGTAGCGAATGCCAGCGAGGGTTTTACGCCGCGTCTGCCCACCGATGAGCGATCAGAAACCAGTCATGGCGGAGGTGTGCTGAGCCCCAGAATAGACGCCAGCCTCTATTACAGCATCGTAAAGGGCTGAAAACACGTGCGCCGGTACTGTAGCTGCACGTTGTTGGATTCCTGCGTCTCTTAGCTCTGAAGGAGGAGGGGGGAGGGGGGAGGAGGGGGGAGTCGAGCTGAAAGGAATCGGGAGAAGGGCAGAGCGGAGGGAGAGAATCATTAGTCATATACATTAGTATTCCATTCACAGCTCGTGCTGTGAGACAGCCGGTCTGTCCAAACAAACAACCAGCAGAGGGGGGATGCCTCATTATTACCTTCCCACCCCACCCCCTCCCACCATTTTATTCCTTACCCCAGTTCACATTCCATCCGGCCACGGCCGAGGCTGGGGTTTAGCATCGTACCTCCTGTTCGGTACAGGACGAGAACGGGGCAGCGTGACGTGGCGTCCCGGGAGTCCAGAGTCACAGGATCAGCCCTCCGGCACTGAAGGGCCGCTGCCCTCGTGTTGCCCATCTGGATAGTTTAGCCTTGACAGATCCCGGTGCATCTACGGATAAACCGAGCGAACATACAACGTATATGCGTGAAAACAGACGGGGAGATGGGAGCTCCATCACCCAGCTGAGCTGGAGTCTGCTGCTACTTTACTTAGCACCTACTTGCTTGTTCTGCTAACCGGCGACCGTGTAAAACTCATCTCAGCAAGGCTCCTTCTGTTGGAATACACAGCATGGGGCTCTACACCACCCCCTAAGGTTGCTGGTGGTAGTACAACCCCTGGAAGATTTGCAGAAATCATACACCTAGCATAGCTTTGGATCTACACATGCCATCATTCCACTCAAACAAGCACGCCACTCTTCTGCACCTCTAAAGTGCATTAAGTTGCTAAAATGAGAAAGCCCCCCCCCCTTCCCCCCTGACTTGCGGTTTGATACCTACCCACTTCTTCAATTTGTGTGAAATAAGGACACCATTCTTCTACTTTGTGTTCAATCAGAAAGACAGCAGCTCTTGAGGGCCTATTGATTTTAAATCCAATTTCTCAGATGATATTTATTTTCCTGACGGCCCCCCTATAAAAGACTAAAGAATGAGATCAGATGACTTTTTGCCGGGTTTTTTCTTTTCCCCATTTTGCCCACGTGTTACGCATTGATTAGTCAGTTGTTTAGAACTAAGAAGTTGAGACGGCCCGCCTGCACGCTGCAGTGACCGTGACTGCGGAGGCCACAACCCGCCTCCACCAGGACTCCTAGATCCCTATTTCGGAGCTCATCTCGCACGGCGGAGAGGCCGGTATCCGTGCAGCCGCTCCGGCTTTTCATTCTGGAGGAGAATGATTGGGTGGACGGCAAAATAGGCCCCCTTATTTCTTCTGTAAATTGTGTCACAGCACATTTATGGTTTTGAGTAAATAAAGCTGGAGCGGGCCGTGTTTTCTGCAGATGAATGTGGACAACCACGGCGGAGGACGCGGAAAATCCAGCGCGTCGCAATACCGATGGATGGAAATGGCTTCGGGAAAGGCGGGGGTGATGGCGGAACGGGGGGGGAACGGTGGACAGCAACAAATGCGCCACATTACAAAACATTAAATCCGCCAGTTTACTCTGGAAATGGGAGACATTGTGAAAGGAGTGGAAATGGGCTCGGCTACAGGCAGAGGAGGCAGACGTTCACAGGATGGAGATTAGGGGAATGTTGGTCCGATCAGCGTCCGCGGCCTGACAAAAGCAACCCGACCTCGTTTCCTTCGCTTACTTTTCTGAGCTTTTTAAAAAAATAAAATAAAATAAAATCCATCGTGAACTTCACACACTCGCAGACGAGCGAGCTGCAGCCATTTTTGTTGCGGGCTAAATTAGCCGGTGGGAAGGCTGCGTATTGAATTCCCATCAGCCTTCCCGGCTGACGTCACAGGACCTCAGGCGCTGGATCTCCGCGCCGATGCTCCTGCCCTCCTCGGCGCCCGATACGCACAGAACAACACACACGTGCTGCTTGTTTATCTCTTGGGATACGGTTGCCAATTATACGCCAATAATTACCCTTTTTGACTTTTCCCTGTTTTCCAATGAAGGACGTTCCGAGTTTATTTATCTACGTGTTTATTAAAGTTGATGCTCGGGCATGATTTGGAAGGACTCTTTGGGAAAACAGGTGTTCAATTAACTTTCAGCCAGATGGTATCAGATATGATCGCAGGTTGACGTCTTAATTTTTTAAAAAACTCTTCACGCTAGTTTGCGAGCCTCAGATCCACGGCGGGTCAGACCTCGACGCCCTACAGGTTATTGATTGGACTTCATCACCTTCGATTCTGGATGTTTCGTCTCCTCTTGCCCCCGAAGAGAATGCAATAAAAATGAAGGATTCGCTTGGGCCAAAAGCCGAGCCCCTGACGGATCCGGGTTGTCCAATCTCCTTCTGTCCACAGTTTCCAGGAAATAACTTTCCTCCCGCTTCCTCGACAGCTGGAAATAAGACTGTCAGCGGCTCCTGGAAGATCATGTGTCACCGGCTCCTTGTGATTCATTGGTGTAGGTAGAGAACATGGCAGAGGCGCCGAGTGACACTGTCACTGCAGAAAACACATTAACAATCGTCCTCCTGGTGGAGGAGAACATGAGAGCTTCGCCTCTTGGCCAAAACGGTTAACCTAGCATTAGCCAAGATGTACCTCTCATAACATTTTCATCTCGTTTCAATTTTTCCGCTCCTCCGTGGGTGCTAGGTGTTGCTCCGGGACACGTATCCCATCATCTCTGCTTGTCTTGCCGCCACTAGATGGCAAATTGAGTAGCAGCTCGCCGCAAACCGACTCCAGCTTGAAGTATCTGGTGTTTAATGTTGCCAAATGCTCAACTGTGTTTAGAGGATAGCTTCTATTTTAGTGTGCCTGCTGCTAATTGTCCGAGCAGACTCTTGTTCAGTGGATTTCTCTCATCATTTGGATGAAATGAATGTGCTAGCTGGAAGCGGTCCTGCTGAAGTAACCGGCTGGAGGCTAAAATTAGCACAAAAAATACGGTGGATACTTTTCTTTAGGCTGAAGTAACAGAGTTTGGGAAGCAGCAGTAACAGCATATTTGTCAAGATAAAGAAGTTTTGACGTGTTGCACGTAGTTGCTTTGATCCATTGATGCTTAACAAGCCTTTATTCTCTCCCTTTTCATGTCTGAGAGAAGCCTTTCCTGTCCGAGCAACGTCTAACTTGTTTGAACAGTACCGGCAGGGAGAAGTCCAGGTAATCCAAAAGCTGCCAAAAAACCGTTTGGAGATGATGGGACAGCTGCTGCAGCAGGGATAACATAGATTTCTCATTTGAGCGCTGCTACACACACTTTAAATCGACCCATCAGCGGGAACCTGAACCCATAACATGGCTGACATCTCCTATCTGCCAAAAAAACTCCTGAAATTATTCTCTCTCTCCCCAGGGCCCCTGCGCCCCCCCCCCCTCCCTTTCCGGAGATGATATTGTGTTTCCCCCAGCAGAGGCCACTGTGTAGCCGATGAGATCACGCTCTCAATATGACAGCCACAGTGCAAAGAAACGCTCTCGGCTCAGGTCAGACCAACAAAGAGTTGGAGGCGCACACACGTTTTTAGAGACGGTGGGAGAATCAATGGGACGCGGACGAAGAGCGATTTTCGCCAGCGAAGTATGTCGGTGTCGGTGCCTTTTGTTTGAGGTAGGAAAATAAAGTGAGCAGGAGAGTAAAAAAAGGCTGCGGTCAATACCGCCAGAAGGGCGCTGATGGTGGGCGCCATTAAATAGAGTTGCATCAACAGAGTGCGGTTGAGGGGTCAGCGCTATTACCGAGGGATCGTTTACCGTCCGGCAAATCAAAAGAATCCAGTGTCGCCATCAAAATAAAATCTCCTGTTTGGCAATGAGATGAACAATAGACTCGCTGAAAAGGTGTGATTACGCTTCTCCGAGTGAGTCATCCTTTTTTCGCCGACGTGTGAAGAAGCGAATCCAGAGCGGGAAGTTCTAATCATCATCCAGCACCAAAAAACTTATTTCCAACACCCGCCTACGAGATGACCGAGGAGGAGAGAACACGGATGAATGGCCGATTTCGCCCCTTGAAGCCTTCGCTGGCGTCTCCGAGTGCTTCAGGCCGACAAAAATGCAGCGTAAATCCTCCTTCAAAGCGCTGCTATTGAACCGCGCACCTTAAAGTCCCGTCTCTGCAGGGTAGCCCAGCTGGGAACAGCGTGCAAGCAGATATTAATTATCCAAGCGTATCCACCCGAAGACGCGAGGGGGTTCGGGACTCGCGGTGCCTCCCTAAGCTAGCATAGGTCAACAATTTTCCATTATCTCTCAAAGGACTGAATCTGTATCTGAGGAAGAACTCTTAATGCGCCCCTTCGTTAGCTTAAATAGGCCGTTCCATCGGGCTACTTGTCCGAACAATCACGCGTGGAGAATAATCGTTGTATTGACTTTATGTCCGATTCTACCAGGTGGCGATAACCCTTCCAGCTAATTAGTATTGATCTATTACGACCCCCAAACCAGCCAATTATAAAAAAAAGTTAGCTATCGGCAAACTGGTGGCATGTCAAGTAGTGAAGGTGAGCAGTTAGAGAAGTTTAGAGTTTGTGAGTAATATCCAGAGAGGATTTAGTTGCGATTCATCCGTGCAATCGGCAGAAATGCGTAAAAATGCTGTATTCTTTAGCAGAGGGCTCATTTACATGGAGCAGCAACTGCTGTCATTTCCCCCCACGCTAGCATTTTTATGCGGAGCGTTCCTTTGCAGCGCAGCCACCTGCAAATAATCCCAGTTGCTTTAGAGAAAAAAGACACAGGGAAAGCTAAAAGGTGCTCGGAACAAAACTTGTAAACAGACAAAGGAGTTGAATCGTGTTCCAATCGGAATCTCTGGTAGTTGTGGGACTAAAGGTAATTGTAGACTTTATGCTACAAGCAGTGTGCGACGCTCGGTGTGGGGGACGTGGGTGGCTAACCTCTGTGGGGTAACGTCGGCGTGCGTGTAGGAGGTACGTTCCCTTATGCGAAGCTGGAATCTCATTTGGATCTGGGGGACGGTGTGGCGGAAATACGATGGCGTCGTGTTGAGACTCAAAAAGGGACGCGGTAAAGCGCCCCGCAATTTTGTGTCTGGCACAATGCAGCGCCGCAGGCCGCATGACACCCATTCATGTCAGACGGTTGGAGTGTTGTGAGTGAGCAGCTGATTCACTGAAATTACTATCTTTAAATACGATGAAACTATATCCGATAAAAGCCTTCCTGCGTAGGCACACGAAAGTGCGCTCTCCCTTCTTTATTACTAAGATATGGAGACGCAGCATGGTGGGATATCCACATTAGCACATGTGTTTGTTCTGTTGGGGAGATGGCGGTTGGAAGAGCCGGGACACTTGCACTCTCTACCGTGGCCTTTCCATATTTCCATACAGGTATGAGGTATAGGCCCATGGAAAGGGAGGCAGTTGAACTGTCCCTGTTTCAGGCTTAAAAGGGTGGGCTTGCTCACATCTTCAGCCTTTCCATGTGCACTTATGAAAAGTCACTTTCAAGATGGAGAAATAACTACAAAAATGGCAAAAGGACTGGAGATTTTTATTGACCCTGAGAGACCCCTGAGAGATCTGTAGCTCATTGAGACAGCCACATAATCTCAGTAGGGCAGGTAGTTCACAGGCGCTTGTTTATACCAGACACAGTTCACTGTGATAGACTTTCCTGTCGTAACCTAAATTGACTTTCCATGATGTCTGTGAAATGGCGTAATAAAAACAGGCCTTGGTAACATAATCAGGGCCTTAGAGTATTCACAGGGTAGGGCAGATTTTGACGGAGGATTTGTTTGATTTTTGGGCTTTTATATATGCTGTCACTCCTCTTCCCCAGCATGAAAATCTCTTCTGCTAACAAGCAAAATTAATATCGAAGATGCTCCAGTCACCAGATAGTCCCTCATCAGAGGAGAGGAGGAACAACGTGTTGTGAAGAGGCTTTTGTCAGTCCGGAGGCTTTAATGAAGAAGCGACTGGAAAGATAAATACTGCCTCTTCAATTAGGCAGACGCCTCCAAATTGGCACCTTTGGAACGCTGGAGAGGAGAAGGAGGGCCGTGGGGGATTGTGCTCTGGTTCTGGTCTGTTCAGGGTGAGGGGACCCCTTCTGCTCTAAACAACAGTCAGCAAATCACTGAACGCCAAAAATACGCACACTAAATGATCGACGCTAGCGGAGTCGTGTTGTTTAGGGGGTGCTATTAACCCCCTGAACTGACCTGGGGACTGGAGGGCTCCTGGGATCTTTGAGATCTAGAATGAAATTACCACAAAGGCAAAAAAAAGTTTATCCCTGAGCCACCTAGCGCATATTTTGTCCTCCGCTGACCAGCCCTTCGACCTTTTACCTGATGAGACTTTTGCTAGCGTAGCTGCGGGGCCACGGGACGTGGACACGCAGCAGTATTAGCATCGTAGCCACAGTAAACGCTGCAGGCTCTGTTTTGACGGTCGAGGGCACGGGCCCAAGGTCGCGGAGAGCTTAATTTCGCTTGTGTCACGGATTAAAAATGAATTCTGCTGAGCGGTTTTATTGAGGAAAGCTAAATCTGTGTATTTTCTTGTTTGTCCTCCCAGGTTTCTTTTATTTGCCTTTTCTTTGTGACACAGTATCTGCTACTTTCATCTGGACGCTCCTCTGAATTATTCATGCTTTATATTCGTATTTTGTTCCGTCGTTACCCCCCCTAAAAAAAAGGACAGTGGAAAAAAAGAAGAAAAAAGTAAGGACAAGTCAGTTTATTTAAAAAAAGAGAGAAACTTTTCAGAAACATCTTTTCCAACCGTCCTGTCATCATTCACCCGCCTGAACGTTCTCTATTATTTGTTTGAAATGTTTACCCCTTGAGCCGCTGCTAAAAGCCTGTTATTTATTTGTGTTTTACCAACCTGTCTCCACTGAAAAAAAGCCCTTATTAAAAGTTTAATCCACTGGTGTTGCCCCCGCTGGCTTTTTCAGCAAAAACACCACACGGATGGATGGATGGACTATGTGTGTGTGTGTGTGTGTGTGTGTGTGGGGGGGTGTTAGGGTTAGCCATGGGAGCCTGTCCATGCGAGGACAGTGGCGGTCCTCATAATTCTGGGATATTGGTGGGTGATATGGTGTCATGAGCATTACAGAGGCTCTTGGGCATGACTTGGATTTACTCCAGCTCTGACGCTCTCATTGGTCGGGGGTGGGGGTGGGAGATGCCGGCGGTGGTGGGAGGGGGCTTGTGTCTTTATGATTGGAAAAGAAGACCTCCATTGTCTTTGGCCTCTGAGACTGGGCCTCCAACATCTCACGCAGGCGGAGCGCCACACATGCTGGTTTTCTTCTGGTGCCTGACTCCCCGGGGTGGGGGCCCTCCAGAGCCGTTCTGAGGAATAGCGAGGACCCCCCCTCCCCCCACTGCTTGACCTTTTACAAAACACAAGTTTGAGAATGTTTGGCATTTCCCTCTAATCATCCGCATCTAAGCGCACAAGAGGCGGTGGTGTTCTTCAATTAAGGCATCCGTTGGCCCCGGGAGGAATGATTCACTCTTCCTCATCTTCGGTGGTGGTCGTTACCGCGCCAACCATCTGATATCATTATGACGATATTCTTACATAACCGGCTGTGTTTCAAAGTCCCACCTTTGTCCTTGAGTCAATACACTTGTTTATTTCATGCGAGCTAGGCTATCTGCAGGCATCCAGGAATCTCCTCAAAAAACCTTCTCAATATGTTCCATCTTTTCCACTCACAGGAGTTTATATCTATTACTTTATTTGTTCCTTTATTGCTTGACTTTCCCGAGGGTGTGCTGTAAATAAAAGACAGATGAGAAGGTTTTTTTTAATGATCAAGGTGGTTGATAGGCTGGATGAACGTCCTTCTCTATGCTCCCTGCTAATTGACAACATGTTGCTAGCTGGTGGCTGACTAACCTGATCGGGTAATGAAAATGCTGATCCCTCTGCTGCTCAGTGTCACAAATGAAATCACACGCTACATTTACACGACACCCATAAAATCATTATTGCCCCAATCCGGCCCGACTGGACAACCGTGGTGCATGTAAACATGGTGGTACCCGACCGGTAGCGGTGCTCTCCTTATCCGACTGTGCCTTATAGGCAGCAAATTACGTAAAAGATGGCCAAAGCTGTACAATTATCTCCCGAAATGCCACGCAGTTCCAGTTGTTATTAAGTGTCGTAGCACGCCAGCTTGTACGGGGTCCGTCTAAACGCGCTGAAAAGACACATATCGCCACCTAGTGTTGAGGAGGACTGTCAGTGGTCTGACTTTGTAGCGTGTAAACCGGGAGGAGCAAAGAAGAACTGCAAATCTGAGCGTCACCCGTTAAGCCGTGCATGGAAACGTACGGACTGAACCCTCCCAGATGGTGCCCACCTCGCCCTCCATCTCATCCCCTCCACGCCGCGTCCGCCTCTGTGCATGTTTACCTGCCGTTTCATTAGTCACTGAATATTTAATGAAGTCACGATCTCTTCATGATTGGCTGAGCATGTGCAGATGCAAATGTTAGCACTTAAAGGTGACTGACTTCATGGTTGCCCCCAGGGAGGTAGGGCAACCATGTGACCCGTCGGATCTCGTTATCGGGCAGGAGCCTCTTGGTGCTGCATCGTGGACGTTCCGTTCACGCACCCGTCGCTGTCGGGTGGAACAAAAGATGCATCAGCCAGCTGGAAAAGGATTCAAATAAGAAGCAGGTTCGCTAGATTTCCAGCAGGAGTTGCGTCATTTGTGATGGGGGGGCGGCGTTGACCCGTCTTGTGTTCATTCACTGGGAGACAGAAGGAGTCACTGAAGGTCCATCGATTTGCGGCCAGTATCAGCTTCCCTCCTCCCTTCGTTCCGTGAGGGATTGGTGGTGCCTCTGGATCAATGTGGCAAATTAAGGATTTGATGGCCGAGGAGCCACTCCGGGAAGCTGGGGCTCCGGAAGCTCGGACCCCCCGCGCCCGCAGAAGAGTTGGTAAACATGAGATCGGCGTCTGCGGGGAACGTTTCTCCAGTTTCTCACTCGGATGGAACATTCCTAGTTCTAATTCCATCCACCGATGCTACATATATTTGCTGCACACATTAAAGGATTTCTCAAGTTTATTAGCCTATTTTTAATACTTCCCGACAATCCTCGACCCCTTGTTACAAAGGCAGCACCTTTCCGACTGAAAAGCTTCGAATGAACCCTGTAACAGTTCATTCACTTTAATTCCCTATTTATTCCTTCCTTCCAAACGGAGCCGCGCTGAACCCTGAGGTCAAGAGCAGGCGGAGGCGTCATTAAATTCAGTCCACAGCGCTTGAGGTGGCTCAGAGGCAGGTCGGGTAATTAAAAATGACAAATGAAAATGATTCCTCTCAACGCTGGGCCCGTCTGAGCGCGGAGACGACGCCAAACAGCAGCCGGGTCGTTCGCCTGGACGGGAGGGAAATGATCAAAAAATGCTCCGTGGCATAAATCAGGCATTGATTCATTTTAAATGGAAGTTGATCCCGATGACCAAGAGGAGGAAGATTTTTATTTTCCATTTAAAAGTCTTTAAAAATCACTTTGCAGTGTTTATGTTTGATAAAAAGCTCAAAACCTCTTTAATTATTGAAACAAACAGGCTATTTCTCAGCTAGGTTAGCAAACAGTGACAGTAGAGCGGCTACTGCCAAATCATCAATGTTTATTTCATTTCCTTTCACGGGCTGTTAATAAATGAATAAACTAAACAGCTGCATCAGCAGAATTCCGGGGCCATCGGACCTTCGGACTGGAACAAGAGTTTTGTCACGCCGAATCAAAGTTGGCGGGTTTTATCTGCCCGGAACAAGTTTGCGCACAGACTGACAGCGAGCGCAGTTGTGACTGACAGTGTAGCGGCCGACGGTCATAATGTTGATATTGGAGTCCGGCTCAGTGGAACCGACAGGAGATGAGAGATGGAGCCTCTCCAGGCCATTCCGCCGTCTCCTGGGAGTCCGGAGAACTTTTTTCCCAGCCTCCTTTCATTTGTCTCGTTCCACCAAAATAGCAGAATGTGACAGATTTCGGGGCTGCTCGCTACGATTGGACGCGGCGGCAGAATAGGGGGACGTGTTGGGGTCTTTAACGACCTGTCTGTCTTTTCAGAATGAATGGACAGAAGCTGTGGACACGGATGGCCGTGGTGGCGCTGCTGGTGCTGACGGTGATGGCGGCTGAGGGAGGCAAAGGACCGAAGCCAGGTGGGATCGCTCAAACCTTTTAAGAACGAATATTTCTGCATTTCTAACTGACTGAGAGTGGAGCTGAGAACCACCCCTGCATAAAAACCTAATTGCTTTCCTCTTAAAATCATAAAAGCACATGAAAATGAACTGAAAACAGCCCGAGGGGGGTCGGAGGTTTTTAGTCTGCTTTGAGAATTTAGCAGAACAACTCTGATAACTCCCATTTGGGCAAAGAAAACAAGATGCGGCCTAATTTCAGTTTAAGAAAGGGGTTAATTTGAATTGGAAATCAGCACCCTGATGCAAACCCATTACATCTGCCTTGAAAAGGCCCACGGAGGAGGGGGGTAGATATAGTTTAATAAACACGGCAGCAGCTTCGGCTGTGCAACCACAGCTGCAGGCGTGAGATCTGAGCTTGGCTCCACCAGGAAAGAAGCCCCGAGTCTCCGCCTGTGGGGACTGGCAGTGGAGCGTCTGTGTGGCCAACGAAGGCGACTGTGGCCTCGGCACCCGGGAAGGGACGCGCACGGGAACCGACTGCAAGCAGACCATCAAGACCCAACGCTGCAAGATTCCCTGCAACTGGAAGAAGAAGTTTGGAGGTAAGACCCCGGAATGGTTCCCTCCTGCTTTGTCCTTCAAACAAACAATGGCCCCTACGTTCACAATGCTAACGAGCGCGCAGCGGCTAATTAGAGGCGCCATCGTCATGGAAAACGGAGGGATAATCACCCCGCTCTGTCATTCGCATTCGTAGGGGACTTTTGTTCCTCCGGTCAGGCCTGTCAAGCAGGAGCTTCTGCTGCTGCTAACAGCGTCTAGAGATTAGAGCCGCTGAAGTTTGGGGTGGGCGTCAAGAAGTGACGTGCCCCTGGCTTTTACACTGAGGGAGAGAGCAGAGGATGCTAATTAGCATCTCTGCTGTTGTGGAAGCTGTTCACCAGGTGTGAAAAGACCCGTGATTGACACTTGGCGCCGCTCCGCTTTTAAAATCGTCTGATTTTCTTCTGAGTTTGGGTTGCAAAGATGGAATTTTAATGTCAGATCTTCTGCGGGCGCGTGAGCGACTCGGCCACGTTTGAGAGGAAACTCAAAAAGTCTGCAGTGAAAGGAAGAGAAAAAGTAGGTTAGCGGTGGCGCTAACCCACAGGAGAGCGGCACAACAGAGCCGAGACGCCGAGAGAATGAATGTTGCTCCAGAATGGGAGCCGCACGATAGTGTAAATCACAGTTTGGCATCGTGGCCCAAAAGACGCGATGCCCCAGGACATTTGAAATGTCATGCTAGTAGACCGCTGCTTCTGGACAACCGCAGCCAGTCTGGAGCCAAGAACCGTAGCATCCGCAGCTCCAGCCGCTAAAAGGATATTCTAAAAACCTCAAGCTACTTGAGTTGTGCTAAAATCTGTCTGAAGCACCCCTGAGCTGTCAGAGGGAAACCACCTGGGGGACATCATGGACGGCTCGAGGGAACCAAAGAGACTGAAGACTGACAAGGGTCATCGTTTGGAACAGCTGACAGGCAGGACCGTTCTGGGTGGATCCAAAGATCTATGGTTTGGGCTACGGTAGATCCCATATTCCACGTTTGCACGATATCAAGTTTGTGTCGGAAGTCCTTGCCAGATTCCCGCTGTTCCCTCTCCCCCCATCTCCTACCCCCTCTAGAGCACCTCAGGTTCTCTGAGGTCCACCGCCGTCGTATATAAGAGGAAGCTCCCGAAACATCAAAATAACAGGGGTCACCAAATCCTGGGATACGCTTGAATCTCTATTCTAAATCAGCGGTTCAAGCAGCAGCCCGTTCTCCATCTCCGCGTCCTCTCCGGGAGGAGCCGCAGTCCGCTGGACTCCTCGCGTGAGAACTAATCAAAGCGGTTCTTGTTACCTCAGCAGCGCCTTCATGTCGTCGCTCAGCAGAAACTGTTGTGTCGGGCTTTTCAGGAGTCGCCGCTCTCGGGCTGCGATAGCGGGGATTATAATAGCCAAGTAAATTAAAAACGCTCATCAAGCAGCGATTCAGGAAGTGTGTGACACGCAGCGCGTTGGGCCCGGGGGGGCTTGTTTCAGTGACTGATTGCAGTCGGCTGCTTTGTGAGAACAAATATAGAAGCTGCATTGTGTTATTTTACCAGGTTGTCAGCTTGATTGCTTCTGCAGCAGCCGGGCCTCCTTAGAGCTCCTCCGCCAAACAAAAGCATGTAATTAAGTTTCTCCGTGCGGTATAGGGGAGTGCAAGTACGACTTCCAGGCCTGGGGGGAGTGCGATCTGGCTACGGGCAAGAAGAACAGGACTGGCGTGCTGAGGCGAGCGCTGATGGACGCCACCTGCGCCGCCACCGTCACAGCCACCAAACCCTGCGGGAAGATCCCCAAAATGCAAGGTAAACCGTGGAAACTGGGCGGTCAGCAGTACCATCACTGGGCAGTAGGGGGCGCACAAACCAGCCGCCTAGCCTCGAAGTGATAAAAGTGCTGACGCAGCAACTTTGGGAAGAGATTTGAGTTTGAAACTCGTGGTTTTGCTATGAATGATCAGATTAAATAAGTAATTCAACATCCAGCGTATTTACATAATTAGCTGTTAGCTTACCTTGAATATGGGTCTATGGAGTTTACCTCGACAGAAGCTCAAGGAGTCGAAAGGTGAAATAAAAATAAAAAAGGATAAAATCGATGTCTTAAGTTTATAAAGCCAGTTTGATAAATGGTGATTGAAACCCTGAATTCCAACAGGAGGCCGCGTAGTGATAGAATTTAATTATGTTTACTGAGGCAAACAAAGAATTTAAAAATCAATGTCCTTAATTTTAGGCCTTTGACAACAGAAGAAACAAATGATTCATGGAAGCTGCAGCATTTTTCTGTTGCAGCTAATGTTAGCCAGGGCCATTTATAGCCCCCAAAGAGAGGGGCTAAAACACTTACAGAATTTATTTAAAAAGTGTATCGGAACACCGCAGAAGAAATTAGCGCTAAAATGCCTACGCTGCGATCTTTTTCGTCAGTGTAAACAGTTCCAGGGGATTCTAATGTCGTTGATGAGTTTCATTAATTAGCGTAGAGGGTGTTTACAGGCCGGGCGGGTGTGTTTCTCCACAAATGTTCTTTTTGAGGAAAGTACATAGAGGTTAAAGTCGTGACGTAGCGTGAGTGCTGCCACGAAGAAATCCATCTGCTCGCCGCGTCCACGGGGGGAGAAGGTTAAATCACTATTCAGCTGTAATCACACGCTTTTAGCTTTCAGCACTGATGACAAACTAGAAAGCCACGACGCTAATTAGCGCTCTCTTCAAACATCCAGCGTCAACAGGCTTTTTACGAAAATCTTGGCAGGTGAGTGAATGCGATGTGATGAAATGACCGCCCGCTATGTGGGGCGTCGCCCTCTATTTGGCGAGGTCGGCGGAGATACGACAGCGTTTAAATCATTCCGAGAGAGTCGCTGCCCTTTGTTGATTATGTAAACACGAATGCAACTGACCCACTTTGGACGCCCCGTTGTCCAAACAGGACAGTGATGAGCGCGGAACCGCCGCCGCCAGCCGCAAACCGCCGCCTTATCGCGCCCGGCAGATGACGCCCAGTTTGCTTAACCTCGCCGTCGACAGCAGTCGGGCGGAGCCTCGCGTGAGATAAGACGACGTGAAGCCCTCCAAGACGGCGACGGGACATCTGCGGCCGCGGCGCTGCCAACTGTGAAGCGTCTGTGCGCTCCTCTGTTTGCTTGTCAAGTACAGGACGTGTGAAAACATTCGCCCGGTGGCTCCTCGTTAAATTTATAGCGGCGGGTTAAAGAGCCGCGCTCCGCTAACCATCTGTTTCAGAGGCTTTTAAACATTTAGGTTCAGATCCGATCTGGCAGGACTACGTGAGTCCCGCTCTGCTCTGCTGTCATGTGGGGTCCCGCAGGGCCCAATTTTAGGCCCCCAGCTTTTCTCGCTCCCCCGGGCTCCTCAGGATCTCCTTCCATCTTTATGCTGACGAGAGTCCGATTCACCAGCCACTGAAGAAGAGAGACGCTCTCCCTCTCTTTCAAACCACTTCGGTTATGTCTTGAAGACATTAAAGCCTGGATGTCCCTGAACTTTTTGAAATTTAATGAAAAGAAAACAGAGGTGGTGCTGTTGGGTCCCGGTGGCCCCCGCCTCCTCTGTTGACTCGGCAGCAGCTGAGTCCAGCTCCTGAGTCCCTCCTCACACGTCTCCAGGCGCTGCGAAATGCTGCTGCGCGCCTCTAAACCGGCGTGCGTCAGGTTCTCCTTCTTCCCTTTTATGGTTTTCACGTTCTCAATTATTCACAATTTATGCGCAGCGCTTTGTTCCAGCTGTGTTTTTAAACCGCGTTATAAATAAAGGTGATGATAATGAAGATTTAAACACACCAAGCTAACAGAAGTAATGCTTATAGCATTTCTGGGATAAACAGGCTTTTCCAGCCTTGCAAATATGAGGAAATCCAAGTAAGGGTTGGCTAAGGAAAGAAGCGGTGTGAGCGCATTCCACGGGTTTCACACCTGGATGATTCTGATTTCCAATGTTTTGTTACATGAAGGGAGGCCTGTTTGGCTGACATTCCTGTGTGCAGCGCCGCGTGTCTGCACAACACGCCGCCCGGACGCTGAGTGACGGGCTCAGAGGTAGCGGCGCTTCAGGGAGCGGACGACGCCGGCCTGGATGAAGGCAGGAGGAATGATAGACGACACGATTGAGTGACGCGAGCCGCGATTTCCCGCGTCTGCCAGCTAGGAGATAAGTCCCAGGAAGCGAGCGGCGAGGTTGTTCTGCACAATGAGCTGCACGTGTGAAAGGAGCTAGCGCCGAGGCTTTTGTGCGTGTCGGGAGGCGGCCAGGGATCAGAGGCCGGTGTGTCTGGCTGGCTGAGATGGCGATTTCAGAGGCGACCCGGCCGCTTCGGCTGGGAAATCTGCAATTCTGAACGACCGCCGTAGGTCAGGGAGATTCTGTAGGGTCTTCTGATGGAGGCGGAAGCTGTCGTTTGGGGGTGGGGGGGTGCAGGAGCCAGAGGGAACCTGCAGAACAAAGAGTGACAGGAATCGCTCCGAATTCCTCCAGGTTCACCTCGCGCCTCTGTTTGTGTTTGTGTTGCTGCCGTTCCTTCAGGATGGAGATGATGTTCTGGTTTTAAATCGGACTTCTGTTCACGCGCCACTCTGCTGCCCCCGCCCAGGAGCAGGCAGCTGAACCAACTCTGGTTCCATGTCAGCTCACAAGATGGCAGCCGCCAGCATCTTTAGCTCCAGACAACAGAGTCCCGTCTCAGCTGCTCAGTGAAAAGCTCGTGACGACATCAGGCGCTAGTTACACGCTAATGTGAGGATCTAGGTGGGTGGAGACCGAGCACACTCGAATTTAATGTAGCAGCCGAGCTCCCCCGGTATAAACCTATAGCTTATTGTCATGGTTACGCTCCCGAGAGTATGTTGTGTTCTACTTTCCTGGTTTATCTGGGTCCAGGTCGCGGGGACAGCAGTTTCAGAAGGGTTGCCCAGAGCGTCCTGTCCATGGCGACTTCCTCCAGCCTGGACTTCTAGGGCCGGGTGGGAATGTAGACCCCACAGGGGTCCCCTGCCTCAGGGGCTGTTCCCACATGCCAGACAACCAGAGGGCATCTTCCGGACCGATCCCTGGCCTGCATTTAGTGGACATACGGAAATGCTAGCTTTAATGTTTATTAATATAGAAGAAGAGTCATGTGGGAGGGGCCAAATGTGGCATTTACACACCAAGACGAGTGCAGGAGAAGCGTGTTTGAATGTCAGGGTTGAACTTCTATGACCCTCCTGCGCTCCAGTGAGCCACGGCCCTGAAGTATTTATGTTGTTCTGTCTTCGGATTTGGTTTGTTCCATTTCTGCCACTGAAATAAAAGTTACCCATTCGGCTAAATTGCGCATTTGCGTCCTCGCAGACAGCGTCCGCCACCATCGATCTGTCTGCGCCGCAACAGCTTTAATGATCGAAAAACAAAATATATTTGCTCAAACAGATAAAGACGATTTAAAATGTCATTAAACCTTCCTTGACTCCCTCTCCAATGAAGACCAGACATGTTAAAGACCAGAAACAAGCTTAAATTATGCACATAGATCTATTTAACGTCAGCTCGGTGGGCTCTAACAGCCACATCTGCTAGCTGTTAGCTTAGATCACATCTGCTGTGCTTCTCTGACAAAATCATCGACAAACTCCCCACTTCCTGTGTGACTTAAGGACAGCTAGCCAGGAGCGACAGCTAGCCAGAGCAACAGCTAGCCAAACGGCTGCCCAGCATCGTGCCATTAAGCAATTTTTCTTTGATTCTCCACAGAGGCAAAGAAGAGAAAGGACACCAAGAAGCGAGGTCGCATCCAAATGGACTGATGAGGTTCATCCCCACTAGGAGAGGACGAGGGGGGAGGAGTGTTGCCTGTGTCGACATCTTTAATTATCCTGTAGGCTAACTGTAGATCCTTCGCAAAACCGGAGGAAATCCAACCCTTAGCGATGTTTTTTTCTTGCTAGCGCCTGAGAAGAGTAGGAGATGTAATAGTAGGGCTGAGTAATGAAAATGTAAGCTGTGTTTAGCATTCTCGCCTAATTCTGATCTTTTAAAAACTATTTTCCCAAAAGCAAATTTATTAGCCGTGACCTGAATCATGTTTTTACCGAGGTAGCTGTCGCTATTTGATACCGTCGCTTTTATTCCCGATCCGAATAAACTCCATACACAGCTAGCGTGCATACTTTGACCATCTTTAGTGGGTTTTCCTTCCCCAGCTCTCAGGTCTGAGGCTCCGTTAACATCTCCTCTTTCCTAAAAACCCCAATAAAATGAATAAAAAGAACAGACATTTCTCTTTCACCTCCGAAAAAACATTTTCTGAACACATTTTTATTTTGTCGGGGGAGGGGGGGTTTGGCACAATGATGCAGTTCATCTTTACAGTCAGTCTTTACTGTCTCCAACCAATAATCCATAATAATCCATATCATGATCAGTGTACAGGATAGAAGGTGTGTGTGTGTGTGTTGGGGGTATACAGAGGGATTTCTTGGGTTGGGGGTCATTCAGAGTAGCTATTAAAAATGTGTCTGTACATTTCAAACGTACCACATCCGAATTACATATGATCATATAGATATTTATATATATACACGATGCAAACAATAGACTCTTTATTCTGCTACTGCGAGCGAAGCCACGAGCCACAGCGAGTGAACACGCACGGAACACCTACGTACAGAAGCAAAGGAAAAACAGAAAGTTCGCAGCAACATTTAACACTTGAAGCAGACTACAGATTTTTTTTTCTCCTGTTTTTTTTGATAGGTTTAAAATCAGGTAAACCGTCACTTTGAGCCAGTTTAGTCCAGTACGGAACGCCTTCTCTTGCTCGCCGCTTTGCTGCCGCTAACGTAGCATTAGCTGCTAATCGACGCGAGCTGCGTTAAAAAAAACACCTGTACTGAACTCCCCCCACAACCCCAAAAAGAAGCAAAACATAAAAATCCCTCCACCAGCCTAAAAAAAACAGGTGAAACTCTAAAAGTGACTCGTTAGAGCTGGTTGAGGGCTTCACAGGTGATTTACAGCTTTAATCAAGTCCCCACATTTCCTCATTTCTTCCCAAATCAGGGACTTAAATTTCATAATAATTTACACATCTTTACAGGCTCTCACGTCACATTAGCCGTCGTTGTCCCACGTTTACACCATGTTTGTTGTCTGTACAGCAAGAAAAGAAACAGTTTTATAAAACCGGTTAGAAAATGTACGTCGCGGTGCCGTTTCCCGCGTTAACGCGGCGCCGCCCGGAGCCGAGAGTATTCGGAGAAACGGTGGGAGGAATAAAATCGGTCTGGACCCCCTCCCCCCCCCCGGATTACTCCAATACCTGCCGAGCCTGTGACGTATGAATAAAGGTGTTGGCGGCAGCTCTGCGCGCGCTCGCAGAGGTGCCGGCGCGCCGGTGGGCGGGGCTTGTGCGATAAAGCACCATTTCCTGGATGACAAAGATAGATGGAGTTTGTTCAGCCCATAATGTTCTAACCTGCTCAGTGAGACGTAGAATAAAGAATCTGGAGCTCAGAGCTGAGATTGTAATCGCCACGGTAACCAGGCGGCACACGCACGGGGTCGAGGGTAAAAGAGCAATTCGATGAGGTCACACTCACTAAGGCACTTCAAATTGCTCGGTACAATCTGGCGATATACATTGTTCTGAACTGCGGCTGCGCCCCAACGCTCAGGTTTAGTCTCGGGGGGGCAGCAGAACCTTCAGTTAGCAGTCAAGTTCTCCGTAGAAGGAGTTTAGCCCTTTGACATTAGCCGTACCACGAGGAGCCCAGCTGGCTCAGACGGCACACGGTGATCTGAGGACGACGGACAGGAATGTCGGAATGAGAAGATGTGATGGATGAGATGGGTGATTCCAGACTCAAACACCTCTGGCTGACCCTTCAGATCCGTCCCTCCCCTTACCTGAACATGGTCCAGTGGATGTCCTGACCTCCAGCTGTGGCTTCTGTCATCGCCAAAGTTCAACAACCTCCTCTCCCTGTCAACCTCCTCCGTAACCATGACGACTAAGGCCTGTTTCGCACATACAGCCGGACTTCGTCCCACGTCATCTGATTCCAGAACTTTCTTTTGTGGTAATCCTGGCTGGATTCCCTCCTCACTGGATTCCTTTGACATGATAAACTGCCATCAGCTTCCATTAAAAACCCAAACACCAGCTCCAGCCAGGACCCCTGGACCCCTCCGGGGCCCGCCGGCCACTTACTCCCCCGCTGGTATCGCTCAAACGACAGCTTAGCGAAGCCTAATCTCATACTTTGGACGGCGCTCTGCCCATCGCCGAGACGTGTGAGGGATGTCAGACAGACGTGGGCTCCGTTTATCGCACGCTCAGGTTCCGGCAACGTGACCCCGCGAACAGACTAATTCGACAGCTCAGGCGAGATTAAAACCCAACGTCGGGATATCTGTGGGCTCTGAATCGCTCTGCAAACATTCTTTTGGATCGACATTCGCCAGTTTCTGGCCTGTTTGCTCAGGACATAATTGGTTTAAATCGTGATTGGTCGGCTCAATTTTCAAAGTTGCCACAGACGCGATCGATTGCGTAATAACGCTGTTTACTCAGAAGCTAACTCGCGAACAAGAAACGCGTTCTGCCAGTAGGGGTCGCTGTTACGGCCTGTTAATGATTTTGCACGATGTATTTGCGCCCCAAAAGTCGATCCTTTAACCCATCGATGACCGTCTCTGCTGAATGATTTCAAAGAAACACATGGAAGATTACCAGCGCTAGCGACGAGGAAGCTAATGAGCGGGCAGACGAGCGTTAAATATAGACCAAGCTAATGAACATGTTTGATATTTATGTTACTTTCATGACCTCGTACTGGAGGAAGAGGCTGTAACCGGATCCGGGCTGAGCGGTAAGTGGGCCACGGGCACGTAGCGTGAAAGTGCGAGCCGAGCATGTAGCGGGCACTTTAATCTAAAATGTAGGTGTTCCACATTGTCCCCTAATCTGATCAGCCCTGTGGTGAGCTTTCATTATAGGATCTGTCCCAGATCTCTCTTTAAGGAGACAGCCTTGAGGAGGTGTTTGATGCAGGCAGAAAGCTCTGCAAAGCCCCCCCACCAGCCAACGCGGCCCCCTCCCGACGGCGAATCCTCATGAATATTCAGCGCTACTGCTGGGGAGCGTACATTAACGTACCTGGAAATTATTTAATGGGGCGCGGTGACGGATGGAACGGACATTTTCTCATTTGCTTTATAATTGTCACGAGCGAGACGATTAATTTTAATTAAAGAACAAGGAGGGATCGTATTTGTATTCATTAAATGGAGGCGAGTCGGGAAACAAACGCAGTGGGGACGAAGAGTTAGCCCTTTTTATAAAATAGAAAAAAAAACGCTTCCAGAGCAACACACGTCCACACACAATGGATGGGGGGGGGGTTCATCTTCACCCCAACATTCTGACACAATCTTTCCAGACAGCAGCTTGATGAATATTGCTTCCCTCTAAGCGTCTCACGCGGCCACCGCCGGAGCTCCGGGTGCTGCGTCTGTCCCTGCAAAGACCTGAGGAGAGGGGGGGGGGGCTGACTGGACTCTGAGGCCAGCAGCAGCTCCCGCTCCAGGACGTATGGTGACACTAATCTGATGCATCTCTGCAGGCTCTCGCTGGTGCATGTGGTTGCTCTCCCACTGCAAACAGCTCCGCTCCAACATGGCGGCTAACGCAGGAGCTCCGGCTCAAAGGGACAGAATCCAAGTCAAGAGGAGATGATGAGATACTAAAATAACCTTAAATCACCATAAACTCCACGTAATCTTCAATATTACACCAATAATCCCCCCCCACCTCTCACACACACACGCACACACGTACGCACACACCCACCCAGTCAGCAAAGCCTCGGCTCTGAGCTCCATCTGTCTCATAAACACTCGAGCAAATAAAACTTCCTCCCTAAAATAAATAGAAACCGCCCCACCAGCAGCTGCAAAACGGCCTGGACGACAAAACCAGACGATTCCCGCTAAGTTACACTGTTAGCCTCTGTTAGCCTAACTGTTAGCCTAACTGTTAGCCTCTGTTAGCCTAACTGTTAGCTTCTGTTAGCCTAACTGTTAGCCTCTGTTAGCCTAACTGTTAGCCTCTGCTGCCAATCGGCAGTCGCGTAAACCTGGCACGTTGCCCCCGAAGGTGCAAAGGTCATACCAGGAGATGGCGCTGTGGGCAGCACCGGCCACCTTAAAGCAGAAGAAGAGGCGGAAAAGTCGGATTATTTTCAACCGCGCGGCTCCTCTTCAGATGTGGCGTTTTAAGCTCCTTTTTCGGTCAAATAAGGTGTAAAATGTGGGTCGGCTCAGGGTCTGGTGACCGAGAATATGCCTGAGTAAAATCCACGCGCACTCTTTCTGGATGTTTGAAACAGGGAACAGAAGCTCCCAGCTGCATGGATGAGCACGACGGCGGTTTCTAAAGGGTGAACCAGTCTAAAAGTAATAATCCCGCTGCGATGGCCCCCCCCCGCCCCCCCGACCGCACGTTATGAATATATTAATACATCTATTTTGTATTTATGATCTCATTCTCTCTGAGGCTCGTTGGGAGATGGGACAGCTTCCAGATGTGACCGCGTCGCGCCAGCCGCCCCACTTTACGCCTCCGTGTTGCTGGTTTGAAATTCAATGCTGACGTGCACGGCCGCGCACGAGCTAGCATCTACGAGCCCCCCCCTGTATGTTAGGTAAACAGTGATATGTACAGTTATCTACAGGTGTCTTCACTGAAGCTCAAACGTGTGCACGTTGAGGTTCAGTCAGCCCTATTTTCCCCGTGTTGAAGATTTCTCCGCTCTTCCTTCCTCAGCTCTTCATCTGCTTTTTAAAAAATATATATGTATGTATGTATGTATGTATGTATGTATGTATGTATGTATGTATGTATGTTGTATGTATGTATGTATGTATGTATGTATGTATGTATGTATGTATGTATGTATGTATGTATGTATGTATGTATGTATAGATCAGCTGTGAACGTTTCACGAGCTCCTCTTTCTGCTTCGATGCTGAAGTTGTGTAAAGTGCTACAACCGGTTATTGAGAGAGAAATGATTAAAAAAAAAGGAGGAATTAAAACGATATCAAACGTGCTCATTCGTCAGTCTGAGGACTCGCTCTCGCACGCACGCGCTCGTGCACCGATGGTTCACGCGCAAACGTCCGGGCGACCCCCGAAGCGAGTGGCGTCTATCTGGCGGAGCGGCTGTTCTTGTACTGGCAGAGGAGGAGGTGCTTGAAGGTCTTCTTGAAGGTGACGTTGCAGAGGGCGTAGCAGGCCGGGTTGATGGTGCTGTTGATGTAGCACAGCCAGTAGCCGATAGTCCAGACGGTGTTGGGGATGCAGCTGGAGCAGAAGGTGTTGATGAGCACCATCACGTTGTACGGAGTCCAGGTGGCCACGAAGGCCACCAGGATGGCCATGATGGTGCGGGTCACCTTCTTCTCCCGCGACGGCGCCCCTTTTTTCTTCTTGTTGGGCGGCTGCTTCGTCATCTTCACGATCTTCCGCGCCACGTGGTTCTGCCGCTCGGTGGCCGGGACGATCTCCACGGTGGCGTTGGAGGGCGTGTAGCAGTCCCCCTTGGGTGATTTAGTCTTGATCTTGATGCAGGTCAGCTTCGAACCGCCCGCCTTCGCCCGCTGGCGTGGGAGCGGCTGGCTCGCCTCTGCACTGGTGTCGGCGGCGGAGGGCGCCGCCTCCTCCTCCTTCTGGTTGGCCATGCTGCCCGATGTGGAATCGTTGGAGCTCTCTTTCTCCTCTGCGGTGGTGCAGTTCTCCCTCGTCATGTCGTCTCCTTCGGTTTCTCCCTCGGCGGTGGTGGAGGACGGTCCCTTGCCGTTCTGCAGTTTTTCCTCGTGCTGGTTGGCGCCGTGGTTGGCGTTCTGGCTCTGGGAACATCCTGTATCTTCCCCCGGTACGTTGTTATTGTTGGCTTTTGGCGTGTTGTTCCTCCTCTGGCCTTGTAACAGGGGCTCTGGATTGGGGCCCGACGGTTTGCGGTTCTCCTTCTTCACGCGGCTCTTGCTCGCTCGGGAGATCTGCCAGTAGAGCTGAATCATGATGATGACAGGCAAGTAAAAGGCGGCGATGGCGGTGCCGAAAGTCACCGCGGCATTTGAGAAAAACTGGATGTAGCACTCCTTCTCCGGCACCGTCCTCCCACCAACGATGAACTGCCAGAAGAGAATCGCCGGAGCCCAGAGGATGAAGGAAAGGACCCAGGCCGCCGCGATCATCATTCCCGCCATCTTGGTGGTCCTCTTGACAGGGTAGCTGAGGGGCTTGGTGACGCAAAAATATCTGTCAAAGCTGATGATGAGGAGGTTCATGACGGACGCGTTGCTGACAACATAGTCCAACGCCAACCAGAGGTCGCACACCACGGGGCCCAGAGGCCAGTAGCCGATCACAATGTAGACCGTGTACAAGTTCATGGAGCAGAGTCCGATGATGAGGTCAGCACACGCCAGGCTGAACAAAAAATAGTTGTTGACCGTCTGCAGGTTCCTGTTGACTTTGATGGAGAGCATGACCAGGATGTTCCCGATGACGGTGACCAAGCTGAGGGACCCGGCCACCAGCACGATGAACACCACCTCCACCGTCTTGTAGGGGCTCGCGCTCTCTTCCGCGACATCCGTCTCGTTGCCTTCGGAGGCATTCCAGTAGGTGAAGTTGAACGCGTCCATTTGTTCTCGAGCCGCCGCCTCCTACTCAGATGGAACCTGCGAGAGAGAGAAAAGAGAGGAGGTGAAGATTGTCACGCGGCCATTTTGTGTCAAACGCACATTCCGAATTTAGCTATTTTCATTTTTGTTTGTTCCCATTTGAATGAAATATTCCATCAGCGCTTTAACACCTCTGCTTTCATTTGCATCCAGGATGTGCCGGGTGTCTCTAATGGCGTGAAAAACCATGATTAGCCAGGAATCATTTGTGAGGCGCCGCCTGTGCAGCCTGACCTTTAGCACGGCTGCTTTTTACCTCGTCACAAAGCAGATTATCAAATAACGGTGACAATTGTGGCTGCGGCTCGAATCGTCCGGTAATTATTTTTGAAAAAAAAAAAAGAAGAAGCAGGAAACAGTCTTTTCCATCACAAACAACACCTCAGCCCATTAGCCGAAGAAAAGACGGGGATGAAAGGATGCTGTAATAAAGCAGCTGTAGCTGTAGCCCCCTGGGCCTATAGGGTGGTGGAGGTCCCCCTGCCCCTCCACAGGTCCACGTGGAAAAGATCAATTTAGTTACGTAACAAATCTTTGCCTACAAAACAGCACTCTGAAAATAAAAGTGTTGCTGCCTCTTCCTTCTCACCCCCCACTGCTTAAACGCACACACACACTCACACACAGCGTTAACAGTATTGAGAGTTCAGTAAAAACTTTAAAGGAATTATTGACAAAAATCGGCACTGCTATTTTATCTTCAAAAGGTCCGTTTCTGACTTGTGCTCGGAAATTCTCTGGCTGCGGCGCTCTAACATTCCTTTGATCTTTGGTGACCCACTACTTCCTGCTCTTACACTGGCACATTTGCCTGTATCTCAGGCCTCGCTTTGACTGATGCGCCGCTCGGTTCCATTTCTTTGATGCGGGGAGGAATGTGCTTCATCTGCCGAGGGGCCAGAACTCTTCAGCTGAGTCTGACATAAATCACGGTGGCGGAATAAAACATATCCAACCTGTGTTGGTTGGGTGTGTAAATCGATCCCCGCGCTATTCTGGCAATACTTTAAAGATTGATGTGCTGCCCAGGACTTTCTCCACTCCGCAGAGGAAACGGATCCGCTGCGATCGGACCGAAATCCTGGAGGAAAATCCAACGCATTTATCGCACCTGGAGCTGAGCTGAAGCTGAATCAGTTACATTTGTAGACCGAGAGACAAAAACTCCGCTTTAAGTGAGTAAATCTGACTCTTTGCTTCAAGTTGGGATGCTAGAAACCTGTTTCTGAGGTTCGAGGATAAACTATCGTAGTTGTGCCCAGAAGGTGGCGCTACAGGCAAAGTGAGATGTGGTAAAAGGTAGAAGAAGGGCACCAGGCCGAAGGTAAACAGAGCCATCAACCATCACCAGAGTCTCTGACGTCAGTGGATCCTATAAAAAAAGACACCTGAGTCCCTGCGGTGCTGCTGGTGAGGCACCGGAGCGGCTGCAGACTCGCCTCTTTCGCCATTTCGGCTCAGTTGCTGAGTAACTAGTGAACATTCACTTATCTGCTGTGCCAGAATTCCCTAATCACTGCATTAGCCACGGAGCTAAGCTCGCCTAATCCCCATAAAATGTTCGAGTCCGCCGATTTATATTCAAAAACACCAACAATACGAACGGGACGCACTTGTTGCTTGCTTGGGACAAGTGGATTAGAGAAATAAAGTGGCTCAGCGTTGATGGTCATATCACAGCGGAGACTCTTTAGTCCCCTGGCTGCGGTTTAAGCCGAGCCCCGCGGCTAAAAACCTTAGCTAAGGCCGTGACCTGGCTACACTCAACCGGAGACCTTCAGGAGCGAGTGGGAGCTGTTCTGGAAGCTTCCGTCCACTCGCTGGGATCCCATGTGACGCCTCCGATGGGTAAGGCCTCACAGATTTGCAGTTTTATAGCCTCGGTGTGCTAATGTTGCTAACACCTCAATATCCAACGTTTTCGTAGGGGCTCCCTAGAGCGTCCGTTGTTGAAAGAAGAAAGACGTAGCGGCGCTCCTGCTAGCATCAGGGCAGCCAGCAGAGCCCAGTCAGGTCAGCACCCGCAGACACGTTCGTTATTTTTATCACCAGAAAGATGAAGGGATAACGTCGAAAGTAACAGCGTCTGCCGCGAGCTAATTTCCTGCATCGTTCCCGAATTTTCCATTTTTTTTTTGTTTGGGGTATTAGAAGAAGAGCGAGACAGGACAGTTGGTGCCATGGGAGGCTGTGAATAAATGAGCTTGAGTATTGTTCTGTGTTCACTCCCGGTCCTCCTGGCACTGCTCAGTAGAGCTGAAAATTGCTTCTGCCCTCGGGGAGGACAAGAGGGCCAAACTCAGCCCGTTCCCTCTGCGCTCGCCATCTTCCTGTGCTGGACTTCAGAGCAGACAAAAGGCTTCTGAGCAAACCCAAATAACGCCGCTGAGGTCATTATTTTCACCCGCTTTGTCTCACATAAGAGGCAAAATAAGCGTCCACTCGGGTCTCCAGGGGCCGGCGACGCCTCCCGGGCCCCCGTCGACGCCTCCTCACGCGTAAACGCCGAGGTGTTCCCAAACGGGGCCGCTCCATTAAGCCGGCGCATTTGGTCACGTCCCCTGTGTCGGACCGCTATTCCCTATCTTTGAGCACTGATCCGGGGGCTCTTGCCCCCCTGCCTTCACTGATTACATGCATTTCTGCTGCTGGCCCCCTGCCGCAGGAGCGCGCCCGTTTGGCCTCCGTCTCCTCGCCATTTGCAGCAAAGCGTGTCTGGAATGGAAACGCTACGATTGCGGCACCGCGTCGGCTCCACAGGAGGTAAAGACACACTCGTCTCATCCGTATTCGTGTTTCAAAAGGCTGCTGGTGCTGCTGGTGCTGATCTGAAAACACGGTATTTACACCAACATGGCTGCAATAACGGAAAAACTCGTATATTTTTAAAATATCGCCTCTCTCGGACTGTTAGCGGCTCTTCCTGGAGTCGCCTCATGTATGCGTGTGGCCTGATGTAACCGCAGCGAAACACAACCTGTCACGATGGGTCAAACTTTTACCGCGTTGAAAAGTGACCGTTCGGGATTTTTTTCCCGCTGAATTAGAATAATACAAAGAAAAATGTCCTGATATCCTCATAAAACTTTCCCACTCTCGCTCACCAGTACAAATCAGCCTTCGTTAGCTTGCGTGTTTCCGCTGGATCGAGGATAACGAGCTGTCTTCTATTGGCTAGCTTGATAGCCGAGCACTTTCCCAACATTAATTGTGACATAACCGAGGTGCTGTATGTCATCGGACTGGGTTCACTCCCTGGGAGATACCCCAGGTTCCTCTTATTAGCATTTCTGATGCTATCACTCTTCCTCCACGTAGCCTGAGGTCTGCTGGTATCACCCACGATCACCGCATATCCAGGGCTAACGAAGCACCAAGCGCTCTGAATTATGCAGGAGGAGATAATTAAAAGGGCTCCTCGTTTTTGTAGGTGTGACGGACCCTCTCCAAACAGACCTCTTTGGCAGTCCTCCATCTGAGTGGACACCAGAAAAGAGACAATAACAAGCAGGAAATGGCTCTCGAGTGGGCGGTAAAACAAGCCGCAATTATCCACAAACAGCCGTGTGGAGTCGTTGCGCTGTAAGGACTCGTGACCTTTGACCTCTAGAGGCCAGAAACAACCAGACCATTTTACGGGAAATTAGCTTCCGTGTTGCTACGACCGTCCTCGCTTCTGTCCTTTACTTTGTCTAAACATGCACAGAGGTCAACATGTTGGTATTCCAGCTACTCTCCCTCCACGACCTCGGCCCGCCGCTGCCTGCCCGCCGCCGCGGTCCATTCTTACATTTAGAGTCGTGGAACCAAACCAGATCCGAGTTTCGGCGGTCCGATCGTCACGCCCGTCGTCTTCCGGGATGCAGAAAAAAGGACGCGGCTGCTAATGAATGCACGCGAGGTCCTCCAGCAAGGGTGCAACGTGAAGGGAGACAAGTCAATTTTCTGCTGTCACGGAAAAAAACCCCGTAGCAACTGGAACCCGACAAACACTGTCACGCTGCCGACTCCAGCGCTCAGCGGCCCACCTCGCACTTCACGCTAAGAGGGTTGATTTGAAATTATATGGCCACCGCAGAGCAGCCCGGCCGCACGTCTCCTCCGTTGATTCGGAGCTAATTAGCCGTTTTTCATCTTTTGAATCGTAATTGCGCCTCAAGAGAAAAAGCTAAGCGATGCTACAAGTGTATTAGCCTGAGCGTCACTGGAGAAATTTGTCGTTTGTTGCCAATCCTTCATGTTAGCTACATGCTAAGCAAGAGGGGAAGCAGATGGAAGCAGCTGGATCTATTTTAATGCGCTTTTAGGCTCAGTCGTTGCTCATAACAGGAAATGGAAATAAATCTGTTGACTGTGACCAACAATACTGAAGTCACAGGGGGGCTGTTTCTGCTAATGGCTAACATATAAAATCATCTCTGTGTTCTGTCTCCTGATAACTGAGCACATGGCCGATGCCAGAGGACAAACACGAGATGCACAAACACAAATGACGTGACCGGAGCTCTTTATAGGTCCTTATTAAGCATCGTTCCAGCCACCGCCGCCTCCTCCTCCTAAGCTAGCATAGTTTATCCTCTGTTAAAATGTGACCCTCCTTCAGCTGGTTGGACCCCCCTCGGTCCTCTCGAGGGAGGTGTGTCTGCAAACTGCTGAGGACCATTTCAAGAGCCCCAAAACATGCTAACGTCAGCAGCTGCCTACGAAGAGCAACATCTGTCCGGAAGGTCGGGTCCGTGGTGACAGCCCGCCGGACGACAGCCGCAGCACGCGGAGACACGTTAATTGTGAGCGTGCGAGCGGGGATTTAGCGCCCCAAAGCTCGCCGATGGAGTAATTGTCCCGGCATTTCCATTTCTACCGCGTCAAAAATGTGCCCGATGATCTAATCTGCGTCTCATATGGGGGAAATAATAGAACATGGATGATTGCTCCTACGCGCCGCGGCTCAAGCTGCCGCGTTTTCAGGCTGTGACTCAGACGAATCTGTGGAACCCTCAACGTTGGGCTGTGGTGAATCCACGCATGTGGGGACCGGCTGCCTCGCCCTGCTGCTGCTCCCTCTCCGTAGCCTTCCTGCCATCAGCGGCGATATTGGCTGCTTCCTTCTCGGCGCTGCCTCTGGGATTTCCCTGCTGTTGCTCCTGCTATATATACAGTTGGCAGCGTTGAGCCGGCCTGCTCGCCTCCCCTGGCAGTTGTTGGCTCATTACCGATTTCACGTGGAGCATCGACGTGGATGCACTCTCCTCGTTTGTGGAGGAGCTCGGTAATCAGCCGGCGTAGGTGAGGCAGAGCTCGCTGCCTCTCGTTCAATTAAAGCTCGGCCGCCGCCGCCGCGCGAGCGTGCGGTCACATTACCGGGGATGGATATCGGGAGGATAAGTGCTGCTGAGGTGCGCACTTCAATCCTGATGCGAGCTGGAGGCTCCACCAAGCTGCGAACAAACGGAAAGGTCACCTTCTATTAGCGCGCCGCAACGCTGCGTTTGAGTACTGAGCCCGTGTCGTACGGGGGAGCTCTCCCGGGGTCCTGGTCGAGCCGCCGCCGGTGGGCCGGGACCGACTCCGCCCCCACGTGCTGTGACTCGGGCGGATGAGCAGTCAGAAGTAGCCCAAGATGGCGGCTGCTGTGACACCGTTGCCGGTTCAATCGCTCCCGCGAAAGGCGGGTCGTTAGCATTCGGGTTGCGTTGGAGCGCGCGCACCGGCTGCCAGGAGGAGAATCTCAATAATATTATGGGATGTGGGAGATGGAGAGGAAGACTTAAATATGGATCTGAATGAGGGACGCTGGAATTTTAAGTCCTTCAATCTGCACTGATTGCTAATCAGAGGCGTTTGAGGCTCGGCCATATAAAGCCATCGCCGTCAGCCGTCCCTCACACACACTTCTGCTCATCTCCACGAGCCTTCGCCGGCACTCTTAATCATCCTGCTGCCGTCACCATCACTGTCGCCCCCGCTCCGGTCCTGTCCTCGTCCCCCCCGCCCGTATGTGTCCCGCTTGCGACGTATCGCAGCGGTATACGAGGCTCCAGTGCTTATTAAGATAGCGAGAGATAGCGACCGACAGGGAACGCAGAGCGAGCAGATAAAGGATGCGCTCGTTGGATTTGTTCCACTTCATTGTTTCTGTCTGTCTTCTGTGAGCCAGAATTAAAGCACCACTACAGCACCAGCCGGTTGCCCTTGGAAACCCTGATCTGTGTACAGCGCAGTGTCACATTCCTCCGTGAGGACGATCCAGAGGCCACAAACGTTTCCTCCGGTTTTGAACCGACGGAAGAGAAGCCAGGAGAGTGTCTGTTTCAGCGAGGCGTTCAGGGACCGGCGGTCCTTGAACCGCCGAGGCGTGACGGCTGCTCGTTTACAGGCGACAGATAAGACGGAGACGCAGCTCGTCGGGTAGTCTGTAAACATGGCTAATGCTAATCCGCCCACGCACGAGGCTACGCGGCTAAAACTCCACACAACTTTTCCCCCACCGTTCCCGGACACGTAAACCTCATCCAAACACCGTAAATCCTGCTCATCCAAGCGCCGCTTCTTGACTCATTTCAGGGAATTTTAAGTGCCGCGCTCACAAACCCTGATGATCATTTAAGCCGCCGCCATCGATTACACGGCGACAGCTCACTTCAACCAAGTCGGTGGCGTTTGAATCAGAACAGAAGGATAAATATTAGAGTTCTCGGAAAAAAAAAACCGGAGGAGCTGCGAGGGGAATTTTAAATCCACAATCAGGTGTGATTTATGTAGAGCACCTGGTGCTGTTGTAGGCGCTGACCTGCAGGCGCGATAAGATGGACGAGCCTTATTATCAGCACCACAAAGGGCTAGCGCAGAGCTAGCGCGACCGCGTCCGCTCGCCGCCGCCGAGTCCTGAAAGCGGGAGACAAAAACACAAAGAGGAGACGAGGACGGAATGCTGGGAAAAAGCGTCAGAGAGGGACGTCTGAAGCCAAGAGGTGTCAGCGGGTAATTAGCCCTCCTCCCGCCCCCCCTCGCGCTCCGCTACGCTCCTCCGTCCTCGGGTCGTGATTGACAGCCACGGATTTCGTACATTCCACTGAACTTTTGCGCCTTTTCAAGCGTCCGAGGCTAATTGGCGTTCCGCATTTTTCCGAGCGACGGCGCACCTAAACGAACCGCCCCGGAGAACGGCGCGCCTGCCGCCACTCAGAGTCTCGCAGCTAATTATTCATTAGCTGATCTGACGGCGTCGACCGCCGCTGTGTTGACTTTAGCGCACGCCACGAGGAGAAGCAGCCCGAGGAGGGACCCTGTCGTTGCTAATTGTGCTAATTAGCTGGGTGTGATGTGTTGTGCAGCGAAAGGGCGCAAGTGTGACCCGCTCTCACCGACTCAAGCGTCCCTCGCCGGCTGGTGTTGCCATGGCGTCAGGAAGCTGCAGCCCGTAAAACAGAAACTCAACTTCAACGTCCCCGACCTTTGACCTCTCACGAGGGTCAGCACGTCAAAGCCCCCCCGAATGGGAGGAAAATGGCTTCAGAGCGTCTCGCTGATGAGGTCTGACGACACCACGTTCAATCAGCTGGAGTCGATTTCGCCTGGCGTGACGTCCCTCCACAACAAGCTGTCAATCATCCATGACCTCAGAGCGCCGCCGCCGCCACGGCTCAATCTGTCACTTCCGTCCTTATCTGAAGCATCTAAACTGGAGATTAACCAATAAGCTTAATTGGAACAGGACAAGTTTACACAGCGATAAGCGGAGCGAGACGGCTAAAGCTGTGTTTGCTAGCCTCCCTCGTTTGTTTGCATTGTTTTCTAATTCCCTTATCTTTGTCGTGGCAGAAGTTAATGAAGCTAAGGAGGGAGTGTTGAAGGGATTATCCGCCTGCAAAGGGAAATAAACATCTCTGTAATTGCTGACAGGTAACGACCGTTACGTTCTGCTCCGCAATATTTGCTGAGCACAAAGAAGCGAAATAATATTACTGCTAGCCAGCTAGCCACGCAAGAATTTTCTGCCCTTAAATCTGACCCAGAAGTCAAAGGCGGCTGGTTGGTATGTTGGCATTTCAGTGGACCTGCGGCCGGCGCCAGGAAGCTCCCTCCTCCGATCGATAAAGCTCTATTATTATTAGCATAATAATAGCATATTATTATATGCTATTCCAAGAGCGCCGCCGTCGAGCGCCTATGCTAACGTGGCGACGAGATCCCGATGAATTCCTCCCACAAATCACCTTCAGCTCTTCTTCACTCTTTAAGTGAGAGGTAAAAAGGCTGATTTTAATCCTCTGTGTTGTAATTTGATTCATACCCCCCCCCCCCCAGTATGACTGAGCTCGCCATCAGGCTGCAGTCACGCCGTCAGCGACGCTAAGGGGGCATTTCAGACGCTTTCATAGCAACATCTGCGCATTCTGGATTTAATATAAATGCATCTTTAGTTCCGGTTAGCTAGCATCATTAGCGCAGCGAGCTCCAGGTTCACTATGTTGGTCTGGTGCCTCCGTATCTGCCATTTCAGGGTTGTTCAGCCTTTTTCTAACCTGGTAAACAACAGAAATCAGCAGGGTTTCAGGAGATCTGAGACTTTTTTTGCTGAATGGTTCATTTGGCAGCAACGTGGGGCGTTTCATCTCGACCCTCCATCATGTTCTCGCCGTCTGGGTGCACAGGAGACCACCGAGGCTTTTCCCTGCCTATTTTTAGTCTAACCTTCAGAGTTTCTATTGCTATTTTCCGTCCATTCAGCCCAAATGTCAGGGCGGAGCGCTGCTTTTACCTGCGCTCATAGATCTCCTCCTCTGAGCTGTTGATGTAAATGTGCTCGGGGAGAATGGCGGGCCTGAAAGGATCTTTATCAAGCTTGAGAAAACTCCCTGTGTCAGGTATTTTTCAGCTGAGTGGGTCTGGCTAAACCAGCTGTCACAAAGAAGAATCGGCTCGCACCGCTGGCGTCGCAGCTCGCCGCTTTGACACAGTTTCGTGGCGAACTTTGAGACATCAGGTCAGGACTTTAGAGGCTTCAACTTTCATCTTTTGTTCAAAAGTTGTGGTAGAAACTCTAAAATCAAGGATTGGAGCCCCCCCTGGAGCAGTTAGGACTGGTCTGGTCCATAAACGGGGACCCTCTCAAAGCTTTGCTAGCTCGCTGCTATCTTCAGTTAGCTCAGCTAATGAGTCCGTGCAGCCGGTGGAGAGGAGGGGCAGCATGAACGCAGCCGATAGCGTTAGCGCATGAGCCCCGCGAGCTGATGACATGCTGAGGATGTCGAGCCCAACTGTCGTTACCCAAAAATCTAGGCGATTAGTGTGAGTTCACGATCGACACCTCTCACTTGCGTCAGTCTGTTAACTCTGGTCTGAGAGAATCCGGCAACAAAGACGTTTAATCTGAGCAGGATAATAGAAGTTTAACGGCCCCTTAAAAAGCCTCTGGCGTCGAGTTTGCCTGCTTTAATTCCTCTGATTTGCTTGTTTATTCTCTCTTTGTGCCTCTATGTGATTTTCCCTGGTTCCCCGCGGTGCTAAATGAAGTTCAAGACACACACACACACACACACACACACACACACACAGCGGGGGTGTGAGGTATCCGCCACTGCGGGTTTCCTCACATGCCGTGGAAATGATCGATTAGGTTGGCCGGCTCAAATAAAAATCCTTATGATAACTGTGGCACAGTTAGTTGCCTTTTAACCAACTGTTAGCCACCTGCTAGCTGCCTGTTCGCTACCTGTTAGCGGTGATTGATATTTTGGTTGCGAAGGAATAACTGCACGGGTTTCCTCCCTGACTTGGCTAAAGTTGGATAACTTGTTGCCTCTTCTCCTTTAACCCGCCTGACATTGAACTCACCACCTGATGCTGATAGCGGGCGATAACTGTTGCTAACACACAAGTTAAGCAACAGCGGTGACAAGCTAGCAAACGCCCACAACAGAATTTTGGGACTAGATACTCCTTGCAGGTAATCCCACAGCTACAATCTAACAGTCGTGGTGACGCCACAGAGCACAACAGATTTTACTTCCTTTAAAGGATTTAACGTAATTCTGCTCCAGTCGTCCGCAGGCGACGGCACGTCAGACCTGCGGAACCCTTCACGAGGCTCTTACAGGTGACGTTTAAACACAGGCCTCCCGCTGACCAAAGAAGACCTCCTCCATTAGCCCGTCTCGCTCTGTGTTTGGCCCCGCCCCCACGCCCGCCCGGCCGTGTCGGCCTCTTAATCAGATCAGGACGGCATATTCCACTAATCAGTGTAATAAAGGCTCTCTGAGAGCGTCGCTGCCCCATTAGCATCATTAGCCTGCTGAAAGGAGGGCCTCTGTAAGACCTGCTTGATCACCGCTGCCGGGTGGTGGGGTGGGGGTGTTGGTGGAGTGGGGGGGGGGGGGGCATCCATCTCTCAGGTGGCCATATTGATCTGTTTACTCCCATATGAGCCAGAGGGGCCCGGAGGATTTAGTCACCACGCAGGAGCTGAAAGAGCTGCTCTTCTGCCGCGTAATGGCCTCACTCTGTCTGCTGCTGGGAGGCTTGTCAGACAGCAGCAGACAAATGGAGCTAATGGCTCCTTTCTACTGCCCCCCCCACCCCCCTCTTTTTTTGTTTTTACTTTTACACCCTGCTGGGCGTCAGAGGTCAATAATCTGCTTCTGAGTTTAAAAGGCTCTGCCGGGTGGACCCTGGCACCTGCCTCCAATCATCCGCAGGCTCGTCCAAGGGCAGATCTTCCACGTCTGTTTGTTCTGGCAGCTGCAGCCAGTTTTCCTCTCCTGCCTGTGACCCCCCCCCCAGAGATGGTCTTTGTGTTGCTGCTGTGGCCACCGTGTGATGATAAAAGGCAAAGCCAGGAAGGTGCAGCCTCGTCCAGGCACCAGCTAGTGCTAGCATGAAGCTAATCTGTAGCTTTCACACAGCAACAAATGCAAATGTGACCGTTAGGAGCTGATGAGCTAAGCTAGTTCTGTCAATAAATGGGGTAAACAGCATAAATCAGAAGATGAATAAGGAAGATTTTGATATTACGAACGATTTCAGTTACATTCAGGAGATGAGGTGGAATTCCTCGACATTTTTCCGATCTACATGTTTCCGAAGCCATGCTAGTCCTCTACTAGCACGCTCGTAGCTACAGCCAGGACAGATAAACATCCCTCGAGGTTTTCTTATGTGGCTAGCTTTAGCTTTGGCTACGTTTAACAGCATTAATAAGCGGGTTTACCAATAAATGTCACCGTTGAAACAGAGACCAGATCAAGCGGGTTTGGGGAGAGAACGTTGTCGTCGTCAGAGAATTCCAGAGAATTCCCGAGAATTCCATCTGCTGCGACCGAGGGCGCCGGCGCCCGTCAGATCTGTTGTTCGACAGCTCTGCGCGGTTTTCCTCGCGCTGACAGATCGCTGAGTGCCTTTAATCTGCGGGCCTCATACTCGACCGGCAACGTGTCGGCCTAGGGCGGGCGCCCGTTCAGCTGGACAGCGGCGGCGGTGGCGGCGCTCCGGGGCAGAGACGGAGGGCCCTCGTCGGTCTGATTAATGACCCCCCCCCGTCCCAGCTGCCTCGCAGGCTGGAAGACGTCCTCCTAATGTGCACTTGAAGAGGCGCTACAGGTCGGCATGGCGGCGTGCTCCTTGGATCCGCTCTCGCTCGCGCTCGCCTTACTGACTCGCCGTAATCGCCACAAGTGCTGCCGCCTTTTCAAATTTCCAGGCAGTGACGCAGGTCGCTAAAGCGGCTTCATCCTCCAAACCTCCGACATGTTTACATCACGACTCAGCGAGTTCTCCGGGTCAATTTAACGCCTTTGTTTACCGAAACTGTCACTGGAAGGCTCAGACGTGAGCTAGCCGACATGTCAGCTTTTATTCGGAAGAGGTGACGTAAACCTCTACCCAAACTACGTTTGGCCGACTCCCAGTTCGACGAGTTCCGACCTTTATTTCTTGCATCGATTACTGTGAGTTTCTCTCCGCTCGGCTGGGACGAGACGCGACCGGATCATTTTAACTCTGTGCCAAAAAGAGACGAAGTTTCTGAACAACAGAATCATCGGAGAGGCTCTTAATGCAGCATCACTCCGCTAGATTAAGCGCTCTGAGTGGGCCTCGCTCCTCTTTCGTTGGCAGGTCCTCCTGCCACAAGAGTGCAATTAAAAGCTAAATTGCAGCGGCTAACGCTGATGGGTAACGTGTTTTAATGCTTCTACATGCAGATGCAGATTGATTGTATTAGCGTGAATTAGCTTGGGTTCTGCAGAGTGTTTCCAGGCTAACGCGTCGCAATTCCCTGATTAATTTGTATCTCGACGGTCAAAAGAGCGGCGCTGCCAAACCGGTTCTGAATTTTACGAGCTAGCTCGGATCATATCGCAGATGGAGCGACTACGCTAAAGTAACCGAGCAGAGGGGACTTATTATAGCTTTAAAGGCGGCGGATTCGTCCTGTTGCTTTCAGCCGCGCGTTGACGCGACGCCAACCTCAAACCGGCAGGAGGCAGGGCTACGTTCGATAACAAAAACCTGAAACGCAACAATGGGATGGAATCATGTCCGGACCGCTGCCAGGCTAAGCATCTTAGGAAAAGTTCTGGAACAATGGCCTGTTGCCGCCATTCAGTCGGAGGATTACTTAATACAATTACCAGAGCCGGCAAACGGAGCGTGGAGAATGGGTCCCGTAATTACAGTCGGAAGGCGAGGAAGGTGTGTGAGAGAGATTAGAGAAAGGTGAACTCCACGGTGACACGCAGAATGAGGCCCCGCCCACCTCCCAAACACCCGTACGTTTCGCAGCTTAATTAGCGAGATGAGTCTTTCTGGGCTGAAACTGGACGTGAACGCTAAATACCAGTTCAAAACTGGGCTAACCTGGTTCATTTGTGGTTGCCGCACGGAGGGATTAGCTCCAGACTGCTAGCTATGGGCTGGTTTAGCGCCTGTTAGCCTTAGCAACACGCTACGGCTGTGGACGCCTAATAAAGCCCAGCACAATGGGAAGACGCACAATTTATTCAAAGCCACACGTCAGGCGGGTTCACCCTCCGGAGACCACGACGCTCTTTCCTCCAGCTAACGCTAGCGTTGTCAATGCCAAAATCCCCTCACTCTGATTGATGGACCCAAAGAAAACGGCTCCGCGATATTTGATTTGCGACCGTTTGACGACTAAAACCGGCACGGTTGAAACATGACAGCTGACAAGACGCCGTCCCCCCTCCCCCGCCGTTCGCTTTCATCAGGTGTCAGATAGATGTTGACATTTCATTTACTCGACTCTGCCGGGATTCACCTCCAATCAATGCTGGACACCCGGAGATATGCTAAATCTCGCTAACAGGCGAGCCGGCGGGTTGTGAGCGAGCGCCGCGTCCTCCGGAGGTAAATGTGCGGCGAGACGCGCGAGCGCCTGCATGTAAATGAGGCGGCGCCGCGGTTTATGTGCAGGATAACGGAGTTTCTCCTAATGAAACATGAAAGCGAGGTGATTTAGCTTCCCGCACACTTTCTTAGCGTGAACTCGCTGCTCTTGATTGATCCGCTCTTCATTTTCTCCAGCTGTCGTAATCATCATCCGTCTAACGTATTGATTCGTTTATATGGATACGATATGCTAGCCCCCTGATTGGACACACCCGCCGTATCTTAATGACAATCTACTGCTGCGCTAGCAACACATGCTAATGTGCGACGCGTTATCCGTCTTCTCGGATCGTGGCGTGATTCAAGCCCACCGATTGGCAGATAACGTCCCCAAAGCGACGCCCACCAGCTTCTCGGTGGCTTATCTGTCCGACTGAGTCTACGATGTTGCACATCAATGCAATGCTGTTTACTGTCCAGCTATGGGGGGGGGGTTCTCTCAAAAATCACCCCCTGGCAGTTTGCCGCCGCCGCCGCCGCCGCCGTGTCGGGAATAATCCGCTCGCTGAACCAGGAGCAGTGGAACATTTTCTTGGGGACAGAAGTGGCCTCCTCTGACTCCCCGCTGACTCCTCTTTCTTCCACTCCGCTCAGAAATTACTGCGAGCTATTGATGTGGCCAATCGAAGCTCTCGCAGCGCGCTGGCGAAATCGACCGTCGCGGCTGCGACGCGGCCAGCTGACGCTCTCCTCGGGGCCGTATTCATGTCAAAGCGTTAATCTGGCGCGGAGAAAAAAAAGCTTCCAAATCCGTGTCACTGATGTTTCCTCTCAGCCCTTTAGAGGCCTCAGATGGTTCAGATGGATGAATTTGTGGATGCCAGAAACAGCCAGATGTGACCCTGGAACACATCGGCGTGTTCCCTCTGTCGGGAATCTAAGGTGCTTCTCACTACTTCAACAACGGTCGACAAAACATTTGGTTTCCTCCTTTGTGGGATTGAAATATCTAAAATTAGAACCAACGATTAAAATATCCGCCTCCAAACTGAGGTTCTCGGCCCTCTGGTGGTACGCTAGTACACATTTATTGGACACAGATCGTAGATCAAATGAAAAGGTTGTGGAAAGAGCTGATGCTACAACCTTAGCGTGACCCTTCTTTCACTCCACCACCAGAACATCCAAGTAAAAATCGAATTAAACCGCAAAGGGCACGATGATATAAAAGTGATCGCAGGTGCGCCACAGTACGTAAAATCCAATCTCCTGAAAATCCAGCTCGGAGACCTGCACACGGGTTACGCGTCGGACGCGCTAATACCTGAGCTTTAAGGGCCCGTGTGGCTGCAGAAGCCGCCAATAATCCCGCTTGTATTGCTTCTAAAAGCAGATCGGAATTCCCTGTGATTTTATAGAGGAAGGTGTTTTCTTAGAGCACCTGCTCCCGATTTTACAACAAATAACGGCGGACACCGCGCGCAGGTGGCCCACACGCTCATTTCTTTATAGTTACTGCCTCCACCGAAGGAGAAGTCAGGCAGAAAATGACATTTTTCGCCAGCGCCGCTCCGGCTATAACCCGCAGCGGACGTAAATGTTAACGTCTAAAAACGCTGAGTGGATGGAACGCGAGGCCGGCTTGTAAATGGGGATTATGGGTAATGTAGAGCTTCTGTGGAGATGTGTGTTCTGATGATAATGGCTAATGAATGGTAACGAGCTGCAGCAAACAATAACTGTCGTTGGCACTTTGTCAACAGAAACGCCGCGCTGCTATGATTAGCATGATGCTACGATGTTTGTTTTCTTTGCAGTTTCGCAGAGGTTGACAGGTATCAAATGTGGGACGGGTTTTCTCTTTTTCTCATTTGTCTGCCCTCATGGAGTCTTCGCCAGCGTCAGCGGAGCGGTGCACTGCTAACGTCAACTTTTGTGCCAACTTATGCGAAACCTGCCTCCCGCAGCTTCGGCTGCAACTGAAAATTGCTTCTATCAACAGCTGTGGCCTTCACAACTGCGGGTCAACGCGCCGTTTGTGTTCATCTGGGCGCGACCGACGCTTTAAATCCGAACGATAAATATTTATTCGATCCGCGGGTCATTTGTAGCATCACGCTCCTACTCCAGATGACAGCTGTCGCATAAATGTAAGGAAAAAAAGGTCAAACAGTTTTCTGTAGAGGGTAATCTCATCTTAATATGATCTCTCACACACACACACACACACACACACACACACACCGTCATTAACATTCTTATTGACCTCTCACTGTTGACGCCAGAGTCGAACTGCGTCCCCGATTGGTCTATTTTCTACTCATCAGAGACGCTCAACGCCGGGCTGATCTCCTTGATGTTCCGGTGGCTTGCGTGGTCACGTCCCGCCGCGCTCGCCCGTCTCTATACGGAGGGACGATCCATACGGCGTGAATAATACACTCGCTGAGAGACTCCCTGCAGGACAAATGGTCAACGCGCGTTGGTTTCGGAGAGGTCGTCCATCTAAATCGTGTAAGACAGATGGATTTTCCGCCGTCGCTGTCGGATCACGTGCTCCATCAAGTGGATATTTGGGGACGTCCCCCCGTCCGGAAGCCCCAGGAGGCCAATCAGAGATGGAGCTGGGATCAATGTCCCACTTTTAGTAATTACTGTTTACTTTGGTTCATTATTCCTCCGAGCTTTGATTAAGCAACGGCCCTCGTGCGACGGATGCGTGGCCTTAATTGGCGGTTGCCAGGACGGCGCGTCTCTCCCCGCGGTCGTTTCGGGCAGAATGGTGGTCGGGAAGTGAGGGATGCCGGTTTGTCTTTGAGCCGTTTGTGTCGTCTTTGTCGACACGTGACGGAAGATGAGCGTCGGTCCTTCCAGCTACGCGTGGACGCAGAAAATGTTCTTAAGGTGACATTTGCAAGCTAATTAAAGGCAGGAAGAGGAAATGACCCGTGCAGGGTTTGGCACAGGCGGCTGCACACGGCCGACACAACGTCTGCATGTGCGTTGACGATACGACGCTACGCGTTGGGATAGCTAGCCGGCCACCGCTAATACCACACGGCTGGAAGACTTTCGGCGCCGTTTGAATTTGTAAACGGTAACAAAGTCGCAGTGGGAATATATTTGCATGCGATTGGGATAAATGTCCTAGAGGAAGCGGCGTCGGCTGTCAGATCTAACTCGTCACAGGCGCCTCCGAGCCAGCTGTTCCGCTCGCGCAGCAAACGCGGACGTCGGCACAATGAGCTAGCTTGACGTTTTCGGCATTTCGTTCCGATGAACGCTTCAATCAAGAAAAACATCTGGAATCAGCGGCGGCGGCTGCTCTCACGATGGGTGGGTTTACCCCGCCTCCCTGGGAGACACATCTGTCTCTTTAGGCTCCGCCCACCGCTCGTGACCACAGGTGACGGTGGAGGAGCGATCACTCCCCGGCCGAGCCTCCCGGCTCCGGCCTGTGCGGAGGGACCAGCTGCTGTTGAGATCCCCTCTTCAGCGGTGACAGTGAATCCCCGTTTTTCCCGGGAGCGCTGTTCTCTCCGAGCGCCTCATTCATTAAAGTGCCGGAGCGCCGTCCTGCCACAGGAGCACGTGCTAGCGTGCGCTAGCTTGCACAGAACCTCGCAAAGGCTCATCCGGTTCAACCGTATCACCGCGGAATCCCTCAGGAAGGCCGCCCCTCCTGACCCCCCGACCCCGACCCCTCCCCCGACTCCTCCCCCTCCTCCGCGAGGGCAGTTCCAATCTTTAAAAAAGACATTACCGAGCACTCAACGCCTGTCAGGGGGGAGGATGAGCTGCTCTCTGGTGACTTGTCATCCAAGGCACTTCACTTGCCACTCAGAATGAGGTCACAGACCCCCCCACCCCCACCGCCGACCTCGGGGCATTATTACCCTGTAATCATGTGTTGCTCCACTTGGCCACATTTGTTATTTCTTGTTGACAGGCTAATGTGAGAAGAAAGCAATTTTACCTGATGGATGGCCATCGGAGAGGGGAGAGCGGCCGCATCAGCTTCACGCCGTGCTGGTGAATTATGCGCGGCGAATGGCAGCAGAGGCCCGAACCGGCCTGGCTCGCTGCCCGCCCGCCCCTCAAACGCACCTCGGCTGACGTGTTTTACAGGCCGGAGCGGCGAGGGCCTTTCAGCTCGCCATGATGTGCGCGAGGCCCATTCATTACCGCACTATTTACTTGTCCTCCTCCATCAAACAGCCCATCGGTCCGTCCATTACCGACGCGCTATGAAAACCTGCTGACTTATTTTCCGGCAGGCAGAGCGTGGACGGCTGATTCATGGGTCTCGGGACGTTCATGATCACAGAGATCAATCCATGTTGTCTGTTGGCGGCGATGGGGAGAACGCGTCCACGCGGGCCTCCTCAATCTTGTCACTTTAAGTGCAATCAATACCGTTTCCCCCACGGACCAGAACGCCCGTGAACAGCAACCCCCCCCCCCACCCCTCAATCCAACCCAAACGTTTCAATCGATGCCTGACCGGAGGCGAGAACATCTGTAGGAGCGACCGCAAAAACTCCAGTGTGATTTAAATGTTCCACAGTTAAGTGGAGAGGAAGCTAACAGCTGGACGTGTGGGGGCAGCAGGCGCCGCCCCCCCCCCCCCCACCCCCACCCCCGACCCTGGAAAATGACTATTAATTACCTGAAGGATTACGAGATATGTACCTGTGCTCCCTCATGCATATTTGACGCTCCCAGCGACACGCGCGGCTAATAGACGGCCACTAGCAATGTGTTGCATATCTATTAGCCGCCAACGTATGTACATATGCAGCACGTGTATCCCTGACAATCTGGGCAAGCATGTGGGTCCTCTGGTGAATAGAGGTGTGTGTGTGTGTGTGTGTGTGTGTGTGTGTGTGTGTGTGTGTGTGTTGTGGGCAGTTTCCCTAATGGGTGTGACTGCTCATGTCCTCAAAGGTTGACTCTGGTTTAAATTTGCCTGGGTTTTGGTTGGACACACACACACACACACACACACACACACACACACACACACACACACACACACACACACACACTCAATCTCTCTGGAACACGTGCACAAGGACACGGAAGCCGTGATGCAAATGAGAGGCTCAGGAATGTAGTTAAATGCAAAATGCAGGCACCCGGTCGCACGCCGGCGTGAAGCGAAATGAAAGCAACTCCATTTGAGATTTGGGTCTGGAGAGCATCGCTGTGATGGGGGGGGGGGAGTGGGGGGGTGGGGGAGTGGGGGGGGGGGGAGTGGGGCTCTTACCCAGCACTGTTGGATAGAAACATTCAGTAAAGTGTGTGTGTGTGTGTGTGTGTGTGTGTGTGTGTGAGATGATGCCACGTCTGTTGATAACAGCTACGTGCGCTCGCGCCGTAAGAGGAAGTTGTTGAAATCAAGTGCGTGCACGTTGCCGTGCACGTCAGGCGCCACCTGAGGAGGAGCCGCGGCGTCGTGGTCGAGCTGTTGCCGTGTTTTAACAGAGAAGGTCGACAAACATTTGAGAGTTTGGGGTAAAAATGCTAACATAGCGGACGTGGGGGAGATTCCGGCTCGCGACGCTCCGGATTCTATCACCCGACCCACAAACGCACCTTCCTGTCTTCCAGCTGCTGCTTTTCCTTGATTGATTACTTACCTCAGGCGTTTAAATCCCCCCCCCCCCCCACAACAGCGCCCCCCCCCCACCCAGCTGCCCACATCGGCCCGCTTCACACGCTACTTTTCCATCAGCTGTCGGAAGGCCGCTCCGACGGGGCCCAGCGCGCTCGCTGCAGCGCCACTTCGGGAACGCAACAGTTTCAAAAAAGGGTTTCTTAAGTGGGAACACCAGTCGGCGATTCCTTGAAGCGAGAACATTCCGTATGCGTGAGGAATACATTTGAAATCATTAATGCGGCCGAAGTGGCCGGGCTTTAGGGGGAGAGCGCCGTATGTAAATATGTGATTTATGTGTGCATAAATTTCTGCCCGTCGCAATTTTATAGCTGGATTGAAATTCACCAGGAGCGCCGGAGTCCGAGCGTGTGTCGGAGGGGTAACGGATGTAAATGTGCGACTGGCACGTGCTCGCCGGGATGATTCGGCAGAGCTCCCAGTGTCGGCGTGTTGGTACTCACAGCTGCCGTTACACGCTCCGTCGGGATTCTTCACACTTGGTCGGCATATTCTCGGCTTTTCCGTTCAATGTGGCAGCAGAGAGGCGTTTTATCGGAGAAGAGGATGCAGCGAGTTGACGAAAGAGCCGGAACGTCGCTGGGAAGGGCCATGACCACTGTGGGGGGAGAGGAGAGGGAAGGAGGGTGAGCTACCGCTAATGGAGGACGGCTAATTTGGAATATCTCTGCATAGAGGGAAGTTTCACTGTTACGGGAAATCAACCTAGCATCTCCAGCTCAGCTTCCCGAACAGACCATTCCAGTATAACCAGTATCTATATCACTTCGCTGTCGGGTCACGTGGAAAAGTTGGCAGCTTGGCAACGCTGCGGGTCGGCTACGTCCCCAGTCCCTCAACGGCGGGTCGACCCAGAATCAGTTGCTATTAATCACATTCGTCAGCTCTCCGAACGTAGCAAAAAAATAAGCTAATGAAATGCTAGCAAGCTTCATTACCTCTGGCGATGTGACTTTTCCAGGGAACGTCCACAGCTCGACTGCCTCACGTGCTAAAGGTAGCTTAGCTAATGAGCCCAGATCTCATTAGTTAAGAGTGGGATCAAACTTCTGATGCGCGCGACAGCTCAGAAGCTAATTGGCTGCTGAATATTGATTGGAGGAGGCATCGACCGCCTAGTTCAACGTAGTTCCACGCTAGTTCTGGATGAGCAGAAGACGGCAGGTTCCAAGGGTAGAGGCCACCTGAATCTGACCCCCCCAGAGAGTCCAACACACGGGCTAAAGTTACCACACTCTCACGTGACCAGATAAAGGCCTCGGGTTTAAGTCGAAGAAGAAAAAGAAACCTTTGGAAAAGGCTAAAAACTCGCCGTTGGGAGCAGCCTCGCACGCGTCCCGGTCCTGACTCGCGTCCTCTGCAGCAGGACCGTCCGGAGCCGAGGGTGATGACGGAAATGAAGAGGCTGCTGATGGACAGATAGCGAAGCCGCCGTGTTTACTAAACCCGTTCTGTGCCGGCGATGGTGCGCGATAACCTCCGGCACACGTACGCAGGCGCACGTACGCCAGGTGTTGCTGTGACTAATCACAGGTGGAGGAATCGGCGCCCGGCGTGGGATAGCTGATGGGATGGAGAGATAGCGATGGGAACGCCCGCACGACCCTTCACGATGCATGAAATTCCAGTTTTGGGTCGTTTTTAGGACATGGGTGGATTCTAGAGGAACTTCCTGTTTGGAGTTGTGCTGTACTTATGGGGACTTTGGGTTTGGAGGCGGGGCTATAACTGCAGCACCGGTACATGCTAATGGTTCCGGTAGGGCGGGACGAACTGAAACGAGTTTTCTCTGCTGGGCCGAGCGTGTGTGTGTGTTTCAGAGGAGTGTGTGTGTGTGTGTTTCCCTGAAACCGCTGTTGTTATCCACACTCCATCACCTTAATCTCCCAAGAATCATCTCAGCCTCGGGGGCGGACGCGCTGTTGAGCAGTGACTGACCTGCACGGAACACTGTCACCGCCACCGAGCGGTGGCAGCCGGCGACGCTCCGACGCCTCGGCCAGGACACGGACCATAAAGTCCTGATGTGTCTGATCTCTGAAGATGGAGCGAAGGGAATTAAGCTCCTTCGCTCCGCTGAGGTTCTGAGGTTGAGGAATCGCGGCTTCGACCTTGTCAAAAAACGCCCGTCTGGCTTCTTTTACGCGCTGCTGCGGCGCCGAAACAGGCGGTTGAGACGGCGGCTGGGGGAAAAGTGAGGGGAAGACGGTGTCCAGGTAGAGGTGAGGGGGCCGGACTAATGTTATTTTAGAGATATTGAGTCATTTTACGTTAGCTTCTGAAACTTTATGCAGACGATAACCTTTTTTATTTGCCTGTTTTTATCCCTCCGGGCGTTAAATGTGCCGCTTTAGCTCATTAAACCTCCTCGTCGTTAGTCCCCGTCTTGTCTGATCCCAAATCCTTCAGATTTATGCGGCGTTCCGGCGACTCGGCGGCTGATTTTCCTGCCTGATTGATGACGCGGCTGCTAAATGTTGCTTGATCGCAGCTGCTTCCTGTTTCTGATCACTCACTTTCAATTTTGGTGAATGTTCAGTAGATTGGCAGCCTCTGTGGGACTGGGGGGGCGGGGGTGGGCGGGCAGGACCTCCTTCGTTCCACTGTTCATCAGTCAGCAATAAAGGCTGTGAAGTAGCAACGTAGCATCTGTGAAGCCACCACGCTCCTCGGGGGGCGTTTTAAAAACCATTCCTCGCTCACAAGGTTGATTATTGTGGGCGATAAATGTTCGGCATTAAAAGTTTCCTAAAGACGAACGACAGGAGAACTTTGGGTTTTTCGGAAGTTCTGTGACCGGCATCAGCGCTCGCAGGTTCCCCCCCAACGTCCTCACCAATTAGCGTCGCTGCTAGCCGGCGCTAATAAAGAGCAGAAACGAGCATGTGTGAACGTGGATGCTTCTGCACCCGCAGGCGGATCTTTAGCCGCGGCTCGCGTCGCTGATCTGCAGAACCTCAGCCGTCTATGGTCGGCGGGCTCAGCCCCGATGAGTTCAAAGCCCAAACCAAACAACGGGAGTGATTAGTGGATCTGTTTAACCTCGGGGCAGCCGGCTGGCATTATTAGAGCGGAGCGCTTACTTGGCTGTTTGCTCTGCCGTCTGCCTTCCTCCGGAGAAGCGAAGGATTCTCCTGGCCCGCGCAGAGGATTTTACGATGTTTTCAGTCCACCACGGATGAGTCCGGACGACACCGACAATCTTTTTTTTTAAGCTAATGTCAGATTTCCGTCTGTTCTCTGCCTCGCCGCCTAAACCAGCGGCATCCGATGAAGATATCTTAGCTTAGCTGCTCCCAACGTAGCCGTCCCTCTTGTTTCCCAGCCATCAGCACCCTGCCCCCCCCCAGCAAGATGGCCTCATGTTAGGCTAAAGTCGGAAGGGCGCGCTAGCTACCTCAGCCGATTTGAGACGATGACAAAAACAGGCAAAGAACCCAGATCAAAGAGATGCACACGTTGGATAAATTAGCACAAGGCTGGATTATTATCACGGTGGATTATTTAAGGCGCAGCAGAGGAACCGCTGTGGCCCCGGGCCCCGACCCAGAGACGTTGGTAACTGGGGATGGAACCCATGTGAGGTAATAGTGCTAAACCACTAACCAGCACGCCGCGGCGCTCCGCCGGCCGTTAGTTCCGGGCAGCCGGCGGGTATAATTAGTTTTATCACCATAATCCTGCAGGAGGATTAAGGGGAGCTTTTACAGAAAGTATAGATCTGATGTAATAGCGGCTCTTCAAATGGAAATCCTGAGTCAGATCTAACTGTCGGGGAATTTACGACATCTCCTCAAAATGGTCTCAGGTTTGCTGCTTTCAGCCCCGGCGGAGGGAAATCGCCGGGATGATGGGAATCAGGGAAAATCGATATTCCTGGTGCAGCCCGCCTGCGCGAGGGTTCAGTCAGGCGATCTCCGAAGGCTCGTCCGGCTAATTAGGGGGCGGCTGAGCGACGGCGTCGGGGCGTCCGTTCATCAAAATGAACGTTTTTAAAAGGTTACAGGGGTTTTTCTCCTTTAGCGAAGTTACCGAGCTAGCGCTGCTTTAGCTAGCGCGGCTCTCCCACGTTAGCAGCTATTCCCGAGCCGACCTCGGCCGCCCGCTCCGGCGCTCCGACTCCAGCTCGAAGGCCCCGACTGGTGTGATTTATTTATCCGTTCTGAGCGTGGAGGTTTATCTCCGCGCGGCAGAGCGGCGCTGCATTGTGGTGGAAATCCGCGGCTCAGGTGCGGAAGGCGGGAACGTTGAAGGGGCTCCGTGGCTGCTGTGCTCGGCTGATAACTCCTCACATTTGACCGGGTTATTGTGCCGCCGCGCTTTCATCCAAACGCATCGGAATCCCCGCGTTTTTGGCGGTGGGGGACGCTTTAAAGGGCGGGAGCCGCCCGTGGCGCCGCTAACGAGCGTTTTTGGTGAAGTGGGCGGGTTTTGCTGCCTCTCGGATTCCGGCTGGAACAGTTTCGGCCGGTTTCATGATGAATCGGAGCTGAACCGGGTCAGGAAGGAGAAGAGGAGCGGACTTCGGAATTCACAAGGAAACTTGCGAGAGGGGTCGCGTTTCCGAAGCTCTGACCTTCCTCTCGCCGTCATGGGCTGAGCCACGGCGCTTCCAGGGAATAATGGCGCCCACAAATCATCCGGCGGACAGCGGGGCCCCTCGCACTGACGGGCCCTCCATTTCAAAACAACGCGATGATGTCATCGTTTCCCCGGCTGTCAGGCAAAGGTCGTTTTTCTCTTTTTTAACCCCGGGACATCGTTGAAAATGAGTCTGGACCTTCATCGATCGAGTCAACAGCCAACACTTCCTCAGCACACACACACACACACACACACACACACACACACACACACACTCCAGACCAGGAAAATATGACAGACGGGGAGTTTAACAGTAACTACCGTTTTCCGGAGCCGATCAGGAAGAGACGGACGAGTGCGTCGTCCAATCGGAGCACAGCAGCCTCACCTGTGCACGCCGCCGCCCAGCTAAACCCAATTAAGCTGGCGTTCAGTGGGGCGATGCCCAGATATCGCCCGCCATCACGGATCCAGGAGGAGTAATTAAATTAGAGGGGAAACCTCGACGTTATCCCGCGGAGCTGCTGCCGAAAAAAAAAAAGAAAAACAAGGAAAAAAACTGTCTTCATTTGCAGGAGCGCTGACATTTTCCAGGGTGCACAGGTGAAGCACACCTGCTGTAAGCAGAGATTAACCATCCGCTAATAAAGGGAATCATGTAGGACGGAGCGTCCTGGCTTAATTGGAAATTGATTGACTTGCGCGAGTTACACCTGGTCCATCATGTTCCGAGGGGGGGGGGGGGACCTGCAGCTTCAGGAGCTGCTAACAGAAGCTGCTAGCAGAGCGGAGGGAGAACGGAGCCTTCCCAAGATGGATGCGCTGTCATTCCGGGCCCGCGCCTGCAGGACGGAGCGGCCTGATCCGCCAACACTTTGTCAACGCCGCCGCATTAATTCTGCTCTCATTACACATCCCGTCTTTCTGGGAGACGTCACGCCGCCGCGGCCCACAAATCACCGCAGGCCCAGATGTTTAATCGAATTTCCATCAGCTGTTTGTGCGCTTCTATCAGCGGATCAAAGATGCAGAGAATTACGGCTCCGCGGCCCACTTCTCTCCGAGGGGATCCCGGAAACACGGGGGCGGAATGCTGTTCTGGAGCCGGAACATGAGAGGGTTTAAACTTTAATGCCAATATACGGAAAACATATCCGGGAATTAAAGATGCAAACGAGGACGGGTTCCACTTCCCGAACCCCGAGACTCACCCTGAAATTCCTAAATCCACACCAAACTCTCCCACCTGGAGAGTTTAGTCTCATCCTGCTAACAGATGCTAGCAGGTACAGAGGAACTGCTTTAGCTAACGCTAACATGCTATCTGGACTTCATCATTTTAGCTTTTCCCCCAATAAAAATCATCTCATCAGAGTCGGTCCAGAAGACATCGGCCTTTCCGTGGAACACGAGACAGCTCGCAATTAAATCACGGCAGGGAGCTACAAGACGATGGGGGGGGGGGGGGCAGACGGGGACCATCTCAGTGATGGCGGGAGGCAACGCACGGCTGCTCCGAGACCGACCGGAGACTGACAGGAACGGCGCCCAGACGGCCGACCGCGGACTTTCCCCTCATCATCCGGTGCACGCCGACTTGGGTCACCGGTCCTCGGATGTAAATGCGGCTAAGCAGAGTGGCGGCGGGCGGGCGGATGCGGAGCGGCGCTCCAGGATCGAGGGGCGTCTCCAGCTGTCAGTCTGGACGGAGGAGGGTCGGGGGAGGTCGGGGTGGCAGAACCGGAGCAGCCAGACAGCCTGTCAACGGCGCTGACAAGCAGATGGATGGAGCAATATGTCCATGAGGCCGCCGCCTCTCACGGTTCAGCCGCACTCCCACGCGTAAGGGGGGGGGGGGGGGGGGGGCTTGTTTACCGTGTTAGCGGCTCGTCTCAGCGACATTTGTAACTCTGTTTTCTCAGAGTTGTGGATCTGTCTGGTGGATCGGATCCAGAGTCAATGGCAGCGTCGTTACCGAGCCCTGGGGGGGGGAAGGGGGGGGGGGGGGTGCTAGCGCAGGGACGGAGAGAGGTAACCAAATAAATCACCAGGCAACAGATAATTGGACGAGGGGCCCTGGAGGGGCTAGTGGTGGCGTGACAAGTGACGCCGCCATTCGCAATTAACTCAAAGAGGAGAAACGGGGATTCCATTCTCTCCGGATCCATTCCGATCAGCGACGCCGGACCGGATCCTCGCTGTAATTAATCTGCACCGATTATGATCCGGACAGTTCTGGTGCTTGCCGTTGGCGGCCGGTTCGCCGGCCGGGCGCCACTTTGAGCCCATAATGGCTCGTGTGGGCCTGACGCGACCTGAAGGACGAGACAAGCGTCAGTGGGGACCTTAATTATGGCCGAGCGCTGGGCGTAATTTAAAGATAGCATCGCTCCGATAGCAACGTGCTGCCGGTTCATCTGCCGAGATGAATGTGTTTCATAAAGGAAGCTGCTCCAGAATCCGAGCCTGATTTTACACTTTGAAAACTTTTACTCCGGGACAAAGACCTCGTTATCTGTTGACCGCTGTAGCTCTCCTAGCCGCACGGATAAACCGCAAAAGTCGGTAAAAAGCTACGGAAAACCACGCAGACTTTTGTTTGACTGGTGGCTAGCTCAGTTAGCATTAGCTCCTCTTCCCCGGGTCTGCGATCTCATCTTAAAGACATTCCTGATCAAAGCCTGGTCAATAACTTTTGTTTGGCACAAACGAGCATCAGACGGGTTCCTTAAGGAGCGGCTGTTTATCCTCCTCGGTTCTAACAGCTTCCAATTATCGGCCGGTTGGGAATTGAGACCTCTCTGATTTAGTTATGTTGGGCGCCATCGATCGGCGGCAAAAGCGTGTAAAATCGGCACCGAGCGGGACGACCTTGACTCAGGCAGTTCTCTGCTGACTGACAAACGGCGCAGACAGCTGAGAAGTGTGTGTGTGTGTGTGTGTGTGTGCGTGTGCGTGTGTGTGTGTGCGTGTGTGCGCGTGCGTGTGTGTGTGTGTGTGTGCTGGGTTTTAAATGCATAACAATGCCAGTCGGCATCTCGGCCGACTTGAACGTCTTGTGCTGATACTCGAGGTGACTTTTCATCAATAACAGGAAACAGACGTGAGTCGGAAAATATTAGCTGAGCACAAACATTTAGCCTGCCGCTAGCATCAGTTGCTACAGCTAGCAGGGTGTGGCTAAGTCTTGGCACGGTCTATTTAGATGGTTGTTATTCCTGTGACAATGTTGTTGGCGTGTTTGAAGGCGTCTCCTTGACTTTGGCTAGCGCTGGCGTGGATCGCTGCGGTCACCGCGCGTCCGCTAACGTGAAGTCGGGGGTTGATTTTAGGACGTCAACCCTGACTGAGACGCTCCAACAAACTGGAACAGTTCTTCCTTCACCGGTCCCTCGAGTTCCGTCTCATAATCAAACAAGTTTTCTTTGTTTTGGCGAAAGCTGTCAGGCCGCCATCAGAAGGCGTGAAGGCGGGGACGCCCGGCGCCTCGGCCTGTGAGTCCATCCCACGGTCTGTTTGTGCTGCGCTGACACGGCCAGGTCTCTGGACTCTGTCGGCAGTCCTGTTCCTGTCAAGTCAAATAACGGCGCTTCAGTCAGGCCCCCGTGCTCTGACAAGCCCCGACCGGAGGCCGCCGAGACTCCGGTAACCACACGGGGGGGGGGGGGGCGCGAGGACGGAGCCGCCCGCCGCCGCCGAATACAGAGGAGCTCGGCGCTACCGTGGAGTGCCCACTTCACCGTCTGGCTGGCATTTCTTTCAAATGTCAAACCGTTCACCTGGAACGAGTTACACGGAGCTTCATGGATCTTCCTGGAGAATGTCAAAGCAGCGCCACAAATCTGGGGGGGGGGGGGGTGAGACGTCCTGCAGGGGGGGGGGGGAGACATCGGGTCTCAGATGACTCGGGCCTGCTGTTCTCTCCCAGTGTTCTGCCTCTTAAATAAGCCGGTCGTGTTTATCCTGTGGAAGAACCTCGCGATCCTGTTTCCTGTGCTAGCTTTGGAACGTCTGTGACCCGCTGTGACCCCCCCCCCCCCCCCCCATCCTCAACAAACACAGAGGACACATGTCACCATCGTAATCTGGGTTTATGGACGACGGATCGTCCTGGAAGCTTAGCTTAGCAGAGCTACGTTCAGCGCTAATGTCAAATACAAGCCTCCCGCTAGCATGCTAAAACCTGCTGACTCACCCTCCACCCACCGACAGGCTGGGAGGGAAAAACGGGACTTTTATTAACGATCAGACGCTTCTGGACGCGACGTCCCGTCATCGACGCCCCGTCATCGACGTCCCGTCATCGACGCGGCGGCTTCAGCGAAATCTGCCGCCAACAAAGACGACTCGAAGATACCAAGTGATCCCGTTGCTAGCTAATTGCTTGTTAGCGGCCGTGGTCCAACAGAAGGAGACAAGTCACTCGGGGCGACTTCAGAGGCTCCACAAGCAGCAGCCTGATTATTCCGCTCGGCCGTCGTCGCAGAGCGACGATCGGCGAGGAGAGAGAATTTCACTCGTGTCCTTTTACGTCTCGGACGAACAGAACCGGCAGAACGGAGGCGGTTTGGAGTGGACGGTTGCCTGGTGCTTAAAGGTACTCAAGGGAGCGACGGAGGAACACCCGAGGCTTCTGGAAGCCGAACAAAGATGCTACGGCTTCCCTCCAGGAATTCCAGGACCGAAATCCTGGAAAAAAAATCACTGAGATCAGCAAAAAAAAAAAAAAGCAGCTAAAACGTAAATCAAGGCGAGCTGAGAGCCGCTGACAGGACGGCGTAAACATCGCGGCTTTTCCAGAAATCTAAACAGTTTGTGTGAAGACGTTTAAACAGCCGAGCTGTTTACACTGGAATGTCCCCGGAAAGACAGAGAATTAATGTCCAGACCTCCTGGTCCCGGAGAAGCATTTATGTGCCGTCAGAAATAAAACGCACTAATTTTTCATTAGTGGGGCGCCGAGGATGCCAGAATCAATAAGTCCTGATGAAATATGGATCACGTGACGGCGCCTAACGTGGGGGGTGGGTTCGTTATCGACGAGGGCGCAAATTATCGTCCGTTCCTGACGCTTTAGTTCCCATCAGCCCCTGCAGGAGGTTTCTAGGTGGCACGACTACAGTGATTAAACTGGGGTTGCTCATCAGCACACAGCTGCTGTCAGACGGAACAATGCTAGCTCCGCTAATGTGCGCTAGCCTCCATTAGCTTCATTCAGGGACAAACCGCACCTATAAATGGATTCATAGCATCGAAATGTTGTTTTTTTTTGCTCGTAAATGTTGACGCGGGTCCCCCTCCATGTACTAGCATGTTGGGCTAATGTGTTTCTACAGAAACGGCCAAAGCAGCCTTAAAGACAAACTTAAGCCTTTTTCAATGTCTCTTCCGCGCTATCGTTTTTGCACAGGTATAAAAAGCTAATTTCCGGAGGACTACATGAGCTACTTGTGCTTCCCCGGGGGTCAAAAACACCCACCAACCCTGCCTTATTTAACACGCATGCTTTCAAACTCACAGGAATTGTTGGGAAAATGCAGTTTTTTACGAGTACCTGCTTAACTGAGAAAGCTAAACTATACGCGTGACCTGAGGGGTTGTTGCTAAGCTCACTCCGGCGCTAGCGAGAGGCACTGGAGGACTTTCCGTTCGTTCCAGCGACTCAGAATCCATTGAAATCTAAAACGGCTCTGTTGGACCTATTCACACCTGAGCTGAGTAGAAATTTCTGGTTCTTCCAGGGTCAGTGAACGCGTCTGTGTGTTTATGAAGGTAGGAACCGACAGCTTCAGTCAGTATTTTGTTAAAAACGTAAGCAGCTTCGCAGAATCTTTTAATCTCAGTCGAGGCTTCATCCAACACCCGTTCCCTCATCAAAAGGAAACAAGGAAACATTTCCTAGCATGAAAACCAGAGGACGTTTGGCTGGAAGCCAAGATCCCAATATAAAGAGAAAATCCCATTTTATGCTAATGCCTAGTAGCCTACATGCTAAAACCAGCGCCAGTGCTCTGTAATCTCTAATCTGACACCTCAGATTACGCACATCTGCAGCTCTGGTGCAACGTTAATGGTCTGAGGGTGGAAGAAGCGGTCTCGCCCGACCCCTGTAGCCCTCCGAGGACCGGCAGGGATGAGAAGCGTGGCCAGAGTGCATCCGAACCTCATCCATCAACATCAGGAACGTCAGGAACAGCAGCTGCTTCAGGGGAAGTTTTGAGGGCACGTTCAAGTTTGAAGAGCATTCGAACGCCTCGTCCCTTATTTATGGCGCTCGTAAAGCAAATATGGAGATTTTGAGAGGCCGCAGGTTTATTTCCCCCAAATGTTGGCAGTTGGAAGCGGAATGACAAAGAACAGCGGCCCGTTTCCTCCCGGATAAACAGATGTGGACTTTCTCTGCTCGGCTCTTCTCCCGGAATCGACTCATTTTTTTTTTTTTCTCAGATGCAAATCCGAAGCCCGCGCGCACCCCAGCAGCTTTTGTCTGCCTCGTCTTCACCCCCGGATCAAGGTCAACGCAGCAAAACTCTGCGCGCGCCCCGCAACAAGAACGCTAAATGGGGATTTGCGCATGTGCCACAGGTGATCCGCAGCCTGGCGCGGGACACCAGCTGCTGCTGAAATATTAAACCCAACTGCAGAGAATGGTCGAGGAGGAGCGTCGCGGAGGCTCAGGTGGATCACAACCGCCGCGTCTCGGAGATTCTCGAACCATCCGTGAGCGAGCCTCGTTCCCGGGGTTCTAAATTGCAGAGAATCTGCGCCATGAAGCACTTTTACCTTCTGGAAACGTTGATCCGTCCTCGTCGAGCCTCACTCACGCACCCGCTCTGCGCGTAAAACGGCTCCAGACCGAGACTCCGTTTCTCGCGTTGCGCTTTTACGCACGACGCTGCGCCAAATCTGCCCTCCAGCCTCCTCTGGGTCTCATCAATCAGACCGCAGTCTTTTCTGCCTTGGTGGCCGCTTCATCAGTCTGGCCAACAGAACCAAGTGGAGCCATTTATTATTCCTTTTCACCCCGTTTCCTTCCTCGGAGCGCGGCTGCTGCCGCTGCTCCGGGATCCGCACTTCTCATTTCTCCGCATGATTAGACGCGATTCTGTCAGCAAATACGAACGCGAGAAGGCGGAGAACTGCGGGGAAAAGTAAGAGCGAGGCGAGCGGGACCGAAACCACGCAGAGGGCGTCTTTATCCGAAGCGCGTTGGCGCCGTCAGCGCAGATTTCTGACAGATTTGACGCGGTAAAAAGCGATTAAACGGAACGAGGCGGAGCGCGATCAGCGTTGGACCGACAGAAGATCCCGATGGCGCGCGAGGATTCGCTCATTACCTTCAGTTTGGGAATTCGGAGGTAAAGTTTTGCGCCCCTCTCCCCTCCCACCTCTGCGCCAGATCGCAGCGTTGCGCATATCGCGCCGGCCAGTTCTGGGCGACATTCCAGCCAATTCGTGGCTCCAGAGGCACCGAAGAGTTTGTCAGCGACCTGTCAACTTTCCCTCGGAAGTCTTCGGCAGATTCGGCTGAATCGGCAGAATGAACGCGGCTCCCGCTGTTTGGCGCCGCTTTACGCGCACACATGACGCTAAAACGACCCGAGAAGTGAGTGGTTTGGGGTTTCTGGGGGTCCCCGAGCGGCCCTGAGTGGGGACGAGCGTTTCCACCTGACGCCGAGGTGCCCGACAACCGTCGCCCGGCGTGGTCACGTCTCTCCCCCCGGGAAAGAGGCGCGTTTTCGGGGTTGTGCTCACCTGCTCCGCCGCTGTCAGGCTGCTGGCGCCGCCCGGTCCGCTTCATCGCACCGCGGCTGCACGTCTGAGGACATGCTGCTGGAGACGGAGGAGGCTTTGGACGGGAGGGAGGGAGAGAGAGAGAGAGGGGGGGGCGCGCAGGGAAGAGGAGGGGAGAGAGAGAGAGAGAGAGAGGAGAGAGAGAGAGAGAGAGAGTCGCTATTAACGGGGGAGAAAGTCCAACAGATTTAACCTCATCACTTATCCCAACGCCTCACGATCACGTGACGTGTCTTATGTGTCGAGTTTTACGGGATCACTCGGCTCCCGGTGGATAAAGAAGGTTTACGCGCACCTCCGCAGCGCTGATGTCGAGGCTGTAGAATTCAGTTTGCGGATTTTAACCGGATTTACAACGAATTTAGAACAAAAATAAAAGGTCTGTGCGGAGGCTCTGAAGTAAAGAAACCAAAGCGAAGTGTTTTAAAGGGGGTCTCTTCCAGCAGAAGAGGAAAAGAAGAGAAATCCCCTTCAAACAGGTTTAATTAGATGCGTTTATTTATGTAAATCACCCTGGGGGGGGGGGGGGGGGGGGGGGGGGGCTGATTTCACTCATGTTTGTTTACTGAAGTTGACAAAAACCAGAACAGAAGGTGAGAAAGTTGCTGCTGCTCCCGTTGACTCCATTTTTAACGAAGACGCTCTAAAAAAGGAGAAAAAAGGAGCCAACATGAACTTTCGCTGTCAATCAGAATGCGAGCGCTCGTGGGCGTGCGTGCGTGCGCGTGTCGCCGCGGAGGAGCGTGAAAGTGTCGATCTGAGGGGTTGGAGACGAAGGGAAGGTTCGGGAGCGACAGGTGCGAGGCGGCACTTTTCCATAGTTTAACTTTGAGAGGACGCTCGCGCCGCAGGTGGGGAGACGCCACGAGGATCCGGACCAGGAGGACCAGAGCGAGCTGCTCCACGGCCCCCCGGGGCTCCAGAGCCTGGTCCCGGAGCCTGGAGGAGCGGGACTCTCTGGCCGCTCCAGCCTGGAATTTAACTGCTCCTCAAGAACTGGACCCAGTTCCTGCCGGAAACCCGCTCGAACACAACAAAGTAGTTCCGGTAAAACTCCGCAGGAGGCTACTTCCGGTTGCTGTGATCACAGGTGGGAAGCGCCGCGTCTCCAGGAGCCCCTTCGATGGTCCAGACGGTGTTTGGGCTCCTTGATTTTCCTCTGTTTTCACAGACTTGGAGCGCATTAGCCTAACTAGCGTTCCCGCCGAGATGAAAGAGCGCGCGGGTGTTTCCTGCCGTCAGATGCACGTGCACCTGTGTGATGCAGATGGACGGCGGAGCCTCAAAGGCGCCTCGAGTGCGCCGCAATTAGGAAAGAATTCCCTTTCTAATGGGCTTTAAATGGAGAGACGGCGACAACAAGGGTCCCTGAATGCACCATCTCATAAATGGTGCATTCATGATCTGGTGTTTTAGGGACGAACCCCCGGGGTTAGCTTCAAACTAGCTGCCGCTAACTGTATTTATTATCATTCTCTGTGTTTACAGTAGCTGCAGTTAAACGTTAATGAGGATGAATGACGGAAGTTTCAGCAGCTTCCAGTGATCCGACCTCGGCTGGCGGCTCGGAGGCCCCCTGCTGAGGGGGGGCCCTCTCCTGTGGGCGGAGCGCTAATCGAGCTGTCAATCAAACCCAGTCAGGAAGTGGCCTCGGAGGAAACCCGAAGAGCCACTTTGTTAGCCGGGAGGGTCGAATCCCTCCGTCGTTCCGAAGTTCTGCGGGAGGCTCCGAGCGGGCCTGAACCGCAACGAGGGGGAACGTGGGAGTTCCGAGGACATTCCGAGCTCATTAAGGCTCCGCTTCTGCTGGGGGGTCAGAAGAGGCCGGAACAGACGGGATCCCTAAAACGTGTCGGCAATTAACGGCCGTGGTTACGGCTGCTGCCGGGGGGTCCGCTAGAGTTCACCCTGACGGGGAATAAAGGAAGACGGAGGAACGGGAATCTGCCAACACTAACGCCCCCCCCCCCCCAGGGAACAAGAGGGAAAATCAGGAATGTGCGACTCAATTTCCAGCTCAATTACGGAGGATCCGTGATTAAAAGTTGCAGATGATGTTTCCTGCAGCGCCGGGAATGACGGAGGCACCTCGGCGCTCCCAGCTCATCCCAGATTTGGGAGTTTGGGCGGAGGTGAAGGTGGACCCCCGGGATCCACTGACGGGGCCACTGAGCCGCTACAGACGGATCTGGGATCTGCTCACTATGTCCGTTGGTATTCCTGCCGAGATTGTTGGAATGTAGAAAAGTCGGAATTGGCGCTCCAATGGAAGCTCGTATTTATCCGTAGTTTCCATAACTTCCTGATGCGGAGTGAGGACTTCGAATAACAACAAACACTTTAAATCTTTGAGAGGAACATGTGTTCGCTCCGTCTGTAGCTGCTTCTGCTCGGGATCGGCGGGAATTCCCACCCTTTCTGGATGGGAAGAGCCTGCAGGGGGAATCTGCCTCTGAGCCGGCTGGTCCGGGACCGGCTGCTAACGCTCCTTCTGCCCGGATGAGGTGGTTGGAGGCTCTAAAGGTCCCGCCGGTGCTCCTCCTCCTCTGCCGTGGATCCTGGCTGGGAGCGCCGTGGCCTCGGCAGGTTAGCAAAGGTAGCTCCGTTAGCAGCTCAACCACGTAGCCTCGCTTTAGCTAGCGGCCCGTTAGCGGCAGCTAACGCCGGGTTATCGACGCTGGTACCTGAACCCGAAGCGCGTTGCTCTTCTCCCTGACCATCGTAGCAGATGTTCACATGAAAACATCTGGCAATTTTGGCTAATTTTTGCGCTCCGAGCTCACATTTTCCGGAGGCTCATCCACGGCGGCCTAATTGCCTCCAGGATCCCCTTTTGAATGTTTCCGCGCCTCCAAATGAGGTCATTAGCAATTCTTTGCAAATCTTTTATAGTGTCTTAATTGGGGGTAATTAAGTGAAGTGATGGCATTAGTGGAGTGGTGGACAAAGCATCAAAACCTGCGCTAGGCTAGTAGCATACATGAATACGTCATTAATGGTGACCCTCCGGAATAAACCGCCGCACGCTTTTATCGCCGCCGCGCTTCAGACGAGCCACGCGTTCATCCGCCGAAACACGTTTGTTATTGAGATAAGACACCGACGCTGCGCTTTGTTAGCCTCGCTAGCGTCTCGGCTAGCGCTCCGAAGCCTAAAAATGGGAGGAAACTTTAAGATATTCCTCAGGTTTTCTGAGAAAGTTGCTCATAAACACTCGGAATGATGGTCGATGATCACCGGAGTTTCTGGATTGTTTCGAATTTTAAAGGCAAGAGAGTTTTGGCGCCACCTGCCGGGACTAGCTGCTGGGACTAGCTGCCGGGACTAGCTGCGGGACTAGCTGCCGGGACTAGCTGCGGGACTAGCTGCCGGGACTAGCTGCCGGGACTAGCTGGCTGGACTAGCTGGCTGGACTAGCTGCTGGGACTAGCTGCCTGGACTAGCTGCCTGGACTAGCTGCTGGGACTAGCTGCCTGGACTAGCTGCCGGACTAGCTGCCTGGACTAGCTGCCTGGACTAGCTGCCAGGACTAGCTGCCGGGACTAGCTGCCTGGACTAGCTGCCTGGACTAGCTGCTGGGACTAGCTGCCGGGACTAGCTGCCGGGACTAGCTGCTGGGACTAGCTGCCGGCGTGGCAGATAGGGTGAATCTAAAGTGGATCGGCAGATTTTGATGCTAATGAGGGGCTAACACGCTAGGTCAACGGTTTTAGCATCTCTGCCTCACACGAGCCAAGCTAAGTGCTACTCCTGCTCCTCCGGACCTGCGCTGAGGGGAGGGAAAGTGCTGTGATTCCTGATTGTAACGGCGGTGATCCGTGAAAGGTGCGCGGCAGGCGGAGGTTTGATCAGAGGAAGCCAGGCGGAGCTTAAAATGCTCCAAAGTGAGCTGAAATCCTTCCTCGCTACAGATGTTCAGCTAGTTTAGCTAGCTCATTAAAGAACCAGACCTGGTCAGGCGGCAAACTTTGACAACACGCACGCGGCGAAACAACGGCGGCTGTTCCGCTGAAATAAGCTAGCGGAGCTAGCCAAATTCCCATGGAAAGTCAGAAAAAGTAGCGTCGTATCCCGGCACATTCCAGGAATCCGTGCACGGAAATGTGCCCAGTTGTCCCGAATCCACTTTAGATATCAGTGGTACATTTTTCTCTGCTAGCCTCCAGTTCTGTCGCTAGCAGACGTGTGTAGCAGCCCCCCCGGGGAGGGTAAAAATGAGCATTAGCATCAACAAACATCAGCAGCTGTTTAATCAGGCAACTTATTTCATTAACCAGTTGCTGCGTTTTTAGAAGGAAATGCAATTAAGCCTCACGTTGAGCGGCTTTATTTAGCATTTAATTACCATAGCAGCTAGCGGTGCCACCCGCCGCTGCGACGCCGAGACTCTAAAGATGATTCCTGCTGATTTTCCAATCAGATCCAGCCGTCCAACAGCAAACTTCCCTCCTTCCCGGCGTCTTAAATCCGAGCCTGATTAAAGCCGTTCGGACGTTTCTTATTAAGTTTGAAATGAAAAAGATAAGAAAGTCTGATAGATTCGCTAAAGTCATTAATAACAACTAACGGCTGCAGCCAAACACGGAATCCTCCGTTAATTTCCTGTCAGGGGACTTTAATAAGTTCTTTTTTTTAATGAGAGGATTCGATTTGGCTAACGGCTAATTTGGCGTCGCGTTAATCGTGTTGATATCAGACGGGTTTGGAAAAGTCGGAACAACCACGTCGACTCGTCATCCCATAATTTCAGAGTTCTGATTGGTGGGACGGAGACGCTGACACGTAGCAACTGCGTGTAGCGGAGGAGTTCCGATCAAAGAATGTTCCACTGTGAAAAAAACCAGATGAGACCACTTAAGCAACAGTTAGCATCTCGGTGTTAGCATCCTGTTGCTTCATGTTAATGAAGAGAGGAGGCCCAGGATGGTGTTGATACTCAAGGTGACACTTCCCTGATCGGATCAGACCCTCGATCATCACTCGTGTGACATCACTCAGGCGGCTAACAGGCTAACGGGCTAACGTGTCAGTTCAGGGACGCCGGCAGGGGAGATTAATGAGGCGCTCGCAGCTCGACGCCAGGAAATTGTGCACGTTTTCAGCAAACAGAGACGCTTCTGCAGATGTTAAAACCAGAAGCTACCGAATCCAAGAGATGTATCTGCCCCGCTAGTGTTAGCGTGATAGCTTTTGGGTTCAGAAGACAAAGCAGAATAAGCTAGACGATTGTAGTCAAAGATAGTTCGGACGGTGACGGATCTTCACCTCCGGCCCAGAGCCTCGCGGCTAACCTCGCGGCTAACCTCGCCATCACCCCACTAGCCTCGATTCCTTTTGTCCTTTGTCAGTTCTGGCGTTCCTTCAGCGCCGCGGTCGTTTTTCACGCGCTCACGGCCGCATCTCGCCGGCCCAGTTTCAGTGGCGCCGCCTTTGTCTGTCGGAACGGCGTGATCCGTCATTTTTATCGGCCCCAGACAGACGTGCTAATAAAGCCGTTGTCCTACATTTGTGGCATGTGGACAAATTAGCCTTGTTACAGTTATGATGATGTGACGGTGGGAAAAAAAAAGTCGTTTGGCTTGAAATATAAAGTGGATCCAAGTTGCTTCTGTCTCTGTTAGCTGCTATAGCAACGGCCTTTTTAGCACTCGGTACTGAGGCTAGGACGCCATTTATTCTTGTTACAGTAATAACAATTCCTGTTCCCCTCAACCCACTAAGCTAATTCAATCACCTAATTATGAGCTGTGAATGTTTAAGCTACTTTGCTGCCTCTTTCTATTAGCACATCCTGGAGGCTTACTGTTAGCTTTGCAATCTGTCAAGTGAGTAATGCTAAGTGGGGTAAATGAATCAGAATCAGAAGCGTTTCTTTAATGTCGGTGTAGAAGCTGAATTAGCATTTTGGCTCGCTAATTGACCTGGTCCAATGCAGAAGTTGCCAAATGTTGAAAAGAACAGCTTTGTTAGAGTTAGCTTTGTACATCTTCTGTTGCTAGCAACGCGTCCATAGCCCTGTTGAGTACACCGAGGCTAACCCCCCCCCCACAGATGTTGCCTCTGATTCTTTCAGTGATCCGAAACACGATCACGTCTTTATGTGTAGCCGCTGAAATTGAATATTGATTCTTCGCGTGTAAATGCGGTTCTGTACGGATGCACTTCATGCTAACGTCGGTATTAAACAGAGCCCCCCAGGGTTGGGGGGGTTGGGGGGGCTCATATCCCACATCACCACCACCTCTCGGAGGACCAAACTCTATTAAAGCAGCACAACAGCAGCATGAGAAGCTAGCACACCCGGTGCTAGCAAAAAATATGGGTTAGGCTAACTGACTGAAAGATCCCGGAAGAAAAATTAGCTAAAGGCATGTGGATATGTGTTCGGACACTGCGATTGCTTTAGATCTAAGGTGGTCCTACTAACCGACATGCTAACGGCATTTAGCCGCGCTCATTGCGTATTCATGTCCCCCATGGATCCTCCTGCTAATAAGCTAACGATGGGCTACAGGTGCTAATTCAGTGAATGTCTTTCCATCTCTTAGTCCCTTTCCACCTGTTAGCGTGTCCTTTCCTGTCTAGCGCTAGCACGCGGAGCCGCTTGATAATCAGTCCACGACGCCCCCCCGTTATTGATGAAAACATCCTGACGTCACCGTTGGACGGCGCTCCGACCCAAAAGCCGCCTGGAAAACAAGCGTGATGGATTACCGGCGTCTCCGGGGTGTCAAAACCTTGAATGTATTCACGTCTTCGCTCATTAGCGTTGCAAAATATCGCCGAGAAATAGAATTCTGATTTATCGCAGGTAGCTTTAGCGCGCTGACATATTTCACTTAGCGCCGCACGAGCGCGATCAATAAAACACGTTGTTTGTAGCGGACGACAAACAGGTTTGATGTGTCTCCTCAGGATCCACGATTCCGGAGCTTCCGCTCCATCATCCAACCCAAGTTAGCTCTGCTAGCTTAAACGCTACGTTCCTACAGTTAATGAATCGACTTTCATTTGTAAAGATCGGTTTAACGCCCCCCCCCCCCCCGTCGCTACTTCATTTCTTTCTTTGTATTGGCTGTCAGGCCGAGTGGCTGCAGCACAATGAGGAGGCCATCGGGGTAAATGTTGAGGGGCATTAATGTGATATTATCCAGCCCTGGTGGGGGGGGGGGGCAACTACGGCCCGGTGCAGAATGTCTCAGGGTAATTGAATCACCCCGGGCCTTGTAGCGGCTCTGAGGACGTTCATGTAATTGTGTGGAGCAGTGTTGATGCTTCAGTGTGTGTGTGTGTGTGTGTGGAGCTGCTCTGGGGGGGAGGGGTTCTGCCCCACTAGGGCAGCTGTAGGGAGGCAGAGAAGGTTGGTGATGCTGAGTCACCTGTGGGAACTGGTCCAGAGGTGGTCAGGAGCTGGTCCAGAGCTGGTCCAGAGGTGGTCAGGAGCTGGTCCAGAGGTGGTCCAGAGCTGGTCCAGAGGTGGTCCAGAGCTGGTTCAGAGGTGGTCCAGAGCTGGTCCAGAGCTGGTCCAGAGGTGGTCCAGAGCTGGTTCAGAGGTGGTCCAGAGCTGGTCCAGAGCTGGTCCAGAGGTGGTCCAGAGCTGATCCAGAGGTGGTCAGGAGCTGGTCCAGAGGTGGTCCAGAGCTGATCCAGAGGTGGTCCAGAGGTGGTCCAGAGGTGGTCCAGAGCTGATCCAGAGGTGGTCCAGAGGTGGTCCAGAGGTGGTCCTGTTTTTCAAATATAAATTCCCTGATCAAGAATTCAGTGAAACATCAACCTCAAATAAACCTGTAAACAAGAGGAATGTTTGGATGATAATAATTAAACCCGTCCTCCGGGGAGCCACTGTCTCCTGCTAGCATCTTCTATAGGAGGCGTACGTAGTCACATCTGTGTTTCCAGTAGCTAGCTGAGTTTGTGAGTTTTCCTTCTGCTGACGGTTGTTAACAGCTGAGGTGTCAATAAAGTTATATTGACAGGCAGGTTGTAACTCTGAAGCTCGTTCAAACATAAAAGCGTATCCGAACGTTAGCGTGTTAGCATGGCCAGCAAACCGGATAAGTCGATAACGTAGCTCCAGCTACTGACGCAACTTCCTCGTGGGATTGTGTCCACGTTTTAATCGATGGCCGTTAAACTTCCTCCTTTTTACAAACTGCGACCTAGCCGCGACGCTCGCTCTCCCAGCTGTCGTCATCTGCTGGAGCGGTTAGCAGCTAAAGAGATGAACGCCCCCCGCGGGAATCGCTTCGCCGTTAAAGTCGGGTTTATTCGCCAGATGGCAGCTAACAAGGCCTGTGAACAAACGCAAATATTGCTTTAGTTTACGAGATGCGTGAACGCTCGCCGGCCAAAGTGACTTTACGACATGCTAACGTGTCAGAGTTATTTACTGCTCCTAGCAGCGTCCTGGAGTGGCTGCTAAAGACGACTGTAGCTGTGTTCGGATATTTACCCCGTTAGCATCATCAACGCAGCGCAGGGTCATCCATCCAAGGATGGCGTTGGCAACAGTTAGCCGTCGAGCTACCTGGGCGTATGTACAGCTAGGTTAGCAGTCAGGTTAGCAGTCTGGAGTTTAGCAACAAAGATAAATGAGGCGTGATGAGGTTTAAAGTCCAAATGTTGTCTTTGGCTTTGGCCCTCAACATGCTAAATGAATGCTAATAGCGCAGCGTCGAATGATGTTTTAGCATTTATTGTGATTACACAACTGCATTCCTCTGGGGGGAACATTCGTGTTAGCACAGAGGCGTTTTTTCTTGACAGACGCTAGTATATTTAGCGGCTACGTGCATGAAAATGCTGAGCTGTGAAATAATTAATGATGTTATGGGAGCGACGGATGTGGGAGGAGAAGAACATCGACTTCTTTGGGAAAGTGGAGACTTTTCTCACTATTTCACCGAAGATAAAGGTGTCAACTCCATCGACCGGTTACCTGTTAGCATCTCCAGTATCGACTGGCCCGACTTTTTATTCTTTGAGCCGCCTGTGCAGCGAGCACAAAGGCCGGGTCTCGTTATCTCCACCACTGGTCCTAGCGCTAACGCCGACCAGTTCACAGCCACTTTAGCCGCGACAGGAGCTCATTAATGTTCCGGTTTTCATAGCTTCTGAAGTTTAGAACGCTATAAACAGCACTCCGCTCAATACGCCGGCAAAAAGTTTGGATTAGAGGTGGAGGAGAAGGAGGAACAAGGGAGAAGACGAGATGGACAGATGAGCTGGGGATGAAACAGACCAATTAGCTTGCGCCATCATCTATCATTTATAGAAGTTAGCTTCTCATTACCAGCGCTTTAAACGGTCAGAATTGCCACATGCTAACGTCTTTTCTGTTTAAGCTCCCTTCAAATGTCCGTTTTTGTGATTAAAGTTCCTCAACTTCAAACTGAGGCTCGACGTCACAACGTCCCGATGCTAATCTTGGCTACGCTAGCTCACGCTCGCTGAAGCTAAAAGCAAAATTCTCTGCTCATAAATAAGTTGATGAGTGAAATTAGGCAGGAAAATGTTAGCGGGTTGTTTTTCCCTGCCGTCTTCTCTGAAACGTGTCCTCCTCCTCCTTCTCCTCCTCCTCCTCCTCCTCCTCCTGAGGGAACGGTGAGGGAACGGTGGCATCTCTGACATCTTTTCTTCATTAGCATCCAGCTTCTGCAGCCGTGCAGAAAGTTGCAAAACGAAAAAAATGTCAAAACCATAAAAAAAACTGTCAGTTTTGTCCAGATGCTACACGGAGTTTTTACATTTTGCTGATCGTTTCTCCCAGCACAGAGGATTATCGTGATAGCGCTAAAATGCCGCTTTTTGTCGCTTCAATGGCAGCAGCAGTTTTGGCTGTAAAAGCAGGTGCTGTTGATTAGCAGGCTAATTCCACTGGCAGACTAATGTTTAGAACACAATTTAGCTGAATCCATGCTAACAGGCTCCACCACAATACCAGAAATGATGAAAATAGCAAAACTAGTTAGCTAGTAATTACCTTCTTTTTTGCTAACTTTTTTTTTTTTGACTAATGAGACGATTGCAGGCTTATGAAGGGATGATGATGGAGCACACGCAAATATTCGGCTAATCTCATAAACCCGCTAATATTTGTTTGGTTATAAAAGCCAATAAAATCCAACACATCAGCAAGCTATCGCTAACGAAGTTTCCTCCGTTCCAGAAGATATTTCCAGCCCCGTTGGAACGCGAAAGGCCAACGACAAACTCGTTAAATGATCATTTGCGGGCTGTTTGACGAGGCTGAATAATTCATTTTTCCACCACGTGGAAGATTCACTGCGGCGGCGCATCAAAGGACGACTCGCTAATCTCAAAGGTGGCGTGGCGTTAGCATCGGAAAACTCCTCTGCTCATTATTTTTGATTATTTTAAGCATCAAACGTCTCCGGTGTGGTTGTCTTCATCAGATCCTCCGCCGGGCTGAAGTCAGCTCGTCACCGATGCCGCCTTCTGTCGTTGGACCGCGACTGGTGTCTCCTAGCAACCGTATTTGATAACCATTTCAATCGAATCCTTTCTTTAAATAAAAAAAAACACAACAAAAGGCAAATTAACTGTGAAAGACGTCTCCGGCTTGGAAGATTTAATTTATCTCTAAAGGGGAAAATCTTCCACAGAGACAGGAGATGTGCTAGCTGTCGCGATAGCCGCCACGCTAGCCCAGCTAGCGCCTGGTAGCAAGAAGAACGCGCCCTCTCGTCTGTGGGACTTTCCACGCTGCGTCAGGCCGTCCAAGAACCAGCAGAACGATCCGGGTTCAGCTCTGATGGAGGGGTCACATTCCTGCTAACGTTAGCGGCGCCGCGGCTCACGTCCATGCTAGCAAATGTACGTTTACAATTATTAAATGATTCTAAAATGGTCGCAAATGCTAAAGTACGGTGACGTGATGATGTCGGAGTACTCGAAAAGCGGAGAACATACCGTACCATGGTTACGGGCCGGTCATTCATTGCACAGGTGATCCGAGGTGTGTGTGTGTGTGTGTGTGTGTGTGTGTGTCAGGTCAGGCCCAGTGTTCCACCTGTAGCAGCGACAGCTAGCCAGCGCCTGCACAGGTGTTTTACGAGCGTCCCGCATTCCGAAGCGTCTCGTCTGACGTGTTGTCAGTGAACTCCGATGCGTTAGCATTAGCATTAGCATTCCTCTTGTTATGTGGACATGTATTTTAATTGTATGTGGTTTGCACCTTTTGTTAGCATTAGGCTCTTTACCTGTGTGACACCCCGTGTTTCACCTGTATCATTCCCCTTTTTTTTGTTTCTACCTGCGCGTTTAAACTCTTCACTGTTTAATGCAAATTAAACCACTGTCGCTAAAGCGTTTAGCATCAGCGCTACCCGTTCTTTTGGGTGGAACTAAAGTTTCTGGTCCGTCTGGAATCGGACTCTCGGCCAATCGGATCACGCTAACAAGTCCCGGCAGGACCGAAACGCGACGTTCCCGAGAACACAAACACATCTTGGTTCTAAAGGCTCATTAATTTTTGCCCTGTAACGCAGCAGATGACCGGCCGCCGCCGCCGCCGCGTCATTTGCAACAACCCTCTGTCAGCGGCGGCGGAACCGGGCGGCCCGCTGGGATCCATTAACAGCGACATTACAGCCGACGCTGCAGCTCTCAAACCTTCAGTCGGGGCTGTAAAGACGATATTTATGTGGCTCCACTCGAGTTTTATGTCAGAAAATGTAAATACCATGAAGTGGCTAGCTTATTAGCGTGCTGTGCTGGTGGGCCGGGAGACGTTAACGGATGGATGAAAAACCCATCTGACAGCTTCTTCCTGTCCAGTCGGCAGGTTTGAGGCGGCCGCTCTCTGGAAACGGGTTCTTTCTTCACACTTTTACGCGTTTGCGCGTTTTCTGTCACTTCAGGGGCTTTTCGGCTGGTTTTTGATAGCTGCTATGCTAACCTGACACGGCCACGGTCAATGTTGCCTTCAGGCGTCGCTGGTCTGAGAAATTCTGGCGTTTCCTTCCCAGGAGTTGATCGTCGGAGCAGCGGCGCCGCTAGTTTCTCCTCTTTTATGAGCATTAGCATTAGCATTTATTTGGTGGAGGACGTCTCGTCCTCCTCTCAAGGTTGTCGGGATCGGTCCCCGCGGGTCCAGAGACTCCCACGGTGGCGCAGAGAGAAGGTTGTGGGTTCAAGTCCCGCCAGAACTGTGCAGGAAAAGAATCTGTCACATGATCTTAAATCGTGATTCTCGTTGGACTTGATGAGTACTGGGAGATACTGGGAGACCTGGACCGGAATGGTGACCTCAAACATCACCGTTCCCAGACAGGAGACAGGTGGCGGTTGCTGGGGCGACAGCGGCCTGTTTGGCTGTGGACGGAGCGAAAGTTCTGGGAGTCCGGTTCCAGAAGCGGCAGCAGGTCCAGGTGTAGCTGGATTCCAGCCCACAGAGGACTGGAAAATCAAAGCGGAATTCCCAGTTTGTCCCCCTGTGAGGAGGAGCGGCGTGGACACAAGTGGACGGACGCCGTCCCGCCTGGGACAAACAGGAAACGGGCTTTGATGTCCCCATGACGGTGGAGACGACACGATCCGCTGATGGCGAGCGGAGTTCCATCCACATTCCGGGGGCGGAGCGTTTTGTGGAGCGCGTCCTCTCTAAAGCAGCGCTAATGTGGCGTGACGCAGGAGCGCTTTCATGTCGGAATTGCTTTTTCCCGAGGACTCGCTGTGATTCCCTCCTTTCCCCACCCGCCCGCCGTCCTTTTGTCTTCCAGGCGCGTTTGGCGTCGCCACCGTGGCGTCTGATCCCGCTCCCTCAGAGAGGGATCACTCGCACTCAAATCCGGGCTGCTTTTTTTTTTTTTTAGCGTTCACGCCAGTTCTGGCTGGCGTGAGACAGCAGCCTCGGCTCCAGATCTCCCATGAGCCTCTCTGGCAGGCGGCCACGTGCGCTATCATGTCTGTTGATCCGTCCTCGTCCTCGTCCTGCACCCGTCACACCTCCGTCCAGGTCCAACCCTCTTACTGCCCCCACGAGCCCCAACCCACCAATTAGAGCTTCATATCCGTAGTCCAGGTGGCGAGCGCTTCCTCGTTATTCCCGCCGTATCGACGCTCCCTCCAGTCGCCGAGCGAAGCAGGTGGAACCGAAGAGGAGGCCGAGGGGGGGGCGTGAGGAGGACGTTGTTGTCACGTGACCTCCTGTCCCTCGTGGTTGTGTCTGTCCATCCGGAGACATCAGGAACTCCTGCTGCTGAGCTGAAGAATTCCAAATCAACCATTCCGACCAGTGCACCCCCTGGTGGCCGGAAGGGGATAAAAACGTGGCTAATCCCGGTGAAGCGCGTTGCTAGCGTGGCCCCGCCCTTGTTAAGTCTTGATTCATGCCTGAATCCCCCGGTGGGGGTCAGGGAACAGACCTCGGACCGTCCACCACTCACGTCCCAGCCTTCCTCAGATTGCTCCATCACCTGCTCTTCCAAGTAAGAGAGGACATTTGTCCCTGCATCCTCCCCCCGTCTCCGTGGGCGACGGCAGACAGACGCCGGCCGCCCGAGTGCTTCAGATGGTTCCCTCAGCTTTCACAGCAGATTACAGACGCTCGCTCTTCAGTTCAGTGGCCACGGACGTCTCCGGAATACCGATGGAAGCCGCGGAGCTCCGGAAGACGTCGGACTAAAAGCAGCTGTTTTGATGAGAAGTAAAGCGTCCCTCTCCGTCCCCAGCAGGAATATCCACAGAACCTTTAACGTTTCTGACTGTTTGACTTCAAAATCAACCAGTGCGTCAAGGTGATCTTAACGTTCGAGCTTCTGCCGACTGTTTTGCGAGTAACATCCTGGCTCTGCGTCTCAAGATGGCATCGGCGTGCGCTGCTGAGCTAGCTGGAGGTGCGGAGCTGTTGGAGACGCGCTAATTACAACAAAATGGTGACAAACGGGAGGAATTAGCATCGGCGCTGCTGCGCTCAGCTGCCAAGTTCTTCATCCAACCACCCAAAAGAGCAAAACCCTTCCCTAGCACGTTTGTTAGCATGCCTGCGTTGTGTTTTTGTATCAAACGACACGTCGGGGGTCGCCTTGACACTATAAAACGCGGGTGTTGTAAATCTCGTGCCGTGTTGTGTTGTTGTTAACGCACAAAATGGATGCATGTTTGCAGCGCCGGGCTCTCTGGGGAGGGACGTATAGGAGTACAGAAGAGATACAGCAGCCTCCATTTATGTCGCAGGCTGTGTGTGTGTGTGTGTGTGTGTGTGTGTGTGTGTGTGTACAAATCCGGTGTAAATCCACACTGTTGAGCCCTGGCGGAGGCTTTAGTGGATTTCCTCTCCTGGAAAACCAACTCTTTTGAGCCGAGATGGCGCCCCGTCACCGCCGGCGCCGACCCGTTGATAAGGGCTTCCGTCCTTGTCACCGAGGACTGATGTCTCTCTGTCAGCCGGCAGGCAGCCCTCTTCCTCATCCCTGGCCGTTGTTTTTCTTGCCCCCCCTCCCTGTACCTGACGGATCCTTATCTCCCTCCTGCCCCCGGTAACGTCCTCCGCCTCTTCCCGCCGAGAGACGTTCGGACCAAGTTAGTGTCCGTTGTTGCGGATCAGTGACGCAGAAACAACAGGAGCGGCCTGGTCCCCCCCCCCCCCCGCTCCCAGCCTGGTCCCCCCCCAGCCTGGTCCCCCCCCCCCCCCCCCCGTCTCCTGTGGCTTCACACCTCTTATGTTCATTAACACTGTGCAGCCGAGTGTCAACAGCTCTTATTTACTAATTACGGCCTGATGACAACAGCACAGAAGCGCTGCGGCGAGGACGACGGCGGCCCTCGTCTCTCTCCGCCCTCTGACAGCATCAGTCATCCAGCTGTGTAACGAGCACTTCAGATGGGGGGGGGGGGGGCTGAGCGAAGGACTCAGGAGCCCCCAGTCAGAGCATAAATAGTTTAGCCTCCCGCCAGGTTTGGGGACATTGGACAGGAAACTGCTGGGACGCGACTGTCTCCTGTTGAACCCTCCCAGCCGTCTCTGTCTTTGTCTCCGGGGTTCCTAACCCTAAACCCCCCGAACCCCTCTAACCCCCCCCTCTAACCCCCTCGAACCCCCTCGAACCCCGCGAACCCCCGCGAACCCCCGCGAACCCCTCTAACCCCGCGAACCCCCGCGAACCCCCGCGAACCCCCGCGAACCCGCGCGAACCCCCGCGAACCCCCGCGAACCCCCGCGAACCCCCGCGAACCCCCGCGAACCCCCGCGAACCCCTCTAACCCTCTCTAACCCCCTCGAACCCCCTCGAACCCCCTCGAACCCCCTCGAACCCCCTCTAACCCCCTCTAACCCCCTCGAACCCCGCGAACCCCGCTAACCCCGCGAACCCCTCGAACCCCCTCTAACCCCTTTAACCCCCTCTAACCCCTCTAACCCCCCTAACCCCTCTAACCCCCTCTAACCCCTCTACCCCCTCTAACCCCCTCTAACCCCCTCTAACCCCTCTAACCCCCCTAACCCCCTCTAACCCCCCTCTAACCCTCTCTAACCCCCTCTAACCCCCCCAACCCCTCTAACCCCCTCTAACCCTCTCTAACCCCTCTAACCCCCTCTAACCCCTCTACCCCCTCTAACCCCCTCTAACCCCTCTAACCCCTCTAACCCTCTCTAACCCCCCCCTCTAACCCCTCTAACCCCCTCTAACCCCTCTAACCCTCTCTAACCCCTCTAACCCCTCTAACCCCTCTAACCCTCTCTAACCCCTCTACCCCCTCTAACCCCCTCTAACCCCTCTAACCCTCTCTAACCCTCTCTAACCCCCTCTAACCCTCTCTAACCCCCTCTAACCCCTCTAACCCTCTCTAACCCCCTCTAACCCTCTCTACCCCCTCTAACCCCTCTAACCCCTCTAACCCCCTCTAACCCCCTCTAACCCTCTCTAACCCCCTCTAACCCCTCTAACCCCTTTAACCCCCTCTAACCCCTCTAACCCTCTCTAACCCCCTCTAACCTCGCTAACCCCCCTCTAACCCCTCTAACAACCCCTCTAACCCCCTCGAACCCCCTCTAACCCCTCTAACCCTCTCTAACCCCTCTAACCCCTCTAACCCTCTCTACCCCCTCTAACCCTCTCTAACCCCTCTAACCCCTCTAACCTCGCTAACCCCCCTCTAACCCTCTCTAACCCCTCTAACCCCTCTAACCCCTCTAACCCTCTCTAACCTCTCTAACCCCTCTAACCCCCTCTAACCTCTCTAACCCCCTCTAACCCCTCTAACCCCTCTAACCCCTCTAACCTCTCTAACCCTCTCTAACCCCCTCTAACCCCCCCCTGCTGCCCTGAACCCCACCTGTCCCCTGTCCCTCGCTCATGGACGTGGCCTCATCAGCGAACCTCTTGGAGTCCTCCTCCAGCCGTCCATGTCCTGTTGGGATCTCAGGTGGGGGCCCCAGCTGGGAAAGGATGGCCGCCCTGGGAGGAATTTGCTTGTTCAGAGCTTCTTGCTCGTTGATCACAGTTTTTATGAGCGGCGATATTTTCGTTGAGGGACCTCAGGACCTGTCGAGCAGCTGGGATGTCCATCCTGTCCTTGTCACCAGGGACCCATCAACCATTTGGCTCAGATGTCGTCAGCATCAGGATGAATCTGCAGGACGTAATCCCTCTAATCCAGCCACCCACAGGGGCGCAGATCTCCCATCATCCCTAGAAGGTTTTTACTTCTGCCCCATTAGTGCTTATGGACACAAACCATCAGGTTTATGGTGTCCTCTGGTAGGATCACCTGAGGCCCCAGAGGAAGGGCCCGACAGACCCAGTGAAGACCAGTATCAGGACCAGAAGGGTGGTGGCGTCTAGAACAGGGAGTGTGATGCAGGGCACTCTGGGTGATGTGGTTTACATACATTTTTTAGGAGACAGATGTTTAATGAATTTTTAAGGACTTTAGCCTCGCTGTAAGCATCCACCTCATCGTAGCATAAATATAGCCTAGCCTCTCTATGCACATGCGCGTTGGGCACCAGAGGACAGCTCCAGTGTGCAGCAGGTAGCTGCGCTACTGGGGCGTCAGTGAGGTGCCTCATTATTTGAGGAGGTGGGGATGAGCACCGACAACCTTTGAGACTCCCAGAACATCCCAGAAACCCCCAGGAGTTGGACTCAGAGGCCGCGCTGCTGCCTGCCGGACTAGCCCGTCCAGTTTAAAGCAGCGACTGGAGGTTAAACACTTTGGAATTTTGCACATGATTACAGCCTTAAGGAGGTTAGCGTCTCTCAGCGAGGAGAGAAAATGAGGTCGGATGGGAAGTATTCATCATTAAATCTGATTTAATGTCTCCAGAGGATTGGTGGAGAACGGCCGCGCTGGCTAGACTGTGATTTCGCGATCTGAAAGTTCTATCTACCTGACAGAGGCGAGTTTGTACTTGGGAATTTGTCGCGTTGCTCAAAACAGGCAGTTTGTCCCCTTCTTAAAGCAGCTGGAAGTGAAACGGGCAGGAGGAGGAGGTCGGGCTCCTTGCGTCTCTCTTTGGATTCAGTTTTTTGGGGGGTTCTAAGTGGCTAGCCAATCAGGCTGAAGCATCACTACTGTATTTGACGCCACCTTTTCCCAAACGTGGTTCGTAGCGGCAGCGTCTGCAGCGGGTTTCTCATGGTATTCCGGTTTCCTCCCAGTTCAAAGGCACGCTGGGGTCGATTGGACTCTGAATGGCCCCTCAGTGTGTGAACGTTGTGTTCTTCTGTGTGATCTTATTAGCATTCCTCCATTTGCAGCTGCCTTGTCATCTTGGCTTCTCAGCACTAATCATCTTCCTTCCTTCCTGGGCTCCTGTTGTACCAAAGCTACCATCCGCTCCCTCGCCCCCTTCACCTCCCGTCTTCATCAGAAGCAGCTCTTCCAGTGAGCACATTACAAATCTGGCCACAGATCTTAAGCCTCCTTCGCTCTTTCACCAACGCAACATCGCCCGGCTCCCTCGCGGCGCAAAATGGAGTTTAATATTTAGAACACAATCCCGAGCAGATGCTCTTTTGGACCCTGTTGACTTCAGCACATCACAAAAATGCACACTTACACTCAAAAAAAACAAAAAAACAACATAGCCGGAAGCAGTTGTGAGTGAAGCAGGTTCTTCCTTTACTTGGGGTTTTCCTGACTTTGGGCGGTTGTTTCGACTTCCTCTGCAGAGAGGCTGAGGTGGCTCCGTCAGGACGGAGCTGTGCTGGCGGAGCAGATGGTGGGAGGAAGCCGCCTTTGGGACGCCCTTGTCTTCAAACAGAGGAGAAGAGAACAGTCATCACGCTGAGGAGCCAGCATAGCATGATATTAGCATTTTTGCCATTTAACATGTGACCACGGAGCTGTAGGGGTGAGAACTCCAAGGGGACCTTGGACCCCCCCGGTGTCTAAAAACCCTCGACACTTGGGTCCGTCCGGGGCTGTTTTGTGGGAAAATGTCGGTAGACTCGGTACAAATCGGCTCTTATTTGTCCCGATCAGAAAATAAATAACACCGGTAAAGTTTCCCAACCACAAGCGGCGTCCCCACGTTCAGTTTGACTCCCTCCGATCCCGGGAATTCCACGTTGTGAGGACAGCTGTTAAGGCTTCAGCGCACGATCCGTCACAGCAGGAGGACCGAGGAGACAGAGCCGGGGACGAGGCGGCGTTTGAAACGTCCGCGGACGCCATTATGGGAATTGTTAGGACGTGTTGAGAGGCTCCCTGCGGTGATCCCTGCGGGAGAGTCGGAACGCCGGTGAGCCCGAGTCCTACCCCTCATTAGTCGGTCTCCCTCAGTCGACCGTGTGAGCTATTAAAAGTGGAACCAGCCGAGCGAAAACAGATACGAGGGGTGGGAAGTCTGTGGAACAGGAAAATCACTTCTGACTCTGGCAGAAAGCCCGGATGGAGATCCTGCCAAGTACCTGACATCTGTCCGGTCAGGGGGGGCAGAGATCCTCCACTATGTGCACAGTAACGGGGCAGTGGACCAGCCACCTGTCTCCCTCAGTGAGTGGCACTAATAAACGGGCAGCGCCAGGCCGTTGTCTGACCTGGCAAACACATGGAAGCAGGTCTGGGTGGGGGGACCTTCCCTGGAACTGGGATCTGGGTCCCTGAGTGAAACATGAAACGGGCCTCGCAGCAGGTCCATCTGGTTACCACGGCGATGGCTACAGCTTCAACTGGAGACGCGCGCTTTCACTGAGGATCCGCCACCAGACAAATCTAAAAACTCCTGAGGTGAAGGTAAAGTTTGTGTCACCGCCACCAAAACGCCCCGTTAGGAGCTCGTTAGCTCAAGTTGATTGAAGTTTCGCCTCAAAATGGATGCTGGGGTTTCACAAATTTCACTACTTCCGCTTGATTAAATTGCGACAAATCCAAATCTTGTCTCGCTACGGCTGAAAAAGCTGGGAGAGGAAAAAAGAGAGAGAGAATTAATCGAGTTGCTGTTTGAAAACGTGCACGTCTGGTATTTGGACACCTGCGGAGTTTAATAAAACATCCGTAATGGATCCAGATTCGCATGGTGGCGAAAAGTTTGTTTACCTTGTGTATTAGCCAAAGGATTAATCCAAATCTGTGCACGCTTCTGCGCACGTGCGTTGGCAACAAACATGTAGCTGAAAGCAAAACTTGGTCCAGTTTTCCTGGCAGAACCACTGAAATGTGCTTTATGACTAAAAGTAAGAGCTTTGATATATTAGCAGCTAATGAGGACCTACACAAATAAAGAGGACGCTAATCCTGCCGGAACCGGCCGGCAGGCCGCCACCGTTTGTGATTCCAGCCTCGGTCTGGTCCAACAGCCTCTCGGATGGACGTGCGAGGCTCGCTCACTCTGCGCTCGCTCACTTTGTGCCAGTTCTTGTTGGGGCGGCCAACGAACGCCAGCTTGTTTCTGTCAGCGTAGCAGCAGATTAGCAACCCTCTTCCCGCGGCTGCAATAAGACGGGAAAAAGGGATTTTTCTCCCGCTGTCATCAAACCTCCTCCCAAAGAATTCTTTTGGCAAACCAAACAATTTGGATACGACTCTGTTGAAGTTAACGTGACGTAAACGCGGATCGGAGAAGCTCACAAAGTCCTGTGAGTTTTCCGCGCCGGCGTAGCCGCCTCTGCTACACGTTCCCGTGCCCTCGTCTGTGTCCTCCCGAAACACCTGCTGAAGCGTCTGCCTGCCTGTGAGGATCAAACGCTCGCCAGCCCGTCGCCTTGTTTACGTTGCTGGATCCTTCCCGCCGCTCTTTGATGCGCCCCCGCCGCGCGGTACTGTAGGTACTTCCTGTAACTCGCCGCTGATTGGAACGGGGTCGTCTTCACACTCCGACTCTGTCGCCCACACGTGCTCGCAGCTCCGCGAGGCTGCCAGTCTTCCCTGATCAATAGCGGCACTCTCAGAGGAGGAGGGACAGGGAGAGACATCAGGAGGTAACGGCGAGGGTTTGACTCCCCGCCACGCCCGTCTCAATGGCGCCGCTGATAAAGCAGAACCTCTCCGGCTTCCTTTTAGTCATCGCTCCGGCTCTGTTCTCTGGGCGCGAGTCAGCCGGGGACAAGGGCCACTTGAGAGTGGAGTGTCTTCAGCGTGGCCGTGATAAATCCACAGCAGAGCGGCGAGTCGGGAGCGGAGGGAAATGGAAATCACACCTCCAGAGCTGCATTTCAACCTCTGGATCCACGTTGGTTAAAGGCTGATTTAGGGTTTTAGGCAGGCGGAGGTCCTGGAGGAGAACCTGGGACCCCCCCGACATCATACAGTGGCAACTGTTAGCCCCCCCCCCCCCCCCCCCCCCCCCGCCACCGGAGGCTCAAGAGAGCGTCTGTTCTCGTAATTTTTAATTTACCCCCGGCCGCCTCCCGTTTCTCTGTCTTGGCCGACCTTGAGTCGAGGTGAGCTCTGGAATATGGCGGCTCGCGCCTCCTAATGCGGCGCCGCTCAACCTTGCGCCGTGGGTCTCCGCGGGTTCTGACTGTTAATGGTTATTGTTGGGGGGTCGCGACCCTCGATTTAGCTCAGCCGCTTTCAGTCGAGCGCATTTACGAAGTTGACAAACAGCCACGTCGTCAGGCGGTTTTCTGTGCCCACCTTTGACCTTATGGTATAGAGAGACTTAATGTATAGTTCTGGATCAGAGTTTCTCCATTTCTGCCCCATTCTTGGAGGAATAACCTTCAACGTAACGCGGTTTTCCTCATATCTGCACTTTTCTTTTGTTTTTTCCGCTAAATAATGAATCCTGCCTCTAACTGAAATTATGTAAATTCATTGAAACCTTGTTATTTTATTAATGTTGCTGATATTTAAGAGGTAAAGTTGGTAAAGCTGAAATTGGAAAGTAAATTGCGAATCAGGCACAAACAGAAGAGCCAGATTAACCAGGAAGTTGCATTTAAATTAAAGGGATAGCTGGTGAATTTCTGCTTCTCCAGGCTGGTCCCAGGTCAGGTGGGACCTCCAGTGACTCTGCACATTATTAGCTGAACTCGAACACTTTGAAGCAGCAGCAGCTCTGCTAGCGTAGCATCGGAGGACGACGAGCTTCGCTTTAGCCGTCGCAACAACGTCGCGGCTCAGAGACCTCGTGAGAGAATGAATATTCTGTCATATTCATAATGGTCTTCAGGACTCCATTTTAGCCTTTATTCCTGGATTATTGCAGGCGGCAGCCTGACCCACTATAGGCCCAGCTATTTTTAACACCAATTACCCCCCCCCCCCCATTCCCCTGGAGAGAAGGGAGCGTGAGAGAGATAAAGAGATACAGCATTTCTTTTCAAACACAAAGGAGCTTTTCACTGCGCCGACAAACCTGCCACAACCCCCCCGACACCTCGGCCAGCCCACCGCTATCTGCCCATCAGGAGAGAAGGTGGGAGGTGGCGTCTCCCTCCGTCCCCGTCTCCGCACTTCAATTAGGAAAGTGTGTCGCTCTCCCAACCGATAACGCGGCTATTTGTTTCCCGATATAGCCGCTCGGCTCGGTTTGAGCTGGTTAAAGGCATTAAGAGCGCCGCACACTTCAGATCTCCGACAGGTGCCCCCACCGACCACGCGGAGGAAGTCGCCCCCACTTCTATCGAGAATCTTCAGATGCGACGTCGCCCCATCGAATGCAAGACGCGACCATCCGGCAGAACAATGAGCCGTGTGGGGAATGATAAGGACGAGGAGACAATAACAACCCCGGGGGGGCTCTTATCAGTCAAATTAGTGCATTAATGGCTTCAAGGTCGGGTCCCAACGCTTTTAGAAGACGACTCACGCTTTTAACGCCCCCCCACCCACGTCAGAGGAGCTTGAGGTGTCATCGCATCTGCAGCAAAGATGGACGCGTGCAGGGAGGAATGTGAATCAGGAGGCGGGGGTGGGGGGGCACAGGCCACGGCGTCTTATTGGCATGATTCATTCATGCTATTCTCACACACTCGCTCCAATATTGCCTTCATCGGTGGCCAGTTTCGCCAGGAGGATTCACACTCCAGCGGTCAGCCTGGATCAAAGTGTAACATCGGAGTCACGGTACCTTCATCTGGGCCTTCTAGGGGCTCGGAGAAGATTCTATACATTTTGTGCCACAGCATCTGGCTAAAGCCTCACGCCAGCTAGCTGTGCTAACTACAGGAGAACATGGGAATCCTTGTTTCCAGCGACCGTGCTACTAGTAAGGGATGTTTGGGTTTGGGTTCGGTTCTAAAGTCACTCTGTCACACAAACCCGTCATGGCTGTGGGTATTAGCATGCTAATCACAGTAACACAAAATATGAAGAGATGTCATTGAAATTTGAGCAGAAAGTGAAAATAAAAACGGGACTGGAGCAAAACAAAGAGGTTATCAGGGTTTTTTCCCACCCCCACAGTCAACTTGATCCTCATGAACCTGGAGGTGCAGTAAATGAGCCTCTTCCACCTTTCCTCTGATCTTCCGGCCTTTTCCGGCTCCAGATGGTTTCCGTGCACGTCAGAGTCGCGTCTCCGGCGTGAGTCACCCTTCAGTCTCCTGCCAGCTCATTACCGAGCGGGTCACCGGCGCCACTCTCACACGCGTCATCCACGGGCCTCGCGCCCGGGCAGGTCGTCACGGGAACGCCGGGTTAGTGCAGGAGCCCGGCGCTACCTGTGATCGGAGTGGGATGGGCGGCGCTCCCTGTTCCCACATTTTCTGTGCAGGAGAATAAATGTCGACACTGTGACTGCGAATGCCGGAGGATGAAGAGGAGGCAACAAAGGCCCGCAGCAGAGAGGAAGAGGAGTGAACAAACCCAGGGTGACAGCAGGAAATGGCAACGCGTTCCGACATGGTATTTATGAAGGTGGCATGTTACTCTGAGTAGCATGTAGCGGTTAGCCAAAAGCTCCTTCGTGCGGGATAATACTCAGACATTTCTGCCAAAGTCGTTTCTTCCATTATTATTATTATAATCCACAACTTAAAACGGACCATGGAAGAAATGTTACCGGGCTCTGAAGTCCTGGACTTTGACTACTTTGGCATTTTCCAAAATGTAAAACAGAAAAGTACCGGTAGACAGATTAACACCATCACAAATGTTCAAGCAGTGAACCACCGAAGCCATTTATGGACCCGTCAATCATCCCTTGGGGGGTGGTGCCGTAAGGTGAGTGGGCGTGGCTACCCAGAGGTTGGAGTTTAATCATCGTTATTGGTCATTTATTCATGCATTTTGGGGGGTGTGGCTTGGGAAATTGTAGGATGGGCTTTAAGTAAAAGTGGGTGTGGCCAATTGTGAGATTGTAAGCATTGCCCAATTTATAAACTTAATGAAAAATAAATGAAAGAAATCTTGAGCAGCCATGCGGTGATAATTACACGTTATAGCTTATTGAATAGGTTATTTATATATTCTTAGTTGGGATGAGCTGGAGCAGAAAGAACGCTCCTTGCTAATCCTGCAGCGCTGCATCCTGCGTGGCCATGTAATCTGGAGACGCAGGCGTGTTTGTGTCACCTCCAGCTCTCCTTGATGCCGCCTGCTTCACAATGCGGCGACCATCTGATAATAGAATAAGACGCTGAGCTCTTCTCCCTTCAATTATCTGCCTGCTCTTCCGTGTTAAGATTCCTGCTGCTCCCCCGTCCTCCTTTCTTCCCTCCGTAGTGGAGGGGAGGATAAGTTGAGATGCCGTATCGATTTCTGCCATTTCTCATATTGTTGCCTTTAGAGCTCGGCTGCTTTCGCTTGTGTTATTTATTTATTTATTTTTCGCTGCTAGGTGAAGCTTCAGGATGTCAGATAAAACCAGCAGAAGCTCCCTCCCCCCTTTGTTTTATGTAGGAATACAAAGCTGCTGTACTCACAGATAAAAATCTAACCTGGCCGGTGTAAAAATAGTTACCCGAGAGCACGAAGGGGCTTCAGGCGCCCCCTGGTGGTCGGCTGCATTAAAAAAGTAGAAGCTCCACCTCCTGGAGAGCCTGGAGCAAACATTTTTATTGACCAATATCATCCTGCTGATTATCCTAAACATGCTGGACATTAAAAAGTAGTTTGAGGAGCACCTTTATGCTGATGTAATAGAGGGGGAGGGGCTTATTATAGCAATGACATCATTTTGGCTTCCGTCTGGTTACAGCTAATACTACTAGCATTTAAACAGCCCCATTAATACAGTAACTGGCTGGATCTGAGGGGGGGCTGAGCTGAGGGAGGGAGGGTTTCTGCATGTTTCCTCCGCCGTCGAGGCTCCTCCTCTCCTGACGTCAGAGCTGATGGTTCCCTCCAGGTGCACAAACCAAGGACAGAACCACACCGTCGCCCACCAGCTTTTGTTTTAAGCGCACAGCTTGAAAGGCTCTAGCTTCTCCCCCCACTAATTAAGCGATGGGGAGATCTAAAGGGGGGGTAATTTGGGTTAAAACAGCAACACGTGTCAAGCGTTTCCCCGGCTGGCATTTGCCATCCACAACAAAGGTGGGAGGCACCTGTGATCTGAATGCGGCCCTTTCAGGCAGCGCTCCGCTCACGCATGTTTATGGGTTCGGCTGACTTGCATCTGCCTTCTGTTGTGACCCAACCTGAATCTCAACGGTTTTCGGAGCCGTGAAGAGCTGGACGCGCCTCCAGAGTCTCTACTTCCAACGATTCTTGTAGATTTCACATTTCCTGTGAACTCTGCTGGATAAAGGAAGCTCTCCCAGCAGTGGAGGCTGTGAAATATTCTGCCCTGTGGATAAATTGAATACATGACCCGTGTTCCAGGGCGGTGGAGAGCGTTTGCCGCCTGAAGCAGAAACCCAGCTGAGCCTGGCTTCTCCGGCGCCTCGGCCTCTCGCTCCCCGACTCAACGTGACAGTTGCCCTCTTCCTGTGGTCAGTGGAGCAACGGCGAAGACAAAGCTGCTGCGTGTTTGCTTCTCCGTGTATAAATACGGCCTCAAACATCTCCAGGGTCTCACACGGCCTCCGAACGCAGGAGGAGACCTTAGCTGAGGTGGAAATGTTAAACCATTAGGTGGGAGTGGACACCCTTGACTGGGACCCAAGTCCCTGACCTTTGACCCGGACACTGGACACTAGATTCAGACCCTAACCCAGGTAGGGGAGAATCACACAGAATGTCATCAATGCCTGGGTGTGATTTATTACCCTGGAAAGGCACCCATGGGGCAGTTAACTGCCTTGTATACCCCAGAGCCGCTTCTCGTCTTTCCTCTCCAACAGAGAGCCTCTGAGAGCATCACTGCTGTATTAGAATAACTTGTAGAGCCTGTAGAGCCTGTAGAGCCTGTAGAGCCTGTAGAACCTGTAGAGCCTGTAGAACCTGTAGAGCCTGTAGAACCTGTAGAGCCTGTAGAGCCTGTAGAGCCTGCAGAGACATGGTGACCCTGCGGTTCTTCAGTAGGTCGCCCAGCCTGGTGAGCAGCGTCCCTCCCTGTGAAGGCTCAAGTCCGACGCTCTGGCCTGCGTCTAATTAGACCCAACTGTCTCCTGGACCCACCGTTAATGCCCTCGGTGCCGACATGATTCTAAAAACAACGGCCATTGAAGCCCTCCATTAGCGTTGGGCGTTAATGACTGGACTCCAGGCCTGTGGAGGACCGCAGCGCTCAGGGCCGGTGGGTCAGAACCGCCGTCCATCAGCCACTGTCGCGCTCGCGGCCTGTGATAACAGGCAGAAGCCCTGGAAGTACGACGGGGATTTGTCATCTCTGAAATTGCGATTAGATGGGAGCGGAGGCCTGTTAGTCATCATTACAGCGGAGAGGAAGAAGGCGGACGAGGAAGGAAATGAGGACTCCCGTCTCGCAGCGCAGTCGGAGGGTTCCACCGGAGAGGCATTTTTCTCCTCTTGACAGCTACGAAAGTGTTCGGGAAATAAAGAACTTGGCGTGGGAATTCTCTCCGTCAAATCTGATAGAGGTGAGAGAAAAGCTCACAAGTGTGCCAGTGTTTCATTTATTCCTCTTTCATGTTGTACGGGGGGGTCGCCCTCAAATTGGAAATCCACACAGCATTTCCAACTGCTCTTTTCACCCTTTGAACTCTTTTTGTTTGACGTGTCTTTGATCCTTTGTGATCAGCCTCGCCTGTGTGATTGGCTCCGCCTCCACCACGGTTGCGTAATTCCTCTTTTCATCTGTTGGTATTCCTGTTCGTCCGTGCTTCACTCTACTCCTGTGCGCTATGCTAGGAAGACGTTGGTCTGGAATTGAACGTAGGTGTGCAGCGGAGGTGAGATTACATCCGGAAAAATCCGGAGGATCGGAGGAAAAAGGCGGCCTGTGTGAACCGTCCGGCGCCCACTTCCCTTCCATCACAGCTGTCGGGATTATTGATCCACAGAAGCCAATTTAAAGACGTCACCTCGGGCTCTGGAAGGCGGCTTTTTTGCTTCACCAGACACCTTTACACTTAATAATTCATCTCTCTTTTCAAGAAAATATCAAGATTTTCGTTTGCTCCGGTGCTCCAGGCGGCCGCTTCAGATCCGACATCCTGCTTTCTTGATCCACTTTCGATGGGACCCGGGTCTTCTCGCGACCCAGCGTCCCCTTTTTAGCACCCAACATCAATCCGTCACATCTGTCTGAGCCTCCATTACGATGACAAACGCCGGGCGGACGGGGTCGGCATTCCTACCAATAATCCGCTTCCTTTCTCACGTCCTGCCCAGTGACCCGTCCCTCACCCTGCACCTGAATGCATCATCATAATCAGGGGGTGTGATGTAGATGTCCCCTGGAGGCTCCAGAGATCAAGCAATCCAATTCTCTCCAGAGGGACCCGCTCGTGTTAACAGCCGAGCGTAAACGGAGTCCATCAGGGCCGGCCGGAGTCAAAGAGGAGACGCTAACGCTCATTTAAAATGTTTGTTCAACCTCGATCCTGCCGCAGGAATAATTTATAAGGGCTAAATGTGGGGAGTAGAGGTGGAGGGGTTGGAGAAAGAGGCAGTAATACAAGCAGAAACTGCAGGAGACGAGCGAATTAAAGCCATTTTTCTTTTATTTTGGGCTCCGATCTCATCGGTGAGGAGATCAAACCAGCCGCTCTGTAACAGGCTGTCAGCAGTAATTGTCAGCGAGACGAGACGGTTCGGCATTTCAGGTGCGATTAGACAAGGTGGGAAACTACCGGAGAGGAAACGGAACGTGCTGGGAAACTGGGATGAACTGGCAGCCGCAGGAACCCAGAAGGGTGTTCCTGCGAATCCCCCGCTCTGCCACAGACCCGGGTTCAAACCCCACTGGGGCCGCGGCGTCCTCCCTGTTCGGAGCGCGTCTCCTCCGGGTGCTCCAGTTTCCCCACATCAAACGAGACGCGCGTTGAAGCTACGCTTCAGCGAGGGGCCGCGCTCGCGTCTGAGGAGAACTCTTCATTTCATTAAAGTATAGATCAGTTTGGAATTCCAGACGAGGAGGAAACAATTGGACCGATGAGGCGACACGAACGCGTCGCGTGTAGCCAATTAAAAACATGCATAGAACAGTGCGCCAGCCGAGGTCGGTGTCGCCGCAGCCTGGAAATAAGATACAAGTTAATTGCGTCTTTAGGCATCGGGCGTCTCCACGAGCGAAAGCAATTAATTTCAAAGGGATCCGAGACAGAATGTGAGTTTCCCCTTATGGACCTGACACAAAATCACGGCGGGAACGTCGCCCCCTGGTGGCGGGTTGCCGTGATTCAGGAGCGACGCTTTTCTGATTCTGACAAGCAAACATCCGCCGAGGGTCGGTGGCAGCTCAGTCTGTAAAGAACACCCCCGAAGTACTCTTGAGCAAGGCAGCGGCCCCGCCCCCGCCCATATGCAGCTGGGGTGGGCTCCAGCACCCTCCCCATGACCCCAGCAGAGACGCAGCGGTGGAGAAAGAGGCGTTCAGGAGTTACTTCCCTGTTTACTCTCACTGTGAGTGGCGGAGCTGGGGGCTGACCTCTCCAAGGGGGCGTTTTCACCTGCAGAAGCGCTGCTCGCTCCGATTTCTCTGCTTTGAACTCTCCTCTGCAGCCCCCCGGAGGCGGTTCGCTCGTTAATCCCAGCAGATCTTCATCCGCACTTGCAGATTTCTCCACTCAGGCCAGACCGTCTGGCTCAGACCACCTCGGGCTCCTCGGTCATGTGACCAGGCGGCGCCACGAGGAGGTCAGCGGCCGCGGTGTCCGACACCAGGCGCTCTTTTTGTTCCCGATAACGCCCGTGTTCCCGGTGCTAATCGCTTAATTAACTGCACTTTCTGCAATTTAATTAGAGGAGCGCGACGGTGTGAAGGCGCGGAGCGGCGCTGACCCCAGAGGCGATCGGCGGTCCCGAGACAATTATGCAGCCTTCTACTGGAACCGTGAGGGGGCAGATGGTTATTATGTGAGCTCTTTTTGGAGAAGAATCACACAGAATCGATGCAGCTTGATGGCGGCGATGGAATTTTCATTGTTTCATGAGTAGCTCTTTTTTTAGCGTCCGCACATCGGAAATCGTTAATGCAACATTATTTCGTATTTGGCTACAAACTGACACTTAATCCATCATATTGACTGATTATGAATAGATTAGCATTTCATTCTAAATGGATGCTGACAAATCTGTCCTCCGCATTTGAGTGTTTTTATGCGTCGTGCGTCACTCGGTTGTCCCTCCGTTAGCCTCAACAATGCTATCGTGTGTGTTTGGTCAGAGAAGTTTGACTTCTGCTCTTTTTTCCTGTCATTCAGTACCATCGTTTCAGGGAGATGTGAGCGTCTGGGGGGAATATCTTGCCTTTGTTTTGATGATTTTCTCTCTCCGTTATCAATTATTTTTCAGAAAATTAATCAGCCCTTTGAAAAGTGACTGAAAGGAGTCTAATTTTATCAACATATTGTTCACGCGAAAGCCTCATTTCTGAGTGAAATTGCTGTTTAAGTGGCTTCCCGGGCTGAAAGGATGCGAGGAACAGACGCTGGTTGGGCTGTCTGATGCTAACGGGGTAAAGACGGGCACATATATTTTTGGACTCTTCACATCTGTCCAGCCCGTTTGCGGCTCTCATTACCAAACTGCAGATACAGCAAAGTTCCTCACCCTTAATGTCCCTCTTCTGGAGTTAATTAATGGCCTAATTAGCAGAAATCATTATCTGCAAACTATAATTCTCTTATTCCATCCCCTCGTTAGCCAGCAGTCTTCATAATTAGCGACATTAGGACCATTACAGGGAAGCCGACCGGTAACTGGGCTCGCTGGGCGCAGGTGGAGCGAGGAGCCCGAGCGCTGTAAAAAACAGGCACAAAGGGAAGAAAAGGTGTGTCTGAGGTTACGGTCGGTCGGATCACTCTGTGAAAAGGATCGCATCATCAATAGTTAGCATACGCTGGACAACAGACCGCCCCCCACCCCCCGTCCCCCCCGGAGGGCTGGATCGGCATTAACAAGCAGGTAATTTGTGAGAGTCACCTGTGCTCACCTCCGCTCTGCTGCTTCGCTCTTTTCTGAAAAGGATTTCAGTTCTTCACAAAAGCTCCACGTCTGCATTCACGTGTTTTCCTGGAGAATTAAAAAAAAGACGAACGGCGGCCGGGTTGAGTTTATTCAAGTCGACCATTAATCACGGCGAGGGAAAGAATACGACCGCCCGGTAATTCATCACGCCGCACAGACGCCTTTTCAGATGGTAATTGGGCTGAGCGTTTCGCCGATTGTTACAGCCGTCAGTCGGCAACGAGGCGCAGCAACGCCACGACGTGGGGAACGGCTAGCTTTAGCGGCGACGCACGTCCTGATTTATGGCGACAGCGAGGAGCTGGTCTGCTGCACCTTTTCGCCAAAACAGCTGTTCAAATGAAGAGGAAAAGTGTGATTTATGATGGCGGGTAAGAAGAAATGCTATGCTAACCGTTTGATCGGGAAACGACGTTGAACGGTCGACAGAAACGGAAGCAACTGCGACCCGGAGCGTTTAAATTATGTTACTTGTATTCATGCGGCGCGTCACCGAGGAGTAAAAACAACAAGCGACGCTTTTTCCCTCCGTCTCGGTGTAATTTAGCGCGGCAGAGCTGCAGCCGCTGTCCTGCGGTCCAGATCACCTCGCTCCATGAGAAATGGACCGCCGGGCCCGGCCCTGATTGGATTGCGAGTTTTTTTCCTCCCAGGATTCTCGGAGACACCTCAGAAGTGGAAACGTCCTCCACACGTCGTTAAGGCGTCGTTAAGGCAGCAGTTAGCCTTCCCGCTCATAAACGGTTCAGACCGGAAGCACAAGCGTTCCGGTAGAGTCCCAGGAAAAGTGTGTGGCTGGCCCCCACAGGCCCTGAAATCCAAATGTGGACTTGACTAATCAAAACTTCTCCCTTTCTTCCTGCTTATTTTTCCCTCCGCTGACTCGCTTTCATACCCAGAAGTGCTGCTTTTTACATTTTTTCAAAATTAGACTCGGGCCACTTCCAGTATTCGCTGAGACAGGCAGAGGCAGTTAATCCAGCCCCGGACCAAGATTAACTCCCCTACTGGCTCCCACTCTCCCTTTTGTTTGCCCCCCACCCCCCCATCCCACCACACACACACACACTCTCCCGCCCGGCGTTTATCACCGCCGATGTTAAATGCCATTTGTTTTGTTCAAAGCAATTCTGCTGGTTCTGGGTTGTGACTGTGGCTGCCAGGGCCCAGATAAGCTGGTCCATCCTCTCAAACGAGGACCTCATCCTCCGGACCCTAACAGACCCCAACATCGAAAGAATCCACCAGTGATACGCTAACAATGCTAGCGCTGATCATGTGTTGAGAGCTGAAAAGTGTAAAACATTTTGTGCCACGATGGTATAAAAAAATTACTTTATTTTGATTGAATCTGGTGTAAAAAAAACCCAACCTTTTTTGACTCTTTGATCTCTCTTCCTGTCTCTTTGACCCCCCTTCATGTCTCTTTGATCCCTCTTCCTGTCTCTTTGATCCCCCTTCCTGTCTCTTTGATCCCCCTCCCTGTCTCTTTGATCTCCCTCTCTCTTTGGCTTTGATTTTCCTCTCTTTTCCTGTGATCTATTATGTCATCTGATGGTAAGAAAAATCTTCCAAATGTCTGGAGGAATCGCCACGATACCGCATTAGATGGTCGCCATGGGTACGGCTGTGCAACACATCAGGGAGGGGCGCTGACGTGCAGGTGAAAAATGGTGTCATCTCTTGGTAGCGGCGTCTTCTTCAGTTCCGACCTGCGCTCGTCCCCCAAACTCATTTACAGAAACATCCCATCATCCTGTGCCACAGAGTCCAGGAAGGGGGGGTATGGGGGGGAAGGGGGGCTGGGGGTTATAAAAGACACGGTTCTGGTTAAGTGAACATTCAGTGGTTTGTGATTCATTTCCGAGCGGACGGATCGTAACAGCAGTTGCGGTGATGTCATCGCTTCGCGGGGTGGCTATTGTGGCAGGTCCGCTAAATATACCCCCCAATTATGTTCATTCTATGCCCAAGTCGGAACGATTGGTTCCCCTCAGGCGTGGAGCGCCTGTTTGCTCAGTATTGATCATCTGATGGGCTGCGCTTCCAGCTTGCCGAGGTCTTCCTCGGAGCCCCGGGGTTAACATTTTGATGAGAACTTCAAGTTCTCAGCTAGCTGACACACGTGCGTGTTTTACATACCAATGTGTTGATCCGGCAGCGCGTCACTCAAAGAGGTTCAATTATACACAGCTGTGGATCCGAGTCCACGTTTACAGATATTTGAACGTCACGTACTGCCCTGCTGTAGCTAACGCAACTGCTAGCTGTTTCTGGTTCACAGCTAACGTGATAGAAACGCAGTCCATTTATGAAGAAATGGCACCGTCAGGAAGTGCGAGGCTTATCTGTATGAAGCGCTTGGTATGCGAGAGGCGAGAGGCGCTAACATCCAGCTGCGGGTGGTAAGTGTAACTCCCCGTGCCATCCATCTGCTATCGCTCCCCCCTTAATAGGGTCGGGGGCTGCTTAAAAACCATAGAGATAAAGAAAAAAAACTGCCGACCCGTACCATTTATTTCTTTTTGCCTGTTTGGCTGCATCTGTGCAGAGGCTGATATGTTAGCTAGCTGTGTCCTCTCCAACAAAAGGGGGGGGGGGGGGGGTGAGAAACTGCCTCGTTTACAACAACAGAGGCTCCTGGCCGGAGGGTTGGACCAGGGGACGGTCCAGTATAAGGAGATGAGAATGACCTGCACTCCATCAAGTCCCTTCAAAAGGGTCTCGGGGCGATCTGGAGCAATAACACCCCGAGACCCAGAGGAGAATATTATTCCCCATGAAAGTGGAGGGAGCAGGTACGCCTCGGCGAAGAGGAGCTGACCCCTGGCGTCAAACGAGGAGGGGAGCGTTTGCCGTTTGTCCCGATGAGTATTGTCCTCCTGCAGTGAAGAGATACCTGAGCCCTATTTGGTCTCATTAAACTGTATAATAACGCTAAAGCCGCTCATTCCGCTGATGGACGACTTCATTTCGTTTTGTGTTTCCTGGCTGAGCGGCTCGTCGGAGGAGCGTAATTACTGAGAGGGGGCGGAGCCCGACCCTTGCGGGGGATCGATGAACAGGCACGGGCGCCATTCTGAAGGATCGGGAGGCCGAGCAACACGTGACGGGGCCGATAATAACAGCGAGAGACGGCGCTCGGAGCGCCAGTTCCTGGCTGAATAAATGCATCCGATTTCAATTTGAAGCTCCTTCCCCTCGCAGCAGGAGGGCTTTTCCCGACGCTCCGAGGGTTTCGCTTGTTTTCCTGGTGTCTGAGTGGATTTTCTTCGGTCGCTCTGGTTCTTCCCACAGTCTGAGGGCACATTTGGTTAATGAGAGACCATAAGTTGCCCCCGCTGGGGTGCCCTCCCGTCCCGGCTCTATTCCAGGCTCTAATCAGAGAAGCTAGCAGGTAACAGAGGAGGAACCAATGAATAGGATTTGATTTGAAGGCAATATTGTTGCGTCTACGCCTCTGCATGCACGTTTCCCTTCGGGCATCTGAAAATTATGTTGATCAAACTAAATTGCAAAAACCTCAAAGGAAGAAAGCAACCATTTCCTCCAGCTGGTTCTGATGACTCGGTGAAGCGTCAGTCGACGCGTGTCTGACTCAGCTGGTTGTCGGTAATTATCTTTCAGCCTGAAGGCTAATTTATGCTCCCGGTGCTTACAGACACAGATAAACATCATCACGTTCCTCCATTTTTCAAAGTCCAATTCTCCGTTTTTGTCACATCGCTAGCGGCCTGATCTCCACCTAGCTTACAGAGTAGCCGCTAGCTGGCTACGATTCTTGCCGCCTTTTCAGGCCGACGTCTGCACAAATTGCGCGATTGGGGGTTTGAGTGGCGTCGAGGTCCCCGTTTTCGGTTTCATCAATCACGGTTGGAATCACTTGGGGTTCGGGTGGGGGGGGTGGAGATAGATTTCCCTTTTTTCTGAGCGTAAAGCCGGTTCATTTTTCACCCCGCCGTGGCTCGCGCCTTCATTAGGCTGAAAGATAGGTGCTACTGGATGTAGCGGATCCGCGGGACGCTTCATTACTCTCGGCAGAGTGGCGAGATGGGGCTGCTGTTGAATATTCACCCCCCCCCCCCCTCCTGTTCCACCATGACGGGGGATGATGTGCGCACCGCTGGATTCGGGCTCCCGCTCATTACGGGGGCATCATCATAACTCAGCTGGGGGAGGTGCTGGTGGAGGTGCTGGGGGAGCAGTGGAGTCAGAGGTGAGGCTGCTGGCGGAGGCAGACGGAGCGCAGCGCCCTGACGCTCCTGTCCAGCCCTATAAAGGAGATCAATTAAAGGTGGCTTACTTCCAAGGATAATACAAAAAGGGGGCATTATACTCTAGCATCGATCTCTCCGCCGTGACAGCTCTATTACTCATGCGGCCGCCGGTCAAAGGTCTCTCGATTTGCCTTCCACCCGTGAACTTGGCTGAGGTTCGACCATTAGAGACGCCCCATCATCCATTAACGAAGGAGGACGTAGCTGCAGTTATTAGCTCTCACGCGACCGGAGGTCAGTTTCCAGGATGCACCTCTGTGATTTGTCGGGTTAGCGCTAGCGGCGCTACAGGCCCAGCGTTGCTAGTCGTTAGCATCGGAGCCGGTTTGGAGTGCTGGGGAGCGGCGTGTGCGCGGCGGGACCGATGAATCCTGTTGACATCTGTCACACGTGTTTGTTTATCAGGACCGACCCCCCCCACAGGAGGACTGAGAACTCCTACGTACCCGCCTGAGGGACACGCGGCCGAGGTGAGCTCGCGTTCTCGCCCGATTGTCTTTTTATCTGCTATTACCAAGCGAAGTGGGGGGATTTCTATCTCAAAACAAAGCGCCGCCGTGATTTATCTTGATGGCGCGCGGTGATAGACGATCCTCCCGTGTAAAAATACTATTTGTGTAATTGGATCATGCTTCGGCCCGCACCCGCGCACCACCTCCGTCTCGTCTGTGGCTGGTAGAGTTATGCGCCCTGGTGGCAGGTAATGTTTTTCATTATATGCCAGGCCAGTTTTACATATAGAAAATGGGTAGGAAGGGACTACACCTCGCCCGGAGCCATTCGCTTGGTCGGTCCCTGTAGGTGCAGCCAGTATTGATTGCCTGGGAGTAGAGAGCCCAAACCCCACGGAGCAGCAGCGTATGTGGGGAGCCAGGACGCCGGGTCTTCTCGTCTGGATAAATTTAGCCGGGGACGACAACCTCCGAGCGGGGGTGCCGGGAAACACAGGCCCAGTTGGCTGGAGCTCGCGGAGGCACGAAAACAAAGAAGCTGCTCGTTTTTGTCGTACATTTAAATGTCTAATGAGCTGCAGAGGCGGCGCCCGCGCTGGGTAATCCGAGCATCTGGTGACAGGGATCGGCGAGGTGTGTGAATTAAAGCGACGGAGGAGGCGCCTCGCAGGAGAGGTTTGGGTTCGGAGGCCGTTGCGTAACGGCGCTCCGCCGGAGTTTGCTTCCCTGATAGCTGCACACTTTTCCCAGATAAGACTCTCCGGAGCCTCGGGAGGAAAGCGTACCTGCATATTTATCTGCCCATTAGTCTCTGTCTCTCCCGCTCATCATCTCGTCCTCGCCCGTCTCCCGTTTCACTGCCGAGCACGGTAAATATTTAAGATCTCGTTCTTACAAGGAACCCGGCTTCATTTTCAGAGCGCGTCCGCAAGCTCGGAGGGGTAAAATTGACGGGGTTTATCTCCATTTTCAGACCTCTGCTGAGGGACGGCGCTTCAACATATTAGCTTTTTGTCAAAAGTTGTAGATTTGCTTTCCAGAGAGCGCGACTGGTCCCCAGGTTCCACCCGGAGCTGCAATATCTCACAGTTAAATAAGTTTGATCGTGCCTGAAGTTACTTTTAAGGATTTTCTAAGATTCAGACTCCCTTTTGAAGCTTTCAAAAGCTCCAAACCAATTGAATAGAAGGGTTGGCTCTGGAGTTAGCATGCTAATCATCCAGGCTAAAGGGCAGTGAGTCGCTGCGACGCAACAAAAGGGCCAAGCGGAGACGTCTGGATGGAGCCAAATGACCTTTATCACCACCTCAAACGATAAGGAGAGGTTAGCGCTTCTGTAGCGATGCTACCGTGAGAGTTACGCTCACTCTTATGCTCACTCTTCAGAATGCATCCCATAAGTTTTCCTCATGAACAGTTTTTAAGTTGAAGTCATCCGCTACTCTGTTTTTAACGACTGTGTGCAGGAAGAGCTGGAGCCGCCGTCCCTGGGATTCATTTATTTTTGTGGACAATGGAGTTTGCTTATTAGCCGTTGTGGCTACGAGTGTGCCGGGCCAAACCTGACATGAGATCAGCTCGGTGCATCGCAGTAATAAGGCTGTTCGGCGGGAGCAGACTGGGGGGGTGATGCATCACGTCGGAGGGGGAAAAGTGTCCGGTCAGCAGGAATAAAACGCTGCTGATTTTCTGCTCCTCCGCCTCCCGAACCAGCGCGAGCGCTGAAATGTCCCATTTAGGTAAGCGCTCGCCCAGGTTCTGTAAGGTGGTTAACCCACCCAATTTAGGCAATTCACGGCAGAATGGGGGCGACGAGCGCAGGTGGGGCCCCCGTCCGACGGTTACCCCGAGCAGCAGCCAGGCTTCTGACCACGCGGGTAATTACAATTATGCTAATGCAGCCCTGGAACCAAATGCAGCGGTACCTGTGCAAACTGCAGGCCCCGAGCTGGTTCTGCATGTTTGAATAAATTCACCGGCAGTTAAACTGCCATTTCCATGCTAATGCAGCCCAAATGATGGGCTAATCGTCACTTCAGCGCTATGCAAACTGGCATAGCGGCTAAAAACCGCAATTTGGACTGTCTTCTTCTTCCTCTTGCGGGGCCCCACTGATGAAGGGCCCATCAGGCTGCAGCGGGCCGCTCGTGTGACGCCAGCATCGCAAAAAAATGTTCGATTTCATCACCGGCGCTCACCGTTGGGCCTCCGGTCCATCGGAGCGTCGAGCTAACGGGATCCGAAGATGCTAAGTGAAGCTGGTGAATCCATCCCGCATCCCAGTTTTTTTTCCCCGTGAGCCGCTGACAAATTTCCCAGCAGCAAAGATTAAGTTAGCGGATCAGCTAAAAGAAGAGCGTTGCCACGCAAATATGGCGGAGCGCGACGGGCGCTAACGTGCAGGACGATGCGCCGATGGAAACAGATCGGCTGTTCCAGCTGACAGATTATCCGCTTACACAGCATGAAATTACAAATCCAAAGTTATTAAGACCTAAACAATCGCCGGTGGAGGACGGCGACACCGTCGTGTCGGAGCCACTTCCCTTTTAACACTTCCTACTTGTTCCTCTAATTTGGCCAAAACGAACCCCGATTATTCCAGCGGCGCGTGCAAAAGTTGCGCCGTCTGTAAATAAACCCATAACCTCAAACGCATTCGTTCCGTCTCGTTGCTCGCCTTCCGAGTAGTCGAGCGGGTTACGCTGTAAAACCTTGAGCCGTGCATGTTTAGCGCCGCCCGTGAGCGCGCTCCGTCCAACAGCCTGGCCTCGGTTAGCTACATACGTGCTGGAAGGCTGCCTGAGCGCTAACGAGCCCATCTCCCCTTAATTTAATGTGGAGCGAAGGCTCGCCCGTGCAGCTCCGACAGCCTTGTGTTCCAGCTGTGCCGCCACCACCTGGGTCTAAAGAACCGGACAGAGCAGCTTTTGAGCTATTTGCTCACCCAGTTAGCGAAGAGTGAGTTTAGCCTCTGCATTTAACCCAACTATTGCACACCTGTAGTGAACACAAGCAACAGGGGCTGGGCCCCATGAGCCATCCCAGGATATGAACCAGCATCCTTTATCCGCAGAAAGACCTTGGAAAACGACTACTGGGCAGAACCAACTGAAGGTCAAGTCAAGTCGTTCTCATCTTCTGCCCTGATGATATCGCAGGGAGGATGAAACTGCGGTTCAGGTGATGGTTTCCATGATGAATTAGCTCCTGGAAGCTGGAGGAACGTTCCGATCACCGGAACTGAAGGTCTGAGGCTCTGAAGGGAGGCAGCAGCGTCTGGTTCTGACTGGTCCGGTACGCCAGCAGCAGCTGCCTCTTCCTCTCTGTTCTGATCCGCCCACCGGGGGGATGAACTGCTGACAAAGCCGGGGTAAAGGACGCCCAAATCCTCTCCGTCCGCGTCGCCACTCAACCCTCCCGGGTAAATTGGGCGATTTCCATTTCGGTCTCGAGCGAGAGGATTCGGGAACGCGGCCGTCTTAATCCCCCCCCCACCCCATTTGGGTCCACGCATTAACTGAAGAGACGGTTTTTCCTGTCAAGCCGAAATGAATAATCTCACCTGACACGAACGGAATATACCGGAGAAATGGAAAATCATTATTTATTCGTTTATTATCGCTAAAGCCCATCAAGCTTTCAGGGCCTTGGGAATTTACACCCCCCCCCCCCCCCATCTCTTGGTGGCACTCAGGATTTATTAAAAGTTGAGAGTGAGCTTTGGCGGTTTGATGAGCTCGGAAGTGACTCGCGCCGACCCGAAGGCCAGTGAAGGGACCCTCCGTTAACAGCACCAACAATCGGAGCCGTCCCCATGGGGCGACATGTGTGTGTCTGTGGGGGGGGGGAAGAGGGCCGTCGGCTCTGGATAGAAGCAGATTAAACGAGGTAGAGAATCCCACCCATGACAGAAAAGAAAGCCGGCGGCGCTCGTGGCTCTCGCGTCCACCGGAGAAGGAAAACCACGGCCTTCCTGATTCCCACCTAATAAAGTTGTCACATCCTATCAGGACCCACATCTGCCACGGGAAGCACGGGCCCCTCGTCAGGACCACTCAGGGGCGATGAGGGGCGGCCGGCGTTGGACGGAACCTCCGAGTGATGGATGATGGGACGGGAGCGCTGCCTAATGGGAGGGGGAGCGCCAGATGATGGAAGGTGATAGGAGGGAACAATGGGACATCCGCGCTTTCTGCTCTATTTATTAGAGCTTGTAGGAATCAGGGAATCACGGTGATGATCGGAGACTCGGAGTCACCGCGGCGGCGGCCTGGAAGATGCCCCAAAACTCACCCTGGAATGAGAAGAGAAATGATGGGCTGTCCTCTGAAACCAGGACTTTCTGTGCGAACACCTCTGGAGTGGCGGTGAACGTTGATCCAGTCAGCATTTTTCACACGTCAGTGGGTCGGAAGTTCTGACGGCGGTTCAGCGTCTGCATGAATGGATCCGTCTCCATTTCCTCTGTCCCGCCCACGCAGCCGTGATGGAAGGCTTCATCCACGACCTGACCTCTAGAGGGAGGCAGCGCGCGGCGTTCGCCCACAGAGCCTGAGCTCCTCGGCAAAGGCGGGTCAGGATCAGAACACGGGTCAGGCCTTCCGCCGCGCCAGGAGCGTCGCCCACCGTTGCCCCCCGACCCGGAGAGCTTGGAGTTGCCTCTGAGACTGGTTCAATCACCGCTGGCGTGTTTTCAAACCCTTTGTCCCTGGACCGCGTGAGCGTCTCCTCTCAACATTAACTTTAGCGCGCGGCTGCTTTCTCAGACATTAAAGCAGCTACAGCGGCTACGTTAGCGTCGACCTAGCACCCACTGGCCATGTAATAATCCTTTATCTGCTCATTGCAGAGGTTTACACCCTGTAACTTTTGGGTCTATTGGATGGGACATGATTTACCACCAATGTCTTGTCCAGCCGCCCCGCCGCCCTATCGCCCCGCCGCCCTATCGCCCAGATGGTGCCCAGCGTTTCGCTCCTACCTGCAGCCCCCCTGTTGGCCCCTCTCGGCCGCCTCCACAGGTCAGCGTCTCATCTTCAGCCAAACCCTCCTCACCATTAGGAGTTCCATTTCATCTGATGCCTCGTTTTTCAGCTCCTTTTGCCTCGTTTTGCTGCAACATTCATGCTAAATAGCAACTTTCCCGCCATTTCGGGATGTCCCAGTTCCACGCGTCATGCTAACCCCCACAGGTTTACAGCAGCAGGTGGCTCAGGAACTGCCATGGAGACAGACAGACCTGACATCCGAGGTGACTCTTCCCACTGTTCCGACTCCGCGCCGCCGTACCTTCTGCGTCCGCGAGCAACAGTCGCGGCGAAGCCTCGCTAATCATGTTACATTTATCCGTGACAGAGACAAGGCCGTGTACAAGCGAGATAGATGGATTAAACCAATTTACTAAGTATGGATTACCCTTCAGAGCCCTAATCAACATGATGAGGACAGGCTGGGGAAACACTGCGAACATGACCTTTAAACAGCGCGTTTCCAAATGGGAAGTTTGATTTAGCTAATCGTTGACTGTGTACAGTTCCACGGGGGGGAAGGACATGCTCAAAAATCCAACCTCAACTGTTGCCTTTCGCAAAATAAATACTCAGTGTTGTGTTCAGAAGCCATTGAAAGAGTCCTCAGGAAACCAAACCACCGTCATCCCGTGGATTGACACAATTAGCAGTTAGCTGTCAAATGTCAAACAAGTTTTAACATTACAACAGCAATATTTAATATTTAAGCAACGTTTATTGCTGGACTTGCGTTTTGTGTTCTTGTACCGCACTTTGGCAGAGGCTGTTGTTTTAAAGCGCTTTCTAAATAAAAGGGAGCTGAGCAAAGCAACTCAGTCCTCGTCTGAAAGTTACATTTGATCAATGACATGAATTAGTAATTAGCCTACAGAGGTGATGTGTGTAAATTACGTCCTTCTCTCCTGAGCTGTGGCTGTCCCATTATGGGATGTATGTATGTGCGCTGTCAGGCATCAGCCGTGATAGCTGCCGAGGACGGAGTCCATTTTATTTTAGCACATTTGTGGACATTTTAATGGACAGTCGCAGCTCCCGCGGAGGAATGGAGGCGTCCCACTGTCATGCCTGCAGCATTATCGTGAGAGAAGACTCTCTCCCTTCGCTCAGATGGATGGAGACGCTTTCAGAAGCGCAGGTTCAACCGGAAAAAAAAAGGTTTCCGACCTTGACGGGAACGTCGGAGAGGGAGCGGCTTTTTAGAGGATGTCGCGAGCTAAATGTGAAACATTAGCATGCGGACATGATAATTAGCATGTACGAACTTCATATATGTCACATTAGCATAAGAGGGAGCAGAAGCGGCGGCAGCATACGGGTGAGGGACACGGCAACGCGCGGCAGCAGGGCAGGTTATTGCCATCGCATAAAACAGGTTTTAATACCTGTTTCTGCTGCTGCGGGGTGAGGGGGGGTCATAAAGGAGATCTACTATAGAAGAAAGCGGAGCTGTTGGATCTCATCAGCAGCATTCTGATTCTGATCATATGCCCGTATTGAGTTTTCTCCAAACGGCCTCTTTTATTGTTGCTTCCATCGGCCGACGGGATTGGTTCCCACCGGCTGCCGACTCCATCAAACCCCATAGCCATCGCCTGACATTCATACAGGGAGGCTGCGGAGAAAAGGTGTATATCGCTTCATCAGGAGGAGGAGATCAAAGAAGAGAAAAGAGAGGGAGGGGCGACACTGTTTTAAGAGAGCCGTGGTGCGGCTTTGATCGCCCGGCCTTCATTCTGCACACATCAAGGCCACGTAATGGCCGCTTCTTCATTCTGCCTCTTGGCCCGCAGCTGCTCTGTAACTGATTCCGGCTCTTGTTGGGGATTGATTGAGCTGCTTTTCAAGGGTCCAATGACAATGAAGGCAGCCCTGAGAGTGGGGCGCCAACAGGTGCTGCATTGATTGCTCTGGCTCCCATAAGGACCCCCACAACAACGACCTGCTGCACCAAACGCATTCAAGTAAAGCATCATCGTGTATCACGAGGACCGTTGTCAGATCACTTCTGCTAGTCTTGTTGGAGTCTGATAGTCAGGCTGATCAGGCCTACTTCAGCTTTCTTCCATACCTACAGAGTCACTGTGGACTCTGCAGATGTGTGTGCAAGCTCCCTGACACAATGGGAATACCTGTAGAAAATCTTTGAATAATGAATAATATATGCCTCTCTCGGAGAGGAAGGAGTTGTATGAGCAGAAGGTGAGTTGCGAGAGTAGATGGCATGAGAAATGTATTTCAACAATTTATTTCAACACTCATTGCAGGTTGTTTAATTACTTCTGTTTTGTTTTATTCTCCTTGTTACAGCATTGGATGTTCAGGATTGTAGACTGTAATCTGCGGCAAGGTTTTTCCTGTCAGTGTATAATTGACAGAAGCAAAAGACAAAAGCTAAAATTAACGCTCGCTCATGTTACCGTTGGAATTTCCGCTTTTGCGGTCGATCTGTAAACCGGAAGTGCTATCAAGAAGGCATATTTTATCGACCGCGTGTGATTTAATTATAGACAACAACCGCGACTACAAAAGAATGGATTCAAAAGAACTTCCCATTTGAAAGTCAGGAAAATTGTTATTGAAATAAAATAACTTTTACACGCACAAAAGCTCGTTACATTTTTTTTAAAGGAAACGTGAACTTCCGGGTAAAGGCATCGTAATCACTTCCGGCTTGCAGAAAGGCGGATCCCCCAACGATCTTTCAGAAACTTCTTAAGAGTCTTTTTTTCAGGGTTCGTTCGCCAAGACGTCCCATTTACATTCCGAATTCATCCGAAACTGCGTTTTTCCAACCAAAGCTAGATAATATCCGGTTTCACTGTGTAAGTGGAAGCGTTTTCCAGCGCTAGCTAGCTAACTTTGACCACCCCATCATTGAAGTTGATAACTACCCCGAAGCGCAACAGAACCGGGAACGAGAGACCTGGGAGGATGGAAAATACGAATTTGATGTGGGCATTGAACACCGGAGACCTGGACGAGGTCAAATCCAAACTAGTGACGGTAAGAAAACTGCAATTTGACTCCTTTTTCCTCCGCGTTAACCATTTTATGACCGCTTGGCCGCTAAGCTAACGACAAAGTATCCATCGCAGACATGACAGCCTGGTGGCTAATCGTAGCTGGGTACAACAGAATCAGGAATAATAACGTTGTCGATTCGATCCAGCATTTATCTCTACGTTATCTCATATTATTGGCAGGCTAGTTGCTTTTTACGGCGTTTAAGGGAAGCTGTTGCAGAGCAAACGCGTAGTTAGCGTAGTTAGCGCTACTTCCACAATGGTCGAATACTGCAGGAAAACCAGACGCTTTTGTCTGGATTTGCATCGTTATGCGGCCATTTTTCACGCCTGGGGGAAGATCGAACTGGAGCACGTTTGGTGGTCCCGGCTAGTTTTTACCGGAAACAACCTGTTGGTAAGCTAAAGATGCGCTTAGCTTCGGACCTCCATGACGGACAGCTAACCAGGAATGCTAATTAACACAGCCCATTCTTGTGTTTCTATACAATGATTCTGTTGCCATCGCCTTCCCCAGGAGTGTCAGTCATGTGCTGCTAATGTTGGGGTGAACAGAGGAATGCGTGCATGCACCAGCATCGTTGAGGGGATTCAATTGCCCTCAGGCACTTTGCTTTATGTAGTTGCACCTGCAACCGACAGTGTTGCTTTATTCATCCATTTGATTGAGGGTAAGGTTTATAGGAGCTGGGTTTGATCATGCATTTCCCTCATCTGCCCCCGATTTCACTCATTGTTTGGTTGTTGACGCGTTTCCGCCCGCTTAAATGTGTCGTTTCAGGCCGAAGATGTGAACCGGACCCTGGACACTGGGAGGAAGCCTCTGCACATCGTGGCAGACTTTGGCCAGAAGGAGGTGATGGAGTTCCTCATTTCGACAGGAGCTAACGTTAACGTAGGAGCCGCGGCCGACATCGCACACACTCACTGGTTGAAATGAATGAAACGCACAGATGAATACACCCCTGTGTTTGTGCAGGCTACTGACAAACACGGACTGACCCCGCTGATCTGTGCCTGCCTTGAGAATCACGTCGCCTGTGTGAAGCTCCTGCTAGAAAAGGTTGGTGTTGCGATTAGCGCTCGTGTGTTTGCGTCCCTTTAGCCACGAGCGCTGATGAGCTAACTCGCCGCACAAAAGGCCCCTTAACACAGCTCCACACGGGCCGAGATGGAATGTCCACAAAACGCGCCGTTTTGTTTTGTTTTTTGTGTTTTTAAGCAGTTTCATTCAGGGGCGCTGTGGCCCGTCCTCCATCCCTGACCCCAGCGGTACCTCTGGAACCCTCTGTGACACAGATGCTAACGTGCAGCCACATCTGTGAGGACAGAGGGCAGCTGGCGACACGACCACGGCTCTGAATGTGGCCCACAGTGGTCCAGTGGGTGAACACAAGGACTTCTGTCAGTCGCTTCGCTGCCGTTATGCAGGAGTTATTGTGAGATAAGAGACGTTTGCCTGGGCACCACCTCCCACCACTGTTTATAGAGATCGCCCCCCCGCCCCCCCCCCGCCCTGCATATAAGCGATGTTATTTAGAGCCGCGTCAAACCGAACGGAAGTGGGAGGAAGACCACATGTCCCAGTCAGAGCCGGGGCCAAGCCCCTTCTCGTGCTTCACGGCTCATTGAGGACTTCCTGTTGGTCTGAGTTTCAGTTGGCCGCCTTGTTTCTGCTGCAGTTCTGCCGGGTCGTCTGGCCTGTGAGCAGCAGCTGGGTCTGGTCCTTCAGGCCCGTTCAGGGTTCTGGACCCAGCTGATGTCCTGGCAGTTCACTCAGCAGATGTTTATGTCTAATCAGGATTTAGGGGAGACGTGACTCACTTCTCCTGATGAACCCCACCAGCGCTGGGAGCCAACGCCCCCCCGAGACGGACCTGCGCCTTAAACAACGGCGCTGGCGGGACGGGCGGCGCTTCCTCGTCTGGGCCGAAATATCTGGATCTGAATTAAATTTATTTAATCCGAATAGATGCGTGGAAAATGTCTTTTGTACAAATACGTGAAACTACAAGAAAAAGGTCCCAGAGGAGGAACGTTGTTGAAATGAGGAACGTTTCAGGAAGTTGTGCTCGGCTTACACAAGCCTGCCATGCATCTGTTGGACAGGCGTTGCTACCGGCAACAGCGAGGGCATGCCCCCCCCCCGAGGACTCTCTCACAGTCAAGGAAACAATTCAGAGGATTGAAATCCCGTTTCTGGCGGCAGGTGTTTGGGCGCACAGCCTCGCCGGGGATTATGGGAGGACGCGAACCCACAGGTGTCGCTCAGCCCGCTCCCACTCCGGGATTAACGCCCCCAAGCAGCCGAAAGGTCGCGAGGCCCCGCGGGGGGGGGGGGGGGTTGGGGGGGGTTCTACTCATGTGAGATGAGCAGCCGACTCGCCGGCGTTCAAGGAGAGGTTGCAGGAGAGGTTTGATTGGCGTTCTGACCCGATACACGAATCAATCCCGTCCACTGGTGGCGTAATTAAAAATGAACGCGGACTTTTGGCGAGACGGAAGCATTGAGTTACCGCCCACTTCCTGCTCCTGGGTCCATGATGATGGTGGTGGTGGTGGAGCGTCATCGTTCAGTCGGGGGGGCTCGTTAGGCAGACGTGTCGGTTCATAACTGTCTGTTTCAGGGCAGTAGACTGTGGTGATCGGGGTTATTATGGGATGTACCTGTTGGATACACACGCGTGTGTCCGGGGGGGGTGATGCCGTTTCCTGCTGGTCTAAATGAGGCCTGTGGAATTGTGCAGGAACGTTCCCGAGCCAGCCGCTAATGACTTCCCCAGAGCTGGGGGGGCGGGAGGGAGGAGCCCCCCACCCCGAACCCGCTCCAGTCTGCAGCGTAATTAAACGCGGCGCTACTTTATCAAACCTCCAGACGGTGGAAGGATACGGCCGCTCTGATCCGGGCCGCCGCGCCGTCCCTAAAGTTTCCGTCGATCACAAAAGAGCGGAGGCGCGTTTTAAAAGTCGCCCGTTTTCCCGCCAGAGAGAAGCATCCCCACGCCGTCCTCACCTTAACCCCCCCCCACCCCTGTCTGCCAGAGGCGGGCGGCGAGGGAGGCGATGGCGGCAGCGTGTAACGTTGGTGTGTCCTCTCCTCCGCAGGGAGCCGACAAAGACATCAAGGCGCCGGACGGCAGGAGCGCCCTGGAGTGCGCCGAGGACGCCAGCATCAAGGCGCTCCTCCAATGAGAGGGGGCGTTGGGGTGGGCGGGCGGACGGACGGACGCAGCGGACAGACGCCCCCCCACGGCCCTGCTGCGTCTGTCGGAGCTTCATCTTGTCTCTGGAGTGCTTCTTCTCTCATCTTTCTAAGGTTTCGGTCCGTTCCTGCCACCTGGACCCTGGAACGCTGCTCCGACCAGAACTCACTCGCTAACCCGCTTACGCACTTAAACGTCTCCGATTCGCGACAGATCAAACCGCTACGCCGCACTAGCCCGTTAGCATTTTTTTTTTTTTTTTTTTGTACGACTTTAATAGAAGCCCGGAGGCGCCGGATCATCCGCTGATGCTAGCAGACTGGACGGGCACACGTGGACCTTGATGGTTGGTTCTGATGGGTCGGGCGGAGTCCGGACCGCCTCCAGCCGGGCCGATTCCCGGTTCCGTTGACTTCCTACGTGCTAATCACCGTGCTGGCTACTAGCAAGACTTGAATGTTGCCATTTTTAACGAGAATAAACGTCACTGGTCCGTTTGAAGCTCTGCTAACGACACATCATAGAGTTTTAGAACTTTTCCATCCTGGAGTGAGATTTTCAACAATTAGCCGTTTTTCTTTGCAGCTTCTGTGTATTTTGCAGTTTTGGGGGCTTCTGGTGGTGGTGGGGGGTGATATAAGGGTGGGGGGGTGCATGTGGGCGACCTTTGCTTTCCTGCTGTGGAACCATCGCTGGTTCTCTTGGTTGCTTTCAAATGATACTTCGATGTAATAGACGGAAAAAAAGATGCTTTGTTGTGACAAAAAGTCTGTAAAAATGAATAAAAACACCTGCAAAACCCTCATTTTGGTGGAAATGGGCGCATTTCTTGGGGGGGGGGGGGGGGGGGGATTAGCTCTCGGAACAATGAATGTTGCTCCCGCTCTTTTATTCAGCTGCCGTTGCCGCGGGAACGTGTTCGACGACCTCGTTTCCAGCCGGAGTAAAAGGCTAATTTTGTTGTATCATTTGACAAACTCCACCCCTGGTTTCCTCTCAGCCCCGGGGGGCATTGACTCCCGATTTTAGAGAGCAATCCATCCCAAATGTTTAAAAAAGGCGGGGGCTCTAATCTTACTTTCCGCCTCCAGCTACGCTATTATGTCTCGCTAGCTTCGGCTCCCATCACATCTGCCCCGACAGGACAGCGGCTAATGCTAAGCTAATTCAGGAAGCTCTCGCTGCACAGGTGAGCGGCTGGAGAATCACCTGACCCGGTTTCATTGTTCTGGGTTTGGACACCCGTCAGCCTTCAGCCCCCACAGTAAATATTTCAGGTGTGTCGGGGGCACCTGCAGGTCTGCCTGAGGCGGTGGGGGGGGCACCTGGGGGGGTCGATATCGGCTGAAGCGCGACGTTGCGTCAGATATTCGGACTCAATTATGGCAACATGAGCGACCGCTGATGAAATTAAAATTAGCCTCGTCTCCGCCCCCCCCCCGCTCATTTAAATGGGGGGGCGGGGGGGTCGGCTCCTGGCCGACAGTGACATAATTGGATTATAAAACACCCGGTTTCTCCCCGTCCTCATCGAGGCGTCAGCCGGTGATGAAGAGCGATGATCCAGGCTGCAGGTTGACGTGAGCTCTGCTGCCACCTGCCGGCCCAGCGGGGAACTGCAGGGGGCGCGATCACGCGCGTCGCTGTGCCTTAATTAACAGGCGGAATTATTATATTGACGGTGCTAAATTCCACGCAGGACCACCCCCCCGCCGTCCTCTCAGGACAGGGCCCTAATTGATCGCCGAGTCGTCAACACTGATTACAAGGAGCCACAATTAAGGCCGGCGCGCGTCCGTGTGTGTGTGTGTGTGGGGGGGACCCTCGCGATCAACCGGCTCACACGGGCGTTTAATGAAGTAGCTAATTCAGCTCGTCAGCATAATTAATACAGACTCCTGATTGTCTCCTTCCTCGCGCTCATCCCATCTCTGGGCGCGGGCCAACTGTGAGCCCCAGCTGGTCCCGTGGGTCCTGCTGGACGGGTCGCTCTTCACCCCCCCACCGCTGAAATGAACCGGCGACGGCATCTCGCACCCCTGTTGGGTGTAACCTGGCGTCTGGGGGGGGTCCGCTGTTGGCGTGCCGCGGTGGATTAGCGCTACACTCGAGCTAGCATGTGTTGTTTACGGCTAAAGACGCGTTAGCTGCCAGTTCTGGAGGAGAACATCTTCGCTTTTCCCTGTCCGAAGGCGACATTCCTGACCTTTAGCTGTGTTTCCCGTCGAGGCTAGCTCACCGCGCCGCCTGGCGAGGTGACGGGGAGATAAAGCTGAAGATGATGGGAAGATCAAAGCACAGATCAAAGACCAGGATTACGCTGAAGCCGCGTTGCCGCTCTCGTCCATCCGTCATCTTTTTGTCCTCGGGGAAACTGCGACCGGCCTGCTCGGAGTCGCCGTGGACGCCGCGGCGCTCGTTCCCGGGATTGATGCAGCCGCAAATCAGCCAGGAACGTTTTAACTGGACGTATAACGACTCGAGGACGCCGCCAGGAACGCTCTCCCAACCAGGCAACCAACGTCGGAAAACTTAAAAAGTTGACGAGCAATAAGTCATCCGGATCACCCGTTAGCTTCGGCTAATGCCATTCCTAATCCAGAATGGTGCCGTTGTCTCTTGTGCTCCACGGTGACGGGTTTTAATGCATTAATTATCGCTCCGATAAACCTCCCGAGGCCTTCGGCAGCCGCCTCCCAATCATTTATCAGTTCGGAGTTTTATTCCCCGTTAGCTCGTTGACGCGGTTTCACCGCATTAGCATGAATATGTGCGCTCGCGTGGCGTAACGCCGGCTGTTGAATTCGATGGCTACGAGATTTAAGCCCGTCGCGTCCTCGACGGAAGAGATCGGAACACAGCTCCGGCCTCCCGGCTCCCATGAGCCTCCTCTCCCGACCCCCCCAGCAGGAGTCCATCATCTCCTGCGGCGGCCATCTTTCCTGGTCAGAACGCTACAGAACGCCGCCCCATCTCTGAAGGTGCAGCTAGCACTTGAGGCTAGTCCATTACGGAAGGGTTATGTCTCTGCTAGCGCCGTCCCCTTTGAATAATGCTAGCTGGGTGAAGCCAGGAACCCTCTACCTTCTCTTCCTCCTCCCTCTCTTCACCAGGAACGTGGTTTCATACTTCCTGATTCCGGAGCCGGACCAGCACAGTTAGCACGATGATGACATGCTTCGCTGCAAGCTAGCCGGACATTTGCACGAGACATGCGCTCAATTAAGGAGCTGCGCGTGCTACGCAGTTAGCCTCTTGGGTCACCGACCACGTCCAGACCAAGGAGTCTGGTGGGGGGGTCAAGCGTGAGACACTCTTTGACCCCATCGTCTGAAGGTCGAATTAACGACCAGATCCGGGTCAGATTGGTTCCTGCCAACTGAGGCTCAATATTGATCGATCGCTGCTGATCACTATTGATCGGCAGGTGGTCTTTAGCTCGTATCCGTGATCCGGATCCAGAAACCGTGGGCGACGTCGGGTCCTTGTGTTTCCCCGAGGCGCCGTTTCTGTTTACGTGTGTCCACCATTCCTCAGAACTTTTAAGGGCTTGTGGACATCCAGCGATGACAGCGCGATTTCTGAAATTGATCGTGCTAGCGGCGCGAGCGAGGCTCAAACCAGGAAGATCAGTCAATTCAGAGCCCCCCCCCCCCCTCCTGGGGGACCCCCACTCAAAGCTGTCAGACATCGCCGGCAATTATCGAGCCTTTTTTCAAATGATCTCGCAACCGCTAACAACTCCGCGCCCTGTCAGAGCTGGCGGTAGCCGCAGAGGCTAATGGGCGCCGGCACCGCGGACGCTTGTTTAGCCCATCAGCGAGGGCCTCTCAGGGGGGCTGATTACGCTTGTTTGCATCTGTCCTCCCGCTTATTTCCTGGGTGGATGAAATTAGATGGAAACCCAACGAAGACGCGGCGCTCCGGTGAGCGGACGGGCGGGAATCACAACGCCGAGGCCGACGGACGGCGAGATCGGGACGGGGGAGTTGGGAAAGAGGAAGCAGATATCTGCAAATGTTGTTGAAACTTTGCCGACGCTCTTCGGGCGACTGTCGTGGTCAGACGTGGGCTAAATCCGGCGCCGCGTGCTGTTTACCTCCCCGCTGCTAACAGTCTGACAGCGGCGTGAGCGGCGCCATATGGGCGGCGGACGTCCTCCGTCGTTAGCTTGCGTGAGATGTTCAGAAATAAGTTTCCTGACGTGGCTCCAACCGCAAATTAGTGTTAGCTTGGGGTTAATTCACCGGTCACGTGACAGGTGGGAGCACGTTGGAGACACGGCGACCAGCGGAGGGCGTCGTCAGGGCTAAAACTAGCCCATTAGCCTGGACGCTGTCCCAGATTCAACGGGCCTGACATACGGCTGCAGCTATTTTGTGATCAGATCAATATGCGATTAAACTGCCTGAAATGTCGTCGGCTTGAAATCGAGCTCAAACAATCAGCTAATTTCAGCCGAGGAGATCGATGTGGACTTTCTGTCATTTTCTGTTAGCATTAATCCCATCAGGAGGTTCGTAGCTAAACAGCCCTTTGGATCTGACACCGTTTCCTTTGATGTTTGGCATCAGGGCGGACGTTTGCTTTGATGTGGACCGTCGGTTCTCTCTTTCCTGCTGCTTTCAGAGCCTAAAGTTGCTAAAGTTTAGGCTCTTAATTGGAAAAGTTGGCTCAAGCATCGGTGCTGCAACCACAAGTTTCCAAGCTACAAGCAAATAGTCCAAAGCTCGTCACGACGTTGACATTAGCCGCGAGGTCGGATAGCATGCTGACCACAGCTGAGGAGCGCCGCGCTTCTCTTTCCCCTCATTAATGCGACGCTCAGCTGGTGTGAATGTGAAAACCCCAAACTCTGAATAATCCAAGGTGAAATCGCAGGACACGTTATTAGCTTAGCCTTCTCGGTTTAGCATAGCCAGCTGCAGAATGAGATGGAAATGAGCGCACGGGTCGCATTTAGCATTAGCGAGGAGCACTTTAATCTCCGCATGCATAATTTCTGCGTTTGACCGCTGACGTTTGCGTTCTCCCCCTCAGACTTTTGATTAGCGCCGCGCCGCGGCTCGCCGTGTTTATCAGAACTTTTGTTTTCCGACGCCCCGCCCACCCTGGTCTTGGGGTCGCGCCGTGGTTGCAGAGTTGGTCTCGGCGGGGGCTCGACTTTGAAAAGTTAGCCATAAAAGTGAGCACATCCAGCTTGTTATTGCTAGCAGGTCTCTGCAGTAAAAACTAGCGTGTTTTTCTCCGGTTTGAGCCGGTTTGGGAAGTTCCTCGGCAGAACGTTGTTGACTCCAGGATGACGGAGAACCGTGGCAGACTCCACGGAACGCTTCATCTTTTAAGGCTCCGCGGCGCCTTCTCTCGCCCGCCGGCCTGACGGTTATTGATCGGTGATGGAGAGGCTAGCTTGTTTAGCTAACAAGCGGTGCAGCCGTGGGTCTGTAATTTTTCTTCATTAAGAACTGGAAATATAATTTTTTTTTTAGGTGATTAATGTGATTTAGGACGGTTCAGCCCCCCCCCCCCCCCCCCCCCACGTCAACTAGCATTCACGTGCTTCTTTATCTAAACAGCTTCACTCCCGGGAGGAAGGTTCCATCCTGGTAACGGAGCGATCGGATTAATCTGATTCTCCTCCTAAAATCCCGAGATTTGCTTGTTCGCGTCAAATTTTGACCCCTTGACAGTTGAGATGCTACTGGTGGTCGTCATGGCTACGGATCGCCTGTTTACACATGTGATCTAGTGGCTAGCTTTAAAAATGCTAGTTTTTTTACAGAGCAGTGGAGCAGGATGAGGTCACACGTCACCTGACAGGAACAGGAAGTGCTTTACTGTAGCAACTTTTGGAGTTCCAGTCTGTTAGCTTTTCTAGCTTCACGGGAAAAATTAATAAATTCAATAAGTGGTTTTTGGTTTCAAAGTAATTCTTCACAATGCTAGCCTTGTAGCTTCGGGGTATCACGCTAACTTACACCATAAAAGAGAAGATCCTCGGCCCTCTTCGCCTCCCTGTTGATGCTCGTTGAGTATTAATTGGCCGCTGTTACGACTTCGCTAATTATGTTGTCGAGTTGTTAGCTCAGGCAACGTGAATGCTACAGCGACGGCTACGCTAAAATGGGGGGGAGGAAAATCACGGCAGGAAGTCACGAAGCAAACAAAAGAACAGTGTCACCTCATTGGCAATCCGGAAATGTAGCGTATATTTTCCTCCAGGCTAAAAATGGAGCCGCGCGGGAGAAGCTAGCTCCTGCGTCATTTGTAAAGGTTCTTATCATGTTGTCAAAGAAAACTGATAAGGGGATCTTTAATTATGGTCTAGCTGATCAGAGTTTAATTACAGGTTGGGGCCTGTTTATCGGTAGTTCCACGAATCTTTGGGGAAGTTTCACCGAACTTTTTGATGCTAATTCCTCCTCCTGCACCTGCAGGTCGGCATAGAAACCGTGATCTTCCCAGAGCAGCAGAGTCCCCACAAAACATCCGTTATCATCCACTTCAGCAGCAGAGATTAAAAATAAGGAGGAGGAGGAGGAGAGGAAGAGGAGGAGGAGGGGGAGGAGGAGGAGGAGGAGGAGGAGAGGAGGAGGAGAGGAAGAGGAGGAGGAGGGGGAGGAGGAGGAGGAGGAGGAGGAGGGGGAGGAAGAGGAGGAGGAGGAGGGGGAGGAAGAGGAGGAGGAGGAGGAGAAGGAAGAGGAAGAAGAGGAGGAGGAGAAGAAGAGGAGGAGGAGGAGGAGGAGGAGAGGAGGAGGAGGAGGAGGGGGATAAGGAGGAGGAAGAGGAGGAGGAGGAAGAGGAGAAGGAGGAGGAGGAGAAGGAAGAGGAGGTGCTATAGAAGCTCCTTCCTGCCTCTTTTATCCAGACGTACGCTAGCCTGTGTTAGCATGACCGAGATTCCTTTTATTCAGGAAGGACTTTGGTCCTTCCTGTTTCCACAGGACCCTCTGGCTCGCGGGTCGGCGCCGGCTCGATCCCAGACCAGGAATGTGACCTTGATGCCGCCGGGAAGAGCGGGAGGAGGAGATAAATAACGCTGGGGGGCGGAGCTTAGCCTCAAAAGCTCCAGGTTAGCATGAATCCGCAGCTCGTCCTGAATAAACACCAGTAAATTCGTCGCTTTTATCGTCTCTTATCGCGTCGGCGTCCTGTAAGAGAGGCTAAGCGCTAACAGCGGACATCAAAGGGAAGCAGCGCGGAGAGGAGCGAGAACGGCGTGGAGGCAGCAGATCCGGAGGCAGATTCCAGCCGCGCCCTTGATGATGCCCTTCCTCCCTCTCGCTGTGCTGACGTCGGCTCGGAAACGCACTAGCCTTCGTAATTACAGGACGGTTAGCAAACGCTGAGCTAGCAGCTTTGTAGCATCTTCTGTGCATCCGCCACCGGTGGGGAATCAGGATGCTGCCGCAGCTACCAGCTGTGGGAAGCTAACATGTAGCGGAACCCCGCGTTGGGATCTGAGCTCAGAACAGGCGACAAAAAATGTCTAGACGTTGAGGTTGATGGTTTGGTTTCTATCTCTCATGCTACAGCTAACGCACACAGCTAAGGTTCCCACGAGTGCGCTAGCATCGCTCGCTCTGCGGACGACGGTCTTTGAATTTCGCTCCAACGTTCCGACTGGTTTCCTCCGCAGCAGGAAGAGCCTGGTGGCGGGAAGTTAGCCTGGCTTTGAAGTTAGCATTGTTTCCGTCGTCAGAAGTCAGCAACGTTGGCGGAAACTGAGTGAAACCGAAAACTTCTCGCACGTCAGAGGATCAACTGACATCACCGAAGGCGGAAGCGTCGCTCGTGTTTTACAAGCGGATTAAGGAATCAAAGAGAAAAGAGCTCTTGCAGAAGCCGCCGCAACAACCCAAGCGTTAGCATTGTAATGCCCCGAGATCCGCCTGGTCCCGACCAACCGGAGCGAATCTGCTCCGAGGAAAAGCCTCGACGGAGAGAAGCGCTAATGAGCCGGCGGAGGAGAGGAAACGAAAGTAAATAACCCGAAGAAGCTAACGAATAAAAGAAGCTAACGACTGTGTTTACGCTCCCGCTGCCGGAGTTTCTTTGGTCTTCCTGCTTTGATGAGCTTTGAGAGGAAAGTTTGGTTTTAATTGTATAATCCAGACCGAGCGAGTCGGTGACAGATCAGGTCTAACAAGGCGCGTCGCTCCGCGGCGGCGGCCCCAGAGGATTCTGGGGGGGGGGGGGGGGTTTGGATTTTGTCGGCTTTGTGGCGGCTTGACAGTCACAGAGAACGAAGGTTCCGGCTGGGCTCCGCCCCCACGCCACGAGGCCGGAGACAGACGCCGAGAATCCCGATAAAAGCTGTCTCATTCTTGTCTGAGGCGCGGAGATGCACCATCGCCCGCTTGCGTCAGCGTTTGTTACGTTTCATTTGGCCGAATGCTGATTTCTCATTAGCATAGCAGCTAACTGACCTTTGACCCCCGGATTCACACGGTTAAAGGTGCTAGCAACTTTAAAAGTTGCTTCCTGTGAAACTTTGGTCCTTTTTTTTTAGCTTCTCTTACATCGAACACGGGGCAAAAAACATTCGGGGCGAATTTTAACCCTTTACTGCCCTCAACTGAACACAAGCACGGCGCTAACAGCGTGCGCTAATGTTAGCCTCGCTGGCATTTGTTTCCTGTGATGCACTGGGAGCTGTGGGACGATCCCACTGGTCAGCAGAGTTCCCAACTGATTGTTGCTTTGATGTCAGGTGCTTCTTCTGGCCACGCCCCCTCCTGCACTGTAAAAAAACCTACATTTGAAATACTGGGGCCTCGATCCACCACCTGATGACTCATCGCAGCTCCCGGGTGGCGGCGACAGACGCTCGCCACACTCAGTGAGCGCCTCTCGTTAGCATGCGGATGCACAGGAAATCTGTCATCAGGGTACCGCTGGGCGCCGCGGCGCCGCCGCCGCAGACGCCGTCTCCGAGAGGCTCCCGACCGTTTGCTTAAAGAAGGTCCTGGAAGGCCTGTAAACCATCCATATTAATGCTAATTGGTATTTAATGGTATCTTTAACAGGACTTTGATTGGGGCAAATGTCACTCGGTTAGCGTTGTGTACTTAGCTTTAGCTTAATCACATAAGCGATGTTTAGCTCGGCTATCCCTGAAGGGTGCAAATCAGGATAAATTCTGGTTGTAAAGTTTGTAGATTTAATGGGTCAACACTTTATATCAGTGGTGTTTGCACAGATAATGACGCCATTTAGCTCCCTTAGGATTAGCATCGACGCTTTTATCTGGCCAAAAGCCAGCTGCTCTGTTCAGTTTGGCTAATTTGCTGCCTTGTGGTCAACATGTCGCCACATTTCAGCACCACAACAAAACGTTTGGATAAACAAAGGTGTCAAAGACGGATTAGCATCCCGGAGGCTAACGGCAGATTTGGCGCCCGTTTTAAACCGCCCACGTTCCCCAGGAGCCCGTAAATCAAATGGATCACTGCACAAACTCTGCTGCCCGTCAGCTAATCTGCGGTCGTTTAGCGAAGGCTGTTTTAACCTCGACGCCAGCTGGGATGTAAACGGACGGCTCCCCAGCCGAGCCTGTGATGGATCCGATCCGGAGCTGCGGCTAATCTGCGACTCCGTTTGGAGATTTTTCCGTCATCAGCTGTTTCCGGGCTGTCAAACTAAACTTTTTAGCATGCGCTAACAGGAGGCAGCCACAAATGCTAACACTTGAAGCAGGCGAAGGGCGGCGCGATGAAGGACGTCACATCATCGTCAGGCTCGTGTTCAAAGGCAACAGATGAGGTCGTGCTAGCGCCACTGCACAGCATGACCACAATGCTAACCTTGTAGGACAGAAGAGCTCAAGGTCTTTAATCCGCTGGACATCAAAGCAAATACTTTGATCAGACAAATGTCTCAGGTGGCGTTCCAACACTGACGCTGGACATTAGCATCTCACTGGTAGCATATTTATTACCGGTTCCAGTTGATCCAGTTAGGATTTGGCAACCAGTTTGGCTCCAAGTGGGGCAAAAACATCCAGCGTCGCTATGGCAACAAGCATGGATGCAGCGCCGGACAGCCTCAGCAGATTTCCTTTGATGTGCTTCCATCTTTAGCGGCTAACGCTCCATCCTGAAGACCAATCCCGGAGATTTTTGGGCTCAAACACATCCACTGACGCAGTCATGCTATCCCAGTGCTCCCAGTCCCACCTGAAGCCTCGATGGTGGACGCGTGACGGACCGTTGATCGTCCCGCTCCCGGCGTCCCCGTGTCCGAACAATCGTGCACCGGCGGCGGAGGCAGAAACGTGGCGGCGGCTCGTTGTGGATGTCGCTCAGCTGCTGTTAGCATCAACGCAGGATGGGGGCCAGACAGAAGGATATTAGCTCCAAACTGCTAGCGCCTGCACCTGGAGCCGCTAAACGTCGTCGTCATGGACCCGTCGCTGTCGTCGGGTGAGAGAGGGCCGCCCGTATCCCACAGAATTCCTCCAAGATTCCGACTGGGAGCAAAGCTTTGCCGGTGCGACTGGCGTCAGTTACACCCTCACTCATTTCCAGCTCTTCTTCTGTGTTTTTCCTTTTTTCTTGCTTGCTAACTTCAGTCGTCCAAAGAGAACAAAGTCCGGTTTAGCATCAGAGGCGCGACGCTCCTCGTGGAGCTCCGGTCGGGGATTAAATGTAATTAAAATTTCCGACTCCTCGGATCATAAAAGCTTCGCCGTGTTTATTAAGTAGACGGGAGAAGTGAAACACAATAAAAAAAAGAATGCGCTCGCCTTTAGCGCTAGCGGCTAAACTGGCTGTGCTGTAATCTGTCTCCAATAAAAGTTGGAACGTTTTAATCTCTGGGATTACCACTTGAACGCAGACATCAAACAAGAAAAGCAGAACCTCGGCGGCGTTCCGCACTGTTCATCTGAAGCCGCCACGCCGAGTTTAAACGGGTAGCGGCTCCGTGCTGATTAGCATATTTGAGGCGCAGCAGCAATTAGAGGATGTCTGGAGGGGGCCCCACCTGGTCGGAACCCAAAACAGCCCTTTGATGTACCGCAATGATGTCATCGCCCCTTATCGGGATTTCAGAAGTGTCGCCCTCTGGTGGCGCCGGCTGGAACTACACCTGCGTCTGCACAAGCCGCAGGTTTTATATCGTCAACAGGAGGATTTTCCCGTTTTCTTTTGTCCGAGCTTAAATCAAGGGCGCAGATCCGAGGCGCCTTTGATGCTTTCTGACAGCCTGTTTATTACACACGTCATGTGACAACAAAGCAGCGCAGACGAGGGCAGAAAGACGGCGGGAAGGTGTCCTGACCGCTGTGAGCGGCCCGTGCCGCCGAGTTTATATCTTCTAAAACGAACGACTCCAGGATTTATGAGGTCATTACAGGTAAATTCCTCTGAACGGTCCGAATGTCTCACCCTGACACCTAGTGGTGGATTACGATAAATGCAGCTACGCGTTAATCCCGATTCTTTTTAATCCACCTTTCTTTGTTATTTTGGGTTATTTTTAAATCGCGGGTTCGTTTTTCTGATCATTTCGGTTCCGGTTTGTTGTGGATCACCATGACGACAAAGACGGATCATCTTGATTACCTGTGCAAGTCAGAGCGGATCAGACCTGAGGACAACACAGACGTGATCCGATTTAATCCGCTGCAGATTGGACTCGGAACGTCGGAGTAACGGCTGAATGTTGTCTCCTGGAGACACCTGCGTCCCGGCTCTGACGTCACGCCACAGGACACCTGTGGCACCCGAGGGTGCTCTTCCTGCCCTCCTGGACGGGATCAGGGACGCCGTTTTTCCTCTGTGGTGTTCCGGTCTATTCCGGTGGAAAAGAACGTTTCCAACGGATCGTTTGTGAGTGGGCTTCAACCCACTGTTGGAGA